>NC_090304.1:75903537-77103537 GCF_039906515.1 Pseudorca crassidens | reverse complement strand
ACTGGTAGTAGCCATGATTTTCTTGTGCTTTAATTTTCAACTTCTTGATGCACAGGTTTCCTTTTGCCTCTTGAAATGTGGATATATATTTACTAATATCTGTTGAATGCCAAGATTCAGGGTTTGCCCTTACTGAGTAAGTTTGTCATGTCATCTAAAAGTTACCAAACATCCTTTGGCCACTATATTAATGATGTAAATACAGGTCTATTTTTTGTTACAGTTAGCATACAATTAAATGGTTTGGCTAACTAAGAGAAACCCCCAACACTATTTTCTGACTCTATAACTGGAGGTAGGAAAAATATAAAGAAAGTTGCTCATATAATTTCACTTATTCAAAATGTATTTAGACCTACTATGTGCCAAACACACTGTTAAACATAGTTTTCTACTTCTATAGAGCTTAGATGAGGAAAACAAAAGCAAACAATTGCAAGGCATGTCTTAAGTGCTACAATTAACAACTACTCCCACAGAGGGGAGAGGGAGAAGAGGGCAACTCTGTGTTCTTTAATGTCACTGTTTCTCTCCTAAGTCATCCTTACTCCTCTCAACAAAAGTACTTCTAGCCACTGAATCCGTGACTAAATCGGAAAGCTCTGAACTCTTACTCATGGGCTTCCATGTCTCTGTCCAATCACCACCCAGTATGGGTTGCTCCACCCCTACCCCTACTGCAGATGGAAACCCAGGTGCAGCCTTTATAGCAGACTTGTTGACAGAGGTATCAATGCATGTGGTCTTCCCAGAAGGCAACAAAATTTATCAACTAAGCCCGGGTGTATTTTAGCAATTACTAGCATATATCAACCAGTACGATAAATGTTAATGGTTTTCAAGGTTTGCTGCACAAAACTGTTCAAATCAAGCTATTTATTTCAAAAACAGAAAGAGAAACTTTTCAGAATAAAACAATAATAAATTTCTCTTAGCCTTCCTTTCTTTCATCTATGGCTCTTCAAACACATGACAGCAGGCAGGAACTCATTCTCACTGATCCCTGTGAAGAACAGAGGAATTATAACCAATATGCACTTAAATCATGCCCCTAAACTGACAAAACAATTCTGCAGCATTCCTCAACTTTCAGCCCCTCTAGGACCACCTCACCTCCCCAATGGAAAGATGATTTCAAATTGAGCAAGGTCAGATGAATGCCAAATGAAGCCCAGCTGGCACAGATACAATCCGAAACAAAAGCACCACGGAGAAGTTCACCCAGCTGAGCTCAGCCACTTAAGAGAAAGTAATTCCAATCAACTCCACAGCAACGGAGATGGCAGCAGCTCAATCATCCAATGAAGCAGCTGAAATTCGCAGGGCTTCCCTGGTGAGGTTCTACAATGACTTTTTGGTAGAGGTCCATGTAAATTACAGATATAGAAATAGAGCTCTCCAAATAATAATGCTTTCTTTCACAAATAAATTCCATTTTCCTTAAGAGTAAAAAAAGTTTTGGTCCATTTTTCATCTGCATGACACAGTAGTTCTAAACAAAACAGTAGCTGCCATTGCACTTACTAGCTTACGTTCACTAAAAATGCACACACAAAAAAGATACCTTTTACCCAAAACAATTATGTGGCACACACCTGAGTTTGGGTTTTATTACTACTGTTGAATAGTAGTGACCATTTAATGAGTACCTGCTGTGTGACAAACACTGACTTAATTACTTTATCTCCATCATGTCATTTAATCAACTTAACCATCAGCATCATCAGTATCTCCACATTTAATAGAGAACAGAGCCAGGAACTTTAAGGGGTTGTATTTCAATACCCTTGCCTTAACCATCAGGCTTGGGAGATACTTTCTCAAGTGGGCAGAACCAGAAAGCTTGCTCACTACTCTATGATCTACAGAGTATATCACTTTAACCTGTAATGTAAGAAATCTTTTATTTTCTACTCCTTAATTCAGCCTGCAGTTAATTCTCTGTTCTATTAAATTGTAAATAATCAATCATTTGGTCAACAATCTGGACAAACTGTTTAGAAAACTTGGAGAAAGAAACTTGGGAAAGGGAACTTAGTTCTTAGCACTTTGGATTCTAATTTTAGCACTTTGATACTGTGGTGAGTTTCCCTGATTTAGGGCCTCTAAATTTGTCTATAGGGACCAGCTCTGCTGCCAAAGTGATGTATCCACCTCCTCAATTCATAGCTCCCACTACTTCTACAACCCAGCAATTAACCCTGGACAATGACATCCCTTAATTTTCTATTTACGCTTACCTAACTTGTCTGTTGTGCCTTAACGTTTCATTTTTACTTCAGTCAATCTCATACCATAACAAGCAGCTGGCTCTCAAATATTTGATGCCTCCTACTCATTTATATATTACGCTTCTGCTTACACTTTATAATGGAAGACTCAACGGTACACTTTTACCTTCTTCTGAAAATGAAACATGCATATAATAGTTTAAAGAGAATTATTTAAATCTGTAACATCCACTAGGATATATACTAAATAAGCAATAGATACACATTTACATATAGGACACACTCAGAAGTGAAACACTGGCAAAAAAATTTTAAAGTAGCAAACACTTGGGCATATTGGAAGGCTACAATTTCATCATGTGGTCCCTCTCAGGGTAAGTGAACGAATGGACAAGAAGCGGTCCCACCTTTACTGTATTTCCACAGTTTCTATTTTTGGATACTATACTGTTATGTGGAAGAATGGCAGTATAAACAATACACAGACAAGATTTCATTTACAAATGAAAATAAAAGGAAATAGGCAATTAAGCACTTATGTATGTCATGCTGATAAAAATATAGCACTCTCTACCCAGTTAACTATTATTTATTTAAAACCCAGTTTGTCTATTGTCTGTATACTCATAGTGTTTGTTTTCTGCGAAATGAACTGTATGAAAAAGGTAATTTAATGTTACTTTTAATATTTAATGTTAATAATTAATTTTACGTTTAACATTTAATATTAATAGAAAAAGACCACTAACCTAAAATTCTGTATCCAGTGAAATTATCTTTCAAAAGTGAAACAGGGGCTTCCCTGGTGGCGCAGTGGTTGAGAGTCCGCCTGCCAATGCAGGGGACACAGGTTCGTGCCCTAGTCCGGGAAGATCCCACATGCCGCGGAGCAGCTGGGCCCGTGAGCCATGGCCGCTGAGCCTGCACGTCCAGAGCCTGTGCTCCGCAACGGGAGAGGCCACAACAGTGAGAGGCCCGCATACCGCAAAAAAAAAAAAAAAAAAAAAAAGTGAAACAGAAATAAAGACTTTCTCAAACAAAAAGTGAGGAATTGTGTCATCAGTTGACCTGCCTTGCAAAAAATGTTAGAAGTTCTTCAGTCCTACATAAAAGAAACAGAAGAAATAAACGTAAAATATTTTTTCCTTTTTTTTCTTAATTCACCTAATAGATAACGATTTTTTATCCATTAGGTGATAATGTATTGGTTAATTACAGCATACAGAGAAGTAAAATGAATGACAGCAATGTTATAAAGGAGAGGAGGAAGGAATTGGGAATACCCAGAATAAAGGTGACTGCACTGTGAGTGATGTGGTATAGTATTATTTGAAAGTGGACCTGCATTAGTTGTAAATGTAAATATATTGCAGATTCCAGAGCAAACACTTTAAAAATAATAAAAAGAAATATAATGGTATGTAAGAGAGGAGAGCAAATGGAATCATATAAAATCCCCAAATATTTGGAGATTAAACCACACATTTCTAAATAACACATGAGTCTCAGAAGTCACAAGAGGAACTTTTAAATATTTTCAACTAAATGAAAATGAAATAACTTATTAAAAACTGTGGAAAGCAATGCTTTGAGGGAAATTTATAGCATTGAACACAAATATTAGAGAAGAAGAAGATCTGAAATCAATAATCTAAGCTTACACCTTAGGAAACTAGGGAAATGAAGAGCAATACAAGCTTAAAGCAAACAGAAAACACAAAATAATAAATATTATAACAGAACCCAATAAAATTAGAAACAGAATAGCAATAGAGGGAAAACAAAAATCAACAAAACGAAAAGCTGTTTGTTTTTTTTTTTGCAGTACACAGGCCTCTCACCGCAGCGGCCTCTCCCATTGCGGAGCACAGGCTCCGTACACGCAGGCCCAGCGGCCACGGCCCACGGGCCCAGCCGCTCCGCAGCACGCGGGATCCTCCCAGACCGGGGTACGAACCCGCGTCCCCTGCAACGGCAGGCGGACTCCCAATAACTGCGCCACTGGGGAAGCCCACTGTTTTTTTTTTTAAAGGAACAATAAAACTACTAAACCTCGAGCCAGGCTAACTGAGAGAGAGAGAGAGAAAGAGAGAGAGAGAGATGACACAAAGTACCATATTAGAAATAAAATTAGGGTCATCACTATTAATAACATGGACATTAATAACATGGACATTAATAACATGGACATTTAAAATCTACCAAAAAAATAGCACCATGCCTAGGTGGTTTCACTGGTGTATTCTACTAAACATTTAAGAAAGAAATAATAACAATTCTCTACAAGTTCTTCCAGAAAACAGAAGCTGAAAGAATACTTCTCGAGTCATTCCATGAGTCCAACACTACCATAAAACCAAAACTAGACAAAGATATAACAAGAAAGGAAAACTACTTCTCTCGTGGATATAGATGCAAAAATCCTCAACAAAATATTTGAAAACTGAATCCAACAATTATAAAACAACCACTTGGGATTTATCCCAGATATATAAGACTGGTTCAATATTTGAAAGTCAATTAATGTAATCCATTACGTCAACACTCTGAAAGAAAAAAAAATCATATGATCATATCAATAGATGTGGAAAAAGCATGTGACAAAGTCCAACACATGTTCATAATAAAAACTCCCAGTAAATTAGGAATAGAGGGGAACTCCCTCAACTTGATTAAAAAAAAAAAAAAAACTAAAAGAAACCTACTGCTAAAATCATACTTAGGTGAGAAACTTAAAGGCTTTCCCCCAAGACTAGAAAGAAGGCAAGGATGTTCCCTCTCACCATTCTTGAATATCATGTTAGAAATCCTAGCTAATGCAATAATACAAGGAAAGGAAATGAAAAGTATACAGATAGAAAAGAAATAAAACTGTTTTTGTTCATAGATGACATGACTATCTATGTAGAATGTCCCAAATAATCAACAAAAAGACTTACAACTAATAAGAAATTATAGCAAAATTGCAGGATACAAGGTTAATATATAAAAATCAGTTGTTTTCCCATATACCGGCAAAGAACAATTAGAATTTAAAATTAAAAATAATATTTACATTAGCCCCAAAAAGTGAATATTGAGCTTTAAATCTAACAAAATATGTACAAGATCTAAATGAAGAAAACCACAATATTCTGATGAAAGACATCAAAGAAGATCTTAATTAATGGAGAGATATCCCATGTTCATGGATAGGAAGACTCAATATCGTCAAGATGTCAATTCTTCCCGACTTGGTCTATAGAATCAATACAATCCTAAACAAAAATCTCAGCAAGTAATTTTGTCTAACTGATTCTAAAGTTTATATGGAAAGGCAACAGACCCAGAATAACCAACAAAGTATCGAAAGAGAAAAACAAAGCCAGAGGACTGAAACTAGCCAAATTCAAAACTTAGTATAAAGCTACAGTAATCAAGACTGTGGCATTAGCAAAAGAGAGATCAATGGAACAGTACAGACAGCCCAGAATAGATCCACAAAAGTAAACTCAAATGATATTTGACAAAGTAGCAAAGGAAATTCAATGGAAAAAGAACAGTCTTTTCAACAAATGAGGCTCAAACAACTGGACATCCATACACCAAAAAAAAAAAAAAAAAGGAATCTAGACATAGATCTTACACGCTTTGCAAAAATTAACTCAAAATGCATCCTAGATCTAAATGTAAAACTACAAAACTCCTAGAAGATAACACAGGAGAAAATGTGGATGACTTTGGCTTTGGCAATGATGTTTTAGATCCAACATCAAAAGCACAATCCATGAAAAAAACTGATAAGTTGAACTTCATTAAAATTAAAAACTCTGCTCTGTGAAAGACACTGTTAGGAGAATAAAAAGATAAGCTGCAGACTAGCAGAAAATATTCGCAAAACACATACGTGATAAAGAACTTGTATCTAAAAGATACGAAGAACTCTTAAATCTCAACACAAGAAAACAAACAACCCACTTAAAAAAATGGGCCAAAGATCCTGACACCTCACCAAAGAAGATACACAGGTGGCAAACAAACACATGAAAAAAAAAAAAAACACTCCACATTATATGTCACAGGAAACTGTAAATTACAACAAGATGCCACTACATACCTATCAGAATGACCAAAATCCAAAACACTGACAACACTAGGTGCTGGAAAGAATGTGAAGCAATAGGAACACTCACTTATTCATTACTGGTGAGAATGCAAAGTGGTTTAGCAACTTTGGAAGATATTGATAGTTTGGCAGTTTCTTACATAACTAAATGTACTCTTAACATACAATCCAGCAATTACACTCCTTGATATTTACCCAAAGGAGATGAAAACTTATGTCCACACAAAAACCTGCACACACGTGTTTACAGCAGTGTTATTATAACTGCCGAAACTTAGGAGCAACCAAGATGTCCTTAGGTAGGTAAATGGATAAACAAACTGTAGCAAATTCATACAATGGTCTAATTATTTAGTAATAAAAAGAAAGGAGCTATCAAGCCACAGGAAAACATGGAAGGACCTTAATGCATATTGCTAAGTGAAAGAGGCCAATCTGAAAAGGCTATATATAGCATTCTAGACAAGGCAAAACTACAGAGGCAGTAAAAAGATCAGTGGTTGCCAGGGGTTTGGGAGAAAAGAAGAGAAGGTTTTATTAAGTGATGCACAGGGTATATTTTAGACCTGTGAAACTACTCTGCCTGATACTATAATGGTGAATAAATGACATTATGCATTTGTCAAAATCCTTAGACCCGGGCTTCCCTGGTGGCGCAGTGGTTGAGAGTCCGCCTGCCGATGCAGGGGACACGGGTTCGTGCCCCGGTCCGGGAGGATCCCACATGCCGCGGAGCGGCTGGGCCCGTGAGCCATGGCCGCTGAGCTTGTGCGTCCGGAGCCTGTGCTCCGCAACGGGAGAGGCCACAACAGTGAGGGGCCCACGTACCGCAAAAAAAAAAAAAAAAAAAAAAATCCTTAGACCCATACAACATAAAGAGTGAATGCTAATGTAAACTATGGTCCTTAGGTAATAATAATATCAATACTTGTCCATTCATTCTAATAGAAGTACCACACTAATGCAAGATGTTAAAAATAAGGGCAACTGCATATGTGCGTAGATGTTGGGAAAGGGTGAGTAATATGGGAACTCTATTATTACGTGTTCAGTTTTTTGTAAATAGCTTTTTAAAAAATGTGTATAGAAACTGAATGATAAGTATATGGTTGTTGATTATAATAGTCTCTCTAATTTTGAATGTGTTTGAAATGTTTATAGTAAAAATCACTAAAAAAAGCTAACAAAATCCTAGTTAGAAGACCATCCATATTTATATTTTAAATTGTTAAAAGTAATATGTGCTCAATGAATATTAGATATTCAAAAAATAAACAATGTTACCCCAAACAATAGTCAGATAAAATTAACATAAAAAGTCCACATTTTAAGTTTTTTGGATTTTTTGGTTTGTTCTTTCAAAGATTCTTCAAGATCAAGAATCTAGGCATGTTTTTACTTTTATAAATGTGTAATTTTCAACTTGGGCTTTTTTTCCTCACAAGAACAAAACCAGTTCTATTATTATTAAAAACTATTACTATTATTACATAAGCAATACTGAAACATTAAAGAAAAATGGGAAAAAAACCAAAAATAACTATATTCCCAACATCAGAACAATTATTTGTATGAATTATCTTCCAAATTTTTTCCCAACATTATTAACAACTGTTACACATTAACAATTTAAATATGGAATCCCTTAAGGCCAACCTAAACTTTCCACTCACTTTACCTTTTAAGCAAAATAATCCATTTAATTTTATCAGATCATCTACTTGCTGTGCACTCAGTAACAGGCTGGTAAACTGAATTAAGGGGTGATTTGTTTAGATTTCCCAGAGTCACATATACCAGATCATCTTACTTTATGGCCAGCAACCATGGTGTGACCCCTGGGGTGGGTCCCCAGCACCTGCAGATTCCAATTGAGGAAAACCATGCTATAGGGTCCATCACAACCGGAGCATGGAGACCACTTCCCCACAGAGAGACAGATGAGGAACAATGATCTTGCTCCAAAGCAACAATTCCAAGGCTATAAATGTTGACTACAGCACCAAGCCAACTGGGGCGTGATGACTCATCTGACAGCAGACATTGAACCAGCCAATGCATCACAGGAGGCAAGGGTGGGGGTGAAACTATGGCCTAGAATAGTGCCTGGGATGCAGAAGTAATAAAAAACTTCGCTGATGGGCTTTCTCTGCTTCTTTTTCTTTTCTCAAGCACCTGTCTCTACTGAGTGTAAGAGATGGCTTCATTTTTCTTCTTTGTAAAATAACAGATTTAGGATGTGCAATATCTGAATGACAGGCAGAGCTGGTAGAGCCAAGAGTATCCCTTCGCTGCCAGTTTCACCATCAGTTAGTCTGAGCCTGCCCACACACGTGCGTGACACACACACACACACACAGAGAAAGAAGAGAAAGGAGGAGAGGAGAGAGGGAGGCAGAGATATGGGTGAGGCTCCCTGTGAGCAAATACCAGAAGCTGGAGCAAATGGCTATGTTTGCAGCACAGACCTGACATCCAGCCTGCTGCAGAGTGCAGGCAGACACAGAAGCTAAGGAAAATGCTAATATGATGCCCAGAGAAGGCCAGCTACAGCTTCTACTGGACTTGACCACTTAAGTTCCTCTGAATCAATCTATTTGTCTGCCTAGACTTTTCCTCTGTTGCCAGGCAGACCGATGTTAATTAATTATCATGGCCAAAACTTTCAACTGACATCTAAGTGGCCATATCCTGCAGTCATGGCCTTAATCTGCAATAAAATCTACCTAACTTGAAACTATCATTGAATATTCAATTGTTTTCTTTTTTTTTTTTAAGGAACATTTATTTATTTATTGGCTGTGCTGGGTCTTCATTGCTGCATGCGGGCTTTCTCTAGTTGCGACGAGCAGGGGCTACTCTTCGTTGCGGTGCGGGGGCTTCTCACTACGGTGGCTTCTCCTGTTGCGGAGCACGGACTCTAGGTGCGCAGGCTTCAGTAGCTGTGGCACACGGGCTCAGCAGTTGTGGCTGACAGGCTCTAGAGCGCAGGCTCAGTAGCTGTGGTACACGGGCTTAATTGCTCCACGGCATGTGGCATCTTCCTGGACCAGGGATCAAACCCGTGTCCCCTGCATTGGCAGGCTGATTCTTAACCACTGTGCCACCAGGGAAGTCCTATTCAATTGTTTTCTGACAATATTTAACATGGCTGGTATTTCAGCAAAAAAGAAAAGGACAATATCCAATGGAAGCAAGAAATCTGAGTTCATATAGCTGTGCCTTGACACTTGTTAAGTTTACCCAGCACCATGTACTTATTCTTAGTTTTTCATTTAATTTTGAGGATTTTTCCAATACTTTTTCAGTAATATTGGTTTTCTTTGAAAGATGTACAGTCCTTTCAATCTATTAAGGAATCACTGTATTCAGTAAGTCACATAAATAAAAAATGTGCAGTGAAGCATCACAACTTCCCCTAACTTCCTCATTCACAAACACCATTCATTAAATAATTTAAAGCTTGAATCAAGTAACACAGGATCTATCAAACGCAATGCATATTTAAATAAGTTATATCAAATAAAATACCGAACCACTACTTGCACAAGAAATTAATTTACATGATAGTTTACTCAACATAGGATTCAATTTAATTCACATTTTTTGATAATTTGTGCACTCAGTATATAAACATATCCCGAAGTGAGAAATTACTATGCACCACATAGTAGATGATTCCAGTTTCATCAAAGTCTTATTCTTCAGAGACTCATTTGTATTTTCCTTTTTGAAATCCATTTTTAAATGTCCTACCTATAAGTAACTTTAATTTTTTTACTCTTGATATATTGAAACTTTGTCTAGTTTATTTATTATCCTCAGCTAACCTTATAAGATGCCCTGTGCTCTGCTTCAAACTTGCTCACTTAGTTAAATCCTCCTTTTTCTAACAACCAAGCTATGCTGCTCCAAAACTCTGAAATATTCTCACTAGAACAAAATAAAAAGACATTGTTTCTTTCGGAAGTATAGGAGTTTACATAGAAAATATCTGCTTTCAAGAACTATTCTCTTTCTTGAACTTCATGTCAGTTGCCTCACAGGACCCATGCGATGTGCCACTTGCCAAAGAACCCTGTGACCTCAAAACATCTCTGTGGCACCAGAGAATTTCTCTTCCCCATGCACCTGCCCACTCACCTGCCCGAAGAAAACTTAACCAGGCTTCACCACATACATCTTAGACAGACACAACCTAATTCATCAAATGACATACTCATTTTGTTTTACAGTCCTTGAAAAAACAGTGATTTTTTTTTTTTTTTTACATATTTGACCCTGACTCACAGTAAGAACTGTTTTACAATCCAATATTGTCTACTCATTCATGCATACTTATAAAACAGAAACAAGTTGCATTAAACAATATTTTCCCTTAATACATTCAATACACTGTGATATCTTATTTATTCTATTTTTTTTCCCAACACTATTTCAACTCACCAAATCCATTTCAAGAACCCTCTAGGATCACAATCCACAGTCTGAAAACCATTGGAACATTTGAATATATAATATCCTACGTGAGTGAACTTGAGTGCCAGGGTAGCACTCAAGGCAGCTCTGTGAAGAGTAAATACTAAATCCACATCAACCGTGAATTATGTTTCCTTCCCTGCTTGCGAGAAACAAAACCAGGACTGCTTCTCCATGATTTCCCTTTTTGAACTTGTCCTCTACATAACCTAGAATCATACTGAGATGATAAATGTTTAGTGATATTTGTTATTCAACAGATGTCTAAGCTGCTGAAATCCCCCATGAATATTTAATTCTGAACTTGAAGTACCTCAAGAGCTCATCCTGGAATTTTCCTCCCTAGCCCTCCTTCAGTTCAGGGGCTCTGCACTGATACCCACTGTCCCTCTCTCTTTGCTTATTTAATATTTCTTGTTGCTCTCCACTCAACACATTCATTCTCAAAATAACCTTGAGACAGTTATCGTCCCCCTAATGAAACACACTTTAACTCCGAAGGACATAAAACCATAAATATATGGTTCTATTTCATGTCATAGGAGTAAGTCAGGAGAAAGAATTGATGCTTCAGAAATCAACAGTTAGCACCAGTTAGAATGGGCATCATCAGAAAATCTACAAACAATAAATGCTGGAGAGGGTGTGGAGAAAAGGGAACCCTCTTGCACTGTTGGTGGGAATGTAAATTGATACAGCCACTATGGAGAACAGTATGGAGGTTCCTTAAAAAACTAAAAATAGAATTACCATACGACCTAGCATCCCACTTCTGGGCATATACCCAGAGAAAACCATAATTCAAATAGACACATGCACCCCAATGTTCATTGCAGCACTATTTACAATAGCCAGGTCATGGAAGCAACCTAAGTGTCTATCGACAGATGAATGGATAAAGAAGATGTGGTACATATACACAATGGAATATTACTCAGCCAGAAAAATGAATGAAATTGAGTCATTTGTAGAGACGTGGATGGACCTAGGGACTGTCATACAGAGTGAAGTCAGAAAGAGAAAAACAAATACCGTATATTAACACAGATATGTGGAATCTAGAAAAATGGTACAGATGAACTGGTTTGCAAGGCAGAAATAGACACAGATGTAGAGAACAAACGTATGGACACCAAGGGGGGAAAGTGGTGGGGGGGATGGTGATGGTGGTGGGATGAACTGGGAGATGGGGATTGACAGATATACACTAATATGTATAAAATAGATAACTAATAAGAGCCTGCTGTATAAAAAATAAATTAAATAAATTATGATCACTTCCTCCAAAAAAAAAAAATCAAGTTAGTAAATTCTAGTAAACTAGAAAATAGAAATTTCTAGTAAACTAGAAAACTTCTACTAGTTTATTTCTTAAGTACTCAATTTCATTATCTTCATTAATTACCTATAGCATTTCTTTGACCCAGGATCCATCAACTTTTTTCACTTACTTATATATAATTAAATTCTGGTTTCTTAATTATCTAAGCTTTAAAACATCCTTTGCAATGTACCACAAACGAGTTTTAACTAAAATTCTGCTTTGCTGGTCAGGGCCTGTGTTCAACATCTGATTCCACACCACCCAAGAACCCAGCTCAGTTCACAAAACAGAAACTGCAGTGAATCAAAATACAGGGTGGGATAGAAAGGGTGGGAGGGAGGCTCAAGAGGGAGGGAATATGGGGATATATGTATACTTATAGCTGATTCACTTTGTTGCACAGCAGACACTAACACAACATTGTAAAGCAATTATACTCCAATAAAGACATAAAAATAAACAAATAAACAAATAAATAAAAAACATTAAAAAAAAATACAGGGTAGGCAAGGTCCCCATGGAGCTTACATCTAGTGGACTCTCTTAGCTTGGCTACCTTTCAAAGACATTCACAGTATGCATTTCCCAGTTCTCTTCCCATTTCTTATTTATTAACTGCTTTAGTTAATACAAGAAATCAATTTGTCAGCCCTGCCTCTCTACTTCAGTGCCGTCACTGTGCTGTCCTACATGGCTAGACTCTCTCCCCATACTAGTCCAACCTGTGCACACCACCCTCTCCAAGACATGCTGACTGCAGTTCCTCTAGGAACCTCTCATCCACCAAAACCCATCCACTTTGGTTCTTTTCACATATCTGTGTTCTGTTTAGGTTGTAAGCTTTTCAGGAACAGAAGTCACTGCTTCCTAATTCTTATAAGACCCCTAATGGCTGATATAGTTGCATTTTCCCTGGTAGACAGCAGGTGAATCCTATTGACATTTACCTTTCCTTGTGTTGGTATTTTATTATCCCTTTCAATTATGGTTTTAATTTTTTTTAAATAAAACTTTTTAATACGGCCTGTAGTAGTGAATAAGAGATGATTATCTAATAAATCAGAACAAACATATATCTAGAGCCAAAAGGAACTGCACTGTTTATTCTTGTTACCACCTTTAGATAAACATGTTCCCAAGCAACAAGTAGGGCAGGAAATGGCATGGGGAGGGGGAGTCTCCTCAAAAGCAGATTACTACTTCCACCATGTTTGAAGTCTTGTCCCAGCCCTACACATTTAAGGACAAAAAGAGGAAAGTTAGTTTTCCCTATTCTCCAACTGGAGACAAGAGTTTAACAAGACTGCACAAGGACATAATTAACTTGGGATCCAAAGTCAAAATTAAATAAGAATTGTGTAGGTCTGTCTCATGTAGTTCAATCTAACAAAGAAAAAAGAATCTGAGAAGGCTAGAAGGTGTCTCCTCTCTTCTCTGACTGATGACTATCTCTTTATCGGGCCCAAGAACCATCTCTAGATGTTAGAGGGCTGGCTGTCACATCTGCTCCAGAAAATTCCTTTCATGTTGGAATTTTGAATTCCCATTCCCACTGGTAGAAGAAAGATAAAGGACCTCAGCAACTTTGGAAGTAGGGAATGGCTACTTCAGATGGCAGTAAATTATCTCAAATATCACACACATGAAAACACATACAAATAATTTGTAAGTTTTCATAGAAGTGGACATAAAATTCAATTCTCTGTTCATCCTTTGAAGTGTTTTTATAAACTTTAGCAGATTTGGGAAAATAAAATGCCATTAACAAAAACCTTTTCACGTTGCAGCATTTAAGAACTGACGTCACAGGTAAATACATTTTAATCCTCTTTAAGCAAATCATTTCATAGTCTCTCCAGATCATTTAAAACCTCTGCTAAAAAGATTGCGTCTATTTCCACAAAAACAGGATTTCAGAAATCTTTGCATCATTCTGCACACTATGGTTACTCATGATTTAAATAACAGAATGCACAGGATACTGATACCATATTACAAAACCATACCTGTTCAGAGTGGCCAGACAGAGCCGATTAGCCAAAATTCTTGCCTTAGATTATTTTTTTTCATTAAAAAAAAAAGAATAGATAAGACAACTGTGGCATAACTTTATTAGAAAGGATGACTAATAAATACAATGAAATTCAAATCACATTAAAAATACAAACCCATGGATTACTAAAGTTAATAGAATGCAACAAATTTGCTCAAATTTAAGCTTGGCGCAGAAAGGCAATGAATACAGCAGACCACTTAACGGTAATACTTCCAAAGGAATAAATTTTGGCAGATTCCCTAAAGAAATCCCAAAAGTATAGCCAATAAATAGTTGATGTTTTATTATTCCAAATTCTTCTCAACTAAATGCTTTAAAATTTCCAAGAATTTTTTAGCAGATACTAAAGAGAACCAAATTATCATTTCATTGTTATCCTATAAATGATAATTTGGATTTACTTTAAAATACTATGTTCCTAGAACAATGCTTGTTCACAGTAGGTGATTAATAGTTATCTGATAAATGAATGGATTTAATTATCAAGATTTCTCCTTTTAACCTTGACCCATATGCCCCAATATTTGTTACCTCAGAAATGATAAGGTCACATTTTCCTCCAAGGGATTTTCACAGGACTAGATTTGCTTCTTATAGTTTATAAAACATTACAAAAGAAATGAAACTCACCATGGGTTCTGTTGCTTAAACCATTACCAGAAATATATTCTCAACATCTTTAAAAGCTAAATCTGTTTTCCAGGAGAACCCTTATTATTATTAATACTAGTTATATTTTAACAGAACTCCAGGTACAATTATTTGTCCATGAAAACAGTGTGCTTACCTCTACCAAACAAAACAGTCCAGGCCTGGGTATGTGTATTTTATGATAGCCTCAGTATGCTATTTTTAAAGGAATAAAAAGAGAAACTGCTCAAAGACAACTGGATAAACAAAGAGAAAGCAAATTAAATAGCCAGCAGTTGGAGGGCGGGAAAGCAAGTAGGGAAAGGATGTTAGGCCTATAAATTAAAGAAGTTGCTGGCAAATTATTTACAGGGAATTGTTAATGGATTGGAAAGAAATGTAGTTAAAGAGTAAAGAATAGAAAGACAGTATTTATCTCAGCTTCTACCTCATCAACTCTCAGAAATTGGCTGGAGCTTGAGAGCTCGTGGCCTCCCACTCTACATCCCCTCCCACCCCACTGGAAAACAGGGAGCACACCTGGAATCACAGCTGCAAAGCCCTAAGGAAGGGAGGGGCGACTCTCCAACACCTCCCACCAGGTTCTCACTAACTTCCTTTTCCCAACTACTGGAGGCAGGGAAGGAAGGGCTGGGGAATCTCTCTCATATCACCACAGTAGTATGTTTACATACAGGCATTTCTTTTTTGTACTAAGTTTTATAGCAAGCCTATTTTTCCCTCATACAATGACAAAAGCAGTACACATTTCTGTACCTTGATTTTCTCTTAGATTTATATCCTAAGGGTTCTGTTTAATTGGCTAATTTAGTCGTTACTGTCAAAGTATACGAAATTAGTTGTTACTGCTAATTATTTTCTATTGTAAGTAAATTTTCATTATTGTCTTAGGTTGGGACCACGGTTCCCCAATTGCATGCAGTACCACAACAAACTCATGGGGGCGCTGTGAGTCACTGAATCTTGAGAAAAACACAGCTGATGTACCTTACATCAAATTGGTTAGAAGTGGGTCATGGACAAGGGGAAATGGGTTACCATGAGTGACTCAACAAATCAGGATTTATCCCTGATCTGGGGCGAGGATTGTGTTCCAGAACAAACTCAAGGTTCTTATAGAAAGAAAGGGCACAGACACTGTGTGGGAAATCAATATTACCCACTACAGGAAAAGTACCATAATTGGGATCACTGTAGCTGTGGGTATAAATCCTTCAAGGTTCTTGAAACACATTACTAATTGACACTGCTATCAGTAGCATAATGAAAGAGTCTTAGTACACCCTAATTAGCATAAGGCATTTTTTTAAAAATATTTTGGCTAATTTAATAGATAGAAAATGGATACCTTACTCATATTCATTTGCATTTCTCTGACCCCTGGTAAAGGTTAAGAGCTGTATTTATCCTTCAGCTAATCAACTGTCCTGTGTCTAGTGCTCACTTATCTACAGGCCTCCTCACCTTCTTCCCCCTTTTATCTTATAGATACAAACCATTTGGTTTCGGTTATATATGCATCACCAATTTACATCTATTGAGAAAAAGTTATTGTTGTACAATATGAATACCTACATTAAAGAGGAAGGAAGAGTTAAGGGAACTCTGAAAGACTAA
This sequence comes from Pseudorca crassidens, assembly GCF_039906515.1. Lineage (NCBI taxonomy): Eukaryota > Metazoa > Chordata > Mammalia > Artiodactyla > Delphinidae > Pseudorca > Pseudorca crassidens. Next base: position 77,087,074 of record NC_090304.1, on the reverse strand, counting down.
GCAGAAAAAGTTAGCAAACTGATGAAGATTTGTAAGAGAATGTGGCTCCACAGAAGCCAAGGGAGAAGCAGCTTCAGGAAGCAAGGAGTGGCTGGCAGGGTCAAATATACCACAGTCCAATAAAAATGACAACCACAGTGTCCTTTGGATTTGACAAGTGGTCACTAGAGTTCTAAGCTTCAGAATATATCAGTGTTAAATTTCCACAAGCTCAACATAACCATGTATTCATTCAACAGTCACCTGGCCACAAATATGTACCAGGCAGAGTGCTAGACATAAAGAAAGAGACAGAGACCGCAGTTTAGAGGAACCTGGATTGGAATGTGTGCACATGTACAATTTGAGGGGGGCTGGAGCAGTAGGGGTAAATTTAACAAGCGGTCAGAAAGATCCTCTAAAGCCAAAAGATGCCCTAAGGAACGAGTTTCTCCTCTCTAACTAATTTAATAAGTAACTTCTTTAAAAAGTACAGTGTTTATAACATATAAAAGATGAAGTAATGAAATAATAAGTAATGAAATAATCCAAATAAACTAATAATTTAGGGCCCGAAAAGAAACATACAGGAACTAAGTTGTCCACGTTAAGAAAAAGAAGCAATCTAAATGTCTGAGCCTGAAGAAGCTTTAAAAATAGTTATTTCTGATTTCTGGTTAAGTTCAGCGGATGCCACAGCTGTGCTCCAATGACAGAATATGTTGGGGCTCCCCAAACTCGTGTCACAATGTATATATCACAGGCTTCATTTCAGAACAACAGATGAATGCAGATTTTAGGCAGGAAAAATTCTTTAAAAGATGAAAGTCTTATTCGATCACATAGCTGATACATGATCCAATTTCCTTTCGGTGAACTGTGGCAAACTGCAGATGTTTCTTTACTCAAAATGGAACCCACTCTGGTTTCACTTACATTTCATATGTAGACTGCTTTAAATTACTTACGCATAAGTATCACCTTCACCTGAGGACTTTTAGCCATAAATATGCTAAGAATAAAAATATGCAGAAGCAAGGAAAATATCTGATATAATGGTATTAATTTATATATAAATGGTATATATGTTATTACTGTATATTTTTAAGTGTGTTCATGTGGACATGGAAGGCTAAATGAAAAACAGTTTATCATCATAGAAAGGCACTGAAAATGTTTCCCATTTTAAACATTTTTTATATTGAGATTACTTCATTTTTTCTGCTAAATGTTATAATGTGATGATAATATCAACCATTTGCTGGTTTCTGTGTGCCAGGCACTATGCTAGGTATATCTCACAAGAGACTTAATCCTCATGAAAAAAAGTAAGGATTATTAATATTATCCCCATTATAAAAATGAGGAAACCATGGCTTAAGAAGGAGAGTGACTTACTAGGGCCACTCAGCATAAAAGCATGCACGCACACACACACAAACACACACACACTCACTCAATATCTAATACAGTATTGAGTGCATGAAGTGTGGTAGGTGACCACTAAGTGTTTCCTGAATAGGTCTGACTGGATGAAGAATGGACATCCAGATTCTTAGATGAGCTCCTTATGCTGTGTTGACTGCTATAATGGAGGCGTGTGCAAGTCACTCTGTGAAACAGAGAAAGGGTGTCTAGAGGAAACAAAGGGTACACGTGGTACCCACTAAGTCCTAACACCAAGCAGTAATAACCCACACACCACACAATATTAGCAGCATGCCCTCAGTAAATGTGAGCCCAGAAAAGCTGGGCCTCTGTCTGTTCCGTATTTCCAGGGCCTAGAGCAGTATCAGACATACAGCAAGTGCTAAATAAATATGCTGAATGAATATGTGAGTAAACGTTCCATTTCCTCTTTCTTCTCCACACCTCTTCTGGCCCATCACATTATGTTCTTTATATTTTCGCCTTGTTTTCTCCTCTCTACTCTTCTTGCCACTCTTTGCACATATGCAAAAATTGTTATTATCCTGTATTTACATTATGAGATTTTTAAATACTTATCCATCTATAATGAAAATTAAAAGAACACGGAATGTTTCCTCCTTAAATATCCACCAAGTGATTCTGTTTTCTCTAATAAAACATAAGGGCCATATCTGAATTTGTTATAGGAAGTTATAACTTTGCTTTAAATATACATTTAGCTCTCAAAGTGCTTTCCATCATAAGAATGTAACATATATGCTTATAAACCTATTAAATTTCTATTTATAATGGGAAGTTCCAACACAGTTACCATATGACCCAAAAATTCCACACCAAGGGATATATCCAAGAGAATAAAAACATATGTCCACACAAAAACAGGTACATGAATGTTTATAGCATTACTCATAATAGCAAAAAAAAAAAAAAAAAAAAAAAGGAAACAACCAAAATGTCCATCAGCTCATAAATGGATAAACAAAATGTGGTGGTATATTCACACAACTGAATATTTGGCAATGAAAAGGAATAAAGTACCAATACATGCTAAAATACAGGTGAACCTTGAAAACATACTAAGTGAAAGAAGTCAGTCACAAAGGGCCACAGATTGTATAATTCCATTTACACAAAAAGTCCAGAGCAGACAAATCACAGAAACAAATAGTATAGTAGTAACAGTTGCCAGGGGCTAGGGAAGACAGAGAATAAGGAGTGACAGCTAATGGGTGTGGGATTTCTTTTAGGGCAATGAAACTATTCTAAAATTACATAGTAGTTCCAAAATATATATTTAAAAAAAACTCATGCAACTCAATAGCACAAAAAGATAAAAATAAAAATCTGACTTAAAAATGAGCAGAGAACCTGAATAGACATTTTTCCAAAGAAGATGTACAAGTGGCCAAGAGGTACATGAAAAGGAGCTCAACATCACTGATCATTGGGGAAATGCAAATCAAAACCACTTCACACCTGTTAGAATGGCTATCATCAAAAAGAGGAGAGATAACAAGTATTGGTGAGAATGTAGAGAAAAGGAAACCCTTGGGCACTGTTGGTGGGAATGTAAATTGGTTAAGCCACAATGGAGGTTCCTCAAAAAATTAAAAATAGAACTACCATATGATCTAGCAATCCCACTTCTGGGTATATATCCAAAGGAAATGAAAACAAGATATCAAAGAGATATCTGCACTCCCATTTCCACTGCAGCATTATTTACAGTCACCAAGATATGAAAAAACCTAGTTGTCCATCAATGGCTCAATGGACAAAGAATATACATACACACAATGGAATATTATCAGCCATGGGAAAGAAGGAAATCCTGCCATTTGCGACAACACGGAAGAACGGAGAGAGCATTATGTTAAGTGGAATAAGCCAAACAGAGAAAGGCAAATACTGCATGGTATCACTTATACGTTAAGAAAAAAAAAAAAAATCAAACTCATAGAAGCAGAAAGTAAATTGGTGGTTGCCAGGGGCTAGAGGGTAGGAGAAATACGGAGAGGCTGGAGAAAGGATGCAAACTTTTACCTATTAGATGAATAAAGTAGGAGAATATAACATAAAACATAGTGACTATAGTTGGTAACACTGTATTATACAACTGAAATTTGCTAAGAGAGTTGAACTTAAATGGTCTCACCAAAAAATAAAAAATAAATAAATATGCAAGATGATGGATAAGTTAACTAGCTGGCAGGAATCCTTTGGAATTCTTTCACAATGTATACGTATATCAAATCACTAGTATGTACACCTTGTCAATTATACCTCAATAAAGCTGAAAAAAATTTTAATAAAATTAGACAATAGTGATAGTTGCACAACTCTGTAAACATTAGAAAAACCAATGGATTGTACACTTTTAAAAGGATGAATTTTATGGCAGTGAACTATACCTCAATAATGCTATTTAAAAAGTGAATGACATTTTTAAAAGAAGGCATTTCCATACAATTAAAATCAACACTTTGAAATGGCATCTGGAAAATAACACATGCAATGCTTTGTTACAAATAGGAAACAACATAAATTGTCTGTGCAATTACACTTTCCTAGCAACATCTCTTGTATTTGAGCCTAACATATTACTGTCACTGCTGAAGAGAAAATTCATTTTTTAATACACATATTAATTCCTTAAATAAGCCTGCTCTGATCAATCTCATTCTGGTAAATCTACATCCTATGCTACCGGCTTTTTCACTAAGATATTTATCTTCATATAGAAAGTTTTGGAATTGGTTTCAATATTAAATGGAGTGACAACCTATGGATTTCTGCATCTCCAAACATTAGTTTGACACAACTTCCTACCTATAAGTTCAGTCATGTAACGGGCATTGACAAAAAATGCATCATATGTCCAGCTCCAGATTCCAAAGACCTGGTACTCTCTTTCAGAGCTGACTTTCTAGAGAGAAAAACAGGCAAATAATCAAATCAGCATGATGAACACCATGTTTTTTACAAAAATCACAAAATCTCTGATGTGGAAAAGTCCTTAAAAAGCTAGCTACACCATTCCATGGAAGCAATGGCTTACTCCCGCTGCAAGTTACGTGCATGGTACCAAGTAATGACACATGGCCCACGTCCTCAGCTCTCTCACATCAACAATAAATCCAGTGCGCTCTCAACATATATTGTACATCTGTCCTGGCAAGGTAAAGATTTTGCTTAGAAAAGCCACCTCACATTCTTTTTTGAATAAAATATGGTGGCAGTTGTTGTTCATAACTTGGTCTCAACATTAGCTAGAAATGAGATAGATGAGAAAATTAATATTTAATATCAAGTATCATACATTGTGCTAAATAGTTTACATGTGTTATCTTATTTAATGCTGCAAATATGCATATGAAATAAATATTGCTTCCATATTATAGACAAGGAAAAGCACAAAAGAAGCCAAGTGACTTGCTCACAGCCATGTAGCTAATAAGTGACAGCACTGGGACTGAAAAGCGTTGCTCTGATTCTGAAGCCCAGGTTCTTTCTACCACACCAGGTTGACTGCTGTTAACGTTAAATCTTCAATGAACCTACATAACGTTAAAATGTTCTAATGATTAAAGATTATACATTATCAGCACTGCACATGTGTGAATAACACTAAACTTAGCTGAAGACCAACCCTTCTGTTTCTTTAAACCAGATTTAATGTTCAGATTATTTGGATAAATTGGGATTACTTTAAATTAACATATGTTCTGACAGAAATGCAAAACACAACCTCAAACAAGAAACAAGTCAGCCTAAGCTGTAACTTAAGGACTTAAAGTGGGAAGAGTATCTTGCAACTGACATCTTGCTTCTCCTCTCTCCTCCCCTCATCAGCGAGTGTCACAAAACATCATGCTCAGCCAGTCACAAATACTCACTGAATTCTACTTTCATTAGAACAGTCTGAGGCGCCAAGGAAATTATGGGAGAAAAAAAAAAAAAACATGCATCTAACAGTTTAAACCTGACAAATCTGAAAGTTCTCACTCACTTGCTACTACTATCCCTTGTTCAGGCTTATTCAGGATCTCTATTTTCTTTCTTTATCCCCTGAGACTGGGCTTTTTCAGTCCTTGCTTTACTTTCCAAACTGTCCCTAAAGTCCAGACTTCCTGTTCATCATTCCCTACTTGCCCCAAACCCAGGGTAGAGCTTCCCTTAAGCTCACAGATCGCTTAAGAAAAAAATCTTTTTTAAATAATCTATTTTATCTTTAGGGTACCATCTAGATATACTCTCCTGGTGATTCTGACAACAATTCAATCACACCACCTTTCCTGGATCAACCAGCTTATAGGTTCAATTCAATTTTCTCATTGAGCCAACTGAATTTCCTCTTCAATACCTAATTCAATGTTCTTTTTTTCCCATAACTCCCTGCTCCCAGATCCTCCAGCAACACCCTACCAGTCTTATCATTTTCTTTTCTCACCAGTAATCACTAGGATGATCTCACCACAAACATGACATTTACAAAACATCTGTGCAGCATAAGAAACACCTCAGAAAGCACTTTTCTAAGCCACTGTCTGCCTTCAATGCAGAAATCAATGTGGAAGAAAGATCTCTCATCTGCATTTTGGCCTGTTATATTACGTGAAATTACCCAAGTATTTATTTCACTTCTGACAAGTGCAAGTTACGACCGTCACTTTTAACAAGATTTATAGACCGCTGACCTAAGCCAGTAGAATCAAAGTACCGGCAGATACATCAATAAAGTCTCAAAATCTACACTGCCGGTTCAGGATTATCCCTAAATGGCAGCCTAATGCTTCCTTGTTCCTTGGTTCCCAGATCATAATAGATAATTATTTATCTGTTTAAAAGTAAAAAGCTAAATCAAAACCATGCCACATCTCCTAATCACTTCCTACCAAACAGACTTAATTTGGGGGACAAACAAACCCATGCTTTAACATTCTATTAAAGCATTTCCACCTCAATCATCTTGTCTGTGGAGTATGATAATAACACTGACAAGAACCTGTTAAAGTGAAGCCTTGAAAAAAGCTGAAGTTATCTGGATTACAAAGATCCTGCCTAAAGCAAATGAAAATAATGTTCCATTTTTAAATTATGTTATTATGCATTTTGTCCATTGGCCCACATGAGAACCCTACAACGCATATAGAGCAAATGCTACTCCCACTGTTTATGAAAATAGGGTCTAGGATAAATGGCTTGTACCCATGCCACTAGCTAGTGGCAGCAGCAGGACTAGAATGAAGTTCTACCTCCTGATGCTGTCTGCTGTCCCCTGGATTACCCAGTCCTAAAAGTCAGTACAACCAGGCCAGAGTAGTTACGTTTGAAGCCTGATGGGAGAAATATTAAAGAACAAACTTGCGGTCTCCATTCCCTGGCTCATTCACTCCACAGATAATGAAAATCCTCCTCCATATAATGTGCTTAGTAAAATGTAAGCTGGTTCATGTTCACAATTACTGAGTATCCACAATGCAGTCATTAGAATACAGATAACCTTGGCACCTAGAAGTTTATATTCAAAAGACTAAGTAAAATCTAATAAACAGAGACACACAGTGAGTACTCTCTGTGACTGCAGAGGCATAGACAGGAGTAAAACAGCTACAAGGCAAAGGACTGTCTTCGACTGCTGACAACACCACAAGCTAGTAGAAGCAAAAAAGATCCTCCCTTAGGGCTTTCAGAGGGAGCATGGCCCTGCCGACACCTTGACTTTGGATTTTGGCCTCCAGAACTGTGAGAGAATAAATTTCTGTCATTTTAAGCTACGAAAAAAAATTATTTCATATCTACATACATACATACATATATACATACACACAGAAACACACACACTGAAGGAGTATTAAGGCAGGCAGAGAACATCACATTTAAGATATTGTTAGCACAGAATTGCAGGACTAACCATGTTAGGATCTGGGTGGAATGAAAAAAACACCAGCTTAAAAATGGGGTTTAGGGCTTCTGTGGTGGCGCAGTGGTTGAGAGTCCACCTGCTGATGCAGGGGACACGGGTTTGTGCCCCGGTCCGGGAAAATCCCACATGCCGCGGAGCGGCTAGGCCCGTGAGCCATGGCCGCTGAGCCTGTGCGTCCGGAGCCTGTACTCCGCAATGGGAGAGGCCACAACAGTGAGAGGCCCGCATACTGCAAAAAAAAAAAAAAAAAAAAAAAAATGGGGTATAAAAACTGGAGTAGAAGGAAACTGGAAGCATTAGAAAGACTCAGCTGTTTCTCTCTAAGATGACCAGGTGGATGAGGATATAACTGAACAAATGAGAACACAAAGAGAACAAGCTGCAGAAGGAAGAACTTTGTCTTGACACGCTGAGTCTGAGGGGCCCGCAGCACATCCAGGTGGTGATAGGTAGCAGGCTGGTGAAAATCAGACGCAGAGCTCAGGAAAAGGAGGTCAGAGCTGGAGCCCTGGCAGCAGATGTTATCACATAAGGAAAGCAAAAAAAGTAAAGGGAACAGTAAAAGGACTCAGAAGGAATCCTTGCACACTACCAACATTTAAGAGAAGGATAGAGGAAATAAGGAAGAGGGATTCAACAACAGTGCATACTGAGAAAAAGGGGCCATGATGCAGCTGGGATCCAAAGGAAGTAATAACGTTAAAAAAGGGTCACGTGAGGAAAACCAGGATTGCTATGCAGTCAGTACAAGCCTGCGAATGTCCCTTCCTATCATCTATGTTGACATCATTTTTTCAGTAGTACACAACTTTCTCAAATCTTCCCCAAATGGTGTACGCCTTAAAAATTCACACCTATTATCTCTTATGTTGACAATTTTTAATTGTCCCTCATATTTTCTGCAACCAACTTTTAAAACAACTGGAATCTCTTACTCCTTTGATTCTCAGTGTTACATAATAATTTTTTCATAGACGGCACAAAAAAGTCTGAAACAAGTTCCAAAACCACAATATTTTAATTGCTTTCACAATTCATTTTGATCTGCTTCTCCTTGCTAATCTCTCCCACCACTCCTTTTGTATTTGTTTTGTTTTGGGCCGTATCTTTCATTCAGACATTTTAAGGAATAAAAAATTAAATAAATGAAAAAAGAGAAAATTCTCAAAGCAAAGTAAAATCAATTTACACAGTTTCCATTTGAAAGGGGATAAATACACTATACAGAATACTCATTTCACGTATCACAAACACGTATCAGTTTTCTAAATTAAATCATCACTCTTCCTGTGTACTAAAGAGAGAACTGAAGCTGGGTCTTTCATTTGGATAAACTCCAGTATATGTGTACACATGAGGGAATACTTTTGGCATGTCTTTCATAAACTAGCAAGCAGTATGGCTTTTTAGATTTGCGTGAGGAAATACAGAAATTCCACTACTGAGCAATGTGTCTGACTTCCAAATGAAAGGGGTCATTTTGTGTCTACCCACTTTTTCCCTGAGTAAAGTCAAGTTTCAGGGAAAGTACTATCAATGTAGCAAGGTTATGTCAATTGTGCATTTCTTCCCAATATTTTCATACCGCCCAACATTGAGAATCACCCCAGGATGGTTCCTCATCCTTCACAAAATACAAGATGCTCGCCATTATACCTGATAATCACCCAAATCAGATAAACCAACAACATAAAAAACGTCATGTTTTGGCATTTTAAAAATACTATTAGGCATAGAGACTTTCACCACAAAATCTAAAAATTGGAAGTGAAAAATCTGTAATACTTAATATAAAATAATCTACAAAGAGTTAACTATTAGTCTTATCCTAGCCTTTTCCCATCATGTTCCATGTAAAAATTACAATTAGACAAATTACTCTAAAATGAAAGATTCAAAATCTTAGAAAAGTAGGGCTTATTTTTTCTTCTTTTATGCATACACTCCTCTGCAACGAAGGAAAGAGGTTGGAAAAACTGACAGATTATCAGCTACTCTATGGTAACTTACTATTCCACAATTCACTTTTTCTAAAGCAAATCACTTTCCTTACACAGAGTATTGTACATGAGTGTTTTGCTGTAACACTTTCTTCAGCATTATAACTGGATTCTTGATTATAAAATCAGAAAACTGCAGATATGAACAATGGCATATTCTGAGGAACCAAACATTCCAGTTACCTGTAATCCTACAGAGAAGGCTCCACAGTACCAGAAATATCCAGGCCAAGTTTAAATCCATCTGGCCAAAAACAAAACCATTAAAATAACCACATTTCCATTGTCTGTCCTGCTATAATCCTGCCCCAAGGGCCATTAAGATTAACAAATATTATGGAAGTCACTACACTTATACGAAACCCAGCCATGAAACTCAGAATATGGCAGCTGCAAAAGATGAAGCACAGATTCCTTGAACTAGAGAGCCAGGTGCTCGGCAACTGGTTTTCATTTTCAGGATGAAAGTCAGCAAGAAGCAGGTAGCTTGGTTGGTAAGGCCAGATCCACTTGAGATACACTCTGAGGAGGATTAGATGCTGGGCAGAGATTCAGCAGGCTACAGGAAAAAGGAAGACTGGCAGAGCTGCAAACTGAACCAGGTGGGCAGCAGGTGCAGCCATGGTGAAGCTGGCACCTGCCAAGATGCTGAAATGAGCAGAAATGACCATCCAGACAAGACAGCGGGGATGGCTGGGGCCAGAACAGGTGGCATCCACAGCTCTGACAAGAAACAATATTCAGGAAAGAGATCCAAGACTTAAGTAACCCCCTTTCCTTCACGCTTTCTCATCTGTCCATAATAAACATTTCATTGGTGCATAATATTTACTGAATGTGGCTTAATAGCCTGAAAACTTTAATATTTCTCTTTATAAATCTACAGAAAAGATTTACCACTCTACATATACATTACTTGAATAAAATTACACTTGGCACCAAAGCAATACTGAATGTAAGCTTTATTATTTTTTTCTTACATAATTGGAGAAATGCTTCTTAAGCATCACCATGAACACGATTAACACTGTGCTCTAAGAAATGTTAATAATTGAAAGCATGTTTGTTAAAGCAGCTTTTCAGTGACTTCAAAGTTTCGTGGTTACCTAAGTTTTCTGCATGCTCAGAGTATCTTGATCATAACTGTCATAGGAAGCAGTGTAAAAGGTGGTTATTGCTAAGCCATTCTCCTCCAAGAGACAGAAAACATGTTCTGTTCTCTCAGCAACCCACTCCTTTCTAACAGGACAACCCCTCAATTACTATCTGTGGAAAAGGAAATCCAATGGAAATAAAGATACTGTTAAAGGGCACGATTAAGCTCATGTAGACTATCAGAGAGAGGTAGACAGGAGTACTCAGCCAGCCCAATTTAATTCCACTTTGATGAGTGCCAAGGCTCCCATATTTAAATTAACACAAGTCTAACTGCTCTTATACATGTCTCTGAAGAAGAACCTTAAAGCACCACATTCCTCATCTACCAGTTCCTAAATTAATTACAGTTCATTTGAAAGATACAATTATTTCTGCTCATTTAACTCAAATTCTAATGAATAACTATAAGAACCAAATGAATAGTGGAAGTAATTACACATCCACACCTTTGACTAGGTTGCCCAGCTAAACAAGCAAAACAACATTAGTGGAATAAGCAACAGTGAAGTAGTTCTTGCAGGGTAAACAAGCATCTACAGTGAGTTCCAGTAAACCAAATAAAACCTAGGTGCAAATTAAAATACCAAAAATAGCCTAAAACAATAGTAGTTCTCACTAAAAGCTGAAGGATGACCAAGTAAATAGTGCAATAACTACAGAAAGTCTTTCAAATTCCTTAAACTTGTCATTGTTCCTCCCTTTTATTTAACTCCTTCCCTGTGCCATCAAAAACTGGTAGCAAAGTGGACCCTGAACACACACAAAATAGAGACTGGCTTAAAGTGAAACACAGCAAATGGAAGGCAAGAGTACCTCACCCTTTCCAAGATAGTTCAATGTGGCCTTGGCATTTAGGGTTATCTTTCATACTAAACAACTACTTTATCTCCAGATCACAAGTGCACCATGACAGTATACTTCCAACTGAGGTCTGTGGCCACAGAGGGTAGGCACCTTTAAGAAACTATGTGCTTTCCAAATGAACTTATCTATGAAACAGACTCACAGACACACAGAACAGACTTGCAGACTTGTGGTTGCCGGGGCGGGGGGGCGGGGGGGTGGGGGGTGTTAGGAGTTGGGGATTAGCAGATGCAAACTACTATATAGAGAATGAATAAACAACAAGGTTCTACTGTATAGCACAGGGAGCTATATTCAATATCCTGTGATAAAACATAATGGAAAAGAATATGAAAAAGAATGTATATGTATGACAGAATCACTTTGCTGTACAGCAGAAAGTAACACTTCTACCACTCAGATAGGTGCTCTTCTTATTTGTGTCATGGATCGCTAGTGTCAGGAACAACTGCTTTAAGAACAGAGGCAATACAACCAAGAATAAAGTTTGTGAGAGAGACAAGGCCATCATCAGGACAAGCTGATTCTGAAGAACTGTACTTTCAGTCAGGAAAACAGTGAGAAAATGAATCATCAACACACACAGGATATTATCAACAGTCTTTGTATGAGAGAAAATGTCATTTCAGCAAAATAACATCATCCATTGGTTAAATGTAGTCTAAAAGTTTTGAATTGGTTTCACAGTATTATTTATATTTAATGTGTAAACTGACTTGCTTTTAAGATTGCATGAATAAGCATAACAATTATAGTTTCATGCAGGTATATTTTTAACTATCATAATTAATAATATTAGAGTCCACTAACTTTTTTTTTCTTTGAAAGAAGTCCAGCCGTACAAGGTTGAGAAACAATCTCCTAAAGGTAGAGGAAATACCTGGCCAATTCCACCTTAAGGTGATGAGAGGAAGTGGACAGTGATAAGAAAGAAGGGATGGCCAAGATGTTGCTGGGCAGGTGGGAGGAAAGAATGTCGACAGGCTTAGGCTCTCTCCACCCAATCAATTCAATCAATTCGATTCAATGAGTAAAATTCCATTTCTGCCTTTTTTTCCCCCCTCTTTTTCTCTTCTTTTCTTGGGAAGGGAGGGTCTGTCTATTCTTGTAAAGACAAAGCTCTACTCAACGATGGTTCTTTGAATTCAAAAGTATAAAAAGAGAAAGTAAAGGGGGGAATTACATGAGAAAGCCATTTTGAAATGTTTCTTTGGATATAATCTATAAAAGGAGAAAATTAATAAGCAAAACTAGCCTATAATTTCACAACCCAAATTTTAAGACTGGCACCTGTTAAAGGAACAAAGTTCATAGAGTAACATTTGATAAAAAGGGTGGAGATTGTGAGTCACACAGCATGAACTAGAACCCAATTCACCTGTATCATATATTCTCAAATACCTCTCACCAAATGTCTATATGGCATGTAACAAAATGAACAAATAATCCTAATGGTAAGATTTTTATAAATGCTCCCTCATTTTACAGGAAAGGTAGGACCCAGAGATTAAGTTATTTGCTAATTATCACAGAGCATTTGACAGCACCAGAACTTAAACTCAGGTCTACGTTAAGTCACTATGTTAACTCAGTTAACTGTCACCCATTTTCTCAGAGTGGATATGAATGTGAAATGCAATAATTCATCTTAAAAATATGGTAAGTATCTTATATATATTATTTAAAATTCAAAGTTATTGTTATTTTAAATTATTTAAAATTTTAAAATTGAAAGTCAAGGTCCTCATTTATAAGTATCCTTCAAAATACTCTACTAAAGAAATGCACATCCTGAACAAAAGATTAAGGAGCATATGTGACTCCTACTGGAACAGTAAAGCATGTATTACCCAAGAGAGCATGCCAAGACTTTCACCAGAAAAGTTATTAACTAGGTTGGAAATAATATAAGATGCTTAGAAATGCACTGATGATTGTCAGCTCAGGAAAGTCTTATTAAGAAACCATTAACTATAAATGAAAATGACAGCAAAGTGCTACAAATAAATCTGAAATGGATAATGGATACACTTATTGAAACAGCACGTATGGAGAAAGGAAAGGCATAGTTTAAGGTTAGGGAAAGTGAAGGCTTCCTAGGGCAGAAAGGAAAAACAGTCAGAAGGGGCAGGACTGGGAGAAGGAGGGCTCCTTGGTGGATCTTTGGGATGGAATTAAGCTGGCTTCAAGTCCTTTAGACACACTCCGATCCTCCTACAGGAGCAGCTTCAGAGAGCAGGCATTTAGCAGCTGCAGCCTAACCTCAGAGCATCCTCCCCAAGGGACAGAAGGTCACTTGGAGCAGCACCATCATGTAACTTCAAGGGTTTCTCAGCTCCAGATCTTTCCCATTTGGAAGCTAATGTTGGGAATTCATTTAACAAGGAATAAAACATTTTCTTTCTACTACAAGAGAAGTAATAATCAAATGTTAGTTAACGTAATGTACTCTCATCACAAACCTAAGAATCCTAGAAAGACAGGTTGTATATTTAAACGTACAAGTTCAAGTTCATGAGGCAGGGTCTGTATGTTCAAGGAACTTACACTCTCCAGACTTCTTCACTTATGAATGGAAGAACAAACCTATAAAGATGGGAATCACCTGATTTTTGCAAGGTTAGATTCAATCATAGTAAAGTTCATAATATTACTAGTAAAACGATGCACATTTCAGAGGTTTTATCACATATGGTAGACCATATGGTAGCTCCAGCAAGAGTCAGCCTGGCATTCAACACTGAGACGGGGAAACTCTTTTTGAAAAGGCATCATGCTCCCTAAGATGCAGAGGCTAGTCCAGAGACCTCAAGTGGGATTTGCAAATCGGAAAGAAGGAGAGTTCACATTTGTGTATACATAAGATGGACAGAACTGCAGATAAACTAGTAGTTTTCACAAATCAGTAAATACTATCATTACCAGTAGCCTCAAATTCAGAAATTAAGTGAATTAGACATAGAACATTATTTCCTTTACCCTGGTTAAGTAACACAAGTGATAAGTAGATGTTTTCACATTTGGGATGGTAAAATAAAAAGCATTTGGGAGCACACTAATTTCAAGACATTTTGCTAAGATTCAACCTTAGTACGAATACATACTTCCAAATAGCGATCAGATGCTAACGTTGTCTTACTTTCAGACACATGCACATCTCCATCATGTTGTTACTGACCTTGCACTTGACATATCAATGATGCTTCCCCTACCTATGTCCTGGGAATTGCTAGATGGATCACCCAAAGGCCTCTCCACCTTAACAAAAATATCTCGCTCACCTATGGGAGACCAGAATTTCCAGGGGTTCGTTTCAGAGGCTTTCAGAAACCTTTATTAAAGTGCAAATAGGTCCTGGGGAAGGTAACAAAACAAATTAAGCCTTATCATTTAGTCAGTCAATTCTCTGTAAGAGAAACTAGAGTTTCTTTTACTAAGACTCTCGTAGGTCCTAGTAATTGAAAATGAAGATCCAGGGGATGCAGGAAGTACAGAAAATCTGAACAGGAGGTGTGTGGGAAAGGAGGTGGGAGAACCTCCTAAAGGCAGTCTTTACTTTCTATAGATCGTCAGAAGTTCTGATTGGTCTTTAGCCACTGAACTCTCATCCCCAGTGACTGGACCAACACCAGTTACGATGCAAACCAAAAATTAAGTCGCACAAAAATCTTGTAAAGAGATAAGATCCACTGGTGCCGCTCTGTCTTCATCTTATTAAATCGCAAAACTACAAATTTATACATGTTTTTAAAAGGCCAATTCAATGACTGGTTGTGCCCAATGAAGAGCCACTGAGGTACATAAGAAATTAATCATTTTCTTTGAATATCACTAAAACTAACTTCATTTTTATCCTTAAGATAATCTCGAATCCCTCCTTAAGGACTTTTTTTTAAGTGTTCAAACTAGGTACAGTAAAATAACAAAAAAGACCAATAGTCCCCAACATTTTTCCAGGAGCGTTATACGAAAAGATGACTTTGAACAACGTTCCTCAGGATATACTCCGGGGTCTAGTAGAGAGAGACCTTTCCCTTCTCTGTAGACTTGGGAGTAAATAAGTCAAGAACACCTACGAACAAATTTTGTTGGTCACCAGCAGGGGAGCTCTTCAGCTTTTGTCCCCAAACCCATTCAAACAAAAGAAGCTTCTCTTCCTCCAACCCACCCCTCAGACCCACACCCCGGGGGGACTCTCCAGATCCCCGCGCCCTCTCCACCCATTCCCCGCCGGGGGAACTTACTCCTCAGCGCCCCGATGAGCAGAGAGCCGTCCTTAATGAGCTCTTTGATGAACTTGTTGGTTCGCTCCAGCTCAATCTCGTGACACTGCAGGCGCTCCCTGAAATCCGGGCTGTCCAAGTAGGAGTCGCTGAACTCCAGAGTCGGCAGCCCCATGGCACAGGCACTGCCAGCGGCCGCCGAGGACACGTCCGGGCCGGCGGTCAGGGCGGGGACAGCCGGCGACCACGGCCGGCTCAGGGGACGCGCGATCGCGGGGAACTAGCCGGGACGCAAGGGGACGCGCAAGGGAAACGGCTCCCGCGCGCCGCGCCGCCTGCGCGGGGCTCCGCGGCGCGCGGACGCCTCCGGGCTCAGGCTTCTTCCCCGGAGGCGAGGCGAGCGCACACACGGGAGGCGGGCCGAGGCGCGGGTCCGCTCAGGTCGTTGTCACCCGGACGCATCGTCGCCGGGAGCGCGGAGGCCGCGGAGGCTCAGGGCCGCGGCCGGAGCAGGAAAGTTCTCTCGCGGCGCGCAGACACTTCCGGCAGCTCAGCTCTCCTGCTCCCTTGACAGTCGTTTGCGCTGGGAGTCAGAAGCGCCCAGCCGCCCCTCCGGCCGGGCCGGGGAAACCCTCCCCCTCGCTGGACGCAGGCTCAGAGCGCTCGCAGACCCTGCCGGGCTCGGAGACCCTCCTCCCGCCGCGGCGCTCCCAGCCCGCGCCGCCCCGCCCCTCCTCCCGTTTACCCTCCTGCCCCCGCCCGCCCGCACTTAGCTCCCGGGCTCCGCTCAGTTGCCGCGCGACAGCGCTTCTGCCTGCGCCCGGGGGTTAACTCTGCCCCTCCTGGGCGGCCGCTCCCCCTAGCCCGCGGTGACACTTCGGGGTCCGCCACCCACAAAATGAGCTCCAACTCCCAACATGCCTCCCTACCCCTGCCTCACCACCCACTCCCTGGAATTCTCTGGGAGAGAAGCCAACGTTAACTTTCTCTAAAGTTTGAAGCCTGGTTGGAAGATGCTACTTTCGAGCGTTAGTTTAGATTTTGCTTCGCGAGTCTGCACTGAATGCATATATATTCCAGGTTGAAAAGTTTTACTTTTTCCCACTGTTCACTGCATTGATCCTAGAAAGTCAAGTTTTTTATATTCAAAACGAAAAGCTACATAGGCCTAAGGCGGTTTGTTGTTGTTGTTTTTCTTAGTTGCTGTGAAGGTGGGAAGATTTTAGGTCGTTTTTATTCCCCAAACTAGCACCTCGGACTTAGGTGTTCCTCTTGTAGAAGAATAACTATTTGTATCACAATACTACTTTTTATCGTCACCTTGATGGAATTGCCCCCAAAGCATGGAGCTTTTCAAACTGTTGAAGTTGGCTGAAGTTCCAAATGAATAGTTACTTCTTACCAAGAGGCAGTTATCCCTCTGGTAGAGGATCACCTAATAAATTTCTGTTCTCTCAAAACCTTGACAGCAAAAGAAACTGCTGCTTTACATCTAGTCCTGCCATCATCTATAGGATTTCTGAGAACTCAGTTATTTTTCTTAAGGATCTGCTTTTAATTTCTATGTTTTCATTGCTTCGTCCTTTTGAACCATCTGTTAAAAAAAACTCTTCTACAGATCATGGGAAAAATTCCATTAAAGTGCTTTACATTTTTCCCAATTAAGTTTCAGAATCTGTCAAGACTTTTAGTTCTTTTTTTAAGTACACATGAACATTAAAAATAGCATGGAAACCTTAAACCAAGACTGATAAGATGATGTAAACAGTGTATTTGATAGCTTTGATTTTATTTTCTTCTGAGCCAAGGAAGTTGGACTTTAACCTTCCATCCATATTTACATCATTAGACCTCAAAATATTGGCAGAATGGCCAATTACCACTAGAGTCCTCCTCACTTTTAGTGTCTGTCTTGTGTCTGTCAGTTAAATATGCCTCATTTGGGAAGGTGGGGTGGGGTGGAGGGCAATAATGCTATTTGTTAGTTGATGTAGTGATAGAAGCTGCAGTGGTGCAGTTTTTCACCTAAGGTGATTTTACATCTGTTCATCACCAGCCTGAAAGACAAAAAGTTAGGCCAAACAAGTAGTTCCCTTTCAACTTTTGCCATGTTGCTGTTACAAGCAACTAAATCCAATACCAATTGCTGAGATATGAAACAGGATAAAATATAACAGTCTCTTCCTGTTTTTCATTAAATGGAAGTCCTGTGATTAATTCTTTAAAAATGCAACATTCTTTGATAAGTTTCATTTAGTAAGTTGGATTTCAATTTTCATTTTTTCTTTAAAAGTTTTATATGTCAGGACAGATTTATTCTAGATTCTAAGATATAAATTATCATTTACCCATTCATGTATGTAATTGCATGTTTTATGCCTACTGTATACATTATTAGGATCTGGGCAGAGAAGCAATTTATATGGAAAGTTAAAGCAAAGCATTGTGCCTGACCTCAAGCAGTTCTCGGAATAAAAAACAGAGAATGAGTATCTGTATATCACATGGGGCAGAATGTGCTATGTTACAGAGGCTCACACAGACATTGGACCAATAATCACTGATGCTGTTATCAATATGTTTCCACTCAGACCCATCACTGCATTTACATGGGGTTAGGATATTTCCTCCTACCCTCCATCATTTAGCCTCTAAAGTTTAGTATGTTATAATGGACTTTCTCCCTTGTAGGTCCTTTCAGAGTTACTCATGACTTATTCCTGTGAATCACACTTTAATTATACCTGCTAGTCAGGCTTTCTCTTATGCCACATTAATCCAGTCACTCGAGAGACACCAGAAATGGTTTTGCTTTAAGGTGGATTTATGGTCAGTTTTGAACCGTTGTTTTCGTGCTTTATTTCCCTACCATAATAATGGAACTAGATTCTTTCTAAAAGAATAGCCTTTCTAAAAAAAAGAGTGTCCATACTTGCAAGTTATTTTTCATAGGAAATTTTAATGGATTGAAATGTAGCCTCTCCAAAAATTTCTGCTTCATAGTATGTGGCCCTGTCAGCTGCATGGTGAGTTTCACAAATACTATTGGCTGACACACTCTTTGGCATGTCTGTTTGCTTGTTTAATTCTGAAATGGGGTGTACGGGGCTTTGTTTATTTTAAAGAGCAAAATAGTGAGGTGAGGTTAGTAAACTAATATATGTTTGTAAATCTGACTAAAACATTTTTCTTGACCTATATCATGTCTGGCACTTAAGCCTGGTGCTTAATTTGTACTCAGTAAGTGTCACTGTTGGATTATTATTATTTTTCAATTAGTTTTGTAGATGTAGGCCTCCCAGACTCAGATATTCTGAGGCTAAATTCAGGCCTGGTAAGAGATGACAAAACAGAAGGCGAATGTACCTAAGGAGACTAAATGTACCCTTCAGTACCCTTCCATGGTGAGAAGGCAGTGTCACTGTCCCTGTTTGCATTTCACCCCGGGTGTTATCTTTTCTCTTTTCTCAAAGCATACTCCTTGGAAGTGGGTTTTGCATCATTGTATTTCAACTTTATGTCACATCTAGAAATACAACATTGAATCCAAATGAGCAAAACACATGATTCAATTTTTTAACAATTTTTTTGTTGTGATAAAATATATAACATAAAATTTACCATTTTAACCATTTTAAAGTGTACATTTCAGTGTCATTAAGTATACTGTTGTGCAGCTAGCACCACCATCCAACTCCAGAACTTTTTTATCTTCTCCAACTGAAACTCTATTCCCCTTCAACAACAACTTCCCATACCCCTCTTTCCCCAGCCCCTGGTCAGCACCATTTTATTTTCTGTCTCTGTGAATTTGACTTCTCTAAGTACCTCATACAAGCAAAATCACACAATATTTGTCTTTTGTGTCTGGCTTATTTCACTTAAATTATTTCATTATTAGAGAAGCAAAGAAGACATAAGAATCAGTTAATGGAAGCAGCAAGTCAAGACCACAGACTAAGGGAGCAGGAATAACTGCAGAGGGTAGAATTTGTCCCATGTGACACTATGACTTCTAAAGTACCTTCTAGAGCTAAGATTTTATTATGATGACAGATTTCTGAAGAACAGGCTGAAGGAAAAGAACAGAATTCTAAGTATGAAAGCATCATGGACTAACTACATTTACGAGGGAGAAGAAACAGAGAGATTGAGAGAGGGAGGGAGAAATTGATTTAACTGAGGAAAGTTTTTTGGTATTTTGTTTTGTTTTGTTTTAAGTATAGATTTCAATTTCCATTTAGTATTGCCCCCTTGTGGCAAACCATGATGTTTGCTGACAAAAATTGACAAAGCTGTAAAGAAAGCAAAACCTAAGGGGACTAAAATGTCCTGTGCACGTCCATGTGCTGGGTTTGATGCACAGAGTGCTTTCATATATCGCAGAGTGCTTATGTGTATCACCTCATCTAAGCTTCTCCACAAGCCTGTGAAATAGGTATTGTTTAAGGACTGCAAGCCTCATTTTTAAGAGGAGAGGAAATTATGACTGAAAGTGGTTAAATAGATAGAAGGTACTGGAGTTGGGATTTCAACCTAAGTGTATCTAGTTCCAAAGGCCATGCTTAAAAGAACCAAATGCACTCAACAAAGAGTTTTAGGCATCAGTTATACGCCTGTGCTGCTGCAGATGCTGAGAATACAGGGGTAAGCAAAAACTCACCTTGTTCCTGCTATAAACTTTCAGTCTAGTGAATTATACTAGAGACATTAATTAAATGGTTACACAAAGGCGTAGAGACATTAATTAAATGGTTGCACAAAGGCCATTTATTAGCTATATGATTAAGGGAGTTTCACCTTTCAGGCTTTCTGTCTTCCCAAAATATAAAATTATTTTATATTTTTATATAAATTTATATAATTTTTAAAAATTTATTTGTTTTTGGCTGCGTTGGGTCTTTGTTGCTGCGCGCAGGCTTTCTCTAGTTGCAGTGAGTGGGGGCTACTCTTAGTTGTGGTGCGCGGGCTTCTCATTGCGGTGGCTTCTCTTGTCACGGAGCACAGGCTCTAGGTGCACGAGCCTCAGTAGCTGTGGCACATGGGCTCAGTAGTTGTGGCTCATGGACTCTAGAGCGCAGGTTCAGCAACTGTGGCACACGGGCCCAGTTGCTCCGCGGCACGTGGGATCCTCCCATACCAGGGCTTGAACCTGTGTTCCCTGCATTGGCAGGCAGATTCTTAACCACTGTGCCACCAGGGAAGTCCTATATAATATAATTAATAAATAATAATTACTATTTATTAATAATGATAATGGCTATTATTTATTAAGCACTTGCAATGTGCCAGTCACTGTCCTAACCTCTTTACATTTGCTGTTTCACTCAGGTCCGTTTTAGCTCTATACCTGAGATATTGCTGTGCCTCAGAGTTAGGATGGGGAATCTCCTCCACACTTTCAATAAGAATTAACGATGGGTAGAGTGTTTTTGACATTTTGCCCATGTGTAGTCAGAAACTTACCGCTGTTCGGAAGAGGATGTTTTGAACCTCCTTAGCTCTCACACTGTGGATTCCATAGCGACCACCGGGCATGCGGGAAGGAAGGAAGCTTTGACTGAGCAGCTACAGTGCCCCTGAGCCCACTTGGCCTATCACTCCTCACCCTAACTTGGGAGGTAAGAATTTTATAATGAAGATGAGGACATTGAGGTAGAAAACCCACAAACAACAAATCAACCCTCCAGGATAAACAGAGCCGTTTCTGACTCCAAGACCACACGACGATGAACATCTCTGTTAAGACACCACATATGCATTTGTGATCATTTTTGTATAGCTCTTCCTCCACACTTACATCCTCTGTTTTTAGACTCTAAACTTTTAGACCATGTCTTATTCTTGGTATCTCTTGCACTTCACACGCTAGCAGCCCACAGAGGACACCTAACTAATGTTTTGAACCCCTGATCATCTTCTAAAACTAGTTTCTTGGGTTTTCTGGTAGAGGTGCCTGAACGGATCTGTAGAGACACAGAGGAAGGGTCCTCCCATTTGGCTTGGAGGGCTCTCTGATCATGAAAGACAGCATGGAGCTCATTATCCGTGCTTCCTGGCCACCAGCATGTCTATGCTCCCACTGCTGCCCCCCAGCCCACTGTAACAGGCCCTAACTAAGGCAGTGAAAAAAGTGAAGAAAATAACAAACCCAGAAGAAACTTAAGGAAACTAACTCAAATAAATGAGTCCACACCCAGCAAGGAAAAGTCATAACTCAATCAGAGTGAAGCACACTAATGAGTGTGATAAGAAGGATAATTGAAAAAGAACAGACCCACAGTCTCCATAGTTTGAGCATTTCAGATGGAAAAAGACCAAATCTGCAACCCATAGTCACAGTGGCAGCTTCCTTTATGAGAAATAAAATGCAAGTTATTATCCCTGAAAATGTACATTCACTTACATTCTGTCAGTCTGAATTGTATCTGATAATGGAATTAGAAAATTTTACAAAATAATATATAATAATGACAAAAAGTTATTTTTTCAGAAGGGGTGAGTTCTTATTTTTACATTTATTAGAGAACTCTTTTTTTTCCCCTCCTGCTGCCAGTTTATTAAACTTTTATTGAGACAGACATGACTTACAGAGATTAGCTTTAGTTTACTCGATAAATAAAAGTAGTCTAACTGGTCTCAATTTCACATAATGCTGCAGCACATTTAGCCTTTCTAATCCTTTCCTCTGTGATCTTTTGAAGAATGCTTCAAAGATTTGTGAAGCTCTCTGAACTGTGTTACATTATGGTGTCGAGTAGAACAACATTTACCATATAGTGAAAATCTCGTTGGTATGAGAGACAAATATCTGATGAATTATTGTCACTTTTCTAAACTTGCTTTTCCACCCAAACTTTGTATTATAAAAATTTTCAAACGTACAAAAAGTTGAAAAAAGTAACACTATGTATATACATAGTTGGTTGAGATGCTCAAACCATCTATATATATGTAAAATTAGGAGAGAGAAACAAATATGGCAAAATGTGGACATTTTTTGAATATAGGTAGAGAGCATGTAGGTATCTATTATACACAGAGTTATAATATATATAATCTATTTATCTATCTATAATATCTAAATATAAAACATGTTTTATCTACTGTATATAATAGATGTCTAGATATAGATATAGCAATATAATATGTACATATGTAATATATGTATATATTTTTTCTGAAACGTTTAAAGTAAATATTAGACATCTTGACACATATATCACCAAAGAAAAATGACATTCTCCCACGTAAATAAAACTTAAAGAAAATACATGATAAAAAATATCATCAAATATCCCATTGTTCCAAAAATGCTCTCTGTAGCTTAAGAAAAAAGCAAAACAGGATCTAACCAACGTTCCAAACTCAGTCCTAAGTGGCCCATGTAACCGCAAAGTACCATTTTGGAGGGCAGAACACAAGCTTATCAATCATCACTTCACTAATTCAGAATTTGAAATAGCTGAGCCTAGAGTATATGAGGTTTCCCTTCACACTGTACAGAAGAAACTGTTTGCTAATCAAATTAGTGGAATACGACTGTAGAAGAGAACCATTCCAAAATCCCTAAGCCCCTAAATTTGCCACTGGGGGCTTCTAGGAGAGGACTGCCACAGGGAAAAAGAATGCTACACAAAATGCACTGTCTGACAGAGTGTGTGATCAGTAAATATTTTTTGACTAAATTAATGAATGAAATACTGGGGACCTAAGGCAAACAACATCAACATTACCTGGGAACTGGTTAGAAGTGCAAATTTGGGGACTCCACCCTCCTTCTCTGAAATCCAAAACTCCAGGTGGGACCTGGCATCTGTATTTTAACAAACTCTCCAGGTAATATTGATGCTGGCTAAAGTTTGAGAACAGCTGATCTAGAACGATTCCTAGTAGGTATCAAGATGGAAGAGGAGTCTCAGAAAATGGAGTGGAGGACATAGCTTAGCCTTGGGAGAAAAGGTAAGTGAAATGACAAGCAGATGCTTACCTTTTTGGAACAATGGGATATTTGATGATATTTTTTATCATGTATTTTCTTTAAGTTTTAATTATGTTGGAGAATGTCATCATTAACATCAATTTAATGGACCAACATTTAAACAATTTCCCTGTTTAGATCTTCAATCTTCTACCTAGACAAAATCTTTCTGAATCTGAACAGTTGAATAAATTTAGTACCCTAAAGTTATAAAATGGCCAATCATAATTTCTCTTAAGTATTGTAGTATTTTCATAAATTTTTGTAAAATTTCAATTTAATTCTGCAAGTCAATTGAAGTTTCTAAATTGAAGTTATTTTTAAAAATCAAATTTCATAAATATTACAAGTATATAAAATATCAAACTACTTTTTACCTGAAAATATAATACTATAGTTTTGATTCTTTTAAATCTTTCTCAATGTACTAAATTTTAAATTTCCTTGGGGTTAAAAGATGCATTTACCACTTAGGAACACTGTTATTGTCTCAGTTGACTGAGGTTATTTAGATCAGATAGTTCAGCTATGATGCTGACTAGATTCTTGTTCAGAACTAGAATGGGACTGTGGATAATCTTTTTCATAGCTACTGTGTCATTCTTCCATAACTCAAGTAGGTGGTCATAAGCCATGAACCTGAATTGAAATTATTCACACTATATCAGTGGCTTTCCATATTTTTGACTCAACTCATATAAAAAGAAATGAATACATTTCATATGATACAGGTATATTATATATATAAGTATATATTTTATTTTTTTTAAACAATTGCTCATTCCAACCCACAAAATAGATTCCATGATACATTAGTAAGAAGCATTTCCCATTTACGAAAAGTTCCACGCTACTTCATTTTTTGTATCCATTCAAAGACGTCTTCACTGCCTATCCAGAGTGATCACTTAAATTGAATTTGCATTTTAGGACTCTGTTATGGACTGAATTTTGTCACCCCCAAATTCATACATTAAAGCCCTAGCTTCCAATGTGAGTGTATCAGAGATAGTCTTTAAAAAGGTTAAATAGGTCAACTCTATAGAACTGGTGTCCTTAAAAAAGAGGAAGAGACACATTTCTTTTCACCATGTGAAGACACAGGAAGAAGGCAGCCATCTGAACCAAAAACAGAAGTCTCACAAGAAACCAAACCCTGTGGGAACTTTGATCTTGGGCTTTCCAGCTTCCATGAGCTGTGAGAAAATAAGCTTCTCTTTTTTAAGTCACCTAATCTATGGTATTTTTTTATGGCAGCCTGAGCAGTCTAGGAGAGACTCTATTAAAAACATGTAAGTACAAAAATTAACTTAATAGGATTCTTAATGGAATGCATTTTCTTATATTTTGGGGGCTTACAACTCTTAAAAAGATATCTGATTGAATTGTGGGTACTTCATTTAAACTAATCTGACTTGCAATCATAATTCATGAGGCTATTTTAAAGTGTTCATCTGTGTCTAAACTCTTAGGCTGCATTGTGCCTATTTTTAAAACCATAGAGAGGTGTCAGTTTTGGGGAATGTGTATATTTCCCACCCTGGGAGGGAAATCAGCTCATCCAAAACATCAGTGTAGATGAGTCTGGGGTTGACAGGAATCGGGTGAAATCCTGGGAAATGGAACAGGCAGGAGTCATGTGGTTCATCCAATTTCTTCAATACAGAGCAGTTCTCTAACTGAGGAGAAAGATGGAGGCAACATGAGAAAATGCTCTGGGTCAGGAGTAGACTCAGCATAGTGATCCAAGGTAACACTTTAGGTGTCTTAAGTTATTCCTTAAACACAAACAGGGCCACCCTTAAGGTGCTCACAGCTTACTCTGTGGGGAAGCAGAAGACTCTGTATGAACATTTACCACTGATGCATCTGCCATACCATCCAGCTGGGTTCCATTTGTTCTGGAGGAGAGACCAAGAACCACAGAAAAAATGGGACTGGGCAGGAAAGACAGATGTAGCTGGATGACAGGATGAGTTTCTTTTCCTGACCCAGTCCCTTCTCTTGGGAGGAAAACTTAGGTAAGACAGGGAAGGGAGGACCTTTGTTTCCACAGTGACTCCCTGAATTAGGTTTAAGGTCAGTATCAGCATGAAACAGGTATGTTGGTATTTTTCCTTGTAGATGCTTCACTCAGAAGGTAGACGGATGACTCAGGACCTGAATGATATGACTTTTCCTTTCATGCTGGGGATGAGGACAGTGGAAGAGGGAATAAACATATTGAAAGAGTGCATTTGACAAGGATGGGAGAACAGAGAGGAGGGACTTCCAGGGTATCCTTGCGGCTCAGGGGGACTCTTTGGTGACTGAGGGTGACAACAGAAAAAGTGTAGGACAGTTGTGCACCATTCTTAGAAACATGTGCATCTGTTGATGAGATTTTATTTCTGATAATTGTTTCTTTCTGCCCTTCCAGAGAGTAAGTAGTGGCTGATTTATGTATTGTACAAAGGAGACTGCTACTATGTATTGTACAAAGGAGACTGCTACTGAAGACAGCTACTGATTAGCCTTCTCTAAAGCAGGAAAAAGTGTTACCTAACATTACATTTTTTTTCTCAAGTAAGAAACAAAAATCACAGTTCTCTTCTAAGCCGTTTCAGGGCACCTTCAAAAATGAGTAAAACAATTAGTAGCTAAATCATTTCTTTAAAAAGACATCATCTATTCCTGTTAATGTATGAGGCAAGACCCTTAACTGTGACAATATGGAAAGAATCATAATTTTGGTCGAGGATAAAACTAAAGTAGGTATTTCATAAACACCAAGAATCTATTTTAATATATAGATTATATGGCAAAGCAAGGCAATAATTTAAAATTCCACATCTTCTCCATAAGTTATTCCCTGATGATTCTGTTTGCAATTGCCTGCACTCCTCCCAAATCTACATGCCCAGGCAGACCTTTGTCGCAGCTGCCCACTGGACAACTCCACAGTGGATATTCCAAAGTTACCACAAGCCCAATATGTACACTTTGTTATGCTTAATCCTTTTTCCTAAACCTGCCCTTGGAATTGCTTTTCCTGCCTTAGTTGACTGAGAAAGAAACTTGACATGCAATCAGTCACCAGCTACTTCCTTGCTATCTGTGGTACCCACCCCCTCCTCTCGAGCCCCAGTTTCAACCCTAGGTCAGCCCTCGTTGCCTGGGCAATTAAAATAAGCCCTTAGCTTGTCTCCACGGCTCCAGTCAGCCATTCTCTAATCCATGATTTCAGCCAGAGTAATCTTTCTAAAAGTGCAAATCTCATCATTCTCTCCAGGGCTTAAAATCCTTCAGTGGCTCCTCATTGATTACCAGATAGAGTCCAAACTCCTTAGTTTGCCACACCAGTCTCTGTTATCTCTCCAGCCTTATTGATTGCCATATCTTTTGCCCCTGGAATTACGCTTCAGTCAAGCTGAATTTCTTTAAATTCCACTAATGAGCTAGCGAGAGAGACCATCAGGAGGTCAAGAGGTCTCTATGAGAAGTTTTCTCTTTCATGTTTTGATTCTGACAATTATCTTCAAAAACAATATAAGCATATTTTGAATCATCTAGCGTAGTGCTTTTCGAACATTAGTGTGTCCAGGAATCACCTGGAGATCCTGTAAAGGGCTGTCTTTGATTCAGTAAGTCCTGTGTGGCCCAAGGCAGTTCTAACAAGCTCCAGGCCGGTGTTGCTACACTTTGGAGCACATTTTGAGCAATAAGGGTCTAGAGTGATCACTTTCTAAGTGAATACGACCACAAAATTCTCTCATTGTCATGAATTAATGAATAAAGAAGAGAGGTAGACTTAATTTTTTTTTTTTTTTTTTTGCGGTACGCGGGCCTCTCACTGTTGTGGCCTCTTCCACTACGGAGCACAGGCTCCGGACGCGCAGGCCCAGCGGCCACGGCTCACGGGCCCAGCCGCTCCGCGACACGTGGGATCTTCCCGGACCGGGGCACAAACCCGCGTCTCCTGCATCAGCAGGCCGACTCTCAACCACTGCGCCACCAAGGAAGCCCTAGACTTAATATTTTTAATGACACATTCATTACAAATAAAGACCAATTGATGTCACAGCTTGCTGTATGAATAAAGATCTGGCAATGGTTCTAGAAAAAAAAAAGTGTTGAAAAAAAAAGTGTTGAAAGAACTGAATCATCATTTTGCACAAAGTAGTATACAGTCATGTCAGCCTCGAAAGATTCACCGCAATCAAGACAATATTGTCCCAGTAAAAAATATCACTTATACCATTCAATTGATATTGTTATTTGGAATGGTATTACTTTTGTATTTTTCTTTATAATTAATTTGTCCATCTGTTTCAGTTTTATAATTATATAGTATCTATAAACATTAAGGTTTATACTTAGTGTTATGTCTCCACTTAAGAAGACAACTTAATTTGACTTTAGGGTACAATAGAAATTTTATGAGTTCTAAATACTATGCAAGTTTGAGAAACAGTGAACTAAGCCAAGTCATGCCTCTTTGCCTTTGCTCCTGCTGTCACTTCTGCCTGGAGTCCCTTCCCTAATCCCTTGCCAACTTTGCCACCCTTCCATGTCCACTTAGCAAACAGCTACTTTTCCTTATGGCTCCTTTTCAGAGACCCGTGGTCAATGTCTTATTACAACTGTGCCTTATTCTAATTTCTTTCACAACGTCTGTAACATACTGCTGCACACTTGGCTGGAAGTGTTTGCTTATTTTGTTGACTGTCTCTTCTATCCCAAGAAAAAAATCTTGTCTTTGTCTTCTTTGTATTTGTCCAATGCTTGGCACATAACACTTGCTCAATAAATGTTTTTTGAATGCATGAATGGACTAAACTTGTCTTGCTTCTTCCTAGAGAGAAAGAAAGAATATACAAGAGTATGTCAACATACCATGTGTTCACATTTGTAGGTGAAAAATTAAAGGTATAAAATAATTGCAATATTCTTCTACATGTAATTTGCTTTCAACATGGCAATTCAAAAGCCTTGTTTCCTAGAGTATCTTCTGAAAGTCTGTATTTTCACTAATTTTTCAGAGATCTGCTTGTGGAGGTTAAAGCCTAGAGAGTTTTAAAATAATGCAAAAAGAACATTGTGATTACATTTTGGTGACACAACACCAGATCTAAAAATAGAATGGAAAGACTGAAAAATCTTTACTTAAACTTCTAGCCAAAGTATGGCTAAACATTATGGGTGAGCTGGAACTGCGGCTAGCTTTCAGCTTCCAGTTATGCAGGATAAATTCTGCAGCCCATAGAGACTCCTGGCCCCAACTTCCTTGTGTCTTGATTTTCTCATTCAGTTTTGGTTAGCACCTTCACTGGAGCTGGAAGTGGGAGTGAAGCTCAGTTTGCCTTTAAGGACAGGACAATGCCTGACATACGTTCGCCTTTATTTGATAGAGAAACTGATTTTCTGGCCTATACATAGCAAGAGGCCTACTTCCTAATAAGATCCTCTCTAAATTAAACAGGATGATAGTGTGGGGTTGAGGTTGGGATGAGGAACTAAAAAACAGAAAATAGGAGACTTCCCTGGTGGTGCAGTGGTTAAGAATCCGCCTGCCAATGCCCAGGACATGGGTTCAATCCCTGGTCTGGGAAGATCCCACATGCCGCAGAGCAACTAAGCCTGTGTGCCACAACAACTGAGCCTGTGTGCCACAACTACTGAAGCCCGCGCGCCTAGAGCCCGTGCTCTGCAGCAAGAGAAGCCACCACAATGAGAAGCCCGCGCACTGCAACAAACAGTAGCCCCTGCTTGCTACAACTAGAGAAAGCCCACGCGAAGCAACAAAGACCCGACACAGCCATAAATAAATAAATCAGTTAACTAATTAATTTTTTTAAAAAACACACAAAATGGATTCCACCCATTTCTGTCCCTAATGTACAAATATGACTATAGCACTATCCAAATACTGTTGGAGAGGATGGCTCTGATGGAATAAAGTTGGGCTGGCAAAAAAAAAAAAAAAAAAAGTTGGGCTGGCACAGCACAGAACTAGATTTTTATTTTATGTGTAATAGCTGCTGCCGTGTCATTATCAGAACAATATCCTTTTGATCCCAGAGCCATAGAAACTTGTACAGCTCAGTGGTTTTGGAGTATAATTAATTCATTTACAGCTTCAATTGGACATTTCTCTACTTAGAATAATTAATCTAAGGGGATTTCTCTTCCAACTCCTTTGGAATTAGTATTTTACTCTCTAGTATTATCAAAGTGTACACTAAGCTCATCATGATTTTCTTACCTCTTCCTGGACTCCTCTTCCTGGAATGTCCCTCTCCATCTGTGGTGGCTAATTTTATGTCAACTTGACTTGGCTAAAGGATGCCCAGATAGCTGGTAAGACATTATTTATGGGTTTGTTTATGAGGGTATTTCCAGAAGAGATGAGCATTTGAATTGGTGAACTAAGAAAAGCAGATGGCCCTTGTCAATGTGGGTGGACATCATTCAATCCACTGAGGACCCTAATAGAACAAAACATTGGGGGAAGGGTAAACTTGCTCTCTCCAATTGAGCTGGGGCATTCGTCTTCTCCTATCCCTTGGACTTTGGTGCTCCTGGTTCTTGAGTCTTTGGGCTCTGTTGAAACTTATACCATTGCTCCCTCTCTTTCCCTCCTCCTTCCCCTTCTCAGGTCTTTAACCTCAGACTGAATTACACCACAGGCTCTCCTGGTTTTCCAGCTTGCAGATGGCAGATTGTGGGACTTTTCAGTCTCCTAATCAAGTGAGCCAATTCCTATAATAAGTTTCCATGTATGTCCTACTGGTTCTCTTTCCCTGGAGAAACCTGATACACCAACCAAGGAAAAATAATTTTTTCAAAACCCTGCCCAGATATTACTTCCTCAGAAAACTTCCCAGCTATCCCCAGGGAGAATTACTCAATTTCTCCTCTGGGTTAGTTTTACGTCTTATATGGGCTTCACGGGGGTACTTAATATACAACATTCTGTTTGTTGACCTGATCTAAACAGGGAAGGAATAGATAAATGTAGACATGTGGAATATTAAACCCATGCTACAGTGGAAAGACCACTTGATTAGGAGTCAGAAGAAGTGGTATCAAACCCTCTTCCTCCATATAACCAAGTAGCGAAATTTCTCTTTTGTACATCTCATACATTGGGCTTCCCCAGTTCATTTTCTCTTTGGGAGTAGAATATTAATCAGTTTGTATGCCTACTCTCTCACCCCATTCTTGTCACACAGTGAGTGTGTGTTCAAATATTCATTAACTTGAGCTAAATTATACATGGCATTCTTGTTATTTCACCAACACTGTCATCTGTGTTTCATACACAGGACCTTGGTGCAAAATTGCAGGCCTTTTTCCATTAGGTAAAGAGGAAAACACACAGAACGAAAACAGATTTGTCCTATTTATTTTCTGATGTGTCAGAAAATTGTTCAACCCACATGTCAGAGGAGAAGGGTTATTTAACATCACTGTGTATTTTACTATCTAGCATTGTACTTGTACCGGAATTGAGTGAGTCTTCCAGACTTTATTTTCCTTGATGTCTTTGCTCTACCTGTGCACTGTGTTCATTTCCAAATAGACTCCTATTCTGGAAATCCCATTTTTGAGATAGATCTCTAAACCACAATCTGCATTCTGAACATCTTAAATGCCTACGCACTAACCACAACTGTTTGTTTATCCACTATTACAACAGGGACAAATATAGTCACTAATTTTTGCCTTTTAAGTTAACAACCCAATTTAATACTTGGGAGGAGGAAGAAAGCCATCATAGTCATAGAAGAAACAAAGTTACAAAATACCATAGCAATCTGTGTTCTTCGAATATTCACATTGAAGACTAAAACAATATTTATACCACATTATATAAGGGAATAGGAGAAATTCTATGGTAGACAGTCTTTTTGGTTTTTTCTAAATGATTGCTTTTTTGGGCAGATTTTGAAACTTTCATCAAGTGGTATGGTTCATCAGAGCTCAGTCTGAATTTTCTTTATCCATATTCTATCGCCAGAAATTCAGAGTGATCTCTACGAGGGAAGTTCCCCCCTTATTTTTGGTTGTGGGATATGATTGCAGACCATGTAATGAGGATGTTCATATTTACCAAGTGACCCCCACATGGTACAGTCCTGACTATATTTCTCTGACATGAATTTCTCTTCATGATAATTTGGGGGGCTGTCATCCTTGAACAGTAGTTATACCTTAACGTTGGTACACATCTTTATATTTGCATACTTTGTCTCACTTAATCCTTTATATTAGTCTCAACTTTTTCAGTTGCAAGTGATAAAAACCATTTTGAACTAGTAAAGCATTTAAAAGGGGATCTCTTTTGGAGGGTAAGGGCTTACTTGAAAACCTCAGGGGTAGATCTGACTTTAAACATGGCAGGACTAAAGTGTCTAACTGTATAACTCTCAGGTCAGCTTTTCTCTCTGCTAACTCAAAGTCACCTAACTTTAGCTTCACATGTTTCTTTGCATTTGTTATCCTAGTGGAGAGATTCTCTTTGTGTCTTCATAGAGCAAAGCTCAAAGAAGGACTCCAGTGGGCCCTTTGTAGGTCATGTGCCCCTCTCTGGGATCAGTCACAGTGGAGAGAAGGTTGAGGTATTCTGATTGGCCAGGTTGTTGTCACTTAATAAACTTGTGGTCTGGAGACTGGTGGGGCTCTGGGAATTAATCATTTATCAGAACTACATGGGGTAGAAAGGTTCAGTTCCCTGAGGGCAAAAGGGTTGCTGGAAATTTGATGATAGATGTCCACTCCCTTATCATGAGTACTATGAGAGATATTGTTTTTCCTATTTTAGAGGCTCAGAGAGATTGATTTGCTAAAATTCATGCAGCTGGTAAGTAGCTAAACTAAATCTTCTAATCTATTTTGTTCCTTTTGCTGATCTTCAGATTAGAGAACACATTAACTACTTAAAAAATTCTTCTCTATGGAAGGGAAGTAAATAGGCACATAAAATTACCATTTCAAAGTAAAAGAAATTTGCTGCACTTTATGAGCTATGAAGAAATCTGGTATATTTTTCAAATGGTTTCAAACAACAACAAAAGGGCATTTTAATTATAGTACAGCATTGTAAAAACAAAATACAAAAATGTACAAAAATTTTGCTGTAACTTATTTTACTTATTGGAAATAACAGTCTGTAAAAAAAATTATAAGTTTTACTGTTGGTATCATTTCAAAATAAACTTGGAAAAACCACCACCAGAAAAAAAAAAAAGCCCATTTTAAAAAATAGTACAATGTGCTTTTAAAAATACTATTGCAAAAAATCTACAAACAATAAATGCTGGAGAGGGTGTGGAGAAAAGGGAACCCTCTTGCACTGTTGGTAGGAATGTAAATTGATACATCCACTATGGAGAACAGTATGGAGGTTCCTTAAAAAACTAAAAATAGAACTACCATATGACCCAGCAATCCCACTACTGGGCATTTACTCTGAGAAAACCATAATTCAAAAAGAGTCATGTACCACAATGCTCATTGCAGCACTATTTACAATAGCCAGGACATGGAAGCAACCTAAGTTCCATCGACAGATGAATGGATAAAGAAGATGTGGCACATATATACAATGGAATGTTACTCAGCCATAAAAAGAAACAAAATTGAATTATTTGTAGTGAGGTGGATGGACCTAGAGTCTGTCCTACAGAGTGAAGTAAGTCAGAAAGAGAAAAACAAATACCGTATGCTAATACAGATATATGGAATCTAAAAAAAAACGGTCTGAGGAACCTTGGGGCAGGATAGGAATAAAGACACAGACGTAGAGAATTGACTTGAGGACACGAGGAGGGGGAAGGGTAAGCTGGCACGAAGTGAGAGCGTAGCACTGACATATTTGACATACACCGTCAAATGTAAAATTGATAGCTAGTGGGAAGCAGCCACATAGCACAGGGAGATCAGCTTGGTGCTTTGTGACCACCTAAAGGGGTGGGATAGGGAGGGTGGGAGGGAGATGCAAGAGGGAGGGGATATGGTGATATATGTACACATATAACTGATTCACTTTGTTATACAGCAGAAACTAACACAACACTGTAAAGCAATTTTACTCGAATAAGGTTGTTAAAAAAAAAATACTATTGCATTGATCTCACTTTCCCATAAATATTCTTCTGGGATATCTAGGTGAGGTGGCAAAGAGTTGGGTCAAAATGACACAGGGGAAAGGGCAGAACCAGGTAAAGAAAGCAGCTTTTTTTTAAAGGGTAGCTTCATGCAAGTCTGGTGACAGAGGAAGCCCAGGATCAGGAGAACAAAGGCAATAATAGAGGTCAAACAGTCTGGTCAAAAAGCTTAGTGTGTACACCTGACTTGTATTTTGTCTGCTCCTGGAGACAAAGAAGGAACCCATTGGATTGATCTTCCCCAAATCCTAGAATTTCCAAAGCCTAATTATGAAGAAACATTTATTCAAATTTAGCGATTGATTATTGTATAATTTCATCATTAAGTTTTCTTGCTTTATAAAGTTCTCTAGCAAGCATAAGAAGCATCAAGATAACCCCTCAAAAAATTTGGAAGTTAAAAATAAAAACTGCAAAAATCATTGATGAAGTTTTGTGAAGAAAATAATTAAGAAGAACACCAGTATTAGATTGGACTGAAGAGAAAACAAACTCCAGTCCCTGCAGAGGGCTTACAATGTTAGATTGTAAGAAAAATGAGTTAGATTTTATGGAGAACCTTATTAAATAAGATAACCGAGATAAATTGTAGGTATATAGTTTTAGGGAAGCAAATCCCTGGATCATATATCTTGAGGTCTGACCAAGAAAAAAAAATGACCATAACTTAGAAATATTCTGTACACCATAAAGGTTTTTAAACCACATAATTAAGAGGCTTCTCAAAAATAACCTAGTACTTAAAATAGACTTGTGGCTTTTTACTGTGAAGATGGGACAATGTTTTTGGTGTTAAGAAAAACGGGCACTGGAGAATTAAAAAACGCTACACATGTTTAAAATAAACACTATTTTCAAAATCAGTTGGGGAAGAAATACACTGACCCCTTGTTGTCTGTAGAGATTGGACAATATCCATAAATTTATATTCAACGATAAATAACAGATGTGTTGGTTTCAATGTTTTTAAATATTTTCAAAGTATCTATGAATATAACTTTAAAAAAGGAGTGGACATTTTGTACTAATCTTGGTTATTTCATCTTTTATTTATCAGTCTTTCCAAAATATTTCTGAAATATCTTACTTTTTAGTAGCTAATGGTAGTCTATGCCAATTCTTGTGTAAATCAGACCAGTTTTTGTTTTCAGACCAGCAGGAGGGAAAAACAGTGCCAGAAGTTTTTTAAAAAGTTGATCATCTCATTCTCATCCTTGGATTCTTATTTTCATTCTGGTACAGCCAGAGAGTTCTTTGGTTCCTAAAGCAAGGCTGCTCATTCTGGCACCTGGGTAGTGGCTGACCGATGAGCACATCAAGCAACTCACCTGGAAGGGCCCAAGGGAAAAGCATTGACAGAGGATCCGGATAAATATGCTCACCTGTTGCTCAGTGCTTCCTTTATTGATAAACTTTCAACTCACCGACTTTCAGGTAGGAGCAAAAGATTCCTGATCCCTCCTGGAACACAGTGTTGGCCGTCATTTGTATAAATCACCATGGACTAACAAAAGCTAAACTCTCATACGTTTCTTGGTATTTCACCTTTTTGAAAATAGAGGAGTTTATCTATTTCCTAAGTGATGCAGGGAGAAGAGCTTATGTGTAACAAGGATTTTTTGAGGAACTGGACAATAGTGTGGCAGCTGTACCCTCCCTATTCACTCTATAAACCATCTTAGAGCTACGCTGAGAAGATTGCATTCAATTTGGCAAAACTGGAAAACCTTTCAAGCCTCAGCTCATAAACAAACATGCTGACACTGACATTTGTTTCCAACTTAGGTGAAAACTCACAGTGACTCAGACTTTAGCAGTGGAAGCAGCTATTTTAAGAACAAGAGCCTACTAATTTTTGCAAAGAAAATATATGCTTATTGCTAGATCCTACAACAGCTACAAACTTGTTTCCTTATTGTCTTGTTTGGTAAGTAGGTCTGGCCTCAATTATGATTCCGTAGTCTTTGCTCCAGACTCACGTAAAGACTGGTATCAAGGAAAATGACGCTTTATTTCTAGCTGTCCTCTGTATCTCTGTGCTTCTATTTCACCATCCATAAAAACATTTCAACATTTCATGGAGGGTAACCAATTTCAAACATCTTTTAGGGCTCAGACTAAAGAAGCTATACACATTTAAAAATTATTTTTATGGGCTTTACCATTTGGCATTCTTTTTCATTTTAACAATTTTCATAAGAGCTTAAATGTAATAACGCATTTCATATAATAACGCTTAATTATTATCTACTATTTATCCAATGATCTCATGGTAGCTTATAAACACTAATTAATTGAGATTTACAAAACCCTGTGAAGTTCCAAGTACAATGGCCAGGTTTGGTTTAACCAGTTATTTCTCTAAATGCTGCTTTGAAGTCTTTGAATGTTTAACTAGTGATTATAATTCATGTTGCTCTCTGGGAAACTTGAAGTAGACTCATTTTTATCTTTTTCCCATGGTTTTCAAATTAAGTTTTTATTCATGATTTCTGGAATGAGCCAGAGAAAATTTGACTAAGTAATTTTGA
The DNA here is from genome assembly GCF_039906515.1 of Pseudorca crassidens. Taxonomy (NCBI): domain Eukaryota; kingdom Metazoa; phylum Chordata; class Mammalia; order Artiodactyla; family Delphinidae; genus Pseudorca; species Pseudorca crassidens. Next base: position 77,050,830 of record NC_090304.1, on the reverse strand, counting down.
CTTAGCGTTGAAACTATATCTTTAAGAATTTTCAGATCAGTGAGAAAGCTATGTTGTCATCTTCAGTCTGCTACAACTGTAGTAGTGACATACCTCATTATTCCTACTATACCCTGCTCCACAGCACTCAGCCTTTGAGGCTTCAAACTCTGGCCCACAGAGTACCCTGATCTCACAAATATTTTATCATGAGCCTGTCTCCTCCTTTTAACACTTTCCCTGCTTCTCTCTTTTGACCTCTGTCTCAAACTTAAGGTATAGAATACGACTATAAGCTGCTTATCCAAAGGCCGAGGGTCCTCTAAGTATGTAACTTAAAGAATTAATTTCACCTGTTTAAAATTTTTGTCCATGAGAAATGCAGGCAAAATAATACCTATCCTACTATTTCTCAACATTGTGGCCATTACAAAGTGAGATAATATATATGTATATATATAGTTGTTCTTTTTTGGATTCCCTGCGTGGTTTATATTCACTCAACAAATATTTATTCAGTGCCTATTATGTACCATGCCATGTTCAAAGGGCTGAACAAAGTAGTGAACAAACTAAAAAATAAACAAATAATTGCTGTTCTCATAGCGCATATATTCTAGTGGGCGGGGGAGATAAGTAAAAATATATAATGTATTATATGGTGGTAAATATTATGGAGAATCCTGATTCAATACAAGTTCTACCACTGATGAGCTATGTAGCCTTGGGAAAATTAGTTGACCTCACTATACCTCAGTTTTCAAATCTGTGAAATGGAGAAAAGAATATTACTTACATTATAGCGTTGAGAATTTATACCCATCTTATCAAAAATTGTCCAGTTTGATATTCTAGTAAGATTTAATAAATTCCAGTACATTTTACAGTCATTATGATAACAAGAAAGCAAAGAGACTTTCTATGCAAACAGCTAGTATTTCTTAGACATGCTATTTGAACCCAGATGGGTTGACTTAAGGTTCCTGTGCTTAACTATTGACCTACATTACCTCCACCAATAATAATAGCTAAGAGCTTCACATGTGTAACCTCATTTAATTCACACAAGAACTTTATAAAACAATAAAAATAATGTTCCTGCTTTACAGGCCCCTCCAAGCTGCAGTTACCATCACAGCTGGGTAGAATTCTCTTCTAAGGGACCTGAGTGGCAGCTCTGCAGGGCATTTCCTCCAAGCCTCAGGTGCCAATTACATCAACCTTTTCTGTTTGTATCCCTTTCCACTGAGGTGACAGAGCTTCCTGAAATTGCTAGCTATATGTTACCTTAGTGTCCTCCTTTCACATTTTCAATTATCCAATAACAATTTAATCAATTCCTCTGAATAAAATGTCTCTGTTAAATGGATGGATAAAGAATGAATGGATAAAGAAGATGTGGTACATATATACAATGGAATATTACTCAGCCATAAAAAAGAATGAAGTAATGCCATTTGCAGCAACATGGATGGACCTACAGAGGGTCATACGAAGTGAAGTAAGCCAGACAAAGACAAATATCATATGATATCACTTATATGTGGAATCTTAAAAAAAGAAGATACAAATGGACTTATTTATAAAACAGAAATAGACCCACAGACATAGAAAACAAACTTATGGTTACCAAAGGGGAAAGGGGTGGAGGAGGGATAAATTAGGACTTTGGGATTAATGTATATACACTACTATATATAAAATAGATAAACAACAAGGACCTACTATATAGCACAGGGAACTCTACTCAATATTTTGTAATAACCTATAAAGGAAAAGAATCTGAAAAAGAATATATATATACATATATGTGTGTGTATATATATATATATATATATATATATATATATATATAACAGAATCTCTGTGCTGTACACCTGAAACACAACAGGTAACACAACATTGTAAAGCAACTATACTTTATATATATATATATATATATATACTTTTATATATGTATATAATGTCTGTTTAAATACCTACTGTGTTTTTTTTCTTGCTTTGACTCAGGCTGATTCTGTACTTGGTACCAAAAATGGTTCCTCAAAATCTCACAAAGATGGAATTTGGGGATTGGCTCAGTCATGTCCTTGGTCTTGAATGCAGGGCTCAATTACTTGTCAATAAGAAAGGATATACTGTGCTAGTAATCCGTGGCATGCATTGCCAAGTGCCATCACAATTAAGTTTTTACCTGTAGTTGATTGTGATGAAGTGCTAACTCAAGCAAGTGTCCCACACTTTCTAACATAATAGTCATTTACATAGATAGCACATGATTTATTTACCCCCATACGCGGGGTAGTTTTCAATTTTTCATTATGATGATACCATAATAAGCATATATATGTTATATCAATATGTGTCATATATTTATCTTTTTTCATTAGTGTACTTGATAGTATAAGTATTTCTTTAGAATAAATCATTAAAGAGCAATGGCTAATAATGTTGATAGGTTATTTCTGGCTGGGGAATTATGGACGATTTTTATTTTCTCCTTTATAATATTCTGCATGTCTGGTTTCCTTTCCAATAAGAATTGTTTAATGATGAGAAAAATGAAGTTACCCCCTGTTCCCCAATTAATGCCATTAATTTTGCCACTATCACAGCATGAGTTTTACTCTGCTGTGATTTAGTGAGGTTTACAGCAACTGTCAACTGTATAATAATCAAAATAAGTCATTAAGTCAGCTGAACTAATCACTATGGTTAATTTGTTTGATTAATTCTTTCTCCTCAAGGATGAAAGTAATTTTCAGGTAATCTGAAAGTAACTCAGGAAATCATAGCATCTCTAGGTTGGAAAGGATTGTAAAATGTCCTAACAAAGACTTCAATTTTAATATTAAAATATATATAATGTCTATAATTTAATAAGCAGTTAAATATTTAATATGATAAACATTAAGGAATCCTCAAGGCTTTCAAGCCTTCTCACTCTGCTCTTTTCCTTGGAAAACTCATCCAAAACAAAAGCTTCAGTTATCAACTATAAAGCTGGCACCGTTCAAAATTTTATCTGTAGCCTAGAAATTATCTGATCTCCATATATGTTTTTAGAAAAATCAAGAATAAAGATTTTCATTGGAGGAAACAGGATATAGATTGTATATATAATAAAATTGGATCAAGATTAGAGGCAGAAGGATATCACTATATATCCAGCACCTGCAGAGGTAGAAAAGGATACCTAATTTGTGGGTGGAATGGAGGAGGAGAACAGGATAATGACCTCAGATGGGGTCCAGGCAGATAGATTTCATTTAATCCACTTATAATTGGGTGCATGGTGGGGCATCAGATGGAGAACTCAAGCTCAGGATGTTGCCTAACTCACTGATGAACAGTACCAGTGAGGTGCCTGAAAGCCAAATCAAAGCATGGAACCCAGACAAAGCCTACAGAACAGTGTCTCCCCTTGAGCAAGCACTGTGTTTTGCCAAGAAGAATTGCATTGGTTGTTTGATTCTTCTTCCCCCTTTACAAAAGTCCAGGGTCCTCAAACACACCAAATCATCAGTGAAAGTAGGAATGGAAATTCCCAGCACCAGTACTGGGCAGGGGCAGAGTGGAAACCCTTTATACAATATTCCCCACTTTGGTGAATGAAATCTGGTTGGACAAGCTAAAAAATTAGGAATACTACAAAAACATTCTTGGATAACTATCACTCACATTCTTCAAATGTTAGCAGTTTACTACATTTGCTCTCTTTCTTTGTACACACATACACACAGACACTTTTTTTTCTGTGCCCTTTAAGAGTAAGTTGTATACAAGATGACAATTCACCCCTAAATACCTCAGTCATTATTTGCTAAAATCACAGGAATTCTTCCACATTAAAGCAGAATATTATCAAAATCAGGAAATTACCATTGATACAATATTACCTAATCCATAGACTTTATTCAGATTTTCTCTAAGGCCTTAATAATGTCCTTTATAAAAAATAATCCAAGATCATATATCAATATTGTATTCAGTTGTCATTTCTCTTTAGTCTCCTTTAATCTGAACTATTTTTCTGAGTCTTTCTTCATATTTCATAACATTGATTTTTTGAAAACATTAGTTATTTTTCTTATTGTGGTAAAATAATATAGCAAATTTTACCATCTTAATCATTTTTAAGTGGTTCAGTAGTGTTAAGTATATTCATATGGCTGTGCAACAGACCTCTAGAATTTTTTCATCTTGTAAAACTGAAACGCTATACTTGTTAAACACTAATTCCCCTCCCCCCCCACAGCCCTTGTCAACCACCTTTCTACTTTCTGTTTCTATTATTTTGACTACTTTAGATACTTCATATTCGTGGAATCATTCCATATGTTTGTCCTTTTGTGACTGGTTTATTTCACTTAGCATAATGTCCTTAAGATTCATTCATATTGTGGTATGTGACAGAATTTCCTTCTTTTTTGAGGCTACATAATATTCCAGTTATCCATTGATAGACATTTGGTCGCTTCTACCTCTTGGCTATTGTGAATAATGCTGCAATGAACATGGGTGTGCAAATGTCTCTTCAAGATCCTGCTTTGAATTATTTTCAGTATACTCCCAGAAGTGGGACTGCTGGATTATATCATTATTCTATTTTTAATTTTGAGGGGAACATTCTTACTAATTTTTATAATGGCTGCACTATTTTGCATTCCCCAAAACAGTGCCCCAAAGTTCCAATTTCTCACATCCTCTTCAATACTACTTATTTCCTATACTTTTGATAGTGATCATTCTAATAGATGTGAGGTGATATCTCATGTGTTATTGATTTGCATTTCTCTTATGATTAGTGACGTTGAGCATCTTTTGATATACTTGTTGGCCATTTGTATAACTTCTTTGGAGAAGTTATATTATTCAAGTCATTTGGATTATTTGGTTTTATGTTGTTGAGTTGTAAGGGTTCCTTATATATTCTGGATAATAACCCTTATCAGGTATATGATTTGCAAGTATTTTCTCCCATTCTATAGGTTGGCATTTCACTCTATTGATTCTTTCCTTTGGTGTGCAGAAGTTTTTAAGTTTGATGAAGTCACGTTTGTTGATTTTTTTCTTTTGCTGTTTGTGCTTTTGGTGTCATATCCAAAATCTAACGTCAAATCTAATGTCTTGAAGGTTTTTCTCTGTTTTCTTCTAGGAGTTTTATAGTTTTAGGTCTAATGTTTAGGTCTTTAATCCATTTTGAGTCTTTTTTTGTATATGATACATGGTTAAGTATCCAAATTCTTTCTTTTGTATGTGAATATCCATTTTTCCCAACACTGTTATATAGGAATTTCACAGAAGTGATAATGAGCTCTTCTCATTCAATTCATTAATTTCTGATGATAACTTTAATCGTTTGGTCAAGGTGATGTCTGCCAGGTTATAGGAGTCATCACTTGACAAATTGTTTTCTTTCTTTCTCTATGTCCATTGCATGACATCTTCATGTGGATTTTACTATCTAAATATGTATTGAATCCATGTATTTTTCTTCTGCGTTTTTGATCCAATCTCACTGACCTTCACTGTCTCAAATATGCTTTTCTTTTTGTTGGGAGCCCCTTTTCTCACCATCTTGGTCCTTTGTTCTTTCTGTTTGTTTGGTCTTTGTTCTTATCTCACCTTAAGCACGACTACTTCTGGGAGGCCTCCCCTGACCCTCCAGAACGGCTCAGGTCTTTTATTTTACACTCTCATAGTACTGTATGCCTCTACTTCACAGGAACGTAGTAAATTTAGATTTGTTTGTATAATTCTGAATAAACATCTATCTCCTTGATAAATGGCAAATTCAATGTCAGCAGAAGTTGTTGCTTGCCTTTGTGCCCACACAAAATGTTTGGCTCATAGCATTCATAAATAATAGTCTAGTAATAGTCATAATAATGATAGCATCAATGTTGGGTATTTATTATTTGCCAGTAACTCCACTAAGTTTTCACCATCTCTGTATTATCTCAGAAAAGCAAATGTGAATAAAATATAGTTCATGAAAACAACTTCTTTGAATGTTATTGAATTTTCCATTTACATAATCTTGTATAAATTATATAATTGTGTATCTGCTTTTGGTAACTTATTAAATAGGTAAAACATATTATTAACTGCAGTAAGAGATCTACCAAAAAACTGTAATTTCACAGAGAAAACTGTATAAATAGTAGCCAGTACCTCTTTAAAATAACCTTTGTGTTGAAACACATACTATTTTCCTGCATTTGTAAACTTATAAAACTCAAACTGTATGAAGAATTCTTTTTAAACAATGATCTGGTGCCATTAGCAGCAGAGTGTACAGTGAGGATATTATGAATTCACAGTGGAAAGTAAACCAGTCTCCATATTTTTAAATGAATGAAATTGGAAAAAGAAAGAAGTCATTCCCCAAATAATCATACTATGGTTTAAATAAACACCTACCAGTGTTTATTGGCCAAATCTTCCTTTGAAGTCTTTGACTTCTATCACCAGTGGCATTCTCTGGTTTTAACTGTTGTGCCTGTGGTTTTGTCTACTAAAGGTCAACTGGAGAACATTTGCTTTGGACAGCCTTTGAAAGGATGAACAGACTAGATTTACTTTATCTGCCTTTTAATTACAAATCGTATGCATGCAATTTTGAGATCTACAAGAGCATCTACAGGGCCCCCGGAAGAGGAGGTAGTTGTCTTGCTGCTTTAGAATTTGTTTGCAGTAGTTGTCATTAACGTGCAAGTTAATTAATGGTATGTGTTGCTTGGGTTGAAGCCATAAAGAGTTAATTTTTTTTTAGCACATGTTGTACTAAGGATGAATAGTGAAAGTTTGCTCATATACCTATAATTTATAAAAGAAAAAAAGATGTATGTCTAGAGTTCAAATAGTCAAACATCAAAGTATTTGCTAAGATCAGCTTATTGAGTGAATTTTTCATTACTGGAAAAAGTTAGGTGTTCCATGTTCTTATAGATACAGAGAGTAGTCTGGTTATCTACATAAACTAAGATCTGCCTGAATTTGCCTTGTTTTGGAATCTGGTTTAACCTCCTTGTCCTTTTAAAGAGACTGAAAAAACCTTGGCAATGTCAGGGCACAAGCCTGGGTTGTGGGGACCAAGGTTCACTTTAGGGTGTGTGTACAAACTATTTAATGGAATTAGGGGGGAATTCTTTTATCTATGAACCTGACTGAATAATATTTTATGATTAGCCAGAACACGAAGGAGAAATTGAAGTGCAGCCAGTTGATTCAAAATAGAAGTGATGTTGTAGCTCAATTGCTGGGAGCAAATAAACTAAGAAGCTTCTTTATGGTACACAAAAGAAATGTTAAAAGAAAAAAGGATGATGAAGAAGAAGCATTGTGTGCTGTATGTCTGAATTACAGAGTAAAGAAAAAGTTGACTTTTTTTTCTTATCATATAAGTAGTCATAAATGTTACAGAAAACACAGAGGCAAAAAGTAAAAACATACATATATATCATATATCTTTAATACACACACTTACATATACTTTTTTTTTATAAAAAGTGGAATCCAACTGTACATAGTGTGTATTAAGTTGCTTTTGCCACTCAACTTTATATCACTAATCTCTTTCTGCAATTGTAAATATTCATCTATAAGGCTTGTTTTAAAATTAATTTTTAAAGCAGCATAACCCTGTTATCTATTATATAGTCAGGTTTTACATTACATTTTGAAAAAAGCATAACTGATCTGATTTAATTAGAAAAGGGGTCGTAATCCACAAGATGGCAACCCCATAGCTCCAGGGCAAGTTCCTACAGCACAGTCCTCATCATCATTTCAAATGCTGCAGAGTATCCCACAATATTGCCACATCATGATTTATCAAACATATTCACTACTGCTGAGCATCATGTTGCTCCCAGTATTTCTTAATCAACTACAGAGCTGCAAACAATACCACTGTGGACGATTTACGTGCACATCTATGATTGTTTCTTTGGAGTGATTTCTTGAAAGTGGAATTCCAGGGTGAAAAGTTTTATATTTTAAAAAAGGTTTTTAAATATAGATTGCCAAATTGTTCCCCAGGAAGGACTTTTCAAAAAAATCAATATATTGTCCCAACAATAATGTTAGAGAGTTTAATTTCACCAAAACATTGTCAAAACATCACTGGAATGATAAAAAGAATGAAGTATTGCTACATGATAGAACATGTATGAACCTTGAAAACACTATGCTTAGTGAAAGCATTCACAAAAGACCTCATGTTGTGTAATTCCATTTATGTGAAATATCCAAAATAGGCAAATCCATAGAGACAGAAAGTAGATTAGTGATTACCAGGAGCTTGGGGGAATAAGGAATGGAGAGTGACTTCTAATGGACGTGTGGTTTCTTTCGGGAACAATGAACATGCACTAAAATTAGACAGTGGTGATAATTGCACAACTCTGTGAATATATTGAAACCACTGTATTGTGAACTTTAAAATGGTGACATTTATCTCAATAAAGCTATTTTTTTAAAGTTATTAGAAAACTTGACCAAAGAAAGAAAAAATAGTAGCTATGGTAAATGGCTTTCAATTAATAGTGATGTTGTACTTTTCTTTTTCCATACGTATTGGTTCTTTATATTTCTTTGATGAGTTATTTGTTGTGTTTCTCATTCTTTTCTTTTAAAAAGTATTCAAACTTTTCTTAATGATTTGTGTATTTCCTTATGAAGGAGGATAATATCTGTCTTTTAATATGTAACTATCTAAATACGAAAGAAAAAATCTTTAATATACTATTTTTAAATTTAATATTCTGGGCACCATGATACGTATTTCATATCAGCGAGAGGCTGAAACAGGGTTTTCATAACTTAATTTAATTCTAGAATCCCTGTAACTTTGATAATTTTTTGAGAAGTAAAAAGCAAAAGCTACTGATTCTATCTAAGTTAGTTTCAGTGCTACAGGTAGTCACAGCCTGCAGCAGCTGCCATTTGCTCAACCCCTAAATTAAATGTCAAATGTCGCTGCAGAAGGAGCGCAACCTGGCAAGTGCCCTAACAACATACATCAGTTCATAACACACTTTGGAAAAGTAGAAAATGCAGAAAACAATTGATGGCACTAACTGGAAGATGTGTCATTGGTTACTTTATGATGAGGTGACACTTAATTCCATACCTCAGGGTCAATTAATCAAGGACTAAAAATTCATGAGCTTCCTGCTGAGAAAAATATTCATTGGGTAGAGTAAAAAATGAAAAAAAAAGTAACATTCTTTCAAAAGTGCTATTTTGAAGCACTGAAATCCAAATTTTACCTTGTATTTGTAAGAAACATCACTAATGGTTGAAGGGAAAAATCAGCACTACCACAGTAAATGTATGCATCAATTATAAAATTCATCACAATTTTAGAAATGCTAAATTATGAAAGGTATGACTTAGTATTGTGGATATGTGGTGATTCTGTGCTTTTTGTTGTTAAAGAGGTTGTGAGCATCCAACTGGCAGGAGATTTTGGCTCCTTAAATGAACAATAAATCATTTTATCTCTTAGTGTCAAAAGTTCATTTTCAACAATGGAGCCCAGAAAATGGTGCATTACATGCAAATGATGATTATAACTAAGAAAAGAGTAGAATTATAGAGACCAGATTATAATCTATACTGTGATGTTTATTGTGAACTTTGTTATCTGGTCAAACCGAGGCCTTCAAAATGTGATCCAAGAGCTAATTAAACATAAGTTACTGCTTGCAAGTCACTGTACTAAGAGCTTCTGGGGATGTAAAGCTGAATAAAACCTTATTCACTCTTTCTGCCCTCAGCGAGCTTTATACAATTGTTTTTTTTTTTCTTTTTGTTTGGGAGGTTGGGAAAAGCTGAGGAGATAAAACAAGTACAAGAGACTTTAATTTGCTCCTTTTAACAAGTGAGAAGAGGGGTAGTTTCTTGGTATGATTAAAGTAGGATAAAACAGAGACAAGTGATAGAGAAGTTTGGGCCTAAAGAAAGAGCACAGGGGGAGAAGGCAAGACAGAAAGTCAAAGAAAACATAAGAGCAAATCTTCTATTAAGATGTTGGGGAGAGGGCCACATGAGGACTTCTAGTTCAGGGGTAGTTTGACAGGCTCTGAGTCACATGAGGGCAGAGGCAGCCTTTGCAGTGGGAAAATTGATGATGCATCACAGCACAAACGAACAACCTTCTCAAAGAGTGGGTCACATGTTGAGAATGCTGAAGAACAAGAGCACGCAGGCTCCCGAGGAAGCCCTGTGGTGATGAAGGGAGCCTGCTTCTGGGAAAGCAGTCAGAATAGTGTAGGAAGTTTGTAAGTAAACACATTTTTCAGACTCAGTTAAAAATGTGTTTATTTAACACCTCTCATCTAAGGACCTAAGAATGTTTTACTGATATTTACATTGATAGCTCGTTTGTATTCCCCAAGACACGAATAAAATTAGAGTGATTTTGAGATCTGTTTCTTCTCCTGCAGTTTCTTGGAATTTATTTCCTTCAAAAGAGAGATACTATAGACTTAGGGTTATGTTAACAATAGCAAGATAACAGTAGAGAGAATAGAATTTTAGATTCTTTCTAATTCCAAATTGCATAAAATGGCAGGCCATGAACAGGTTTGGTAACTTTTAGCTTTGTAACACACCTCTGACGTGGGGAGAACAGCACTTTCATACAGGACTCTGTGAGGTTTTGATGAAAGGCAATGAGATCGAATCTGTGCTTTGCATTTCTTAGAAGTGGTACAGGGTATTCATGCATAAGTACTGCAGAGTTTTAGTTTTTTACAAGACTATAATGAATATGGAATAAAGTGAGGCATGAGTTTCTAAGACCAGAATTTGATCCATTTTCTTTGGAAACAATCTTATCCAAGATTTGATGTATTTCTTCTACCAGTTTGTTTGCTTTTTCAACTCTTCTTATAACTTCTCAGAAGAAACTCTGCTTACAATTAACATAGGAGTTTTAACAAATTTCTCAGGAATTGGGGTTTGAAAATAAAAGATAAATAATGTATATGAGTCTAGAAAGATATATGCAAAAATGTTTTGCTTATGTATAATTTCTAACTTTGCCATAATAAATATGTATATTTATTCCTAATACCATAACCACTACAAAGAAGAAAAATTGACATTGAAGGACAAAAAATGATCATGGTGGAAGACTGCATTCATAATTTTTTTGTTAAAGTGTATCTTTCCTATGAAGAGCCTAATCTCATATAGGAGAAACTTCCCATGTAAAAACTCATTCTTGAGCTATCAGGATGTATGAAAACAACAGATGGTACCAGAACAGTGAGATATAGAAGATGGGAGAAAGAGGAAGGAGAGGAGGAATAAGAACATACAAACATGGGAAACTCAGCTGACAGCAGGCAAGCACAGAGGTCCAAGTGCAAGTTGGTAGGAGGCAATAGGGATATGGGACTTGATAGGATTTTAGAGACCGTTGAGTTCCATCCTTTATTTTTCGTGAAGAAACTGCAGGCCAGAAAGTTGCAGTTTGTCAGTAGTCCCAGAGCCTGCTCTGTCTCAACACTGAGCTCTCAAGCATTTTCCTATACTATGTGGGTCTCTGCCTGGTCTCAACTTGTGACAGGAATCCTTTCCCCATGCAAGCATGAATTAACAATCCTTAACTGTGCACTTTTCTTTTTCTAAAATAATTGAAAAGAGTCACAAGGAAAAATTGAAGAAGTCTGTAAATGACAAAATCCCAAAGATTGAAGATAACGCTATACAACATCATCTCCCTCCTTTATTTCTCTTGTGATTAATGCTCCAACCCCTTAGCGAGATCTCTCATTTCTTTTAATCTCATCTTGTTCTTTCAGTAGGAGGAAAATTTGTATTGTGATTCAGTGTGCTCTTATCTCCTGGGTTTGAATCCTAGACTCTAGAAATGTGTGTGTGACCTTGAGCTATTTATGAAATATCTTTGTGCCTCAGTTTTCCCATCTGTAAAATGAGGATGATAAAATTATACTGACCTCCCATGGTGGTTGAGAGAATTCAATGGCTTGTTTAAAAGAGTGAAAATGAAATGCTTAGAACAGGGCTGACACTTGAAGTGCTCAGCAATTTTAGTGATTATTATTATTTCAATCTCTATTACTTTGAGTGTTCTTGCCTCTGCTACAAATGCCCAATTCACCTTTCACATCTCAGTTCCTCTAGAAGCTTTACCAGACTTTCACAGGCTGCCTTGGATAACTTCTCTTTTATGCTCCTTTGAGCTTGTGCACACATCCATTAGAGCAATTATACTGAGTGGTATAACAGAAAACAATACATCAAACTCATAATTTAAACCTAAAATGATTTGTAGCCACTTTTGCTTAAGGGCCTCCACTGAATTTGGTAGATCTGAATGGGAAAATAAATATCCATGCTATTCTTTTCCCTTGTAAGGAATCTCAGGGCAGAAATTTCAAGATCCCTGAGAGATTATCAGGGCTGCTCAAAGGATGGAGAACTGTTATTTGGCAGGGCTCTTAATTAAAAATGGTCCCTGGGTTTGCAAAGGTAGATTCTGAGACAGGTGTTAGTGGTTGTGCTGGTAGGGAGGAGTCAGAGACTTACATTGCCTTGTTTTTGGTAGTCAAATTGAGTACAAAGGGAGAAGCTTGTCTGTAAAAGTTCAGAATAAGCGGGATATCAGAGGCTTTTGAGGTCTATGGGGTCTGAGCAGCATTACAATATAAAACACAACCTAGTGATGTCAGCTATTTACACAAATGCTGTGAATTAGTAGTGTGTACATGTGAATGAAGGAAAGGGTCTCAGTTCTATGGCGGGGTTAGTCTGGTCAGGTTCTGGGTCCCCAAATATCACTAACATGATCTGTTGACAAGACAAAGCTGAGTTTATTGCTTACCACAGTGAGGAAGCACCCCACCTTGACAGAGCTTTGGCACTGCCTTGGAGTGGGTAAAGCAAGGTCAGAAGTTATGGGGAACTGGAAGTTTGATTTAGTGTGAAAGTGTGCACAGGACAGTGAAAAGATGGAATTCAACTCAAGAAGGTGCTTGGAGCTAAAGGTTACTAGGAAAAGAGGAAACTACTCCCAGAATTCTCAAAAGCCTAGAAGAGACACAGGGTTGAAAATATGGAATAGGTTTTGGGTCACTTAATCTTTGGCCTTCAGCAGTATGTCTTCCACTTCACCACTGGCCAAGGTCAACAATGACTCTGAAGACCTTCAAGATGGCAGAGGAGTTAGAAGTGGAGATCACCTTCCTCCCCATAAATATATAAAAAATACATCTACATGTGGAACAATTCCTACAGAACACCTACTGAATGCTGGCAGAAGACCTCAGACTTCCCAAAAGGCAAGAAAATCCCCATGTAGCTGGGTAGGGCAAAAGAAAAAAGAAAAAACAGACAAAAGAATAGGGACGGGACCCATACCTCTTGGAGGGAGCTGTGAAGGAGAAAAAGTTTCCGCACATTAGGGAGCCCCTTCACTGTCAGGCACAGGGGGTGGATGGAGGGGAAGCTTTGGAGCCACAAAGGAGAGCACAGCAACAGGAGTGTAGAGGGCAAAGTGGAGAGATTTCCACACAAAGGATCAGTGCCAACCAGCACTCACCAGCCTGAGAGTCTTGTCTGCTCACACGCTGGGGTGGGTGGGGGCTGGGAGCTGAAGCTCGGGTTTCAGAGGTCAGATTGCAGGGAGAGGACCGGGGTTGGCTGCGTGAAGACAGCCTGAGGAGGCTAGTGTGCCACAGCTAGCCGGGATGGAGTCCGTGAAGAAGTCTGGACTTGCTGGAGAGGAAAGAGACCTTTGTTTCAGGGTTCATGAGGAGAGGGGATTCCTTCCCAGTGTGCCCACAGAAGGCAGAGCACCACCTAAGTAAGCTCCAGAAATGGGCATGAGACGTGGCTATTAGCTCAGACCCCAGAGACAGGCATGAACCAGGAACGCTGCTGCCACTGCCACCAAGAATCCTATGTGCAAGCACAGGTCACTATTCACACTGTCCTGGGAGCCTGTGCAGCACTCCACTGCCAGGGTCCCGTGATCCAGGGATAACGTCCCCAGGAGAACACAGGCACACCACAGGTTGTTTCAACATCATGCTGGCCTCTGCTGCCTCAGGCTCACCCTGTGTTCCAATTATGACTACTGTACCCCTCCCTCCCCCTGGCCTGAGTGAGCAAGAGAGCCCTAATCAGCCGCTGCTTTAACCCCTTCTTGTCTGGGCAGGGGACAGATGCCTGAGGGCAGCCTACATGCAGAGGTGGGGCCAAAACCAAAGCTGAACCCCAGGAGCTGTGTGAACAAAGAAGAGAAAGGGAAATTTCTCTGTGCAGCCTCAGGAGCAGCGGATTAAATCCCCACAGTCAACTTGATAAACCCTGCATCTGAAGAATACCTGAATAGACAATGAATGCTCCCAAAATTGAGGCCGTGGACTATGGGAGCAACTGTAGACTTCAGGTTTGCTTTCTTCGTCTAATTTGTTTCTGGTTTTATGTTTATCTTAGTATAGTATTTAGAGCTTATTATCATTGGTGGATTTGTTTATTGGTTTGGTTGCTCTCTTCTTTATATATATATATATATATATATATATATATATATATATAAAAACCTTTTCCTCTTTTTATCAGTGGGTATGTGTATGCTTCTTTGTGTGATTTTGTCTGTATAGGTTTGCTTTTACAATATCTCCTAGGGTTCTCTCTGTTCATTTTGTTTGTTTGTTTGTTTTGTTTTGTTTTTCTCTCTTCCTTTTCTTCTGAGCCATATGGCTGGCAGGGTCTTGGTACTCTGGCAATGTGTTTGGCCTGAGCCTCTGAGGTGGGAAGGCTGAGTCCAGGACATTGGACCACAAGAAATCTCCTGGCTCCACGTAATATCATTTGGTGATAGATCTCCCAGAGAGCTTCATCTCAACACTAAGACCCAGCTCCACCTAACGACCAGCAAGCTCCAGTGCTGGATGCCCCATGCCAAACAACTAGCATGAGAGGAACACAACCCTATGCATTAGCAGAGAGGCTGTCTAAAGTTATACGAAGTTCACAGACATTCCTAAAACACCACCAGACATGGCTCTGCCCAATAGAAGGACAAGATACAGCCCCACCCACAAGAACACAGGCACCAGACCCATTCACCAGGAAGCCTACACAAGCCACTAAACTAACCTCACCCACTGGGGGGAGACACCATAAATAATGGGAACTATGAACCTGCAGCCTGTGAAAAAGCCCAAACACAGTAAGTTAAATAAACTGAGAAAACCAAGAAATATGCAGCAGGTGAAGGAACAAGGTAAAAACGCACCAGACCAAACAAATGAGGAGGAAATAAGCAGTCTACCTGAAGAAGAGTTCAGAGTAATGATAGTAAAGATGATCCAAAATCTCGGAAATAGAATGGAGAAAATACAAGAAACATTTAACAAGGACCTACAAGAACTAAAGAGTAAACAAACAATGATGAACAACACAATAAATGAAATTAAAAATACTACAGAAGGAACCAATAGCAGAATAACTGAGGCAGAAGAACAGATAAGTGACCTGGAAGATAAAATAGTGGAAAAAGCTGCCACAGAGCATAATAAAGAAAAAAGAATGAAAAGAATTGAGGAAAGTCTCAGAGACTTCTGGGAAAACATTAAACACACCAACATTCAAATTATAGGGGTCACAGAAGAAGAAGAGAAAAAGAAAGGGTCTGAGAAAATATTTGAAGAGATTATAGATGAAAACATCCCTAACATGGGAAAGGAAATAGTCAATCAAGTCCAGGAAGCACAGAGAGTCCCATGTAGGATAAATCCAAGGGGAAATATTCCAAGACACATATTAATCAAACTATAAATACAAAGAAAAAATATTAAAAGCAGCAAGAGAAAAGCAACAAATAACATACAAGGGAATCCCCATAAGGTTAACAGCTGATCTTTCAGCAGAAACTCTGCAAGCCAGAAGGGTGTAGCAGGACATATTTAAAGTGATGAAAGGGAAAAACCTACAACCAAGGCTACTCTAACCAGCAAGGATCTCATTCAGATTCTAAGGAGAAATTAAAACCTTTACAGACAGCAAAAGAGAGTTCAGCACCACCAAACCAGCTTTACAACAAATGCTAAAGGAATTTCTCTAGGCAGGAAACACAAGAGAAGGAAAAGACTTACAATAACAAACCCAAAACGATGAAGAAAATGGTAATAGGAACATACATATCGATAATTACCTTAAATGTAAATGGATTAAATGTTCCAACAAAAGACACAGAATGGCTGAATAGATACAAAAACAAGCCCCATATATATGCTGTCTACAACAGACCCACTTCAGACCTAGGGACACATACAGACTGAAAGTGAAGGGATGGAAAAATATATTCCATAAAAATGAAAAACAAAAGAAAGCTGGAGTAGCAATTCACATATCAGACAAAATAGACTTTAAAATGTAGACTATTACAAGAGGCAAAGAAGGACACTAAATAATGATCAAGGGATCAATCCAAGAAGATATATAACAGTTGTAAATATTTATGCACCCAACATAGGAGCACCTCTATACATAAGGCAAATGCTAACAGCCATAAAAGGAGAAATTGACAGTAACACAATAATAGTAGGGGATTTTAACACCCCACTTTCACCAAAGGACAGATCGTCCCAAATGAAAATAAATAAGGAAACACTAGCTTTAAAAGGCACATTAGAACAGATAGAATTAATTAATATTTATAGGACAATCCAACCAAAAACAACAGAATACACTTTCTTCTCATTCTCCATGATAGATCATATCTTGGGTCACAAATCAAGCTTTGGTAAATTTAAGGAAATTGAAATCATATCAAGTATCTTTTCTGACCACAGTGCTATGAAACTTGATAACAATTACAGGAAAAAACTGTAAAAAATACAAACACATGGAGGCTAAACATAACACTACTAAATAACAAAGAGATCACTGAAAAAATCAAAGAGAAAATCAAAATATACCTAGAAATAAATGACAATGAAAACATGATGACCCAAAACCTATGGGATGCAGCAAAAGCAGTTCTAAGAGGGAAGTTTATAGCAATACAATCCTACCTCAAGAAACAAGAAAAACTTCAAATAAACAATCTAACCTTACACCTAAAGGAATTAGAGAAAGAAGAACAAACAAAACCCCAAAGCTAACAGAAGGAAAGAATTCATAAAATACAAATTAGAAATAAATGAAAAAGAAATGAAGGAAAGAATAACAATGATCAATAGAACAAAAAGCTCGTTCTTTGAGAAGATAAACAAAATTGATAAACCATTAGCCAGACTCATCAAGAAAAAAAGGGAGAAGACTCAAATCAATAGAATTAGAAATGAAAAAGGAGAAGTAACAACTGACACTGCAGAAATACAAAGGATCATGAGGGATTACTACAAGCAATGATATGCCAATAAGATGGATGGCCTGGAAGAAATGGACAAATTCTTAGAAAAGTACAAACTTCCAAGACTGAACCAGGAAGAAATAGAAAATATGAACAGATGAATTAAAAGCACTGAAATTGAAACTGTGATTAAAAATCTTCCAACAGATTGGGATTGACATGTATACACTGATGTGTATAAAATGGATGACTAATAAGAACCTGCTGTATAAAAAAAAAAAAATCTTTCAACAAACAAAAGCCCAGGACCAGATAGCTTCACAGATGAATTCTATCAAACATTTAGAGAAGAGCTAACACCTATTCTTCTCAAACTCTTCCAAAATACAGCAGAGGGAAGAACGCTCCCAAACACATTCTATGAGGCCACCATCAGCCTCATACCAAAACCAGACAAAGATGTCACACACAAAAAAAGATAACTACAGACCAATATCACTGATGAACATAGATTCAAAAATCCTCAAGAAAATACTAGCAAACAGAATCCAGCAGCACATTAAAAAGATCATACACCATGATCAAGTGGGGCTTAACCCAGGAATGCAAGAGTTCTTCAATATATGCAAATCAATCAATGTAATACACCATATTAACAAACTGAAGGAAAAAAAAACATATGACAATCTCAAATGCAGCAGAAAAAGCTTTCAAAAAAATTCAACACCCATTTATGATAAAAACTCTCCAGAAAGTAGGCATAGAGGGAACCTACCTCAACAAAATAAATGCTATATGACAAACCCATAGCCAACATCATTCTCAATGGTGAAAAACTGAAACCATTTCTCTAAGATCAGGAGCAAGACAAGGTTGCCCACTCTCACCACTACTATTCCACACAGTTTTGGAAGTTTCAGCCACAGCAATCGGAGAAGAAAAAAAAAAAAAGGAATCCGAATCAGAGAAGAAGAAGTAAAATTGTCACTGTTTGCAGATGACATGATACTATACACAGGGAATCCTAAATATGCCACCAGAAAGCTACTAGAGCTAATCACTGAATTTGGTAAAGTAGCAGGATACAAAATTAATGCACAGAAATCTCTTGCATTCCTATACACTTATGATGAGAGCCCTGAAAGAGAAATTAAGGGAACACTCCCATTGACCATTGCAACAAAAAGAATAAAATACCTAGGAATAAACCTACCTAAGGAGACAAAAGACCTGTATGCAGAAAACTATAAGACACTGATGAAAGAAATTAAAGATGATACAAACAGATGGAGAGATATACCATGTTCTTAGATTGGAAGACTCAACATTGTGAAAATGATGATACTACCCAAAGCAATCTATGGATTCAATGCAATCCCTATTAAACTACCAATAGCATTTTTCACAGAACTAGAACAAAAAATTTCACAATTTGTATGGAAACACAAAAGACCCCAAATAGCAAAAGCAATCTTGAGAAAGAAAAACGGAGCTGGAGGAGTCAGGCTCCCTGACTTCAGACTATACTACAAAGCTACAGTAATCAAGACAGTATGGTACTGGCACAGAAACAGAACTATAGATCAGTGGAACAGGATAGAAAACCCAGAGAAAAACCCATGCACATATGGTCACCTTATCTTTGCAAAGGAGGCAGGAATATACAGTGGATTAAAGACAGCCTCTTCAAGAAATGTTGCTGGGAAAACTGGACAGCTACATGTAAAAGAATGAAATTAGAACACTTCCTAACACCATACACAAAAATAAACTCTTAATGGATTAAAGACCTAAATGTAAGACCAGACACTATCAAACTCTTAGAGGAAAACATAGGCAGAACATGCTATGACATAAATCACAGCAAGATCCTTTTTGACCCACCTCCTAGAGAAATGGAAATAAAAACAAAAATAAACAAATGGGACCTAATGAAACTTAAAAACTTTTGCACAGCAAAGGAAACCATAAACAAGATGAAAAGACCACCTTCAGAATGGGAGAAAATATTTGCAAATGAAGCAACTGACAAAGGATTAGTCTCCAAAATATACAAGCATCTCATGCAGCTTAATATCAAAAAAAACAAACAACCCAATCGAAAAATGGGCAGAAGACCTAAATAGACATATCTCCAAGGAAGATATACAGATTGCCAACAAACACATGAAAGAATGCTGAACATCACTAATCGTTAGAGAAATGCAAATCAAAACCACAATGAGGTATCTCCTCACAGCAGTCAGAATGGCCATCATCAAAAAACCCACAAACAATAAATGCTGGAAGGGGTATGGAGAATTGGGAACCCTCTTGCATGGTTGGTGAGAATGTAAATTGATACAGCCACTATGGAAAACAGTATGGAGGTTTCTTAAAAAACTAAAAATAGAACTACCATATGACCCAGCAATCCCACTACTGGGCATATACCCTGAAAAAACCATAATTCAAAAAGAGTCATGTGCCACAATGTTCATTGCAACACTATTTACAATAGCTATGACATGGAAGCAACCTAAATGTCCATTAACATATGAATGGATAAAGAAGATGTGGCACATATATACAATGGAATATTACTCGGCCATAAAAGGAAATGAAATTGAGTTATTTGCAGTGAAGTGGAATGATCTAGAGTCTGTCATGCAGAGTGAAGTAAGTCAGAAAGAGAAAAACAAATACTATGTGCTAACTCATATATATGGAATCTAAAAAATAAATATGGTTCTGAGGAATTTCATGGCAGGACCGGAATAAAGATGCAGATGTAGAGAATGGACTTGAGGACACGGGGATGGGGAAGGGTAAGCTGGGACGAAATGAAAGAGTAGCATTGACGTATATACACTACCGAATGTGCAATAGATAGCTATTGGGAAGCAGCTGCATAGCACAGGGAGATCACCTTGGTGCTTTGTGACCACCTAAAGGGGTGGGATAGGGAGGGTGGGAGGGAGATACAAGAAGGAGGGGATATGGGTATATATGTATACATATAACTGATTCACTTTGTTATACAGCAGAAACTAACACAACATTGTAAAGCAATTATACTCTAATAAAGATGTTAAAAAAAAATGAGTCTGCGATTACCAGACCCAACAAGCTCTTTTCAGGGGTCGACTGATTGTCACCCTTATTGCTGTTGCTGTGGAGGTAGCAGGAAACCTTCCATCTCTCAGGTGAACTCCCTCTGCCTTGTCCAGTTGGCCTACTCTTTCATCAGACCTTCCATAACTTGCAGTCAAAGACTTCTTCTGAGGCTCCTCTACACTTTCTTGGAAAATATTGAGTATTAACTTGGAGTACAAGGTGGTTCCTGATGAACCCTTGTGCTTTATTTACCTCTCCAGCCTCCTCACTTCGTGAGCTTTATACCTTGACCCTGTTTACAACTGCACAGAACACTGTCAACATCTCTGCTTAGAAAGTACCCTCCTAGTCTTTCCCCCTTATGGTTAATGACACTTGTATTTCAAAACTCTAACTCAAGTTCCTTCTCTTAAAGTTCTAAAGAACTCTCTTAGAGTTCTCTTAAACTCTAACTCAAGTTCCTTCTCTTTTTTAATACTGGTGAAATTGGTAATATTTAAAGTACTGAACTTAACAGCTGGTACACATGGGCACAAACGAATCAAAACAGACCCTGAATGGAAACAACGTGATGTTCAATATAATGCATGTGCTCTGTCCCCTGAACAAAGCACACATATTCTTACGTTTATTTATACTTAAGGCCATCTTTCCCCCAGACTGTAAGTCTCATGATAGCGTGGACCGTATTATCCATTTCTTTATTTCCAGAACCTAGTCGTAGTAAAGGCACACAGTGATTCCTAATGTTTACTGACACTAAAAATATCAGAGAAGACTGAATGCAGGCTTGGCCAAAAAAAAAAAAAAAAAAAAGATATTCAAACATTTACTAAGGTGTGTATGACAGGGGTTAAGTAATTTTCTTGTATTCCCATAGGTCCTATGTCAATACGAAACCAAGATAGCCTATCTCACAGCTGAGTCAGCAACTTCTTTGGGTAGGTTAATAGACTGTGGCTGTAAGGAGCATAGGTCACCATTCCCTCCTTTCTCCAACACACTGTGGCATCCAACCTGATTACCTGTGTCCTTCACTTATAGGTGCAACCCATTCTTTTCTTCCTTAGTTCTTTCATTGCTTTGTTCCTTAGTTCCTCCTCCCTTCCTTAAATATTCTTTGAAAAATATTTTAAATGAAATAATGCTTAGATATATGGTTAAAAATATAGTGAAAGCAGGAATTCAAACAGATACTTGTACACCAGCATATTAGCCAGAAGGTAGAAACATCCCAAATGTCCATCAACAAATAAATAGAGTGTGTACTACAATAGAATATTATTTAGCCATAAAAAGAATGAATTTCTGATGTATGCTACAACAGTTATAAATTTAAAAAACTTATGTTAAGTGAAATAAGTCAGACATAAATTTTATGATTCCATTGATACAAGCTACCTAGAATAGGTAAATTCAAAGAGACAGAAAGTGAAATAGAGGTTACCAGGGGCTGGGGGGAGGTGGGTATGGAAAGTTATTATTTAATGGGTATAGAGCTTCTGTTTGGGATGACGAAAAAATTCTGGAAATGAAAAGTAGTAATGATTGCACAGCCTTGTGAATATACTAATGCCACTGAATTGTACATTTTAAAATGGGAAATTTTATGTTATGTATATTTTACCACAATTAAAAGATACTACTATAAGGCATGTAATAAGAACTAGCTTCTTCCCTCCATGTACCTTCCCATCTTCCAATTCCAGTCCCTAGAGTTAACCATTTGTTACTCTGTTTTCTTCTATATTTCTAAATATTTGTACTTCCAATCCTTGGTTTATCACTTTTCGACTAATTTGACTAATAAATTATATCTAATTATTTCCTATTATTGCAAATGAGGATTTGGCTCTCATAATTTTCCACTTTTGAGTCCCATCTTCTCGGTAGTGCTTGCTTATGTTTCTTTTTTCTGTGTGTTTTGTCCACTCTTTTCCATGTTGGAACTTGAATACTGCTGTTAAAAGACTAGTATCATGTGTTCTTGACACACAAGACTTAGCCCCAGTGCAGTGTGTGGGGATGGAGGCCAGGCTACTCCCTACAGAGTATGCTTGTCCCTGCTCGGACTGCAATGCTGTCCTGAATATCTACTCACTTGTCTGGTGACCTGGTAGCCAAGCTCAGAGCAGTTCTCTTATTTTCATGGCTGAACCCTAATATGTATATTTCCACCTGCTGGTTCTGGCTGGGTCCTTCTTCCAAAAGACCAATCTCTTAAATTCTAATGCTGTAGCCTGTATGACTTCAATTGGTCTCACTGCCTAGAGATGTCTGCTGCTGTGGTCTGCTCTCCAGAATGAATTCCCATGGATTAGCTAGTAGATAAAATCAAAGAAAAGTTCACCATGCCTCTTTGTACCCTGTAATTAAGTTTATTGCATGTCCCCAGCCCTCAGCTTCCTGGTACTTTCTGCCTTCCCTTTGGACGATGTTCCAAGATGGCTCATAGTTAAGCCTTCCGACGTCATGACAGGCAGCCTTTGGAGCCAACCCAAAGCAAAGCAAAATGGAACATCTTCGTTTCCCAGAGATCCAGGGGATGAAATTGGGAACTTGGGCTAGGCTTGGAGAGAAAAAATCATACAATCACAGGAGAACACTGTGCCATGAAGGTGGGGCTCCTGGAGGAAGTAGATGACTAGAATAGGACAAAAAGAAGCAATAACTAGAAGAAAAAATAGAAGTTCTGGATTTGAGTACTTGAACCTCAGCTTTTTCTTCTGTAGTAATAATATCTGTCATACTTTCCTCACAAGGTTACTATAAACAGCGAGTTAAATGATACATGTGAATGTGTTGTAGCAGATGTGACTCGCAGTCCCAAATGTCAAGGGGCAAGAAATTTAACATTATTTTTTCATTGCAAGCTCCATTCCCTCTAATAGCAGAAACTCCATTTTGGTCAGTTTGTGGTTCTTCCACTTCCTTGCCTTTGCTTGCAGCTGAGCTCCTTGAGATTCATTTTGGATTATTAAATCAATTATCTGAAGACATACCACAGGCAAGACACTTAAAATAAAAAAAAGATTTGTTCTTTTTCACAAAGAAATATGAAGTCCAGTACTTTGCTCCTTTTTAAAACTTTACCTTGAATCCTTTGTGGTTCATGAAGATATCTGACTTTCTTTTGCAGAAAACGTCCCATGGCTTATCTTGCAGGCTGTGACTTTCTAACTCTACCACATAGAATGCGATGTGAATAGGACAGCAAACTTACGCAGTGCATCTGTGTGAAACACATTTTATTTTTTGATGTTCATTTTACCCTTTATGCATTCCAACAGAGATGCACTCTTTTGGTATATATGAGAATTTCACAAATACAATTGTGATTTATGAAGGCTGCCATTATAGAGAAAGGAACATGCATTAAAAATAATGTCATTCAAAAAAAAATAATGTCATTCAGGAGTACTATTTCTAGGCATTGCTCTAATTAGTTATTCACATGCCTAGCTAGTTCTGTGAGTGACATACAATATTCTGTGTGTAACTTACAATATTCAATAAATGTACTCTGAATGCATGAATGAATCAATGAATAAAGATAAAAAAGAAGATGATATGAAATCACAGTTAAATTTGTTCTCTGGCAGCTTAGTGGCAATTGCCTCACCTCCCCACGCCCCACTGCCACCTCCACCACTAATGAAAAGTTGGCTCTCTTTCGAGTATCTGCTCAAAGTTGATTGTCTGTGACACAGTAATCTCCTGGCCCTCTTCTGATCTGTTTTCCAGGCTGGACCACCTGCTTGCAACACCTTCCTGGCTTCTGCTCTCTCCAGACTGCTTGTCCCATTCTTCAGAGAGCTCTTGGAATTGTGCAGCTCCAGATGGGTAAGAATGCAGGAGGTGGCCTTCCAGAAAGGGGAGGGTCCTGGAGGATGGCCAGGAGTGATTAATTTAGTACCTGAGGTGAATAGAGAGAGGCACCTGGAGATCTGAGGGTATTGGAGACTGTGGGGGGGGGGCAAGTCAGCGAAGGTCTTAAAGCAGGAGAGGCTCTATAATTTAACCCAAAGGTGACTGGGAATTTCCTGAGTACTTCCTGAAAGCAATTAAGTCACGTGGGTTATTGTCAGCCTCAATTCTCACATATGAGAATGAGCAGCCTGGTTGGAGCTGCTCTCTCTTTTTCTTGTTCTTTATTATCTCATTGACCTTCTAATTTATATATATGTCACTGTCTGGATAAAAGCGTTTCTAGTAGCCCTTCTTTCCCTAAAGGCTATGCATTCACAGCTCAGCTGTGACTGGCCATTCCCAACCCGTGTGTCTTTATCTTGCTACAGGAGCATATGTGTGCTGCAATTTCCAAAATCCTTTGGTCTCCAGGCAGAACCCCACCTCTCTCCCACTGTTTCACCTACTGAAGACTACTCTCTTTTCATTTCTCCAGTTGCTAAGTTTTCCCCTCCCTTAAAAATTCCTCTCAAGCTTCAGCTACACTCCACATCTTGGTGATCTGTTTTCTAGGCTCAGAACACCTCCAAACCAAATAATCTTTGTACCTAATGTGCTTCATTACCTAAGTCCTGACAGTTATCATATTGGCTTTCATATTTTTTGAGTAAAGCTGTTTCCCTATAACAAGAGACATATTTATTTTAGAAAAATGAGAAAATGAAGATAAATGAAAAGAAGAAAATTGAGATCAACTTTAATTTCATCATTTTGTAAAACTGCTTCTTCTCATGTAAAAATATTTTATGGATTCTCCACAAAATAGTTGCACTTTTAGTATCTTGATTGAACAAATACATAATGAACACAAAACTCCTATGATATCAGCAGTGCTTTTAAATAAATTAATAATTTCTTTTCATAACGATATTACCTATATTTTTAGAAAAATAGTAGTACATATATGACAGAATAGGTTGCCTAGGTTGCATTTTGAGCTTGGTAACACCTATTTTCAGGGTCCTCTGTGAATTCTGGATTGACAAGCTTCCTTCTTTTTATGCAATATTATGTCATTGAGTTAGAGATTTGTAAACTCTAAAGAACTAGGCAAGCATTTAAACACGTACATCTCTGTAACATTTGCATAGTCATGCATATATTTACACATTTTAAATGTTATATATAATGTATATTATGTCACACTTGTGTAATCTATGTAAAAATCACATGGCTGAACTACCAGTGAAGGTCAGTGATTTCCAGGTGGACGCACCAGAATTACATAATTGTTGATGCTCTTGATGTTTTTGAATGCCTAGCAATAGAATAGCAGAAGACCGTTTTTAAAAAAATTAGTATTTTTGTGCAAGGAATGCCTTGCATGCTAAAATGGTTTCCCTTTGTCCCCGGAAAATGGTGTAATCCAGTCCAAAATGTTCCTTTTTTGTGAACTTGGGCCTATAGCCAGCATAATCTCTCCATGGTAACCCTCTGGGGACAGGGTGGGTGAGAGGCAGCTATACCATGTGTCAGGTCAATCTGAGACACACAGCAGAGCTGAGGTTAGAGGAAAATAGACGTTGTGATCTGGATGCTTCTCCTTGGAGTGAAGGGGGGACCCAGTGCAATAGCAAAGTTGGGATTTCAGTAAAAGCTCAGCTCTAAATTTGGCTTTGGAAATATGATGACCACACTACCTAACCAGTAAATCTATGCTGCCCTGGGCTTGCTGTGTTTGACCACTTTGTGGGGATGTGTACACTAATTTGAATGCCAGCAGGAGAATAGAATAGTTCCAGTTACTAAAACAAAAGTCTGCCATAATAGCACCTAACACCTCCCGTTGTAGTGCCTAGAGGTTGTAGATACCAGTAAGAATAAGCAAGTGAGAAAGTCAGAGAAGATGAATGCAAAACAGTGATCCTGGCTCCAGGAAAGTAATCCATAAAGCAGATAATTGAGAGTTTAGTCTAATCCTTTATAGAGCTGCCTTCTTTCAGATTGTCTCGTTACATAAATTGCTCAACAGGATTAAACTAAGCACTTTCAAAGCTCCATTAACGTATTCAATCTGTGAAGTTACTGTTAATGATCTAAGGGATAACTTACTAAATTGTTAAGTCTTCATGGCAGAAAAAAACAATAATGAAGCTACTACAAGTCATTAAGATTGTAATAAGTAGCACATATGTATGTTTGGAGGATCTGCTTAATTGATATCAGTTTACCTTCTCTAAGAAAAATAATTTTGGTTTCTGAGAAAAAGGAGGAGACAAAAGGAGACCACCACGAATAAGTGATTCTTTGACTCTAGAAAATTCTCCTGTCTTCTCTCTCTGGATACTATGTTATTTTAGTTCTCCTGAGTAGCTCAGTGTCTCTAAAAATTTGTTCCATAGAAAATTAATTCCATAAGGTGATCTTTAAAAAAGTTTCCTTAATCAAATAGATTTGGGAGATGCTGCATACTATGTCACTGTCTTGGAAATTAACAATGCACACTAGCATATTAACCATCTTAAAATTTTTGTATGTTAAAGAACTCTATTTAACTTTGTTTAATAGCTCATTTCCAAAACTTATATAATGGAACAATATTAAAAAATACTTACAGATGTTCATCCATACCTGTAAATATTGCTGCTCCAAGGTCCCCACATTTTGAAGCAATGAGTTTTGGGGTTTCAGAGGAAAGGTGGGTTGAACTAGAATGATAAAGGCATTATTTAATTCTGACTGTCAAATAAAGTATGCTTTGGGCACCTAGGAAGGCAGTAGTCATGCGCAGCAGGCTTTGTTGAAAGTTGAGATTCCTATATGCCACAGGTAGAGATGATATAAGGTAGTCCTTGTTTCAGGGAAGAAAGCCTGAGTCTTCTGAATGTAGGAGTGTGGGAAGAAGAGAGTCAAAGGGAAGAGGAACACATGTGCACAATGGTTTCACTTTTAGACTAAGATCTTGTGGCAGAAGATTGCTAGGTAAATCTGCCATGAGGAAAAGTCAAAGCAGAGGGTCTTGTACATCATTTCTGGGTAAGAACTCTGGGAGAACATCACTAACCAACTGTACTAACTGGAGGGTTGGTATTAGAGTAAAAATAGCAGTGTGGTACATTCCTGTAGCCGTTGAGTCCAGGTTAACAACTTTGAACCTCTTTTAGTTCCCAAGTGGCATAGAAATGTCCCAGGAATTTTTACAAGACCTATGGGAGAAGAGGAAAATAGCTGAGTAGAGAGCCAGTAAGCCTACTGCTGAAGATGAGTGAGGCAAACCACTGTACAAGATGGACCATCTCAGAGGTCAAGGAAGGAGACTTGCCAGCAAGAGTTCTGATCAAGGACACAGTGGGGTTTTTCAGAGTTATCTTTACTAATTAGAGTAAGGTGAGGTTGAGTCAGTAAGTGAAGACCCCTGGGTCCTGACTAAGCCAAGAGGCCAGGTCTTGTGTTGACCAGCTATAGACATCTTCAATGGCTACTAGGAGGCTGACCAGTGACTGAGAATACAAGAGACATCTTTGAGGAAGATTAGAGAAACCAGAAGACAATAAGAGAACCTCCTGTTTTTCACTGCCACTAGGTAGGTAAAAAGTGATGTGGACTTACAGCATGTGACAGCTTCTGTGGTATAAATATACCAGACCTGATTTTAAGCTACCAACATGATATCACCAAATACAGAGTTGGGAAGAGATTTGTATAATTTTCTCAGACTTCATGTAAACCCCACTTTTATGCATGAACTATACCTGGATGCCAAGTTGAGAAGGGATGGGGGAGGAAATAAGAGCCTGAAAGAACATTTATCTAAAGAGACTCAGATATATACTGTTAATGGCCAGTTAATGTTCTTTCCATCCCTGCTCCTCCCAAGCTACTTAGTTGAGTGGAAGATTATAAAAAATAATAATATTGGAAAAAAAATCTACATATTTTGCACATCAAAGTGTTAAATTTTTTAACACGCTTCATTATTTGAGCACAGAATGATTCTCTACCTCTGGGTTACCAATTTGTGAATCACTACTCTTAACTACTCTGTCTTCATCAATCACTGATTTCTCTTCTTCCCATAAATTTGGGCTCAGTCTCAGGGAAGAGGGAGCCATTACTGATACTTATGGAGGCAATGCATCAGAAGCAGTCTAGGAATCTGACTGCAGCTGGGGCCACCAGAGCCCATGCCCAGTCCCATGCCAAGCTCCTGTGCCAGCCCCGCTTGCTCTAGCACTGCTCTCCTGTGGAGCAAGGGGGCTAGTGCTGAAAGGGGGAGAGCACAGACTTAAAGGGAATGGAACCAGCTCAGACCTGACTCTCAGGGCTTCTGTTCCAGTAACTTGGACCTGCCTCTGCCCCCAGTAGGATGGTGCTGGTTACTGAGGAGAAGAGAAGCCCTGGCTCATACCTGAATCTGACCTAGCCACTCCATTTCCAGCCCCAACTCCTGCCAAGGTGACAGCTGCCAGAAACCTGTGGGGGAAAGATGTGAGTCATGCTCATGTCAGATCCACCTCTCCCACCAAAGCCACTAGGCACACATAGACTGTATAGGGATACTCTTACACAAGGACATCTCTTTAAGACCACAATATATAATTGTTTCACCAAATTTTATAGAGAAAGAGAAAGTTAAGCAAAATGAGAAGACAGAGAAATTTGTTTCAATTAAAAGAAGAAGAGAAAATCCCTGAAAAAGCAACTAGTGAAACAGAAATAAAAATTTACCAGACAAAGAGTTCAAAGCATTAATGATAAAAATGCTATGTGAATTAGGGAAAAGAATATGTGAACACAGTTAGAATTTTAACTAGGAACTAGAAAATATAAAAAATAAACAGAACTGAAGAATACAAAATTGAAATAAAAACACAATAAAAGGAATTAATGACAGACTAAGTAATACAGAAGAATGCATAAGTGATCTGGAAAATAGATTAATGGGAAACACCAAATCAGAACAGCAAAAAGAAAAACAAACAAACAAAATAACCATTTAAGAAACCTCTGAGACAGCATCAAGTATACTAATATTTGCATTATAGGGGTCCCAGAAGGAGAAAAGAGAGAGAAAAGTGTTGAAAACGTATTTGATGAAATTATGGCTAAAAACATCTCAAACCTGGAAAAGGAAACAGATATCCAGCCATAGGTAGTGGAGAGGGTCCCCCAAAAGGTGAGCCCAAATGAACCCACAACCAGATGTATCATAATTAAAATGACAAAAGTTAAAAATAGAGAATTCTAAAAGCAGCAAGAGAAAAATAAATACTCATATACAAGGGAACCCCCATAAAGTTATCAGCTGATTTTTCAGCAGAGCCTTTGTAGGCCAAAAGGGAGTGACATGATATATTCAAAGTGCTTAAAGGAAAAACCTGCAACCAGGATACTCTACCCAACAAGATTATTATTTAGAATTTAAAGATAGATAAAGAAACCTCTCAAAGAAGCAAAAAACTAAAGGAGTTCATCAATACTAAGCCTACCCTAAAAGACATGTTAAAGGGTCTTTTTCTAAGTGGAAAAAAAAGGTCATAACAAGAACTAAATATCTATAGGAAAGAAAAGATTCCACTAGTAAAAGAAAATATATAGTAAAGGCTGAGGATCAACCACTTGAACAGGCTGGTATGAAGATTAAAAGGCAATAAATTGCAAAACAACCATAACAACAATAATCAGTAAAGGGGTAAATATGAAGATGCAAAATATGCCATCAAAAGCACAAAATGTGGGAGAGAGGAGTAAAAAATGTAAATCTTTTAGATGTTTGAACTTAAATGACTACCAGTTTAAAAAATGTAGATATAGGTCAACATATATGAACCTCATGGTAACTACAAATTAAAAACCTGCAATAGATACTCAAAAACCAGAGAGAAAGGAACCCAAGTATACTACCAAAGAAAATCATCAACGTGCAAGGGAAGAAACTAAAAGAAGAAGAAAAGAACAGAGAAGAACTACAAAAACAACCAGAAAATACGTAACAAAATAGCAATACCTATCAATAATCACTTTAAATGTCAATGGACTAAATGCTCCATCAAAAGACATAGAGTGGTTGAATTAAAAAAAAAAGACCCATCTATATACTGCATACAAGAGACTCACTTCAGAGCTAAAAACACACGCACATGCTGAAAGTGAGGAGAGATTTCATGCAAATGGAAATGACAAGAAAGTGGGGATAGCAATATTCACAGACAAAATAGACTGTAAAACAAAGTCTATAACAAAAGACAAAGAAGGACAGTATATAATAATAAAGGGATCAGTACAAGAAAGGGATAAAACACTCATTAACATATATGTGCCTAATACAGCAGCACCTAAATATATAAGGCAAATATTAACAGACATAAAGGGATAAATTGACAGTAGTACAATAATAGTAGGGGACTTTAATTCCTCACTTAAATCAATGGACAAATCCCCAAGGCAGAAAAATCAATAAGGAAACAGTGGTCTTAAGTGACACATTAGAGCAGTTGGACTTAATAGATATCTACAGGACTTTCCATCCCAAAACAGCAGAATACATATTTTTTTCAAGTTGCACATGGAACATTCTCCAGAGTAGATCACAGCCTGGGCCAAAAAGCAAGTCTCAACAAATTTAAGACAATAGAAATTATATCAAGCATCTTTTCCAACCAAATGGTATGAAACTAAAAATCAATTACAGAAACAAAAGTGGAAAAAACACCAACACATTGGAGACTAAAAACATGTTACTAAAAAATCAATGGATTAATAAGAAATCAAAGAGGGAATCAGAAAATACCTAGCAAGAAATGAAAATAAAAACAGAATCTTCTAAAAGCTATGGGATGCTGCAAAATAGTTCTAAGAGAGAATTTTATCATGATACAGGCGTACCTCAAGAAACAAGAAAAGTCTCAAATAAACAACCTAAACTTCTGTCTAAAGGAATTAGAAAAAGAACAAAAAAAGCCCAAAGTCAGCAGAAGGAAGGAAATAATAGAGTGGAAATAAATAAAGACAAAAAAACAAGATAGAAAACATCAATGAAACCAAGAGCAGGTTTTTTGAAAAGATAAACAAAATTGATAAAGCTTTTGCCATGTTCATCAAGAAAAAAGAGGTTGCAAATGAGCAAAATAAGAAAAGAAAGAGGAGAAATAACAACAGATATTACAGAGATACAAAAAATCATGAGAATATTATGAACAGTTATATGCCAACAAATTGGACAACCTATAAGAAATTGACAAATTTCTAGGAGCATACAACTTTCCAAGACTGAATCAGCAAGAAATAGGCAATCTGAACAGACCAATTACTAGTAGTGAAATTGAATTTGCAATTAAAAAAAAAAACTATCAGCAAATAAAAGTTCAGGACTGGACATCTTCCAAGGGGAATGCTACCAAAAATTTGAGGAAAGTTAGTACCTATCCTTTTCAAAATATACCAAAAAATTATAGAGGAGGGAACACCCAAATTCATCCTATGAGACCACCATTACCCTGATAAAAAAACCAGACACAGACACTCCATAAAAGGAAATTATAGGCCAATATCTCTGATGAATATAAATGCACAAATTCTCAATAAGATATTAGCAAATCAAATTCAACAATATATAAAAAGGATCATACACCATGATCAAGTGGGATTTATTCCAGGATGCAAGGATGGTTCAACATGCAGAAATCAATCACCACACTAACAAAAGGAAGGATGAAAATCACATGATCATCTCAATAGCTGTAGAAAAAACATTTGACAAAATTCAACATTGATTCATGGTGAAAAATCTCATCAAAGTTGGTATGAGGGATATATTTCAATATAGGAAAGGCCATTTGTGACAAACCCACAGCTATCATCATACTCAATGGTGGAAAGCTGAAAGCCTTTCTCTAAAATCAGGAACAAGACAAGAATGCTCACTCTCACCACTTTTATTTAGCATAGTATTGAAAGTACTAGTCACAGCAATCAGACAAGAAAAAATATATAAAAGGCATCCAATGGGGAAGGAAGAAGTAAAACTGTCACTATTTGCAGATGACATGA
The DNA here is from genome assembly GCF_039906515.1 of Pseudorca crassidens. Classification (NCBI taxonomy): domain Eukaryota; kingdom Metazoa; phylum Chordata; class Mammalia; order Artiodactyla; family Delphinidae; genus Pseudorca; species Pseudorca crassidens. Next base: position 77,018,450 of record NC_090304.1, on the reverse strand, counting down.
TATTACGTATGGAAATCCCTAAAGTCTCCACCAAAAAAACTATTAAAACTAATAAATGAATTCAATGAAGTTGTAGTATACAGATTAATATACAGAAATCTGTTGTATTTCTATTTACTAATAACAAACTATCAGAAAGAGAAAGCAAGAAAACAATCCCATTTAAAATTATATCAAAAATAATAAAATACTTAGGAATAAACTTAACCAAGGAGGTGAAAGACCTATACTCTAAAAACTGTGAAACATTGATGAAGAAAATTGAAGGTGATACAAATAAATGAAAAGAGATTTGTGTTCATGGATTGGAAGAATTAATATTGTTAAAATGTGCATCTTACCAAAAGCAATCTACAGATTTAATGCTATCGTTATCAAAATACCAATGACATTTTTCACAGGTTTAGAACAAATATTCCTAAAATTTATAGGTAACCACAAAAGACCCTAAATAGCCAAAGCATTCTTGAGAAAAAGGAACAAAGCTGGATGTATTAATATCACACTCCCTGTCTTTAGACTGTACAACAAATTACAGTAATCAAAAAGAAGATGTGGTGTACACACATACACACACCAACACAATGGAATATTACTCAGTCATAAAAATGAAATTCTGCTACTTGCAACAATGTGAATGTGTATAGAGGTTATTATGCTTAGTGAAATAATTCAGACAGAGAAAGACACTCTATATTATCATTTATATGTGGAATCTATAAAATAAGACAAATGAACGAATATAATAAAACTGAAACAGACTCAAATGACATAGAGAACAAACTAGTGGTTACCAGTGGGGAGAGGAAAGAGAGATGGGCAAGATTGGGTAGGGGATTAAGAGATACAAACTACTTTGTATAAAATAAATAAGGACAAAGATACATTGCACAGGAAAAACATAAATTAAATAAAATATTTTGGGCTCAGGTTCAAAAGTTGGTTTCATGACTCAGATTTGCTTTCCTCTTGGTTCTCTACTATAATTCTTTATATATATATACTGTATGTAATATATTAAAATATATATAACATATAAATATATAAAACTGTATACATATGTAAATTTGTGAGTCTCTATCTGCAGTGTGACACCATCTCTAATGCTCAGCTAAATCATGTCTTATTCGCTTCCCCTTGGTTCTCTGTCATCCCATCTAGCAATATATTCATAACCAAAGCTAGCATTTTCACTGCTTTCAAGTCAATCTCCACTTTCCCTACTTAATTTTCCAGTATTCTTGGAATCATCCTTTTTCCTTCTGTTTACACTCACTTCTAAGTAATGTGTCTTTCACTTTTTACTCTTATGTTCCACTCTCACTGCCACAGCCCTAGTTCAAACATTCAAGGCTTCACATCTAAATAATCAGAATAGTCTCTTTGTATAATGATTTTTGTTTTATTTTGAAGACATATCTTCTGTAAATATTTAAAATAGTTTATCATAAAATATAGTTAAACAAAAATAAACAAACAAGCTAAAAATAAGCCCCAAATTCCACTGCTCTATTTGTTAAATAGGATTTGTTAAATCCCATTTAACCAACACTATTTGTGAGACCTTTTGGTCAGTCTTTTCCCAAGTACTGTGAACATGTGTGTGTGTGTGGGTGGGGGAGTGAGAGAGAGGTACTGTGCTAGGCACTTTATATATAGAATATCCTTAATTATTCAGAAAATTCCATGAGGTAAATATGATTATTCTCACCTTACAGATGAATAAACTGGGGCTTGGAGAGTCCTGCAAAGTTATGGAGCTGGTTAAGTGGAGGAACAAAAGAAGTCGGATAAGGGGGACTTCCCTGGTGGTGCAGTGGTTGAGAGTCTGCCTGCCAATACAGGGGATACGGGTTCGTGCCCCGGTCTGGGAAGATCCCACATGCCGTGGAGCAGCTAGGCCTGTGAGCCATGGCCGCTGAGCCTGCGTGTCTGGAGCATGTGCTCCACAACGGGAGAGGCCACAACAGTGAGAGGCCCGTGTCTCATAAAAAGAAAAAAAAAAAAAAAAGAAGTCGGATAAATCCCCAAACCTGTGCCCTTATCACTATAATATAACACAACCATGAGAACACATTGTACACACAATAAATGTGACTATTTTTAATGCTAAATATGCATTTTATAAACATGGAATCATAGTATGCATATTACATCTAACCAAAATTTAAATTATGTAATTTAAATTTTTATATCAAACATATATTTAAATTTTTAACAATATTCCATTGAATGGCTGTAACATACTTCATTTATCTCTCTCCATTGATAGATATTTCATTATTTCCCTTTTTGCACTATGAGAAAGAAATTTCAGTAAATATTTGTGAACATACATCTTTATGGATGATGGAATTACAAGTATTTTTTATGTTTATGTGAAATTCTCAATATTGAACACATATATATAGTGTGGATTGGCACCAAAGGGGGCAAGAGAATGAGGGGAAGCCATCGCCAGGGGCCAGGCTTGCTGCTGCTGTATTCTCATGGACCACAAAGGAGGGTGAAAGTTCTAGATTCAAACCTGGCCTTTTAGGTCCCCATGATGTAATAGTTTTAAAAGTTTCAAGAAAGCAGAAGAAGAAAGAAAACAATCTCAGCCTAGTGGTTGCCTAATCTGTGCTTGAACACTTGCAGAAGCAAGGAGCTTACTATTTTTCCACAACTCTCAATTCAGTTCTTGCCTGTCTTTAACATTTTGGGAGCCCAAGGCAAAAAGCTCATATATTATGTGCCTAAATATTTAAAGGAAATCCTTCAAGCTAAAAAAAAAAGTTATGTGTTTGTTTTTTTTTTTCTACTCTTGGCACCATCCCATACTATGAGGTACCTGGTCTGTATGTGTGTGGACATCTTGCCCACAAGTCTGAAGTCTGCATTTTCCCCCTTTGGAGCCCCCAGACTTGGATGCACACACAGGCTTGGGTGCATATATTAGAAAGGAAACTCTTAGAAAAGGCTTGGGAGTACGCATAAGGATGAGATTATTTCCAACTGGTGGAATAGTTTCATGAAAGAAGGGCATTTAAGCTATGGACTCCCACAGGTGAAAATGGGAAAGAAGAGAGGAAGTATGTGTGAGGTGTAGGCAGAAGCAAAGGAGTGAGTGAATGCTGGTATGAATGAGAAAGTGTGGTGAGGAAGCTGGTAGGGATTTTGTAAGACAAAGACCTATGATAGGTTAGGAGGACCTAAAATGATGTAAGGAGGTGGAACTTTATCCTATAGGTAGTGGCGAATTACTAAATTTGTGAGCATGGAAGTGACATAGTTGATTAGATCTGTATTTTAGGCCACCAACTTCAGTAGCGAAATTGAAGGTGAATTGTAGGTATAGATCAGTAGAGAAACTGAATAGTCCTTCAAATTTCCTGCCTCTGAATTTTTCCTCACAACGTTCCCTCACAGTAATGGAATAAAAAGTATTACTTCCTAGGCAGTCAGTCATGAAGTGTGGAAAGACAAATGGTGAGTTTAATGTTGGTCCCTAGGTCTACCATCATGCAGCACATATAGCAGAGGACTAGTAACAGTATCCCAGCAGACACTTGCCTTCAGAAGGATGTCCAGTTCTGTTAGTGTAGAACCCATACAATGTCTTAAAAGATTTTGGTTTTCTGGAGTTTTGGCAATAGATTTGTTGGGTGTGTGTGTGTGTGTGTGTGTGTGTGGCATTAAATACACAAATGCTGAAGACCTGAACCCTATTTGCTATTTACAGTCTGGAGAGGGGCAGAGAATAATGGGTCTCCTGTATGTCTCTGTACTGAAGGGGCTGATAAAAAGCAGAGAGAGGAAAGATAAAGACAGTTACTTTTGGGATCTAATTTGGAAATCTGAAGAACATTGCAAAACAAAATCTGTGTACACACAGGGAAAGTAAAATATCTAGCAATTATACTCTGTTACTCTAGGCATAATTGTGGACTTTAAAAAGTACATATTATTTATAAGGAACACTATAATTATAATCATTCCATGAAATACATTATTTCCTGGACTACCTGTAATAGCTCCTTTGAGGCTGTCTGTGGAAGGCCAAATTATTGTTCTAATTTTGGTATGTTGGTTACGGCACAGAGGTGAGGCTTGGTGGCAGTCATCACTGGCTGTCAAATACGCACAATCACATGCTGTGAGGAAACGGGGTTTTTTAGGGTGAAGTTCAGATATTGTACATAAAGCTTCTCAATTTAAAAAAGCCGTGTGACTTGGGTTTGTTGTCTTACCTATTTACTTTGTGGAATTGAATGTAGAGCTGTTAAAGACTTAGGTATTGCCCTCCTCAATCTCTATGCTTATAGTTGATGATGTCAGCGACACCATTTCCTTTTTTCCTTGCTCTGATTATCCAGTCCTTCGTTCTGCCTCACAGCTTTTCCTGCTGACCTCTTCCTCTCTATCTTCTGTTTGTCATACTTCCTGACTGCTCAAAAAGGAAGATCAAAGAAAGCTGACCATCAAGAGACTTGGGTTTTTATAATCTCAGCTCTGCCACTTAGTTAGTGGCATAACTTTGGGCAAACCCTATTACCTTTCTTATCCTAAATTTCCTTCATCAATACAAAGTGGAGTAGGAAATAGATGACCTCCCAGGTACTCTTCAACTCTGACATTTGTGACTCTAACAAACCCAGGATGTAATTATTATAACAGTAGTAAGAGATATAACTAAAGAACAGCTGCTCAAAAATATGAAGTGCTTTTGTGGTAATACTAAAGAGACATCATGAATGCTGCAAAACACTTCATGTGAATTAATTTTCTTATATTTTTATGAGGTTTTTTCTCTCCCAACCCAAAAACTATTTGTCAATGGAGAAATTTACTCTGTTTTTTCCTTTAATCACCATGCAGTACTATATTCAAATTTAAGGATGCTCTGGCCACTAATAATATATGCTAACATTTCTTGTGGAAGAATATTCTGAGATCTAGTTGCTATTGCACTTACTAAATCTCGTGGATAAATGATTGGTTATATAACAGACTCTGTTCTACATCAAATAATGAATGAAGAACAGTTATCCAGAAATTAAACATTTTTCAGAGCATCAATTACTACAAAGGAACTGAGTTTTGAAAGCCAAGACCTGAGTTTCAGTCCTGGACTCAACAGTTCTTAGTTTGTACCCAAATCCAATTGGGTCCAAGTGACTCAAAATTTTAGCATTATATTTACTCTCGTCACAGAAAATATTCTTGAAAGACAATGTGATGTAATTTCTAGCCAGGAAATAGAGTAATAGCAGTATTCATGAAAAGCAAAAGGTATTTTAGAAAATAAAATACCTGTTTCTGTTATTAAGCAGAAATCACAGTTGGATTTGTGATCAAGGGAGTTATATGTGACAAATATAACTCCTGGTTAATGAGATTCAGGCCAGAATGATTGGGAGCAGAAATAAAGTCAGAAGCCATTTGAGGGAGGGAAAAGAGGATCAATGATTATAGTATTAGAATATATAACTTTGAGGTGGTAGCAAAAGTTATTTGTGGACATGTCTGATAGGAAATTGAAAATAAAGCCTAGCGGTATATGTTGAGGTACTATTTGTGCAGAAATTATAATTGAAGCCTTATTAGTAGATCTCTGAGAGAGAGAGTATAGAGTACAGATTTTCAGACTTTAGTGGGAATAAGAATATCTTGGAGTTGGTGATTCTGACCACAGAGATTCTGATTCAGTGGGCTTAGGATGGGACAAAGAAATCCATATATTCCACTAGCACCCCAAGGATTTTGATGCAGATGGTCTGTGCCCTATACTTTAGAGCAGTGGGTCTCAAACTTTAACATGCATCAGAATTACCTGGAGGGCTTGTTAAACCACAGATTGCTGGGCCTCACCCTTAAGGATTCTGATGCAGTAGACCATGGGGCCAGGCAAATTACCATTCTAACAAGGCAAATGCTTATGCTGCTGGTCTGGGGACCACATTTTGAGAATGCCTACCTTAGAATGATTTCACTGACATATAGATATTAAAAGAGATTCAAGAACAGACTTCTGGAAAATAATCACTTTCAGGGGGAGCAGAAAGAAGAAGAACTGGTACACAGTTATAAACCCAGAGATAAGCACCATAGGAGTAAGCTGGCTTGAAGATGCAAGTGAGTGAGGGACTAAAAAAGGGAGCAAGGGTCTGGAACAGTCTAAAAGGATGTGGCTAAGTCATAGGAAGAGTGAGCTTGAGTGAAGTAGGAGGACTTTGAGCTTACCTCCCTCATGAACACATCAAAACTATAACTACACATAGAGAAACTCTTGCTGAAATTGACCTGAAGACTAGCAGACTGGCTCCTCTACAACCAAGGCTGTAAAGAAAGAATCACATTGGGTTTGGTAGGAGGACAGGAAAAGTGATCTAGATGGGACCTGCATCCCTAGTGGGTGACCCAGAAGAGGCGGGTGATATCACAGGCTCATGGATCCTCCCTGGGGAGCGTGGGGTTCAAGCCACACATTAGGCATGCCAGCCCTGGAGTCTGACACCAGGAAGACAAGCCCCTTTGTTGGTTTGAGAACCAGAGGGGCTTACGAGAGAGCTGTAAGGAACCCAGAATCTGTTCTTGGAGAGTGTGCACACAGTCTTGCTTACTCCTGGGAACACTGTGGAGACTACAGATTGAAAACTGCCTGGTGTTCTGGCCTGCTTGCCAGGATCACCCAGTATGCCCTCCAGCCCACACTGGGTTCCTGCTCCTGCCTCTCCTCTCCGGCACTGATCCCCACTAAGGTGGAGGCAGCCACTGCCAAGGAGAGTGTGCACACTTGGAGGGAACAGAACTGGTCTGGGCCCTGACCCTGCCTCTGACCAGGGCAGAGGCAGATATTGCCAGAGCAGGAGTCTGTGTACAGACTTGGGAGGGAGTGGAACCAGCTCCAGGGTAGAGGTTGCCACTGCAGGTGTGTGCATCTGTGTGCAGACTTGGGAACATGTGGAAACAGCTGAGTAATATGACTCCAACCCCTTCAGTCCCGACCCAATCTCTAATCAAGGTGGCATACCTGGGAAAAAGTAAAACCAGTGCAAAAGTGCAGCCCCAAGACCTCAGGCCCCAGCCATACCCTCAATCATCATAGAGATGGCTATTACATCTGGGAGAAGCCCAACTTCCTCAGGGCTCCTGCTCTAGCCCCTTGGGCCCTGACCCCACCCCCAATAGGCCAGTGACTGCCATTGAGCCTAGAAGAAGCCCAGGCTCACACCTGGCTTTGGCTTCAGCCCCTCTGAATCCAGCCCTACCTCCCAGCAAGGTGGTGGGTGCCAGATCACCCAAGGGGAAGGCACAGCCTGTGCTCATTTCAGATCCAGATCTCCCACCAAAGCCACTGGGCACACATAGACTGCAAAGGGATGCTCCCACACAAGGATTTGCCTTCAGAGACTGGGATAGATAACTGTTTCACCCAATTTTGTAGAGACAGAGAAAGTTAAACAAAATGAGAAGACAGAAGTATATGTTTCAAATGAAAGAACAAGAAAAAAAACCCTAATGAAAAAGATAAATAGTTTACCTGATAAAGAGTTGAAAGCAATAATAATAAGAATGTGAAATGAGAAATGACTTTGGGAAAACAGTAGATGAACAAATGATAATTTCAAAAGAGAACTAGAAAATATAAAAAAGAACAAAATAGAGCTGAAGGATGTAATAATGGAATGGAAAAATACAGTAGAAGGAATTAACAGATTAGGTGATACAGAACACTTAAGCAATCTGGAAGACAGAATAGTGAAAATCACCCAATCAGAATAGCAAAAGAAAAACAAAAAAACAAACAAACAAAAAAAGAGGATCATTTAAGGGACCTCTGGGACAACATCAAACATACTAACATTTGTATTATAAGGGTTCCAGAAGAAGAGAGAAAGAAAGGGGCAGGAAATGTATTTGATGAAATTATGGTTGAAAACTTCCTAAACCTGAAGAAGGAAACAGATATCAAGGTACAGGAAGCAAAGAGAATCCCAAACAAGATGAACCCAAAGAAACCCACAGCAAGATAAAGATAAAGATAATGATAAAGATAAAGACTTTTAAAGGCAGCAAGATAAAAACAAAGAGTCACATGCAAGGGAACCCCCATAAGGCTATCAACTGATTTTTCAACGAAAACTTTGTAAACCAGAAGGGAGTGGCATGATATATTCAAAGAGCTGAAAGGAAGAACCTGCAACCTAGGATACTCTACCCAGCAAGATCATCATTCAGAATTGAAGGAGACATAATGAGCTTCTCAGACAAGTAAAAACTACAAGAGTTCATCAATACTAAACCCATCTTGAGTCTTCTCTGAGTGGAAAAGAAAAGGCTACAACAAGAAATAAGAAATTATAGGAAGGGAAAAATCCCACAAGTAAGGGCAAGTATATGGTAAAGGAAGTGGTTCAACCACTTAAATAAGCTAGTACAAAGGTTAAAAGACAAAAATAATAAAATCAACTATAACTACAATGAACTGTTAAGGGATAGGCTTGAAGATGTAAAATATGACATCAAAAACACAAAATGTGGGGAGAGGAGTAAAAATGTAGATCTTTTAGAGTGTGTTTGAACTTAAATGACCTCCAGTTTAAAACAAGTAGATATAGTTATAGGTCAACATATATGAACCCATGGTAAACACAAATCAAAAACCTACAAAAGACACACAGAAACTAGAGAGAAAGGAGCACAAGCATACCACTAAAGAAAATCACCAAACCACAAGGAAAGAAATGAACAAAAGAAGAAAAGGACAGAGAACTATAAAAACAACCATAAAACAAATAACAAAATGGTACTAAGTACATTCCTATCAATAATGACTTTAAATGTCAATGGACTACATGCTCCAATCAAAAGACATAGGGTGGCTGATTGGATAGAAAAAACAAGACCCAAGACCCATCTATATGCTGCTTATAAGAGACTCACTTCAGAGCTAAAGACTCACGCATACTGAAAGTGAGGTAATGGAAAAAGATATTTCATGCAAATGAAAACAAATGGGATATATATATATATATATATATATATATATATGTACAATGGAAAATTATTCAGCCATAAAAAGAATGAATTTTTGCTGTTTGCAACAACATAGATGGACCTGGAGGGTATTATGCTTAGTGAAGTAAGTTGGACAGAGAAAGACAAATACTTCATGTTTCTACTTATATGTGAAACCTAAAAAATAAAGCAAATGGACAAATACAACAAAACAGAAACAGACTCCTGGATACAGAGAACAAACTAGTGTTTACCAGTGGGAAGAGGGGTTGGGGGAAGCCCAGGATTGAGGAAGGTGATTAAGAGGTACAAACTACTAGATATAAAATCAATAAGATACAAGGATGTAATGTACAGCACAGAGAATATAGCCAGTATTTTATAATAATTTTAAATGGAGTATAACCTATAAAATATTGATCCATTATGTTATACACCTGAAATTAACATAAAATTGTAAATCAACTATACTTCAATTAAAAAATTTGAAAAATATGCTCAACAAAACTAATTATTAGGAAAATGCTAATCAAACTAAAAATAAGATAGTGGAACTTACCTAAAGTAGATCTTAAATTTAAAAAGTTAAAAACATCAAGCATTCACATGGAGGTGGATCATTTGGAGCTCTCATACATTGCTGGTGACAATGTAAGACAGCATAACCATTTTGGAAAGCTGTACTTCAGCTCCTTATAAAGTTAAACATGTACGTACTGTATGACCCACACAAAAACCTATACATGAATATTTACAGCAGCTTTGCTTATAATAGTTAAAAAATGGAAAACAGTAGCTATCATTCCACAAGTGCTTAGAAAAACAAACTAAGGTACATCCACACGATGGAACACTGTGCAGCAATAAGAAGAATGGACTTTAGATTCGTGCGTAAACATGGATGAATCTGAGATGCACTTTGCCAAATGAAAGAACTCAGACCTGAAAGGCTACATGGTGTATGATTCCAATTATATGACATTCTGCAAAAGAAAAACTATAGGGAGGAAAACAAGTAAATGATGCCTGGAGCCATGGGGTGGGCAGAAGAGTTGTCTTTAAAGGAGTAGCACAGGGGAATTTGGGGTTGGGGTTTAGAACTCTTCCATATGGAACTGTGGTGGTAAATACATGACTCTATACACTTGTCAATCCTTTAGATGTATACACCACAAAAATAAACAACTATTTACTGCACATTAATAGAAAATCAACAAGTATGTGAATAAAGATGGAATATAGACTGTGCAGAAAAATGAAGGTCATAGCTACCTAACTGGATGTCAAAAAAGGATGTCAAGATCAGGAAAATAAAGAGAGGGGAGAAATCTTCAACTTCCTATTCCATTGAAAAGTCCTTGCTTTCTTTCCTTTCTCTGGTGCACTTGTCCTGCAAAATACCATTACATGTTTGGTCAGCTCCCATATATGGCTATTGAGTGCCTCAAAGTAACTAAAACCTTTTCTGAATAAAGGTATTCAACCCCATGTATTGTCCTATTTTTCCCAGCTAAGCTCTCTTTCACATTTCTCATATTCCCAAAACCCATTTTTTAAATTACCTAACATTTCCACCATATCTCCTCAATACTCTCAGCAGATAATCTGGTGACCTCTTTCAATGTCTTGAGCCTTGATCCTTTCCTTTTATTTGCCAGTGTACGGAATAATTAGTTGGTTCTCTATCATCCTCCAAAAGTGAGCACTGAGGTTGTTTTTAGTGTGATCCTGAACTCAGGGATTTAAAAATATTTTATTATGTTTTTATCCATTAAATTATCATTCTTTTTGATACTCAAATTTTCTCAATTTTGGCCAGTAGGAAATACTTCAAACTGGACCCTTATCCTGCTGGTACAACCTCAGTAATCACCGATAGCTCTTTTGCTTTCCAGTATGACAAACTTTCCAGATCCATATTGTATATACCTTGTCTGAGACTGGGATTCAGCCATTTGTTCAAGAAGGCTTTACTTATTTTAATTTTTAAAAAGCTTACCAGCTGGAAATTGCAGTGTGTTCAGAATTACAGGGTGTTTTCTATTCTCTTTTTGAAGCACTCTCCTTTTGTTTCTAATTTTTCTTTAACTTAACTGGATGATTCTTCTCAGTCTTTATAAGTATTGATTTCCCACACAATCTCAACATACACACACTCTCCAGGTGATCATATCCATTCCTCTAATCTACAAAAACTACACCCTTATGACAATATTTTTCAATCTAAGCTACCAGCAAGGGCATCTCTTATAAACTCTCTATTCCTCATCACATTTCTTCATTCTTTTTTCTTTTTAAAAATCCCTCCCTTACACCTTACACCACCCTGTTTCCCCTCCATATCTGTTAATGTCACTCCACTACCACCCATGCAGATTTTCAAGCCAAAATCTAGGGGCCCTTGTGGAGTCCCCCTCTTTTTCTCATTTATCACTTGCAGCCCATTACTGAGTCCTGTCAATATTAACCACTACCAGAGTGGACCACAACACCCTAACCTCCAGAAGTGTTCAGCACCTCCTAATGGGTATTCTGCCTTGACTCTTGGACCCTCTTCAGTCTACTCTCAGCAGAGCAGCTGGCAGAATTTAAAAAAATGCTTAGACATGTTACTAATCTCAGCCTAAAACCCAAGGCTTACCATCACATTTAGAATAAAACCCAACCCTTTATCATGGCCTTCCAGGCCTCTGTTTACTTCTCAGCCCTGATCTCTCCCCTTATTCACACTTTGCCAGCCAAATGGCTGTGTCTATTCCTTAGACACACCAGGTTCATTCTTCTCGCTGAATCTTCACTCTTTCCAATAACTCTCCTGGGAATGTACTCCCCTATCACATCTCTTATTTCTAATAGCTCTCTTAGCAGTTTCCTTCATCCATCTGGAATTTATTGCAAATGTTTATTAAATAATAGAATGAATAAGTGGATAAAGCTAAATAAATCAATATTTCTTTCTTCAATTTTGTTCTCCTTCAAAAATCTTCAATTTTGATGTCAGAATGAGATCAAGTACCAGGAGTAAAGGGAGAGGAAAGATACAAGAACTTGAAGGTAGGAAATGCTTAGTATAGTTATGGTAGTTCAAGTACTGGAAAATTCAATGAAGAACATGTAGAAGTAACCTGGCATCTTTGTTGGAGTCTTATGTGAATATTAAACTTTAGATTGTTAACAATAACAAGGACACACGATATTTAGATCTATAGCTTAGGCAGTTTTAATTGATATGGAGACATGCTACTGAAATGCCTTTGCCCCTAAGATTGTACCAAATTTTCACTTGGAGTTCTGTGATGTGAGACTTGAAAATTTGTGAAAAGAAATGAAAAAAACACTATTTTCATATATGTGTTATATGGTTTTCCTTGGCTAACTATAAGAAACAATGTTTTCAGGGAATTTTACAGCACTTAACAGTCTTGTTCTACTGTCTTTTGGCCTCCATTATTTCTGATGAGAAATTAGTAGACATTCAAATTGTTGTCCCCTAAATGTAATGTATAATTTTTCTCTAGATGCTTTCATGGTATTTTTACTTTTGATTAATTTTTTTTTTAACAGTGTGACTATGATGTGCCTAAGCATATGGTTTTCATTGCACTTATTCTACTTGGGGTTCACTGAGCTTTTTGAATCCATAAATGTATCATTTACAAAATTTGAGAATTTTAAATCTATTATTTCTTCAAATATTTTTTTCTGCCATATTCTCTCCTCTCCTTCCGGGACGTCAATTACACATATGTTAAATCCTTTGTTATATTCCTATAAATCCTGATCATTTGGTTTCATTCTTTTTTCCCTCTGTTACTCAGATTGGATGATTTCACTGATCTATCTTTAAGTTCACTGATCCTTTCTGCTATGTATTCATTCTGCTTTCAGCCCATCTACTGATTTATTTTTCACATTTCATGTTTTTTCATTTTAGAATGAAAAACTTGATTTTATTTTATAGTTTCTATTTCTTTGCTGATATTTCCTATCTTCTTATTCATCACAAGCATGTTTTCCCTTACTTCACTGAGCAGAGTTATAACAGCAAGCATAAAATCTTTGTCTACTAATTCTAACACAGAGGTTATCTTGGGATTAATTTCTGTTGATTGTCTTTTCTATTGAGAATTGTTGATATTTTCTTGGTTCTTTGTTTGCAAAGTGATTTGGCATTATATTCTAGGCATTCTGAATATTATGTGTGGTGGCTCCAAATTCTGTTACTTTTTTATGAGGAATGTTTATTTTTTGTTTCTTGGATGCTTGTTTGTTTGTCTAGACAGACAATAAACTTGTTTGGACTCAAACTGAAAACTCATTCTCTCGGGTGGAAGCTCCAATTTAAATTACACTCCCTTATCCTTAGCTAGGTGGCTTCTGGTTGCATGGTTCAGGGGCTACCAGAGATTTGGGCACAGTTATATAGAGAAGCTGAGGGTCCTCTCTATTTATCTCTCTTTTCCAGAATTCCCCCTTTGCTATCCAGTTGCTGTAGTCTCTTAAATTCTTTCTTCTAGTTCTTCAGTCTACAAGGACTATCTATGGGTTTTAATAAATACTTTTAGTAACACCACTAGGCACTGACTACCTGCACTCTCAGGTTAAAAGTCATAAAAACAGGAAACTCACCATGGTAGTTTCCTTTGCCTTTGTCCAAGTGCTGATTTCCCTCTTCCTTTTGGTCACTCTCCAATAATTTCAGGTACATTTTTGTCTGTTTACTTGTTTTATTTTGTTTTGTTTTTGCACTGAGTTTATAGTTGGTATCCACAGGAGACTCAGTATGATAGAGGTGTATTTAGCTATCCTGGCAGTGGAGTTTGAAGGAACGTTCTTTACTTAAAATTTAAAATAAAGTTTACTTAAAATTTTAGTATTTTTGATATCAAAGTACTAAAATATATTTAAATGAGAGATAATAGTTAATGTCTATTATTATCCAAAATCAAAGTCTTTTTTTTTTCCCTTCAAGACTTCGCTTGGACTTTTAGAATGAAAGATTATAGAATAGTTTCATAGTTTATCCTTTTCTGTAACTTATTACATGCAATTTTCATTACTTGGTTTTATTCAGTGACTGTTTTGCATGGGCATAGTTTTTGGCCATGGATATACATTGAAGGGTAAATTAGAATATCTACCCTTAAGAAGCTCTATTTAATAGAGGAGACCAAATACATCAACAAGTATTGTAACAGAGGTATTAACTGCTATATCATAGATAGTTCCAAAGTGCTTTGGGAACACATGGAAACGTAAAATTATTTTGTAGAGTAGGTGTGGAGGGACCAAGGAAAATACTGTAGGAAAAGATAAGATTTATAAACTGAGCCTTGAAAATTTATAAGAGCTCACAGGTAGTTCAAACAGCGTGATATATATATATATATATATATAAATATATATATATATATATATGTATGTATATATGCACATGCATACATACTGAGGGTCAAAAGCCATGAATAGTTACCTTTTAATGATGCTGTGCACACTATGTAGCTATAAATTTAATTAATTTGATACCATAATTGACATTTCAGGAGAGAATGTGATTTCATTAGGGAAGGCAATGATTTCTTTAATTCACTTTGAAAAAACTTTTAATTTTGAAATATTATAGATTTATAGGAAGTTGCAAAGATAGTACAAAGAGTTTCTGTGTATTCTTCACCCATCTTCTCCCAGTGGTCACATCACACATAATTATAGTACAATATAAAAACCAGGAATTTAATATTGGTATAATGTATGTGTATAGCTCTATGCCATTTTAACACAAGTATAGATTTGTGTAGCCACCACAGCATCAAGATAACAGAACCATTACGTCACCACAAAGACTTCCCTCATGCAAACCCTTTATTATCACATGCACTCGCCCCCTCCAACTATCCCTAACCTCTGAAATCCACTAATCTCTTTTCCATCTTTATAATTTTTTCATCTTGAGAATGTTATATAAGTAGAATCACCTTATGTGACCTTATGAGACTGGCTTTTTTCACTCAGCACAATGCCCTTGAGATCCAACCAAGTTGTTGCGAGTACCTATATTTATTGCTGTATGTTTTTCTCTCAACATTACTCTAGCTGCATTCCTAAAAGTTGATAAGTTGGGTTCTCATTTTCATTAAATTCAATATATATTTTTGTGTCCCTTTAGACTTCTTTCTGAACCCATGGATTATTTTGATTCCAAGTGTTTGTAGGTTTTCCTGTAACCTTTTTGTTACTGATATTGATTTAATTCCATTGTATTCAGAGAACATACTCTGTATGATTCCAATTCTTTTAAAATTTGTTGAGGTATCTTCTATGACTCAGGATAGGGTCTGTTTTGGTAGATGGTCCATGGGTGCTTGAAAAGAATATTTGTTCTTCTGTTGTTGGGTACAGTGTTCAATAAAGGTTCTCTTAGCTCATGTTAGCTGATATCTTTGTTGAGTTCTTCTCTAGTCTTGTTGATTTCTGTCTAATTGTTCCATCAATTACTGAGGGAGGGGATTTAAAGTCTCTAACTATAACTGTGACTTGTCTATATCTCCTTTCATATCTATCAGGTGTTTTTTTAAAAAATTGAAGTATAGGTGATTTACAGTGTTGTGTTAGTTTCAGGTGTGCAGCAAAGTGATTCTTTTTCAGATTCTTTTCCATTGTAAGTTATTACAAGATATTGACTTTAATTCTCTGTGCTATGCAGTAAATACTTGTTGTTTATCTATTTTATATACAATAGGGTGTATCTCTTAATCACAAACTCCTAATTTATCCCTTCCTCCCCATCCCCTTTCCCTTTTGGAAGCCATAAGTTTGTTTTCTATGTCTGTGAGTCTGTTTCTGTTTTGTGAATATGCTCATTTGTATCACCTTTTTAGATTCCGTGTACAAGTGATATCATATGATTTTTGTCCTACTCTGTCTTCCTTACTTTAATTAGTATGATAATCTCTAGGTCCATCCATGTTGCTGCCAATGAGATTATATCATTCTTTTTTATGGTTGAGTAATAGTCCATTGTGTAGATCTCAATCTCTCTCTCTCTCTCTCTCTCTCTCTTTCTCTCTCTCTCTCTATATATATCACTATATACATCTCACATCTTCTTTATCCATTCATCTGTTTAGGTTGCTTCCATATCCTTGGCTATTGTAAATAGTGCTGCTGTCAACATTGGTCACCCACCCTCTCTTCATCCAAATATCCAATCTGTCAAGGAAGAAGTCTGTGAAATTGGGCTTGAGGGTAGAGAATGGTATTTCCTAAATTAGTTTTGGCTCTGGGCGTTAGATGTGGGTGGAGCCAGAAGGAGGGTCCAGTGCTAGGTTTATAAAAGCAGGAAGCAAGACATCTTGATGTTAACTATCATCACAACTGCTTCAGTTCTTGCTGGGTCAACTTCATTCGTTCTTCCCTGGAGGTAGGGACTTGCAGGGGGCAGGGGAAAAGCTGAAAGTATGGAATGTCAGGGCTTCTTGTGCAGAAAGTGGGTCAGGAGTGGGGGTGGGGTGGGGGGATGGGAGGAATGGGGGATGGCTAAGCCCCCACATGTTCTGGGGAAGGCCCACACAGGAGAAAGATGGATGGGCCAGGACTATGTACTTGGAAGTACCAGCTATGCCCCTGGGACCCTGACTCTTACCGGGGTGTGAGCCTGGCAAGTTGGTTTTACTTTTCAGTTGACACTACCCTAGTTGACATGTCCTAGGCTCTGGGCTAGGCCATGAAGTGGGGAGGGGGGTGCTTGGCAGGAACAAGGTGGAGGGGAGGAGAGGAGACACAGGGGTCTGCCTGGAATGCTTTGGCCTCACCCACCCTGTGCTCCAGTCTAACAGTGACTGAAGGAAGGAACCCGCCACCATGGGCGAAGAGAAGACCCATATCACTATCATCAACCACGTGGACTCTGGCAACTTCACCACCACCGCCGGGTATCTCATCTACAAGTGTGGAGGGATCGACAAGAGGACCATCGAGAAGTTTGAGCAGGAGGCAGTGGAGGTAATGCACCCGCGGTGTCTGTGTCTAGGACTGGCGGGGAGCTGGAGGAAGGATGTCCAGCTCCTGGGTGGGTCTGGTGGCAGAGCATGGACAGCAGGGTGCGCTGTTGGGTCTAAGGCACCGCTGAAGTCGCCAGGCTAGACCCCTCTGCTCACCGTCGATGATGCTCTACTCACTGCCATCCCTCTGTAGACGGGCAAGTGCTCCTTCAAGTACACCTGGGTGCGGGACAAACTGAAGGCAGAGAAGGCAGAGAGAGAGCAGTGGCAACGCCATCGACATCTCCCTGTGGAATTCTGAGACCAGCAAGTACTACATCACCATCATTGATGCCCCAGACCACAGGGACTTCATCAAGAACATGATCACGGGCACCACCCAGGTAAAGTAGCCCATGTTCCCAGGGGCTTCCCTATGGGGGGGAGGGGCGGTGGAGGGAGGGAGGAGAGGTTCGGAAGGGGAGGAAACTTAGGCTTTATTTCTGGGACTTGGGGAAGGTCAGTATCATAAGCCTTAGAAGGTTTTCCTCACCCCATACCAACCATCAATTCTGAAAGAACTGGAGGAGGACAGACTCTAATGAGGAGTCTCAGACACCGTCCCCCTTTCAGGCTGGGGCAGGGACCAGGTTTTCTGACACCCAGACAAGTAGGTCACTTGGGGTCCGGGAGGAAGGAGCTAAAACCTCATGTGTGGTACTGGGTGAGAGTTTAACTGGAAGGTGGGACCTCTGTGCACAGCAGCAACCAAGGGACCCACGAATTTGTCCACTTCTGGAGAGGGTCTCATGCCATTGTATAGGTTCCCGGAGCTTTACCAAGGGGCCTGGGGCTGCCCGAAGCTCTAGCGTCTTCCCAGCCGGTCCGGCGCTCCCTCCTCTAACTAACCCCTTGACCCCGTGATGTCTGTGTCCTGCAGGCTGACTGCGCAGTGTTCATCGTGGCCAGCTGCTTGGGCGAGTTCTAGGCGGGCATCTCCAAGCAAGGGCAGACCCTCAAGCATGGGCTGCTGGCCTTCACCTTGGGCGTGAAGCAGCTGATCGTGCCCGACAACAAGATGGACTCCACCGAGCCCGCCTACAGCTCCGCGCACTTCCAGGAGATCACGAAGGAAGTGAGTGCCTACACCAAGAAGATCGGCCTCAGCGGTCTTTGTGACCATCTAGGGCTGGCACAGCGACATGCTGCAGCCCAGCACCAACGTGAGTGCAGGCTGGGTCTGCGGGCGGCCGGGCGGGTGGGCAGCTGGCGCGGGTCCTGGTCCTGGTCCTGGGGTGGGAGCCCAGGTAGCCACGCCCCAGACTCACCTCTCTTTGCTCTGCATCCCCATCCCCACATATGCCTTGATTCAAGGGCTGGAAGGTTGAGCAAAAGGAGGGCAGCGCCACGAGGGTGACTCTGCTGGAAGCTCTGGACTCCATCCTCCCTCCCACTTGCCCGGTCAACAAGCCCCTGAGGCTGCCTCTGCAAGACTTGTACAAGATTGGAGGTGAGGTGACAGGGCTTCTATAGGAATGATGGAGTTGAATGAGCTCCGGTGTGTGATTTGCCAGGGTTCAGATCCTGACTTGTGAGCTGGGATAAAGTGCCAAAGGCCCCAGCACTTCCAGTTTATCTGATACACAGCATAAATAGCCAGTCATCGGATTCAGCGCTTCCTACCAGTGCTGCAGGTGACCTTGGTCCTTGATGCCAAGAACCAAGGGAGCTCCCAGGAAGCCATTTCTCACTGGGTGGGTCTAGAATTGTTGTGACTGCCTGCCCTTCTCCTATTGCACAGGTATCGGCACTGTGCTTGTGGGCCGTGTGGAGATCGGCTTCCTGAAACCCGCATGGTGGTCATCTTTCCTCCAGCAATGTCACCACTGAGGTCAAGTCTGTGGAGATGCACCACGAGGTCCTGCCTGAGGCCCTGCCCGGTGACAACGTGGGCTTCAACGTGAAGAATGTGTCCCTGAAGAACGTGGCAACGTGGCCAGAGACAGCAAGAACGACCCCCCAGATGGAGGCCCACAGGCTTTGTGGTGCAGCTAAACGCCTGGGGAAGTCAAGGGCCTTGGCACTCTTCAGTGGTGGAAGTGCTTGTTAGGAATTAGTCCTGAGGGACTTCCCTGGTGGTCCAGTGGCTAAGGCTCAGGCTTCCAATGTAGGGGGTCTGGTTGGATACCTGGTCAAGGAACTAGATCCCACATACTGCTAACTAAAGTTCCCAACATGCTACGAAACTAAAGTTCTATTTTAAGGCCCATAGGCTTTGAAGTATTTTCCTACGCAGGGCTCTATCCCATCCTTCTCCCGTTTCCCTCAAATGTAAAACGATATTACAATGGCATAGTGTCAATAGGTTAGTCCAACACTACCATGTCTGTCCCTCTCACCCACCCTCTCTTTAATATGTATTTTTTTAACTAAAGTATAATTGATTTACAGTGTTGTGTTAGTTCAGGTGTGCAGCAAAGTGATTCAGTTCTCTCTGTATATCTATCTAACTATATCTATATCTATTATTTTTCAGATTATTTTCCGTTACAGGTTATTACAATATATTGACTATAGTTCCCTGTGCTATGCAGTAGGCCTTTGTTATTTATCTATTTTATATATAGTCGTATGTATCTGTTAACCCCAAACACCTAATTTATTCCCCCCCCCCACCCCCACTTTTCCCTTTGGTAACCATAAGTTTGTTTTCTATGTCTGTGAGTCTGTTTCTGTTTTGTAAATAAGTTCATTTGTATCATTTTTTTTAGACTCCACATATAAGTAATGTCATATGATGTTTGATTTTCTCTGTCTGACTTCCTTCATCTTAGTATGAAAATCTGTAGATCTATTCCTGTCCTCTCCTCCTCTCCATTCTGTTCCTGCCCAGCATGCCCCTCCCCACTTATAATGGAAAAGAATCTGAAAAAGAATATATATACATAGATATATGTATATATATACATATATACATATATCTGAATCACTTTGCTGTACACCTGAAACTAACACAACACTGTAAATCATCTACACTTCAAATATTTTTAAAAAAACTGATAGATACGAAAGGAGATATAGACAAGTCACAGTTATAGTTAGAGACTTTAAACCCCCTCCCTCAGTAATTGATGGAACAATTAGATAGAAATCAATAAGACTAGAGAAGAACTCAACAAAGATATCAGCTAACATGAGCTAAGAGAACCTTTATTGAACACTGTACCCAACAACAGAAGAACAAATATTCTTTTCAAGCACCCATGGACCATCTACCAAAACAGACCCTATCCTGAGTCATAGAAGATACCTCAACAAATTTTAAAAGAATTGGAATCATACAGAGTATGTTCTCTGAATACAATGGCATTAAATCAATATCAGTAACAAAAAGGTTACAGGAAAACCTACAAACACTTGGAATCAAAATAATCCATGGGTTCAGAAAGAAGTCTAAAGGGACACAAAAATATATATTGAATTTAATGAAAATGAGAACCCAACTTATCAACTTTTAGGAATGCAGCTAGAGTAATGTTGAGAGAAAAACATACAGCAATAAATATAGGTACTCGCAACAACTTGGTTGGATCTCAAGGGCATTGTGCTGAGTGAAAAAAGCCAGTCTCATAAGGTCACATAAGGTGATTCTACTTATATAACATTCTCAAGATGAAAAAATTATAAAGATGGAAAAGAGATTAGTGGATTTCAGAGGTTAGGGATAGTTGGAGGGGGCGAGTGCATGTGATAATAAAGGGGTTGCATGAGGGAAGTCTTTGTGGTGACGTAATGGTTCTGTTATCTTGATGCTGTGGTGGCTACACAAATCTATACTTGTGTTAAAATGGCATAGAGCTATACACATACATTATACCAATATTAAATTCCTGGTTTTTATATTGTACTATAATTATGTGTGATGTGACCACTGGGAGAAGATGGGTGAAGAATACACAGAAACTCTTTGTACTATCTTTGCAACTTCCTATAAATCTATAATATTTCAAAATTAAAAGTTTTTTCAAAGTGAATTAAAGAAATCATTGCCTTCCCTAATGAAATCACATTCTCTCCTGAAATGTCAATTATGGTATCAAATTAATTAAATTTATAGCTACATAGTGTGCACAGCATCATTAAAAGGTAACTATTCATGGCTTTTGACCCTCAGTATGTATGCATGTGCATATATACATACATATATATATATATATATATATCACGCTGTTTGAACTACCTGTGAGCTCTTATAAATTTTCAAGGCTCAGTTTATAAATCTTATCTTTTCCTACAGTATTTTCCTTGGTCCCTCCACACCTACTCTACAAAGAAAGCTAATTTTACCTTTCCATGTGTTCCCAAAGCACTTTGGAACTATCTATGATATAGCAGTTAATACCTCTGTTACAATACTTGTTGATGTATTTGGTCTCCTCTATTAAATAGAGCTTCTTAAGGGTAGATATTCTAATTTACCCTTCAATGTATATCCATGGCCAAAAACTATGCCCATGCAAAACAGTCACTGAATAAAACCAAGTAATGAAAATTGCATTTAATAAGTTACAGAAAAGCATAAACTATGAAACTGTTCTATAATCTTTCATTCTAAAAGTCCAAGAAAAGTCTTGAAGGGAAAAAAAAAGACTTTGATTTTGGATAATAATAGACATTAACTATTATCTCTCATTTAAATATATTTTAGTACTTTGATATCAAAAATACTAAAATTTTAAGTAAACTTTATTTTAAATTTTAAGTAAAGAACGTTCCTTCAAACTCCACTGCCAGGATAGCTAAATACACCTCTATCATACTGAGTCTCCTGTGGATACCAACTATAAACTCAGTGCAAAAACAAAACAAAATAAAACAAGTAAACAGACAAAAATGTACCTGAAATTATTGGAGAGTGACCAAAAGGAAGAGGGAAATCAGCACTTGGACAAAGGCAAAGGAAACTACCATGGTGAGTTTCCTGTTTTTATGACTTTTAACCTGAGAGTGCAGGTAGTCAGTGCCTAGTGGTGTTACTAAAAGTATTTATTAAAACCCATAGATAGTCCTTGTAGACTGAAGAACTAGAAGAAAGAATTTAAGAGACTACAGCAACTGGATAGTGAAGGGGGAATTCTAGAAAAGACAGATAATTAGAAGAGACCCCAATAGCCAAAGCAATCTTGAGAAAGATGAACAAGCTGGAAGCATCACATTTCTTGATTTCATATGATATTACAAAGCTATAGTTATCAAAACAGTATAGTACTGGCATAAAAACAGACAGATCAGTAGAACAACAGAGAGCCCAGAAATAAATCAGTAGTCATGCATGACTTTGAGCGGTTTAAGAATTCAGTTAAGGAAGTATCTGAAAATGTTGTAGAAATAAGAAGAGAACTAGAATTAGAATTGGAATCTAAAGGTGTGACTGTATGTATTCCTGCATTCTCATGTTACAACTTTAATGAATGTGGAGTTGCTTGTTATAGATGAGCAAAGAAATTGGTTTCTTGACACAGAATCTACTCCTGGTGAGATGCTGAGGATGGCTGAAATAACAACAAAGCATGTAGAATATAACATAAACAAGTTTATAAAGCAGTGGTTGAGAACATTTAGTCCATTTTTGAAAGAAGTACTACTGTGGGAAAAATGCTATCAAGCAGCACTGTATGCTCCAGAGACATTGATCATGAAAGGAAGAGTCAATCAATGCAGCAAACTTCATTGCTGTCTTAGTTTTAGAAACTGCCACAGCCACTCTAGCCTTCAGCAAACACCACCGTGATCAGTCAGCAGCCCTCAGCATCAAGGAAAGACCCACCACCAGCAGAAAGATTACAACTTGCTGAAGGCTCAGCTGCTAGCATTTTTTAGCAATAAAGTTCGCTGTTAAATTAAGTTACGTACACTGCTTAGACAATGTTATTGCACACTTAATAGACTAAGTATAGTATAAATATAACTTTTATATTCACTGGGCAAAAAAATTGTGTGACTCACTTTATTGAAATATTTACTTTGTTGCTGTGGTCTGGAAACTGAACCCATAATATCTCCAAGGTATGCCTGTATTTTGCATATAATATCCAGAGTTTTTAGCTGTACTTAATGAAAGGGATAGCAAAATGTACATTTGCTCCATTTTTGTGGAAGGTGAAGTCTAAGAATTTTCTAATCCACTTTTTTTGAATAAGTAGTTTATTAACATGACACAAACTCCAACAAAGTATAACAAATTATATCGTAAAATGTCTCTTTTTTCTTATTCTTCTTCTGTCATACTTCTACTCTTATCTCCGTCCATAGTTTCCTTTTTATCCCCTCAGAGTTCTTTATGCTTATATGAGGAAATGATAAATACAGATTATTTTTATCCCACCTTTTTTACATAAAAGGTGGTCTAATATATACACTGTACTGATCCTTTTCCTTCCCTCTACATTTAGCTATATATTTCAGAGACCATTTTATATCAAGGACATAAAGAGCTTTCTTTTTTTTTTTTTAAAATAATTAATTAATTTATGTATTTTTGTCTGTGTTGGGTCTTCATTGCTGCATGCGGGCTTTCTCTAGTTGTGGTGAGCAGGGGCTACTCTTCACTGTGGTGCGTAGGCTTCTCATTGCAGTGGCTTCTCTTGTTGCGGAGCATGGGCTCTAGGTGCACGGTCTTCAGTAATTGCAATGTGCGGGCTCAGTACTGGTGGCTCAGGGGCTCTAGAGCACAGGCTCAGTAGTTGTGGTGCACAGGCTTAGTTGCTCCGCAGCATGTGGGATCTTCCCAGACCAGGGCTGCTCAAACCTATCCGGGAAGCAGATTCTTAACCACTGTGCCATCAGGGAAGTCCTCTTGTTCTTTTTTATATTTCCAGAGATTTCTACTGTATTAGTAGAAGACAGTGTTTTAATGGTATTTTCTACATTATGTTAGTAAATTGTGAATTTCCTCAGAAGTATTAATATCTTTTTATAATGCATAATCTACCAGTGTTTATTCTTTGTTAAACTGTCAGATGTTTGGGAAAGTTGGAGCCAGCTTGTGTGTTTTTCCTTCTAGAATTGCTTACATGTAATATGTTTATTTTGAAGATTAAAACATTTGTCATACATATATTTTTTTGTATACTGTGTTTTCCAGATGATCTCAGGGATTCCATGATTCTGACATCTTAGGAGAAAAAGTAAAACGCCAAGTCTAATTATGGGAGTTACAGAACTGTTTAGTGTTTCTAATTGCAAGAAAGTGCTATGCACTTTCTTGGATGTTTTCTTTCTACTTTCCGAAGAATGCCAGTAGATGTAGGCTTTCCCTAGGCTCTCTTCCCTGTTCCAAAGGCATGTCTCATGGAGCCTACAGTCAAGTACTGTCCATCTAAACCAATGTTGTGATTTGTATGAGGTCTTTGGCGAAAACTGTTTTACAAGATTTGCCAGCTCGCATGAATTAGTCCAACCTAACCACCTGGTAAGAAATTAGAAGCTTCTGAATGAAACATAGAAAAAGCAGTTCACTTGCCACAGATAGGGAAACTGCAAAGAAGGAAACTAAAAGAGGTTTCGAGAGTTTTTCTTCAGAGGAGAGTTCTCTTTTTAGGTTTCTTGGCATCATTCTCATAGGTTTTACTGTGATTGCTGCCTGTGAGACTTACCCCCACCCCCGATGGGAGAAAGGAAAGAATCAAGATTGTAACTTTTCCTCCTATTTCTACAATCACCATAAGGAGTTAATTGTATAACTGGAGGTAGCTGAATCAGAGTATAAGTATTTGGTTTATTTTAATGCAGTCATATTGGTAAGTCAAATGGTTAGTAGAGAGTATGGTACAAGGTAGCCATCAATAAGCATTACTAAATAAATAATGTCAAGGAAATTAAGCAAGCTGCTTTGAAAGTATCAACTTAGATCTTAATTGGCTCAAGACACTTGTAGCTGACATACAGTCTTTTTTCACTTTTTGTTTTTATTAATGAAATCAAGACTTTTGCTGAGGGAAGGTGATCCTAGCCCCAACTCAGTGATAAATCCTCATTAGCCCAAGCCAGTCACTTGCCAGTGTTTGTCCTAGCAATAGGCATGTGATATAATTTTGACCAGTGAAATATAAAAGGGAGTGTTATTGGTTTTATTTTGTTGTTGTAGTTCACTTTTTGCAAAAGATTTCCTTACATAAAAAGAAATCCTTAGGAAGAAACAGGGTTTCCTATTCCTGGAAATGTGTCAGCTATTTTGTCTGATCTTGACTGAAGACAAAGCCAGTTCTCCGAGGATGGCCTAGTGGCAAATGGAAAGAATTCAAGACCTTGATAATGTTATCAAGCCTAGAATTTACCAACTCTGGAGCCTTGTTATATTCCATTTATGTGACATAATGAATTCTCTATATTTTTAAAATTATTGTAATTTGCGTTTTCTTTTATTTACAAACAAAAGCATACTAACTGATAAAATATCTTAATGTGCTACATTTGAACAAAAGAGCAGTGATAATACATTTGTGAAAGTGCATGTATTCAAACACACATTGGTCATGCAGATTTGCACAAATGACAGTTGACTAAGTTTCCATTTGATAATTCTATTTCTCCCCTGAAAAAACATGGATTTTCAACTAATGTACAATTATTTGATAAATATAATGTTACAAGTTCAGAAGTTACTTACAGATTTTGAAGAATGAAAGACATACTATTACATTATTTTGCAATCCTCTGGATATTTCTGAATTACCAAACAGTATAACTTACTTTCAAGAAAATCTGAAAGAGTTGAAGGAGATCTCTGTTCATCAAGAAAACATAGTTTTCATAAACTTTTCAGACCAAGTTTATGAATCCTTGGGTTACATTGGAGTTTCTGACTATGTGATAAAACCCTGAGATATGTTTGAACCAATTTGCTCTTTGAAAGTATATTTTCTTATGAATTTACAGAACTCAAAATTGAATGCTATTGATGTAAATCTGAAACCAGAATTGAGTTCTGACCCATGAACATTTCTGTAGTTCCCCAGAAGAGTTCAGTTCAGTCTGTTAAATATCACCATTCTTAATGATTAACCATGGTTGATCAATGACTTTTGAGGGTGGCAACAGTCTTTTCTAAGAAGTCTTCCTTGTTGAAATTACAGCATATTACTTTTAAGTCAGTATACCTTTTCAGCAGCCTTGGAAATTTCACAGCCATTAAACCAAGGTATGATTTAATTCTATAGGAGATTATACTGAAAAGCTGAAATTGAGGAAGCAGCAATCAAGGTGACCATGATATTAGATAGACAATAAACATTTGCATAGAGAGCAAGAGATAGGAAAAATGCTTTTAGTCATATTATTCATTACAAAAAGCAAAGAAATGACAAGCATCTTATTGACATTGTAGAGAAGTTTATAAAATTTCCTGGTGAGGAGGAGTGTCAAGATGGCAGAGTAGGACGTGCTCTCACTCCCTTTTGTGAGAACACCGGAATCACAACTAACTGCTGAACCATCATTGACAGGAAGACACTGGAACTCACCAAAAAAGATACCCCACATCCAAATACAAAGGAGAAACCACAATGAGATGGTAGAAGGGGTGCAATCGCAATAAAATCAAATCCCATAACTGCTGGGTGGGTGAATCACAAACTGGAGAACACTTATACCACAGAAGTCCACCCACTGCAGTGAAGGTTCTGTGCCCCATGTCAGACTTTCCCACCTGAGGGTCTGGCAACAGGAGGAGGAATTCCTAGAGAATCAGACTTCGCTAGTGGGAAGTGGGATTTGATTGCAGGACTTTGACAGGACTGGAGGAAACAGAGATTCCATTTCTTGGAGGACACACACAAACTAGTGTGAGCATTGGAACCCAGGGGAGGGAGCAGTGACCCCATAGGAGATTGAACCAGACCTACCTGCTAGTGTTGGAGGGTTTTCTGCAGAAGCGGGGGATGACTGTGTCTCACCGTGTGAACAAGGACACTGGGGGTAGAGATTCTGGGAAGTACTCCTTGACATGAACCCTCCCAGAGTCCTCCATTAACCCCACCAAAGAACCTCAGGTAGGCTCCAGTGTTGGGTTGCCTCAGGCCAAACAACCAACAGGGACGAACCCAGCCACACCCATCAGCAGACAAGTGGAATAAAGTTTTACTGAACTCTGCCCACCAGAGCAACAGCCAGCTCTACCCACAACCAGTCCCTCCCATCAGGAAACTTGCACAAGCCTTTTAGCCTCATCCACCAGAGGGCAGACAGCAGAAACAAGAAGTACTACAATCCTGCAGCCTGTGGAACAAAAACCACATTCACAAAAAGATAGACAAGATGAAAAGGCATAGAGCTATGTACCAGATGAAGGAACAAGATAAAACCCCAGAAAAACAATTAAATGAAGTGGAGATAGGCAACCTTCCAGAAAAAGAATTCAAAACAATGATAGTGAAGATGATCCAGGATCTTGGAAAAAGAATGGAGGCAAAGATCGAGAAGATGCAAGAAATGTTTAACAAAGATCTAGATGAATTAAAAAACAAACAAACAGAGATGAACAATACAATAACTGAAATGAAAACTACACTAGAAGGAATCAATAGCAGAATAACTGAGGCAGAAGAACGGATAAGTGACCTGGAAGACAGAATGGTGGAACTCACTGCTGTGGAACAGAATAAAGAAAAAAGAATGAAAAGAAATGAAGACAGCCTAAGAGACCTCTGGGACAACATTAAATGCAACAACATTCTCATTATGGGGTCCCAGAAGGAGAAGAGAGAGAGAAAGGACCTGAGAAAATGTTTGAAGAGATTGTAGTCGAAAACTTCCCTAAAATGGGAAAGGAAATAGACACCTAAGTCCAGAAGTGCAGAGAGTCTCATACAGGATAAACCCAAGAAGAGTCACACTGAGACACACAGTAATCAAATTGGCAAAAATTAAAGACAAAGAAAAATTATTGAAAGCAGCAAGAGAAAAATGACAAGTAACATAAAAGGGAACTCTCATAAGGTTAACAGCTGATTTCTCAGCAGAAACTCTACAAGCCAAAAGGGAGTGGCATGACATATTTAAAGTGATGAAAGGGAAGAACCTACAACCAAGATTACTCTACCCAGCAAGGATCTCATTCAGATTTGATAGAGAAATCAAAAGCTTTACAGACAAGCAAAAGCTAAGAGAATTCAGCACCACCAAACCAGCTCTACAACAAAAGCTAAAGGAACTTCTCTAAGTGGGAAACACAAGAGAAGAAAAAGACCTACAAAAACAAACCCAAACAATTAATAAAATGGTAATAGAAACATACATATTGATAATTACCTTAAACGTGAATGGATTAAATATTCCAACCAAAAGACACAGGTTTGCTGAATTGATACAAATACAAGACCCGTATATATGCTGTCTACAAGAGACCCACTTCAGATCTGGGGACACATACAGACTGAAAGTGAGGGGATGGAAAAAAATATTCCATGCAAATGGAAATCAAAAGAAAGCTGGAGTAGCAATACTCATATCAGATAAAATAGACTTTAAAATAAAGAATGTTATGAGAGACAAGGAAAGACAGTACATAATGATCAAGGGATCGATCCAGGAAGATTATAAATTATAAATATATATACAGTTATATTGTATATATATATTATATATACAATTATAAATATATATACAATTATATTGTATATATAAATTATATATACAATTATAAATATATATTCACCCAACATAGGAGCATCTCAATACATAAGGCAACTGCTAACAGCTATAAAAGAGGAAATTGACAGTAACACAATAATAGTGGGGAACTTTAACACCTCACTTACACCAATGGACAGATCATCCAAACAGAAAATTAATAAGGAAACACAAACTTTAAATGACACAATAGACCAGACAGATTCACTTGATATTTATAAGACATTCCATCCAAAAACAGCAGATTACACTTTCTTCTCAAGTGTGCACGGAACATTCTCCAGGATAGATCACATCTTGGGTCACAAATCAAACCTCAGTAAATTTAAGAAAATTGAAATCATATCAAGCATCTTTTCTGACCACAGTGCTATGAGATTAGAAATCAACTACAGGGAAAAAAATGTAAAAAACACAAACATATGGAGGCTAAACAATATGGAGGTTAAACAATATGGTACTAATTAACCAAGAGATCACTGAAGAAATCAAAGAGGAAATCAAAAAATACCTAGAGACAAATGATAATGAAAACTCGCTGATCCAAAACCTATGGGATTCAGCAAAAGCACTTCTAAGAGGGAAGTTTATAGCTATACAGGCCTACCTCAGGAAACAGCAAACATCTCAAATAAATAATCTAACCTTACACCTAAAAGAAATAGAGAAAGAAGAACAAACAAAACCCAAAGTTAGCAGGAGGAAAGAAATCATAAAGATCAGAACAGAAATAAATGAAATAGAAACAAAAAAACAATAGCAAAGATCAATAAAACTAAAAGCTGGTTCTTTGAGAAGATAAACAAAATTGATAAACCATTAGCCAGACTCATCAAGAAAATGAGGGAGAGGACTCAAATCAATAAAATTAGAAATGAAAAAGGAGAAGTTACAACAGACACTGCAGAAGTACAAAGCATCCTAAGAGACTACTACAAGCAACTCTATGCCAAAAAAATGGACAACCTGGAAGAAATGGACAAATTCTTAGAAAGATATAACCTTCCAAGACTGAACCAGGAAAAATAGAAAGTATGAACAGACCAATCACAAGTAATGAAATTAAAACATGATAAAAAATCTTCCAACAAACAGAAGTCCAGTACCAGATGGCTTCACAGGTGAATTCCATCAAACATTTAGAGAAGAGCTAACACCCATCCTTCTCAAACTCTTCCAAAAAATTGCAGAGGAAGGAACACTCCCAACCTCATTCTATGAGGCCACCATCACCCTAATACCAAAACCAGACAAAGATACTACAAAAAAGGGAAAATTACAGACCAACATCACTGATGAATATAGATGCAAACATTCTCACCAGAATACTAGCAAAAAGAATCCAACAACACATTAAAAGGATCATACACCAAGATCAAGTGGGATTTATCCCAGGATTGCAAG
Source organism: Pseudorca crassidens (assembly GCF_039906515.1). Lineage (NCBI taxonomy): Eukaryota > Metazoa > Chordata > Mammalia > Artiodactyla > Delphinidae > Pseudorca > Pseudorca crassidens. The sequence continues at coordinate 76,988,376 of NC_090304.1, read as the reverse complement.
TATTCTTCAATATATAAAAATCAATCAGTGTGATACACCACATTAACAAGTTGAAGAATAAAAACCATATGATCATCTCAATAGATGCAGAAAGAGCTTTTGACAAAATTCAACACCCTTTATGATAAAAACTCTCCAGAAAGTGGGCATAGAGGGAACCTACCTCAACATAATAAAGGCCATATACGAGAAACCCACAGCAAACATCATTCTCAATGGTGAAAAACTGAAAGCATTTCCTCTAAGATCAGGAAGAAGACAAGGATGTTCACTCTCACCACTATTACTCAACATAGTTTTGGAAGTCCTAGCCATGGCAATCAGCGAAGAAAAAGAAATAAAAGGAATACAAATTGGAGAAGAAGAAGTAAAACTGTCACTGTTTGCAGATGACATGATACTATACATAAAGAATCCTAAAGATGCCACCAGAAAACTACTAGAGCTAATCACTGAATTCGGTAAAGTTGCAGATACAAAATTAGTGCACAGAAATCTCTTGCATTCCTATACACCAATGATGAAAAATCTGAAAGAGAAATTAAGGTAACACTCCCATTTACTGCAACAAAAAGAATAAAATACCTAGGAATAAACCTACCTAGGCAGACAAAAGACCTGTATGCAGAAAACTGTAAGACACTGATGAAAGAAATTAAAGATGATACCAACAGATGGAGAGATATACCATGTTCTTAGATTGGAAGAATCAATATTATGAAAATGACTATACTACCCAAAGCAATCTACAGATTCAATGCAATCCCTATCAAATTACCAATGGCATTTTTTACAGAACTAGAACAAATAATCTTAAAATTTGTATGGAGACACAAAAGACCCAGAATAGCCAAAGCAGTCTTGAGGGAAAAAGACGGAGCTGGAGGAATCAGACTCCCTGACTTCAGACTATACTACAAAGCTACAGTAATCAAGATAATATGGTACTGGCACAAAAACAGAAACATAGATCAATGGAACAAGATAGAAAGCCCAGAGATAAACCCACACACCTATGGTCAACTAATCTATGACAAAGGAGTCAAGGATACACAATGGAGAAAAGACAGTCTCTTCAATAAGTGGTGCTGGGAAAACTGGACAGCTACATGTAAAAGAATGAAATTAGAACACTCTCTAACACCATACACAAAAATAAACTCAAAATGGATTAGAGACCAAAATGTAAGACCAGACACTATAACATTCTCAGAGGAATACATAAGAAGAACACTCTTCGACATAAATCACAGGAAGATCTTTCTTGATTCACCTCCTAGAGTAATGGAAATAAAAACAAAGATAAACAAATGGGACCTAATGAAACTTAAAAACTTTTGCACAGCAAAGGAAACCATAAACAAGATGAAAAGACACCCCTCAGAATGTGAGAAAATATTTTCAAATGAATCAACGGACAAAGGATTAATCTCCAAATTATATGAACTGCTCATGCAGCTTAATAGTAAAAAAACAAACAACACAATCAAAAAAATGAGCAGAAGACTTAAATCGACATTTCTCCAAAGAAGACGTACAGATGGCCAAGAAGCACATGAAATGTTGCTCAACATCACTAATTATTAGAGAAATGCAGATCAAAACTACAATGAGGTATCACCTCACACTAGTTAGAATGGGCATCATCAGAAAATCTAAAAACAACAAATGCTGGAGAGGGTGTGGAGAAAAGGAAACCCTCTTGCACTGTTGGTGGGAATGTAAATTGATATAGCCACTATGGAGAACAGTATGGAGGTTCCTTTAAAAACTAAAAATAGAATTACCATATGACTCAGCAATGCCACTACTGGGCATATACCCAGAGAAAACCATAATTCAAATAGACACATGCACCCCAATGTTCATTGCAGCACTATTTACAATAGCCAGGTCATGGAAGCAAATTAATGCCCATCAACAAATGAATGCATAAAGAAGATGTGGTATATATATACAATGGAATATTTCTCAGCCCTAAAAAGGAACAAAATTTGGTCATTTGTAGAGATGTGGATGGATCTAGAGACTGTCATACACAGTGAAGTAAATCAGAAAGAGTAAACCAAATATCATATATTAATGCATATATGTGGAACCTAGAAAAATGGTAAAGATGAACCAGTTTGCAGGGCAGAAATTGAGACACAGATGTAGAGAACAAATGTATGGACACCAAGCTAGGAAAGCGGCCAGGGGCAGTGGTGTGATGAATTGGGTGATTGGGATTGACATGTATACACTGATGTATATAAAATTGATGACTAATAAGAACCTGCTGTATAAAAAAAATAAATAAAATTAAATTTAGAATTCAAAAAAAATTTCCTTGTAACAGTGAAATGATAGATAATAATTATTTTGATGTTTCCATTGTTAGTAATTTGTTATATAAAATAGTATAATTGATTTTTTTATTCAATGTGTAGCCTATATTAATTTATTTGAATAAATGTTATCATTTTTGTATGTCTATAAATCATTTTAACAAAAACAGTTGTGATTTTGTTTCTTTAACCCTGTTTTCCATCATCTTTTGTCTTCTTCAACCTTGAGGTTTTCAGGAATCTAACTTTTCTAATTTGGAAATGTCTGCTGTATATTTACTTTTTAGGGGGTACAGTTCTCATTACTGCTAAAAAATCCATTTCTTTGAATAGCTTTAAAAAATAAAAATTTTCATGGAGAATGTATGTATACATATGTTCCACTTTTGGAAAAATTGGACTTTGCATATAATCAGGTGGCAAATCATTGCATATAATCAGGTGGCAAATGCCACCTGAGATATTGTGATATAATAAATACATATTTGGTTTCTGTCCCTAGCTCCTGGCACAGAACTCCTAAAACACTTGACATTTCCTGAATGATAGAGATGAGAGGAGCATGTTTGTTATTTAATAATAAGCCCCTTTTAACCATACCTGAATTTATGCTAATGAGGTGATAAAAGATGGAGCTGGTTGCCAGAGGAACCAGCCATGTGACTGGAAGATTAGAACTTTCAGTCCCATCCCCTGAGTTAGTCACCAACAGCCAGTGATTTAATCAATCATGCCTACGTAATAGAAACTCCATAAAAACCCTAAACAGAGGAGTTTGGAGAACTCCCACGTGCCAGGAGAGTGGTGCCCCCCAAAGTCCATGGGGACAGAAACTCCTGTACTCAGGACCCTTCTGGACCTTACCCTACATACCTTTTCATATGACTGTTCATTTGAATCCTTTATTATAAACCAGTAATAGTAAATAAATAGTAAATAAACTGGTAATAAGTGTTTCCCTGAGTTTTTTGAGCTATTATAGTAAATTATTGAACCTGAGTAGGGGGTCATGGGGACCCCCAATTAGTAGCCAAGCCAGATAGAAGTGTGGTTAACTTGGGGAACCCAGTACGTGCTGTTGGTGTTTGAAGTGGGGGGCAGTCTTGTGAGACTGAGCCCTTAACCTGTCTGCACTACGTCTGGGGAGTTTCAGAATGAATTAAATTGTAGGCCATCTAGTTGGTGTCCTTAGAGAACTGGAGAATCTCTTGGTGTGGAAAACCCACATTTGGCATCAGCAGTGCTGTGAGAGAAAAACAGCTATATATACATATATATTATACATATATAAAATAAAAATATACATATTTTTAACCTTTACCTGGATATCCTATTGGAACCACAAATATAATATTCCTACAGCCAAAGCTCATCATTTGCGTTCCTGAAAACCACTACCCTACCTGATAATTCTATCTCTTCAACATTCTTTTCATGGTGATCCAGATTTAAAACCTGAGGCATTTTTGTTTTCCCTTTGCCTCCAGTGATAATCTGCTTCCAAAATGTATTTTCTGCTTCAGGTGGTATTTTAAGTCAATCAAACACCAAGCATTTATTAAGCCCCTCCTTATATTCATTACCATGCTAGCTATATTGGGGAACACAAAAGAAACATTAAATTTGTTGCAACAAAAGCAACAGAAGATCACACCCTGGTGGTCTCACCAATTTCCTTATCTGCTGGAATAAGAAGCACCAGTTTTAACTTGTCCAGCCAGTAGTCACCATGTGCATAGACGTGACACCATTTCTATTCGGTGGTGCTTAGGAATTAGATGCCTAATTTGTCAGAGGAATTTGTTGCAAGAATCTCAGCACTTTGAAAATGGGCTCAAAGTGTAACAAGAAATCACAGCTCAAAATAACCCACATAGGATCATCCATTATTACATGAAGTATGTACTCATTTCATAGAGTCTAGATGTTAGATTAGGAAACTTCTTTGCTCCACCTGAGAAGACAGTTGAGAGTATGGACATGAATATTACCACTCCGCCAGCCATGCCTCTTCCCCAAGAAAGTTCACATTGGGTACATGGAGTGCCTTAGTTTTGTATCCAGTATCTGTTATGGACCATTATTTCAAAACTATCACTCACCAAATCTCTTTTCAAATGAATTTGTGGTATTCCTACCAATTACAATACTTATGCCATTAACTACAGCCTTTACAGGTGATCAGAATTCAGGGTGATGATTACCAGGACAGAGACAACTGGTGAGATTCATGGGATTACATAGGACTGGCACCTTCTGCTTGAGGCTGGGACAGAGCAGAGTGGGGATCAAGTTAGATGTTGTAGAGGAGATAACATCTGAATTGACTCTTATGAAACAAGTGTGAATTCCACTCAGTTGAAAGAGATTAGAAAGAGCAATTTAGGCAGAGAGTGTAGAACGTGTAAAAGCTTGAAGATATGAGCGAGCATGACACTTTCAGAGAACTGTAAATTAAGATATGGAGTATGGTATACAAAGTGGGGGAGGGGAGTATAAATGAGGCTGGACTGAACTGAGTGTTACAGGCCAGAGCATGATATGCCATGTTTAAAAGTTCATGAAGGCCATAGGTAATCTGTAAATGATTTAATGAATGGATGTGACATCATTATATCTATATCAACCTTATAGATATCTATCTATATCTATATTTGCAGTAGACTTTAAAATAATGGATTATTAGAGGCCAAGACAAGAAACAGAGAGTGCAAGAGTGCAATTAGGAGGCAGCTGCAACAAACCAAGCAAGAAGTAATAAGTATTAAATAACTGCAGTGTCATTGAAAATGGAGGATTCAAGAGGATGGTGGTTCAAGGAGCACAGGAAATGAGAGATTTCAGTTTCTGTCTTAGGCAATGAGAAAACAATGCTGTAACTTAGGGTATAAATAGCTGATGGAAGGGCCCTGCCCAATTTAGGATGACTAGATTTTCAGAGGGGCAGTTAAGGAAATTGAAGAGGTAAGGCCCCTGGATTTGATTGCTACTAGAGAATTTCAAGAGAGCGACCTAAGTGAAGTAAGGGGGGAATGTAAGCCAAATTATAAGAGCTTCAAGGAGTGAGTAGGAGTGAGGAAGTGGAAAATCTGGTTTAGACTAGTTTTATTTTTAGACTTTTGGCAGAGAGAGGACAGTGAAACATGATGGTTGATAGAAGGAATAACAGGGTAAAGGGAAGTTTTGTAATTAATTTAAAAAATTATAAATGAGATCTAAGCATATTTTTAGACTGAGAGGAAGTAGGGAGAGATTGGAGACCAAAGAAGAATTAGAACAATTAAAGAAAGAAGGGTCCAGAAGAGCTAGAAAAAAAATGGAGACAATAATAAAAATGGTGGGTTTGGTTTTGGGAACAATGACTGTGAATGAATCCTTTTCTCTAAGACAGGAGAGAAGGAAAAGTTGATGTGAGAAAGATAAAAGGAGTTTTATATGGAAAGGAGAGTGTAAGTACGGAAGAATTTAGAGGGAGAGTGACAAGAAGTCCCAGCAGCTCATGTGAACAGTGGCTAACTCCTGGGGATGCACTTCATGCTCATGGAAATGGTTTGGTATAGCAGTTGAGGGGATAAGACTCGGAGTCAGTGAGTGATGACTGACAGCAATGCAAGCATGAGCAAGCGCTCATTTGGTATCAGTTAGCATGAATTCATAGAAAACCTCTTAGTATGATTTCAAGAACCCTTTTCAGGGTTCAGCTGGCTGTTAGGGAAAGAAATACAAGGGGAAGACCAAGAGGGCAATTTGACAGTAGCCTCCTTCCTTTTCATTTCTCATGTCCTGCATCCACTCTACATAATGTGTTTCTTAACTCATTCATGTTTTCCAAGTTTATCAGCAGCTTTGTCTCGACAGTTAGTCACAGTGCTTACCAGTAGAATGCATTTGTGATGGGCATGGAGAAGCACAGGGTGGTAGGTAAGCCAGATAGTGCTGGACAAGGAATCTTCTACATCCCAGCCACATAAATGGGCTTACTCTTTCCTGGATGGAAAACATTTGCTTTTTCCTGCCTCTACACCTTTGCTCTGCCTCTCTCCCAGAATTTCCTTCTTTTTACCATCTGAACATAGTTAAGATCTACCTCAAATACTCCCTTTAGAAGTCTTCTCTGGTCACTTCAGCGAGAATAGATCTCTCATTTCTGAATGTATTAGGCACAACTTTCATGGACTTCATCAGGTTTTATATTATTTCATTTATTGTTTGCATGTGTACCATCCTCATTTAGTTTGTGTGATCCTCAGGCAGAGCAGCCATGTTTTAAAATTTTTTGTATCTTAGACCAGAGACTATCACAGAATAGTTGCTCAATAATATTTATTTAAAAAAAAATACAAAATAAACAAAGGAGAACTACCAAATGATATCTTTGAGTTGCAATGGTATAGTGAAAAGACCATAAGTTTAAAGTTAGGCAGCCTTAAATTTAAACACTGTTTGTAATCAGATTAGTAGCTCTGTGATCTCAGGCTAGCTACTTAACCTCTCTGAATTTAACTATAAAGTGGGGATAATAGCTGTTTTTACCGACTTGTTAGGAAAATTAGAAATGATGTAATCATCTGGCAAAAACTTGGTAGGTAGTAAATGCTCAGTAAAGAGGTAGCTAATATTGCTATTATTTGCTTTAACCTTTTATTTTTATTTTATTTATTTATTTATTTTTTGCGGCATGCGGCCCCCCCACAGCCGCGGCATTTCCTGTTGCGGAGCACGGGCTCCGGATGCGCAGGCTCAGCAGCCACGGCCCCGCGGGCGTGGGCCCAAACGCTCCGCGGCATGAGGGATCCTCCCGCACCGGGGCACAAACCTGCGGCCGCCCCCACTAGCAGGCGGACTCCCAACCACTGCGTCACCAGGGAAGCCCTGCTCTTTTATTCTTAAAACTTACGTAACAGAGTTGCAAAGACCCACATATACACTCTATAGCTTAAATAGTAACAAGAGGAAGCCAGAAACAAACTATTGACATGCTTTAAACTGAACTGGAAGAAACCCAGGACATTCTGTTTATACTCTGGTCTTGGATCTAGTTAGCAACTGACCACAGCTGCTGGATGGATGCACTATAAGAACGCCAGGTGCTCCCAACCTCACTGCTCGGTGCAAGTGCTTATCCAGGGATCCATACTAACAACTCAAAAATGGCTTCATGCACAGATGGTCTGGGCTTCACTTCATTTAGTTTGTATAGTTGACCACAGCCAATCTGTCACAGGGAATAATCCTACCCTAACCAGATGGAGGGATCAATTCACCAAGTATTGTCTCTTTCTCGTCTCTAACAACTATAACAAGATGAAGTAATCTTTCTATTCAGCAAACATCTTTTACACTAACAATAAATCTCATGGTTACTCTGGAGGAATTCTTTGCTCAGGAGCTCTGGAATTAGTACATGTGTTGTTGGATGAGCAGCAGGGAACTGAAGTCTGCCACCCAAAGTGAAAACAGGCCACAGTGCAAGAGCAACTGCTGGGGTAAATGGATGCGTGCATTCAGGGAACCACAAGGTTGCCAAGGAGAAATGCACTGTGAGGGGCTATTTAGAATAGAGCAAGTATTTCAGGAAGAGTAAAAAGTATCCAATTCTATTTTGCCAGACATCTTTTGTAAATATCTTTCCATCCAGGGATGAAAGATTATATGCAAACAAGTACGCCAATAACTCTTCAACAAACGCTTCTCTAAACTTGGCGAAGAAACTTAACATTGCCAAGGAATTTGTTGCAAATGGTGTGCTTCTCTTTGCTAATATCAAACAGTCCTGAGCTGGCTAAACCATGCTCTTCTCACAGTCACATTCTGGGAAGGTGTATGGGTAGTGCTGTGGGTGCAGCAAGCTCTGTGACTAGATTACTGGAGCTAGTAGTAATAATCTGGGTGGCAGGTTCTGATGGTGCTTTAGGCGTTTCCAAAAGGTCATCCTCTGGGCTGCCTCCCAGGCTCATGTCCTGACACTCTTTTGCATATTCTCTGCTTCAGTTATTCTCAGCTCCTTGCAGTATCTACAGTAGGCTATGCTCCTACTTTCGCCTCCAGCTCCTCTGTGTATGCTGTTTCCTGTGCCTGGACACACCTGCTGTATTTTTCCTCCTGGGTCATTCTTACTTTTCCTTCAGGTCTCAGAAATGCACTGTGATGGGATGTCAAATCCCTCCCTTTAGAAAGTTTTCCCAGAATACATCCTAAGATACCTGTCCTCTGTTCTCCTCTACCACCTGGTGTTTCCCCAAACATAGCACAAGTCTCATTACATATGATGGTTATCTGCTTATTTGTCTATCTCCCCATCAGTCTAAAACTCGTTAGAGGCAGATGCTGGATCTCGTTCATAGTTAAATTCTCAGCGCCCAGCAAGTTACTTGGGACATGATGGGTGATCAGTAATTGTTTGTTTAACAAATGAATGAATAAATAAATAATTGTACTCCCTAATAGCCTAAGAATACCAAAAGTTGAAATGATGTGTTGGCACAATGCTAAAGAAATCAGCCATGAAGCAGGTGAAACAAAAAATTTGGTGGAAATGTTTTACTTTTAAAAAATAGTTCACTTTAAAAGAAGCTTCATTTACAGAAATAATTCAAGAACAATACAAAGAACTTTTATGTACTGACCCATTTGAGAGTAAATTGTTGATTGGATGCCTCATCATCTCCAAATACTGTATTGTGTATTTTTTTTTTAAAAGGGGCATTTTCCAACTTAAAACACAATACAGATAATCAAAAAATTAACTTGATAAATAAGCTACCAGGATATACTGCCCAGCACAGGGAATGTAGTCAGTATTTTATAATAACTTTAAATGGGGTATAATCTATAAAAACTTCAAATCACTATATTGCACACCTGAAGCTAATACAATACTGAAAACTAACTGTACTTCAATAAAAAAAATAAAATAGAAAGCTAAGTTGGATTACCATCTAATCCTCAGGTCCCCTTCTAGTGCCACAAATTATCCAAAAGTCCAGTCTAGTCCAGAATCACAGGTTACATTTAGTCATTACGTCTCCTTAGTCTCCTTCAGTCTGGAGCAGCCCTTCAGTCTTTTCTTGACTTCCATGACCTTGACATTTCCAAAGATTTACAGGTCACTTTTTTAAATCAAATTAAATTTATTTAAAAAATAATATCTTCCATTCTGGATATAGCAGACATTTTTCATGATTAAGTTAAGATTAGATTGGCAGGAATATCACAGAAATGACATTGAATTATTATCTTTGCATTTTATCAGATGGCACATGATTTTGACTTGTTCCATTATTGGTGATGTTCATTACTTGAGCAAGGTGATGTCTGCTAGGCTTCTCTACTGTAAATTTACTCCCCCCTGCCCTGTCCCCCAGCATGCCCTCTCACCACCCCCCTCCTTGAAATTAATAAGAAATTCTTGGAGAGTTACTTTGAAACAATGTAATATCTTGTTTCTCAACAAACTTTCTATGTCTGCCTGTCTGTCAGTATAGTTTTCTATCTTCTTTTGTAGACTAAAATTCGTTGCTATCATTTATTTGGATGCAAAAAGAGACCCATATTTGGCCAATCGGAGCACTTTAAAGCTGACTTTTGTATACTTTTGACATATCCACATCACTCTTGGAGCATTTCTTTACTTTCTGGCATAAGAAGATATCCAGGTTCATCTTATACTTTCCTTGCGGCAGTCCTGGAATCAGTCATTTCTCCCTGGAGCCCTGTTTCATTTTAAAGGTTTATGGTGTTTATGATATGATAGCCTTTATTCTAGGGGTATTATTTATGCTAGGTGTGCTCATTGCCATTGGGTCCTGCTGCTCCTATAATCTCTCGGTGGACAGATCTAAGGAATCTATAAAAATTCCATTTATATTACGTCTACATTTATTTACATATCTATATTATTGAAAACAATGAGTTCACAGTGATATCTCCAATTTCAATCTAACACCATAGCATTCTGTCTCATTCTCTTCTTTTCCATATTTGTAACTCACTTTTACAACACTGAGAATCCTGGCTCCCATTATCCTAAATATGCTTACTTAATTGATCCTTATCCCCTGTATGTAACCAGCCTCCCATCTCTGACGCCACATTCCTCCTGTACAGACACCTTCTTTATCCTTCTTGAGCTCTGACGTCCCTTAGGTCACTACTGTTTCCTATCTCCTCCCATGTTGTAGCAGGATTGGTCAGTATAACCAGTAGAATATGTGACAAGTGATGGTATGTCACCTCCAACGCTAGATCATTAAAAAACAATTTCTTGGCTTCTGCCTCTCTCTTTTGGATCATTTGCTCTGGGGAGAGGCCCACATAGTGAGGAACTGTGGTCTCCAGCCAACAGTCATAGTAGTTAGCCATCTTCAGAGTAAAGCCTTCTACTCCAGTTGAGCCTTCAGATGGCTGCAGTGCTGGTCCTCAACTTGACAATAATATCATGAGAAACTCGGAGCCAGAACCACCTAGGTAAGCTGCTCCTAAATTCCTAACCCTCAGAAACTGAGAGATAAATAAATATCCATTGTTTTAAGCCACTAAGTTTTGGGTAATTTGTTATGCAGCAATTGGTAACAAATACAACATGTTAATAGGGTGACTAAATCTCCTGCTTTGCCTTTAATGTTCCTGACTTTAGCACTGAAAGTCCCGTGTCTTGGGAAATCTCTCAGTCCTGGGCAAATCAAGACAGTTGATCATTTTACACGTTAGCCACAATATAAAGTACTTTCACACTGTAATAATTCGTCATGACACAGAGTCATGAGTTAATGTGCATGACAGATAGCAATAGCTTAATCACCAGTGTAGTTAATATCATCTTTAAAATGAAATAAGTAAAGCAGATGTATCCTAAATCCCTTCCCAGCCCAAAATTAACCCTGTGACTTAAGTTTTTGAGTGGTGGCTGTAAAAATGATTCTAAAAACTGGTAAGCTGAGGGTAGTCAGTAAATTTTAATACTAAAGCTTCATCACTGAAATAAAGGGAATGTCTTGCATCAATTCATGGCCCACAGAAGAGTTTCTGAAACCATGGGATTTTTAATCTAACTCTTGCCTGACTGAAAAAGATTTAAGTCCCTTTTTTTCTCTGTAGTCTATGTGGGATTTTCCAAAAACACAAATTAACAGTCCCAATCACCTGTCACTTAAACAAAAGAAGATTTATTACTTTTATCCAAAGCACAAATTATTACCTAGCCCAGCAGAAGTTTTGTGTGAAACTGCCCTTTTGTGTGTGTGTGTGTGTGTGTGTGTGTGTGTGTGTGTGAGAGAGAGAGAGAGAGAGAGAGAGAGAGACTCCTTACACATTTTAATGTTGAAAAGGAATCTTATTTTCCCCTAGAAATCCCAGGAACTTCAAAAATAGATAGTGGCTGAGGGTTCCATGGGGGAGCAGAGGGCACTTGTACAATCTGAGGAATCTGAGCACGGGCACAGTGGGCCTTCCTGGAGGAGAATTACTGGATGAGGGACAAAGAGGATGAGGAAGCTTAAGAGAGGCCCACTGGGTCATAATTAACACAGAGAGTGGGGAGGTAGCCATCACTTTCTCTGAAGACGGCTGTGTGGAGACCTGGGGCAATGAGATGGTGCTGTTCATGGCTGAGTAGTTCCAGTCTAACATTCAACAGAGGTTCTGCAAAGCCTTGGAGAGCAGATATAACCATCATAGTAGCCAAGGAGATGCCAGAATTCTTGTCAGTTTGCACTAAACCTTTCCTGAATTTCATGTTTATATTGTGTCCTTTTGGGGTACTATGTGGTACAGAGGACAAGGGCAAGCACAAGAGGATAAAAATGGATCTTCTGATATGGTCGTTTTAAAATATGTTAATAAATTCTCCAAGCTTATGGGCCTCTCATAAGTTTCCTCATCCTCTTTGTCCCTCATCCAATATTTCTCCTCGAGAAAGGTCCACTCCATGCCAAAGGTGGAACCCAATACCAAGAGGATTGCTTCTCATGAATAGACTGGTGGAACTGAAGGTGCACGACTTTTGAGACTATATTGTAATAGGCATTGTGACCTTCTCCTTGCTCTCTCTTGGATCACTAGTTCTTTGAGTCATAAGGACACTCAAGCAACCTTACAGAGAAGTCCATATGGTGAGGAATTGAGCCTACCTGCCAACAATCAGCAAGGAACTAGACTGAGCATCCTGCTAACAGCCATGTGAATGAGCCACCTTGAAGCAGATCCTCTAGCTCCAGTCAAGCCGTCAGATGACCGCAGCTCTGACCAGCATCTCGATTGCAACCTCATAAGAGGCCCTGAGGCAGAATCATGCAGCTAAGCAACTCTCAGATTCCTGGTCCAGAGAAGCTGTAGAACAATACATGTTCATAATTCTTAAAAATCACTAAATTTTAGAGGAATTTGTTATGCGGCAATAGGTAACTAGTGTATCTGCCAATCTAGAGATTGAATCTTAGGCTTGTTTTAATAAAGTTTGGTGCAATAAAGGAATATGATTCAGTGTAGAATACTCAGAATACCCTCTGAGTAGAATATCATGTGGACCCAGTACAACAGGGATTTTAAACATAATGGGAAATGGTAATATACACCCCAGCTTGTGGGCTGTGTAGGCTACCAGGGCCTTTCTAAGCATTTCCTCTTCTGCCCTGCTCCCTGGTTGATGGGAGTCTGGTCTCTGGAGACTGGTATTCTGAAGGTGGTAAACTCTGGAATCATCATGTTGTTTCAGGACCTATGACTATATTCAGTTATGACAAGCCAATATAAAAAAGCTGGTCTGTGAAGACAAGAAGAAAAAATGGAGCTGAGATTATTTGCCTCCTCAGAGAGGGGAGAAGTATCTACATGAGGACCTTAGTTTTCAGGGGGACCCACTATATTTTCTACATTTGAGTTCTATGAGATTCTACTCTATTCTTTCAATTGCTCTATTTATAAATATTTGAGCTAGTTTGAATAGTTTCATCTTCCTTGCAACCAAATGATCTCTGTAAGAGAGCATTCCAGGGCCTTGTTGCTGATCCCTTGTTTTTACTCTATAACAGCATCTGGAGAACAGAAGCAATTGCCCTTGGGGTCATATTTTCCTCAAGCCTAGTTCTTATAACACAAGACTGGACAACATATATGGAGCTATTCTTATAGAAAGAACTGTTTTTATAGCAAGCTAACACCTAACAAGTAAGCCGTTCTTGGAGGGTTTCAGGGTATAAGTCCAAGGTAAAGAACAGTCATTTCATAGCTGAGTTTAAAGACAATAGAAATATGCTCCTTTCTTGAGTCAAGTGTGTTCTAAGCAATCTTAAATTCTGGTGAACATGAATTATTTCAATCAAAAATGATTTAAAAACCATATAAGATATTTCTAAATAATCAAAATGTCTCTAGATTTTCTCATCTAAATTTCAACAAATATTTGAGACATGATAATATGAAGTACCTATAACAATTTCAGGAACTTATTACAATTAAAAATGAATAAGATTCAAGAAAACAAAAAAGAATATCAACTGTTTTAGCCCCAGAATAAAAAGCCTTGAATAGTTTCCCCAGGAACTGAAAGCCCTCTGAGCTGTGCCACATTTATTCTTCATTGTTAGGTGAGCAAATGTCATTTTGCAAAGGCAGGGTGCATTAGACAGACATTTACTGGCAATCTTCCAGAAAAAAATACCCCTTATGGGTGGAGATTCAACATAGCTAAGGTTGCTGTTTAAAAACAGAGGCATTTGCAGGGTGAAAAGACTTGCCTGTACCACCCACATTCCATATACAAGCTAGTGATTTCTCAAAGGTTTTGTTTACTGGTTCAATCATGACCTGATTCAGGCCCCTGGGAATTCTGCATTGGCAGCTTCAATTGCAAAATTTAATTTTAGTTCAGAGATGATTTAAATAAAAACTGATTGTTCAGGTTGTCAACACTATGAACATATAGAAAGAGAAGCGCACACACACACACACACACACACACACACACACACACACAATTCCAATAGGAAGATATTGCTACACTTCTGGTAAAATTTAGTTAAAAATAATTCTTCTGCTCAAAAATGCCCTTTGCTAAAGACTAAAAATAATTTCACAGTACACTTATTGGACAATTTTGAAAAAATCTTAGGTGGAGATTTTAGAGGTCAGAGCATGGATGGGAAGAAAAAGATCGTTCAATCAAATGATTTCTTTCTAAAAATGTTAAGGAATCTCATCAGAGGCTCTAAATGAAGCAGTTTGGTTTCTTACCAAAATGCCCGTGCTCATTTAGAATGCTGAGTAGATGTATTAGCTTTGCACTTTTGGAGATCTGGGTGGGATGGAAGAACACAGTGGCATTTGGGGTTTGGCAAAACCTCTGAAATTATTTTTCAAACACTTTAGGTTTGGCAAAGGCAGATTGGATTTTGCCAAATGCCTTTTTCCTTACTTTGGAACTCAAGTGTACTTCAAGGAAAATTTAATCCATATGCTTCTGATTTACTTATTCTTAAGTCATCAAATTATTGTCTTGAAACAATGGATTAATGCTCAAGAAAGTCTTTTGAACAATTTCATGAAATTGTTGTAAATCTCCCTGCACTCCATTCCAATTACTTTGCCCTGAATGTCAGTGCATGTGATGTCAGCATTAAATCAAGCCACAATTTTGGAAACTTTACATTTGTTTCCTAGTTAGAACCCTGCGAGTATGAGGTGTGTTGACCTAAAATTAAAAGATTACCAGTTATTTCTCCAGCCAAAAATGGGTTTCTTTGGGATCAGCAAAGAATTGCAATTTGGGGTCTGCAAACATGGCAAGCCATGTGCAAGCCCCCATATGGCAAGGGAAGGAGAATGCTTTTATAGAGGGGAAAAGGAAGCTGGGGAGGGCTGTAGTAAGCAGAGAGTCCATGGCTTTTCATTGGTTGAGTCCTTGTCAGCAAAGAGGAATCTTTCTTCTTCCTGTTGGGCTCTGGGAGAGCTCCCCCTTCTAGTCTCCCAACTGTTTTTAATTGAGGCTTCTGTTTATTTTTTACACGTGGTTCTAAGATAAGCCAAAAATACAGCTTATTGTTACTGGATAATATGATTACAGAATTATACAACTTTTGAGGTCAATCTTTATCTCTGCAAGATTACTTTTTGCATCCTTCTGAGCCAACATCACCCACCCTCCATAGCAACCCACAGCAGCAAATGGTCCCTTCTAGCACTGGATAACTCTAAATGCAGGGTTTTTTTTC
Organism: Pseudorca crassidens; assembly: GCF_039906515.1. NCBI lineage: Eukaryota > Metazoa > Chordata > Mammalia > Artiodactyla > Delphinidae > Pseudorca > Pseudorca crassidens. The sequence goes on along the minus strand of NC_090304.1, from coordinate 76,972,844 downwards.
TTAATTCATGACTAAAGTTCACAGTAGGTGAAGTGGTTATTATCCAGAGAGATTATGCCATGGTGACCTGGGAAATGTCAGCTGTCCTTGGCATCATTTCTCGAGGCTTTGGCTAGACTCTTTGCTTGTGTGGTTGTTCTAAAGACACTGAAAATCCCAAATGTTGTGAACTGATCTAATTTCTATATCCAAACCTACTTTTTATTCCTATCTTTTCTGGCTCAGAGAATGGTTCCAGACTCTCTCCTCTGAGCCTTCTTCAGGCAAAGCCTACCCTTCACCTTGTCTAGCAAGGGGACTCAATCGACAAGCATTTATTGAGTGCTACTTTGGTTAGCAAATGAAAAGGGCTGAAGCCAAAAAGAGAAAGGTCAAATGGATATTGAATACATACGCCAAGTTCTGTTCTGTTCTGAGTTTAAATGGCAAAGTGAGACTGGTCAGAACTTTGAGGTAGAAGTGCTTTCTGGTAATGTCTAGCCAAGCAGGGGACGGCCATAGTTCTAAATCATTTGATAAGATCAGTATCGAGATTATGATGACGGCATGTCCTCAATTGACCCAGAGGCATCCAGAGGTTTTTTTCATTAAACATTTTTTTCAGTGGGCCTCAAATTCTGTGACAGATTTTTGGTCATGTTGTTGCCATTAAAAAGTACTGATTTTAAAAACTAATAACTTAAAACTGTCACACACAAAACAAATGACTCACAAAACATTCTCCTTTCCTTCTAAAGGTTTTATATGCATTGTTATCACTAACCAGTTTTCACTATTAAACTTAAATGTCCAATCAGACAAACTGAGACTATTCTTCCACCACTGATCAAGACTGGGGTGGCAGGTATTGGGGATAATATTCATTTAGCTTTCTGAGCTTTCTGGGCAGACTTGGTGACCTTGCCTGCTTCAGCTGCCTTCTTGTCCACTGACTTGATGACACCCACAGTAACTGTCTCATCATGAATAGCATAAATTCCTTGGGCTATATGAGTATTACCTTACTCATTGGAAAGTGGCTTTTGTGTAGGAGAACAAAAAATTGTAGGAGGATTGACTTGGATGGGGACAATGGCCTAATTTAAGGAATGGCACAAGGTGGGGATGAATGGACTACCTGGGTTAAGAGGACCAGGCCATGAGGCTGGTTCATCTCCTGGCTGTGAGGGGTCTTGCAATGAGCACACAGCATGCAGTTCTCAAATAAATCTTTCCTCATACTTGTAGTCAAGAGAGTCCTATCATTCCCTGTAGTACACAGATGTCTGGCCAAACACTATGCTATGAGTTCTTGATGCTAAGAAGTATGTGCCAGGTATGCATATCTTTATAATTTTCTTTAGAACATTCAAGAAAGCAAATGATATAATAATAAGTATGTGACAGGACAGAGTATAATGGGTGCTTCTAGCAGAGGCATCTGTGATTAGAATGATGAGGACAGGTTTACCAGAGGAGGTGGCAGATGGTTTGAGTCTGGAAAGACAGCTAGGAGTAATCCCAGTAAGAAAATGAAGGGGGACACATAGAAGGATATTCCTGGCACAGGTATAGTTCAGAAGACAGACATGCAGGTCAGGAATTTTTACCATATGGGTGGCTTTTGCACTCAGAGAAGAAAATGTCCTCTTTCTGGAAGAATATATATGGTGGAAAGAGAGCTAAAGACAGTCCAGTGGCAGAGTTTTCTGCCTGGTGTAATATGGCACTGATTTTCCATGAGATACTGATCCCCCCACATTAGGGAAGCTGAGTGGGATTAACAGTATTCAGAGTCCCTGGGCAGGTTGCCTCTAGATGTGGCAGCCATTTTGGGGATCCTCAGTGGGATGCTTGAACATAGCATTCTTGTAACTTATGTTGCAGTCTTGAAGTTTTCTAGCATGATGAGGGTTTTCTGTAACTTTCATTGCTGCAAAAATCAGAATATTGTCAAGGATATAATCTACCACCTCAATATCTATTTTAGAGTGGAGGTAGCCAACTATGGCATTTCTGGAGGAATTGATGGTCTAGGTACCCAAGAAGCCCCAAATGTGGACAACTGAGGAAGATGGAAGGTAGGAGGGTGTTGGTGGTAGGAAGGCTAGACAGGGTGGTAGGTGCAGCTCCAGGTGGTGGCCCCAAATCTCTGACTTTACGTACAATGGATAGGTCTGTTAGTTTGTGGCCAGAGTGGTACCCAAAGTATCTGTAATACTGCAAGTACTTCAGATAAGGATGTCACCATTTTGAAATCCTTGATATGAAAAAGTTCAGTCAATCAGATTAGAAATTTACTCATATTTTCACAAGAAATTTTAACATTACATTTGTCAAGGAAATAAATGGAAGAACTATTAGATTCTGGAAATATGATGTCAACTGTTGTAAACATTTGAATAGTTATCAAAATTAAGAAAATATTTTTATCACCTACTTGAGTGAACAAAGTTTCTTGTTGATGGTAACTTACCAAGAGTATGAAGAAATTACCACTTTAAAGCCTTGACAAGAAATTGTGAGTAGCCATTTCAAGAATAAAAAATTAAAAAAAAATTGGAATTTCAAACAAATTCAGTATTTAATATCTTTTCTAATTCTTTTTTTCTTATTAAAAATTATACAATATAAAGAGAAAACAATTACTTTTTTCATCAATATCATTTAGATACTTCCATATAGTGTCCAATTTATCCCAGAATATTGTAGAAATAGTTTCATTATCCATGTACATTATGAGGTAGCAAAGGTTAGAAGGTACTGACTTGGGAATGCCAACATTTAAGGCATGAGTAAAAAAATAGTCCATGAAGGAAGTCGAGAAAGACTGGCCAAAGAATGGGTATCGAATAAAGAGAGAGTGATATCAAGGAAGCCAAGGAAGTAAGTGAGTGTGGTTCACAGTGTCATAATGCATAGAGAAGTTAGATGAGATGAGAAAACCCCTCTCTACTTAGCAATGAGGAGATAATTGATGATCTCAATGAGAACAGTGTCAGTGTGGTTCCCGGGCCTGATGTGGTTTGTAACAGGTTAAGGAGTGAAGGGAAGTTAGGATGTAGAGGTGATAAAATATTCATCACTCTTTCAGGAAGCTCTATTTGGAAAACATGGAAAGGATGGCAGCTAGAGGGAGAACCATAAGAACCAATAAGAACCATAGAACCAGTAAGAATTGTGAGGTTTTCCCTCACAGAACTGGAAAAGAGAATACAGTCATGAGTTGACATAAAAGCCAATTGAAAGAGAGTGGTTATAGCTATAGGCAAGGGGGTGGGTGGTGGGGATAAGTATTGGAACAGTCTCTGAGGAGTAAGAGATCAGAGTACAGGGAAGAGAGTTAGCCTCCAGCACAAGCGGCACGCCTTTCTTGGAACTTGTAGGAGTAGAGATTAATGAGATGTTCTCACGATGTGGCTACAAATAGTTGAGGGCATACAAAACACATAGTTTTGATTTTTCTTAGTGTAATAGGAGGTTAATTTAACCTAGGAGAAGAAAACTTGAGAAGAGTGGTTAAGTTTGAAGAAACTATGGCTGGAGACTTGTTTGCATAATGGTGCTAACCTGAACAGTTGGGTGATTTTCTCCAGCCATATTCAGCAGATGTAATAGTAGAGAAGACAGATGGTAGGGCTGGTCCAAGACTGAGAGTTTGCAGAGTGGCCACAGTGGATAAGCTAGGTGGCTGGAACGACGAATGTGCTGGAAGGATGGTTGAAAAGACAAACCACAGCGTCTGGGCAACAAAGGGAGGAAGTGAAGCAACTTGAAATCTCCAGGGTAGTAGTGGGACTAGGCATAAACCAGGCTTCACAGTATTCAAAGAATGAAGGGGGAGAAGATGCCTTGTGCATTGTTTGAGGGGGCTTAGAGGCTTTTATTTCCAATGAAATGAAGATTCTGCAGACACAGGGGAAAGACTTGGGGAGGGCTAAAGAGCAATGGAAAGAAAAACAAGAGTGAGGAAGCACAAGGCAGGCAGTAAGAGGGAAGAAGGGAGGATGCAGGAGGTTTGTGTTTTAGGTGGAGTTGTAGGAGGTCTAGGATCGCAGGCATGGGAGGGATCAGTCTAGATGTCCAGGGGGAAAGAAGGATGAACTGCAGACCAAAGGGCCCCAGGAGGCTGCTGTGGCCTTCCCTCGGGTCCTAAACAGAATATGGTAAGGAAATATTTGGTCCCTCAAGAGGTGGAACTGGAGAGGGCGACAGTGATGAGAATTCAGCCTGAGGGGCCACCTGCTCAGGGGGTCACTCATCCTTTAAGCCTTATCTCAAAGCTTGACTCCTCCACGGCGCTCTCTCTCCTGCTCAGGTAGCGAGCAAACATGTGGCCAGGAAGGACACTGGGCAAAGAAATAGGATGCAGCAATGTGCTGGAGCAGGAAGCAGCTCTACCTTGGTGGTGTCTCAGTTTCACATTCCAGGAAGTGTTCTGGACAAAAGGATCCTGAATCACAGTCAGCAAGTCTAGCTAGAGCACCCCATGACACTGGGAACACTGCCACGTGCAAACCCAGTGAAACTCCCAGAGTCTAGCCTCTCGCCTGTAGGCCGGTCCAACTAAAACACTGCTTTGGCTCAAAAGAAAAAGGCATGTTACCATCCAACTTTGCCACTTGAAATGAAACTAGAAAAACATCCTCAGAATAGAGGTAAGTCTTGATTCACCCTTTTTTTCCTGAAGGAGTTAAGGTTTTAATTACTATATTATTTCTGTCCTAAATCTGATCCAATAATGGAATTATATGATTTTTGATTATTTACAGGTTTGATGCTGTATGTTGCATTCATTTTGCCATAATTGTGTGAGTTGATCTGATGAAGAGGAAGTGCTCATTTTGGGGGAAATGCTATTTGGAATATCTTTTTCAGAAATAGGATAACCCATAATGGCATTACGAACCTTATTTTTAAAGGCTGTGAGACATAAGTATAACACATGTTTTTAATTATAGGCCTTTAAAATATTTTTTATATAAAAATGGAATTTTGTTTTCATCAGATGCTTTACTTAATTTTCTTTAAAACAGTTGACAGCACTGAGAAAATGATGGGGAGAAGAAGGGGAAAGAAGTAGATTGCCTGTTAGTAGTTTGATATTATGTATTTAAATAATGACTCTGCCGTACATTTCCTTCCGTCTCTTGACCCTGCCCAGTATCCTGCTCATCACTATTCTGGTTCCCTTCCTTGTACTCCAGAGGGCAAGGAACATATCTGGTATTTTGTGGTAACCTTTTCCTACACACTATGAAAGATATAGGCCTTCTTCCCAGAAAAATGCGTATAGGCACTCATGGGCGCACACACACACACACACAATTTCAGGAGACGCAGGCATTCTGCATCCACTCTACCCCCTCAAATCCCATCCTTAGGCTCCCAGATTAAGTCTCCCTACTCTATAAAGGGACATTCAGTACAGAACGCCAGTCAATGCCAGGGGCTGCCTCTATTATCTCTGTATCCCTGAGGTGCCTAATGCCTTCCCTGGCATGGAGAAGGCATTCAGTCATGTTTGATGAGCTACACTACAAGAAAGTCATGCTATTTCAACTAAGAGTGTGTAGGGAAGAAGGCAGGAGTCTTGAGCCTTGGGTTGTTAGGTGAGCACTGGGGTACAGGGAGGGCTCTCGGAACAAAGGTAGGATGACTGTTTATTGAAGTTTAGCACTTGTTTTCTCTTGAATCTCAGCCAGCCAATTAGATAGACTGGTAAAGAAGCATTCTTTGGTTAAAGAAAGGAATCCTAAATTTCTGAAGCTGCACTGTGTTGATCGTAGGAAAAAGTTGGATAATCTCAGAAACCAGACTAACTTCTAAAGAAAGATGTGGGTAAAAGAAATATTTAAAGGAATGTTGAGACAGAGTAAACCACAGAGGTGCCAGCATGATGACTACTACTGTCAACATTTTATAGGTGAAACTTTGTCCCCTTGCTTTTATAGAGCAAAGCAAGGCTCCCAAAGCAGTGGGTTTAGGACACAGCCGGTGCCTATATTGTTCCCTCCTAGACAGTGGCACGAGGTCACTTATTCCACGGTACTCTCCTATATCTCCTGGAGGACCAGAAATCATGCTGCATTTGTGTGGCATTTCCACCCAGAGAGGTTGAATCACTGTCACAGTCAGAGAAAGCTCTGGACTGCTTTCTCTGCAGCCTGTTTCAGCTGGAGCTGGTGTGCTCAACTCTTGCCAGAAATGAATTCCTGATGTAAAGGACTAAAATAAAACTGCCTGTGAAAAGCTAGTTTATGCATTGAGACAGAGACATAGCTCTAGCTGCAATTGTATTTACAGGGAAAAAAAATAAACAACAGAATAGATCATCAAATAACACTCTCCTTCTTTCTTCCCAACCCAGCTTTCGTTCTCTTTTGTGCTCAACCAGGATCTCTTTGTGGGTAGTTTATTTTATCAAAGAAGCTGTTTGGTCAACTTGGAATATATCAGCTGAAAACAAATCTATTTGATCTGGAGAAGAGTGTCAAGAACGCTTTGTCTTTAATCTGAAAAAATGGCTGCTGAGATGATAGTTACCATGGGGAGAGAGGAAAGACATCATAATTTCGGTGTCTTCTATCACTTTTCACTTGGATTCTACTTAAAACAAGGTCAGCTTCTCATCCACACAGCAGTTGAAGGTCAAAAATAACTCCAGATTTTTTTGTTTTGCTGCTTCCCAAATACAGCCCTGATGTGTCAGTTTAGGACAAAAGAAGGTGAGACCTTCCTGTAGGTTCTTTCCCTCTAGGAGATTCTGAGGGAGGAATCTGTTTTGTGACTTTCCTGGTAGTCAGGGTACACATGATACTGATCTACTAAAGCAGACCATTTTACAGCTGAGAGGAAAATAGCTATAAACTCTCCACCTCAGTTTGCTGGGTTATTTCATCCTCTGTCATGATACAAATATCGATGATGTTAGAGAGAGAAGCTTGGTCCGAGATATTATACCCTTATCAAAATATGTATTCATTATTGTTAAATCACAGATTGATAAAATATGATCTAAATCCTTGTTAATAATCAGGATTTGGTTTTCCTTTGGCTTAGCTTTTCCCATCTGGTTTTGGTTTTGTGGTTGCCTTTCCAGTTCTGAGTAAATGTAATAAAAAAAGATTAAGAAAATAAAAACACAATATGATTTGTGAATCTCATCCAGTTCAACCCTCTAAATAAATAGATTTTTTAGGAAATCAAAACTGAGTATGATATTATGCTTGAGACTCATGTATTAAATACCCAAACCAGTATGCAGACAAAATGAACATATTTCATTCTTTTTTTTTTAAAAAAAAAATCCTTTAAAAAAAATAAAATAAATTTTATTTATTTATTTATTTATTTTTGGATGTGTTGGGTCTTTGTTTCTGTGCGAGGGCTTTCTCTAGCTGCGGCGAGCGGGGGCCACTCTTCATCACGGTGCGCGGGCCTTTCACTGTCGTGGCCTCTCTTGTTGCGGAGCACAAGCTACAGACGCACAGGCTCAGTAGTTGTGGCTCACGGGCCTAGTTGCTCGGCGGCATGTGGGATCTTCCCAGACCAGGGCTCAAACCCGTGTCCCCTGCCTTGGCAGGCAGATTCTCAACCACTGTGCCACCAGGGAAGCCCCATATTTCATTCTTGAATGCCATGTTCAACAGAAAAAAGTGATTATTCCACCCCACCCTGATACTCTGTAACAATGACAATAACAGAAAAAAAGAAGGAAAGAAAGAAAGAAAAGAGAAAGAAAGATAGAAAGAAAGAAGGGAGAGAGAGAGGGAGGGAGGGAGGAAGGAAGGAAAGAAGGAAGGAAGGAAGGGAGAGAGGAAGGAAGGAAAGGAGGAAGGAAGGAAGGAAGCAAGAAACTCAGCCATGAGGGGAAAAGAACAAAAATATATTGGTTAGAGTGGCCAAGAGCTTGGAGCCTAGTTCTTGTGTGTAACCATCAACGCTCCTCTTGATCCAGAGGATCCTAATATTCTCCTCCACCAGATTTCATCTGACACAGTGAAAACAAGTGCTCTCTGTGTCATATTGGTCACCCCCAACTTGGGACTATGGAGTCTGTTCTAAATCTATTGATCATAACGTGAAAGTAATAATAGTAATAATGATAGTTCAGAAAAATTGTGTGCCAACTGTGGTATCAAGTAATGTATCAAGTACATTATAGGCATTATCTTTGGTCCTCCCAGCAGTCCTCTATGGTAGGCTGTGTCAGTATTATTACTGCGTTATTGAGGAAAAAATTAGAGCTTGGATAGCTTGGGTCATAGAGTTAGTAAGAGTGTGGAACAGGATTTGAAACCACACTTGCATGTCAGCCCTTATCCTTTAGCCTAGATCTCTGTAGTGTGAGCTAGGCACCAACCAGGAAAAGAAAACTACCTGGAAGGGCTGGAGCTGTCTCTCTTTGGTCTGTTTGTGCTGTACATGCCCTATCAGCACACTGATTATTACAGTTCATCTCCTCATCTGTCTACTTGTCTATCTCTTCTACTAGACAAGCTCCTTGACAGTGAATCCAGAACACTGACAATGCCTGACCCACAGTAGGTACTTAAAACATTGGGTGAAATATGCTAACAATGATTACATGCTGGGGATTTATAATAATAATTGAGACCAGTCTTGCATAGCTAATTCTGCATTCTTTTCCAGATATTCAATAGTTTGTTTATAACTGGGTACCAACTTTTAAAATGTAGGCAGGTGTAGTTGAAAATACAATTTGATGCATTATTGCCATTATTATACTTGGTATTTGCAAATTTAATTCTAATTACAGAATTATCTGTTGCATTGTATTGAAAAGAAAAGGAAGTGTTTTAATTTAACATTTTAGTAGGAAGTGTATGCATATTTACTAACTTTATTATAAAACTATCATCAAGCAATTTTTGAATATCTAGGCCAAGAAAAAACATTTAGCTTTTTTTGATGGAAGATGTAGTCTTATTTTAATAGAGGCTTGTTTTACTCACAGCATTGTATTGTACTTAGCTTGGTTCTCAGATGCCCTCTAGTGGTGATAAATAGTAAGTAAATAATAAAGTAGTTGAAAATAAAATGAATTTATATGGTAATGACTACTTTACAATCAGTAACCACATCTGTTTTGACATATTATATAGATCAAATATAACAAAAAAGATAGAATATTTGCTTTGTTTTACCAGGTTAAAGTAACAGCTTTTAAAAATATCTCATAGTATTAAAAAATACTAGTAAAAGAATACACACACAATGAATAAATAGGTATAGAGAATAATGAAACAAATGTGTGTGTACCTAGGACCTGGCTTAAGAAATAGAAAAGAAGAACACTCAGTATTTGTTTGATTTAAAAGGCCATTGTCATTCCATGATGTCATACTACACTCAGCCCTCCCTATCTGCAAGTTCCCCATCCATGGATTTTGAGCTGCGGTTGGTTGAACTTGCAGATATGGAGGGTCAACTGTCTTATGTCATTTTATATAAGGGACTTGATTTTGGTATCCGTGGGGGAAGGGCGTGTGTGTGTGTGCGCACCCTGGAATCAATCCTTCTCACCAAGGGTCGACTGTATTTCCCAAGAAGCAAAACAAGAAAACTCATGCCCATGTGAATAATATCAACCCTCAGCCACATTAACAAACATGCTGTAGCCAGCTGATCAAAGCAGTAGGTTTTAGGAGGAAAAAGAAAGCAAGCATTCATAATGCCTTGTGCATAGTTAGCACTCAATGAATAATTATTTATTTGTTTTGTACTTAGTAATCCATCTTCTGCTAATAAGCCTTGATTTTTGGAATCTTTTAAAAGATATCCGGGGGGGGGACAAGGATTTTATCATGGAGAAAATTTAATACTATCTATCTGCTTTTAAATTATTTTAAGTCATTCCCAGAGGAAACTGTTTCATTTACATTCTAAAAACAGAAACAAGATAACTGTTTTAAATGTCTACTGGTATAAAACTCATGCAGTATTACTATCAGGATCACATCTCATGACTCTATCAATTTAGACTACTTATGATTCAGAAATAATTTATTATTTTTCAACATATTGGAAATGCATATGAAACTCTGTTATCTTAAGTTTGTATAGCACTAAACTATATTTCAATGGTCAACATCTCAAATGGAGTCTGATGACAATGTCTACTTCATAAAGAGAAAAAGTAGTTTTGAAACATTCAGAAACATACAGATGCAACTCAGCATGCTTTTCCCACAAGATGTCACTATGGTACCAGTGAAATATAATCATAAATGTATCTATCTGTCTGTTACTTTGTTTTTAATAAACAAACAGAAAAGATCTGTCCATAAACATATGATACTCAAATTGAGCACACACAGGAAATAAGTGAATTCATAGATATCCAATATCTAATATATATATATACACATATACATATATATATATATACATATGTATATATATGTGTATGTGAAAGCAAACGTATTTGTTTGGATACATACTGAAACATTAACTGTATGCATCCAAAGAGTAGTATAAAAATGATAATACAAAACAAGGGCCGTATTCAAGATTATTCATTCTCTGACAAATACTCTAAAAGTACCTAGCGTGTCACTCATACCATGACTCTTCTCACCAAGTATGTGATACACTCATGGCTGCTTACAGACTGAGTTTACATCTTTATGTGCATGTGTGATGGTTAAAAGATGAGGGAGGGTGGGAGGAAGACGCAAGGGGGAGGAGATTTGGGGATATATGTATATGTATAGCTGATTCACTTTGTTATAAAGCAGAAACTAACACACCATTGTAAAGCAATTATAGTCCAATAAAGATGTTAAAAAAAAATAATACTGAGTGATTTCTGAAGATGAACAACTGGCAAATTTACACCTGTCCTTTGTTTCTGCTTTAAGTGAGCTAGAGTTTAAGAGCCAAGAAGTCAGAGAGAGCAGAGTTCAAAATCTAGCTCAGTCAACCGTATATCCTCTGCCCAGTTAATTCACCTCCTGAGTCTGCTTTCTTATTTATAAAATGGGTATAGTTATATCTATCTCATTAAGTTTGCTATGACAGTAAATTGAGACAATGCATGTAATACACCTAGCACAGAAGGGATTACTTAATAAATAATAGCAGTGATTATTAATTTCAAGAGGGAAATGTTAATCAGAATCACATTTTATTCTTTGATCACAGGTCGTAGCATATGAAAGGCCTGAGTTTTAGTCACAGATGTGAAATGCTTATGTAATAAAATTCAAGCACATCTATAAAAATTTAAACACTTGTAATAACTGATATTCCATAATGGTCTCTAATAACAGTTTTGTTTGCTAAACCCAACTATTTGTTTGAAGAGTAAATAGAGGTCTGGCCTTGCTTTTTGGAATGACTCCCTTCTGCTGGTGACAGTAATTGAAATTTGCCTTAACTTTGGCAGCTGCACATAGTTAAACATCATTTGGCCAATTGTTAGGCAACCTGTGGGGTTTCTTATCCTCTTGTGTTAGTCCCCCTGTGTAGCATTGTATTATTCTCCTATTTTTAAGCCTTCCCTAGCTCCCCAAGGCTCTGAGGACAAAGTACAAACAGGAAGTCATCTATAGCTTGCCCAGTTGGTTGAATCAGCCTCAGATGTCCTAGGCTAGATATTCTCATAAGCAGCTCATCAGCCATACTTTATAAATGAGGAGTCTGGATGCTGGAGGCTGAAATGACTTTCCCAAAGGAATACTGCTCCTAAGTGGATGAGCTAAGACTAGAAACCAAATGTCTCATTGGCCCCATCTCTGGCTGAGGAGGACTCCTAGTCCCAGAAGAGCAAGGATTATCTTCTTCAGCTAAGTGCTGTTAAAGACCTAGGGCAGGCTGGGACGGTGGAGAACAGCAGGGTACTTGCTTTTCCAAAGCAGTCAACTTTTACCAAATGGTGAGAAGGTGTTTCAAGGGCCATAAGAAAGACATCTTTTTGTTTGGTATCTCTTATTTATTTCTAAATTTATTTTTCTCTAAAATTTAAAATTTAACTAGGTAAAATAAATAATAGTATATTGCTAATCATTTCTGCCAGGCTAACTGGCCTGTGGGCCACTCTGAGGTCCAGTCTTACCCTGCCAAGTGGGGACTCTGGGCTTCATTAGAAGTATTTATAGCAGTTATAGCAGTAGTGACAGTAGACCTTTGCTACTCAAAAGCATGGTCTGCTGGTCAGCAGCACCCATATCACCTGAAAGCTTGTTGGAGATGCAGAATCCCAGGCCCATCCAGATCTTTTGAATTGAAATCTGCATTTTAACCAGGTTGCCAAACGACTGGTGTATACATCCAAGTTTGAGGAGCACCATCTTTAGCAATATATGAACCGGTATTCCTCATGGAAACTATTCTCTTTAGAGTCCTTCCTGATGATCTGGCTTGGTTGCCCAAGGGAAAAACTGGTGAAGTCCTTGGCATAGTTATTGATACTTCTTTGAAATTCCACAAATGATACTTTCCTTCTCCTTTCTTAGAATTTTATTGACTCTAGTTTGTCTGACAAGAAGTTAGTTTTTAAAAAAATGGACAGATTGTTTGGCTTCCTCTTTTAATTGTAAAAGAGACATTTTTTTCTTTAGAGGTAATTTGGATGACACATTTTGAAAGAAGAAAATAAACCATCGACTCAACCATCTCGGTATATTGTCTTCCATATGTATATACACAAATATATGTATTTAATATTTTGAATAAGTAATGCAGTCATACGGTTCAAAAAGTATGAAAAGATATATAATAAAATCTTTTGCCCATTTAGGTATTGGGTTGGCCAAAAAATTCCTTCAGTTTTTAAGTAAAAATAAAAGACACATTTTTCATTTTCACCAAGAACTTTATTGAAAAGCATATCCATCGTTTTGTTCCACTACCTTCTGCCATTTTTCAGGCAACTTCATAATTCCACCTTCCCAAAACTTTTTATCATTTTGAACAAAGAACTGTTCCAGGTGCCTTTTACAATCTTCCAAGGAATTGAAATTTTTTTCCATTAAGAGAATTTTGTAAAGACCTAAATAAATGGAAATCTGAAGGTGTAATGTCTGGTGAATATGACGGATGAATCAGAACTTCCCAGCCAAGCTGTAAAATTTTTTGCTTGGTCATCAAAGAAACATGCAGTCTTGCGTTATCCTGATGGAAGATTATGCATTTTCTGTTGACTAATTCCGGATGCTTTTCATCGAGTGCTGCTTTCAGTTGGTCTAATTGGGAGCAGTACTTGTTGGAATTAATTGTTTGGTTTTCCGGAAGAAGCTCGTAATAGAGGACTCCCTTCCAATCCCACCACATATACAACATCACCTTCTCTGGATGAAGACCGGCCTTTGGTGTGGTTTGTGGTGGTTCATTTTGCTTGCACCACAATCTCTTCCATTTCACATTATGGTACAGTATCCTCTTTTCATTGCCCGTCACAGTTTGTTTAAAAAACAGAATGTTGGACTTCCCTGGTGGCACAGTGGTTGAGAGTCCACCTGCCAATGCAGGGGACGTGGGTTCATGCCCTGGTCCGGGAAGATCCCACATGCCGCGGAGCAGCTGGGCCCGTGAGCCATGGCCGCTGAGCCTGCGCGCCTGGAGTCTGTGATCCACAACGGGAGAGGCCACAACAGTGAGAGGCCCGTGTACCACAAAAAAAAAAAAAAAAAAAATATATATATATATATATATATATATATATATAAAACAGAATGTTTTTGTTACATTTAAGTAGAGAATCACATGGGGATATACGGTCAAGAAGGATTTTTTTCGCTTAACTTATGTGGAACCCAAGCATCAAAGCGATGAACATAACCAAGCTGGTGCAAATGATTTTCAGTGCTTGATTTGGATATTTTGAGTATGTCGGCTATGGCTATCTCTCGCATGGTATAATGCTGATTGTTCTCAATGTCTCGATTTCATTGCTATCAACTTCAACTGCTCTACCCGACTGTGGAGCATCGTCCAGCGAGAAATCTCCAGCATGAAACTTCGCAAACCACTTTTGACACATTCGATCAGTCACAGCACCTTCTCTATACACTGCACAAATCTTTTATTTTGCATTTCTGTTGCATTTTTACCTTTCTTGAAATAATAAAGCATAATATACGGAAAATGTTGCTTTTTTTCTTCCATCTTAAATATTAAAATGGCTACACAAAAATTCACCAATTTTGATAAGTTTTTTTTAAAATGCATGCTGTTATGACAGCTGTCACAAAGTTGTTTCAAATGAAGTTAAAGACAACTAAGCACCACTAGAGCCATCTTATGGGAAAACTGAACGAAGCTTTTGGCCAACCCTTTACTATATTTGCTCAGTTCCACCCCTAACCCCAATAGATAACTACTCATTAATTTTTTGTGTTTCCTTCAACAGATATTTTTAAATATAGTCACAAAAATATTATGTGTATACATTCTCTATTTTATCACAAATGATAGCTTTATTACACAGTTCTGCACCTTATGCATATGTTTATACATTTTGTAAATTGCATTTCACTTTATAGTTTACAATCAGCATTTCCCAAGTTTTTACAGAGTTTTCATAAATATCACTGAAAATGGACACACAGAAGTTCGCTCTTGTGTATTTGAAATAATTTAATTAAACAGTAGGGGTTACTGCTGCACAGTTTGGTCCTTTCCTCTCCCCCCTCTTCTATTGAAGATAACTTTATGATAAAAATCTCTGTGCATAGTTACTACCACCCAATGAGTATTGGGGGAGCTTGAGTAGATACACCCAACGACTGTTGCTGAGAGCCCAGAGCAGCCCATATTCTTTCCCTTCCTCAGTCTTGTAGTTCAATTCCTTTTCAATTTTAGGAATTACTCTGTAGCCTACTAATATAATCTCTCCTTTCTCTTAATATATAAAGAGGCATTTATAGCTTGCAACAAATAAAGCTTAACTAATACATAAAACAATGGGAAAGAGAGAGAAGATGACACTTCCATCTGTCAAAGTGTTAATCTCATATTTGATAGTAAAGGAATGGGATTACCTAATGAGGCAAGTAGAAATGAAAAACAGACAAAAAGGAACCCAAACTCACCTAACACTGAGGAAATGACAAAGGAACATCATGGGAAATGAACATCATAGAGGAGTTAGTTCTTGCTACAGGAGGGAAAAAGATTGAAAAAAGAGAAGTCTTTCATTGAAAAGTTTTCTTGAAAGTCAGGGGAACTCAAACAGCTGAGGAAACACAGGTTGTCAGGGAGGAGTGCGTGGTCTACCTTCCATCTCTGAAGCAACAGGCTAGGAAAGTATCAAACAGAAGAAAGTTCTTGTCAGAAATTTTTTGAGACTGATTCACTAACCAGAGCAAACTCCTAGTGCTGTAGTTTATCTACAGGCAAATTCTAGAGCAGGAGGCAGCCAACAACTGCAGTGTAAAGAGACAAGAAAGGATTGGGAAATACATAGAGAAAAACACGATTCTGGGACTGTTGGGGAATGTCCATTCTTATGGTGGGGTAGGTCAGGATAGCAAAAGCCAGTTAATTCTGTCTGGGGTGGTGGGGGGGTGAGGGGTGGAGTTACTATCTTCCAATCCAACCCAATTCCATCCAATCCAATCCAATCCAATCCTATCCAATATTAATTTCAGCCTCAGAGAGTCAGTCAACCAGGGGTTAGAGGAAGGTTGAAGCCTCAATTATTTGTGATGGATTCCAAAAGGAAAGAGGTCTTAGAAAAGACCTGAGGACTGGAGGGATGCAATCTTTTTTTTTTAAACATCTTTATTGAAGTATAAGTGCCTTACAATGTTGTGTTATTCTCTGCTGTATAACAAAGTGAATCAGCTATACATATACTTATATCCCCATATCCCCTCCCTCTTGCGTCCCCTCCCTCCCACCCTCCCTATCCCACCCCTCTAGGTGGTCACAAAGCACCGAGCTGATCTCCCTGTGCTATGCAGCTGCTTCCCACTGGCTATCTGCTTTATATTTGGTAGTGTATATATGTCCATGCCACTCTCTCACTTCATCCCAGTTTACCCTTCCCCCTCCCCGTGTCCTCAAGTCCATTCTCTACATCTGTGTCTTTATTCCTGTCCTGCCTTTAGGTTTTCCAGAACCTTTTTTTTTCTTTTTAAGCTATCACTGTGCTCTCTCATTCTCTTACATGGTCCATAGGAAATCTGCAACTTTGATGCTTCGTAAATGGGAGTTCACTTACTCTTAAAATGTTTCCAGAGACTCCACTGCTATAGGTCAACCAACTAGCATCTCACTCTTTGGATTCCTCAGTCATGAGTAGGATACCAATACCATGTTACCAAACTCATAGCAGACATATTTAATTCCAGAAGCCATTCTTCACTGGGCTCCTGGGAAAGGAGAACTCCATTCCTTCAATGGGTAGGGAGAGTTGTCACAAAATCTTTTCTTACCTCCTACTCCAACGCCTGATAGGCTGAAGGTGTGTAGTTAGCTAAGGGCTATAAAACTGACCACTTGTTTTGTAATTCATAGTTTGGTGGTCTTGCACCAACAGTTTTATATATGGTGTGATTAAAATAGTTAACTTTTAGTCATTTTTCATAATTGATAGGCACACACATGTGTAACTAGTTCATGTTCAAATTCACATCAGTTTTAGAGTTGCTTTGTAATATTGAAGATTCTGAGAAAGTTGTGTGATATGTTATTTATGAACAACACAGCCTAGAAGGGTGTTGAATTTTCTTGAATTTCATTTTTATGTCAAAGGGATTGCATAGTCTTGAAGATTTAAACTTTCAGGTTGGAAGTGTATTTTATTTTCCTGGGAAAGTTCAATACTATTTTCTAGAGGAATAAGGAAATGAAATGCCACAAGTGAGGAAACAATTTAGGTTGGGGATTGTGTATGTATGTGTAAGCTGCTGGATGTCTATGAAACAAATCTGTGTGGGAAAATGTCATTTTGGGATTATATTTTTATGTTGTGGGAAGGAGAGAGATGAATAATTGACCCTTGCCATTTTAGTTTCCACTGGTTTCTCCTGCAAGTAGAGAAAATGCATAAATACTTAATGCACACATAAAACTGCTCCTTGGCAGATGTGGATTATATTCTAAAGGGACACATTTAAAGAACATCACCCAAGTCTCTTATTTATTCTGCAGCCCCTAAGCATGTCTCAGGGCAGGTCTACAGTATTATCAGGTACAGTTTTACACAGCTCTCTGTAATTGCTCTTTTGCTGTTTTAACCCTGAGTGAACCTCGCTTTGAGCAAACCTCCTATACAATTCAGCTCGAGCAAATTTTTAAATTGTGGTTGCAATATTATTTTTTTAATACTAAACAACTTTTCAGTTTACAAAAGTGTCACTATAAATTTTTTCTAATATTAAATCTTCTTCAGTGTAGTTTTAAAAATTAAATTTATACCAGTTGGTCTAAACAACATATTTTTAGTAGCCTGGAGTTTCCCCAGAGGACACTAAGGGTATACACAGTATAGAGGTGCCCCCAGCATCTGACGGACAGTGGAAGACACTAGACAGGGAGAATGGATGCAGACATATTCCTGAATACACCTGAGGCCAGCCTTGCCTTTGAGGGCTGTGGAAGTAGCTGGGGAGATGTTAGGGATCCTGTGTGGACAGGTAGGGGATGTGAGTCAAAAATATTTGCTTATTAATGTTAATATCCTCTCAATTGTTCTCACAGACAAAGGGTGAGTGTGGAGGAGGAACTGGGGAGATTTAGGACATGTGTCTTAAGGAGTTTCTTTTCCTCTGGGCCTTGTTTCTCGAACAGGATCAGTTACCTTTAAAAACAGGTCCAGATTTGGCAGCTTGGTCAGGATCTAATGGCAGCACATAAATAAATAGAAAGATGAGTCTGGCAGAGGGAGCCCCAGAAGAACAAACCATGTCTTGTTCTAGCATGAAAAGTGGGCAAAAAAGTAAATGTTCATGTGGACTTCTTGAAGATGGGGACAATATCCTCAAGAGTGGCCATTCAATAAATGTTGCTTAATAAAAGAAGGACTGAATCAAAGGACAGGCAGCAGAGAGTCTGCTAAGATGTCAGCCCCAACTCTGATGTAGAGCATCAATTTCTCAGAACATGAGCTCTTGGAGGGCAGAGCTCACCTGTGTGGCTTTTAGCCTCTCCCTCCCCTCCCTGCCTCCCTCCTACCTAAAAGTACTGAGGAAGGATTGTATATTCACTCCCAGCCTAGTAAATGATTGTCTGGGATGATCAGATTAGAGTCATTATAAATGTCTGAGAAATATGGCTGGTACCATTTTACTTTTGAATATTAAGAATTACATGAGACATATATGTGCAATTTATAAAGAGTGGAAAATAGATAAGTTAAAAAGAAGAAAATAATTCACTATGGCACTAATTAGCAATAGCAAGATAGATAACTGTACAAAAATGGGATCACACTGTACATATTGTTTGTGTCCTGTTTTTTTCCCTATGTGACAAACTATGAACATCTTTTTTTGTGGTGTGGTTTTAGAAGTTCTCTATTAATGTAATGCCTATCTCTTATGCTCTACTCTAACCAAGATTAATCAGCTACAGATTTTTTTAAACTAAACTTGGTAGCTTCCTCCCTGCTTCTAACGAATCGCTATCATTCATTAGAAGATCCAGCAAACTGTGTCAGTTCTGCATGTGATACAGTAAAGAAATGGGCTCATCTAAAGAGGGAAGTTAAGTTTAAAAATCCAGCTAACAGTACACAAAAGTGTGGCAAAACCTCAAGGAAAAGCTGAGCTTCAGCGGCAAGAGAGTGAGGCATCGTGGAGAACATGACACAGCCACAAACCTCCCCTCCCTTTCAAGCACTGGTTCAGGTGCAGGGAGATACAAGAAGCAAGCTCCTTGGAACAGAGACACTCATTCATAGAGATTATTTGGGTTTCAATAGATTTGTGACAGCGGTCCTAATCCTAAACTCAAATTCAGAACCACCCTGGTGTAAAATCTATGAGATCAGAGCGGGGTGCCTGGGAGAGAGCTGGACCCTGTCCGGTGCTGTAGACCTGGAGATGGGGACACGCCTCAGAGACTCCAAGCTGTGGACTTTGCTTTCTCCCTTCAACCCCAGTGAGGATGTGACCTCACTGGTTGGACTTTAGTTCAATAAACAGAGAACCTAATTTTTATAATGTGTACATTTCAATGGGTTTTAGTGTGTTCACAAGGTTGTGCAACCACCTCCACGATCTAATTTCAGAACATTTTCATCACTTCAGAAAGGAGCACTGTACCTAATAGCAGTCACAGTCCATTCCCCTCTCCCCCAACCCTGGCAACCTAATCTCCTTTCCATCTCTATGGATTTGCCTCTTCTGGACCTTTCATATAAATGGAATCATGTAAAATGTTGTCTTCTGTGTCTGGTTTCTTTCAGTTAGCATGATGTTTCCAACACTTATACATGTGGTAGCATGTATCAAAACTTTATCCTTTTATGGCTGAATAATGTTCTATTTTATGGATATACCATCTTTTGTTCTTCCATTCATCAATCGACAGATGTTTGGGTTGTTTCCACTTTTTGGCTTTAATGAATCATGCTGCTATGCACCTTTTTATGTGAACATATAGTTTCAATTCTCTTGCAGAAGCCGATGTGCTTGAATATTTCTTTAAACAAAAATGCAAGGATTGGGGAAGAATTTGTTTTCAATTTTTCTGTAAACCTAAGACTGTTTTATAAACAAAGTCTGCTAATTAATTTTAAAAATGCATGGATCATTGCTTTTTAGTGTGAATAGTGATTTATGCCTGTGTGTGAAAGGCAGTGGCACACCAAGAATTTGGCTGTTTTCTCCCCCCTGCCCCCAGCTTTATGGAGGTATGGTTGACAAATAAAAGTGTATATGGTTGACTCTTGAACAACAAGGGTTTGAACTGAACACAGGTCCATTTATACGTGGATTTTTTTCAATAAATACATAGTCTGGCACGCAGTTCTGCATCCTTGAATATGGAGGCCCACTGTGGGACTCGAGCATACCCAGGTTTTGGTATCACTGGCAGGTCTTGAAACCAGTTCCCCTGGGGATACTGAGGAACAATTGTATATTTAAAGTGTGCAAAGTGATGATCTGATATATGTATGCATTGTGAAATGATCATGTCAATCAAGCTAGTTAAGATATCCATTGCCTCAATAGTTACCCCCCTCCCCCCACTTTTTTTTTTTTCTGGTGAGAATGCTTACAATCCGGTCTCCTAGCAAATTTCAAGTATACAATATTATTAACTATAACCACATGTGGTACGTTAAATCCTCAAAACTTATTCATCATATAACTGAAAGTTTATACCCTTCAATCAACATCTCCCCATTCCAACCACCTCTCCAGACCTTGGCAATCACCATTCTACTCTCTGTTTTCATGGGTTCCACAATTTTTTTTTTCTTCCAGATTCCACTTGTAAGTGGTACTATACAGTATATGTTTTTACGCCTGACTTATTTCGCTTAACATAATGCTCTTCAATTTTATCCCAAATTTGTTGTCACAAATGGCAGAATTTCTTTCTTTTTTAATGGCTGAAATCTTTATCTGTTTATATCTTTAACCATTCATGCATCGACAGACACTTAGGTTTTCTTTCATATCTTGGCTATTGTGAATAATACTGCAATGAACATGGGAGTGCTTTTGATTTCTTTGAATATGTACCCAGAAGTGAGATTTCTGGACCATATGGTAAGTTCTATTTTTAGTCTTTTGAGGAACATCCATATTGTTTTCCATAGTACCTATATCAATTTAAACTCCTATCAACAGTGTACAAGGGTTTCCTTTTCTTCATATCCTCGCCAACATTTGTTATCTCTTCTCTTCTTCATAATAAAAACTTGGCTATTTCTCAATGCTGATCAGAGTGACCAACAGTCCCACAGAGAAGCCAGGCCTGAGGAAAAAGCCAGGGCAGGAATTACTGCATTTTTGCCAGCTCTGTGCAGCTGCCTGTTTTCCGTTAAATTCATTTGTTGCCTAAATAAAATGGAGCACACAGTAAGAATAGGAGAATATGTGGTCTCCTCCCCATATGGTAATCTGGAATGCTGCAGGTAATATTCTTTCCTTTAATATATTAAAAATTATAAAATAGTTCAATTTGGTTTGAAGAAGTTAGGAAACAGAGATGAGCATAAAGAAGAACTTAATTCATTTTCACATAAATTAGATAGTATTGTTAATATTTCCTTTTACAAAACATGAAATCACTTTTTTGATGACTGTAGTTTGTGTTCTGCTTTTTCCTCTAATCAATGAACTATGAATGAATTTCAAAGCATCTGGTTAACATTATCTACTAATGTGGTACTGTTTTTCCTTTATGTTCTGCTGTAAACAAATTTAATCATATTAAGACTTTTTTCCTTGAAGAAAACATAGGGTGAGCAATTCTCTTTCTAGTACAAAGCAGGCACTTCCATTTATTTTATCCTAGGATCAAACAGTGCTGACTTTACATGAGGCAGACAGCACTGGGTCTCAGCTAAAGGGACACACAGACATTTAAAAATTATAGTGGATCTGCCTGGAAATGGTAGAAGAAACTCAGGAGAAAACGGAAAACCAGGAAGAGAGAGTTTGGTTATGTTACAGGATGAGAAGATATAGAAAAAGGAAGTCTGGAGTTTCACTGTGGTGGCAGGGGTTACTTGACCTGGAAATTTTGAAAGCCAAGGAAAGGGAAGTCTAGAAGAGCTTAGGACTTGGAATTCCCAGACCCCACTGCCGGACACCCAGGTTGTGCCAGCAATCTGAGGTTAACAAATGCTTGCTGGTGATGATCTATTCAACAGACAATTTATTTGTGATTATTATCAAAAGCAGATGTGATGTGTTCTGTTTCAGAGGTAATATTTCACCATTAAAGTGTTAAAATCATCTGTAATATATGTTTATTTGAGGATAACTAGAAAATATAGGTAATAAAAATGAAATAAATTTATTCATTATGTCTCTTCACTTAAGGAGGTATGAAAGTATCTCTTTTTCTAAATGGCATGATATATTTTTTGAACATCTTTATTTTTTTTAATACAGCAGATTCTTATTAGTTATCTATTTCATACATATTAGTGTATATACATGAATCCCAATGTCCAAATTCACACCACCACCAGATGCCCTCCCCGTTTTCACCCCTTGGTGTCCATACATTTGGCATGATACATTCTTGCTATTGGTGTCCTGGATTTTCCCATATGAATCATCTACAAAAATATTTTCAGTAGCATAGCTTTTGGGAAATGTATTGTTGATTTGGTGATTTCTCTCCTTACCTTCAATTCTAACATCAGATAATGAAAGTAAGACATTTTCTGTATAGAGCAAGCAGGCATGCTTCCCCTTCACACTTCTGGTCAGTCACTGCCATACGATGTGCCTTCAGAATCCAATAAGGAACATTGGTTCCACATAGTTAGAGAAAGAATGGGACCATGTAAAGGGGCATGTGGAAGCTAGAAAAAGAAAGAAAGAAAGAAAGAAAGAAAGAAAGAAAGAAAGAAAGAAAGAAAGAAAGAAAGAAAGAAAGAAAGAAAGAGAACTTCTGCTGTTAGTGTCCTTGTCCCTGTGGTGAACCACAGCCACCCACTGCCTCTGCAGGGGACCCTTCAACACTAGCAGCAAATCTACAAGGAAGCTATGATTCTCCATTAACAGATAAGATAACTGAGGCTTAGAAATACTCCTCCAAGGTCACCCAGATTGAATGTTTCAGAGCTGGTGTTTGTGTCCTAAAGATCACCCTACATGCCTTGGAGGATAAGAGAACCCTGAACTGGGACCGTGAGAAGGCATCAAATTAGAGAAAGAGTGGATTTAAAAACTCAGACAGAGAAGCCCAAGCCGTGTGGCTGATAGGGTCTTGGTGCTCCGGCCGGGTGTCAGGCCTGAGCCTCTGAGGTGGGAGAGCCGAGTTCAGGACATTGGACAACCAGAAACCTCCTGGCCCTGCATAATATTAATCGGCGAGAGCTCTCCAAGAGAGCTCTGTCTCAATGCTAAGACCCAGCTCCACTCAATGACCAGCAAGCTCCAGTGCTGGACACCCCGGGCCAAACAACTAGCAAGACAGGAACACAACCCCACCCCTTGGTAGAGAGACTGATACCCCAAGTTGTCACAGACACCCCAAAACATATAACTGGACGTGGTCCTGCCCAACAGAAAGACAAGATCCAGCCTCATCCATCAGAACACAGGCACCAGTCTCCTCCACCAGGAAGCCTACACAACACATTGAACCAAACTTAGCCACTGAGGGCAGACACCAAAACCAACAAGAACTGCGAACCTGCAGCCTGTGAAAAGGAGACCCCAAAACACAGTAAGTTGAACAAACTGAGAAGACAGAGAAATATACAGCAGATGAAGGAGCAAGGTAAAAACCCCCCAGAACCAAACAAATGAAGAGGAAATAGGCAGTCTACCTGAAAAAGAATTCAGAGTGATGATAGTAAAGATGATCCAAAATCTTGGAAATAGAATGGAGAAAATACAAGAAACGTCTAACAAGGGCCTAGAAGAACTAAAGAGCAAACCAACAACAATGAACAACACAATAAATGAAATTAAAAATTCTCTAGAAGGAATCAATAGAAGAATAACCAAGGCAGAAGAACAGATAAGTGATCTGGAAGATAAAATAGTGGAAATAACTACCACAGAGCAGAATAAAGAAAAAAGAATGAAAAGAATTGAGGACAGTCTCAGAGACCTCTGGGACATTAAATGCACAAAAATTCAAATTATAAGCATTCCAGAAGAAGAAGAGAAAAAGAAAGGGAATGAGAAAGTATTTGAAGAGATTATAGCTGAAAACTTCCCTAATATGGGAAAGGAAATAGTCAGTCAAGTCCAGGAAGTGCAGAGAGTCCAATACAGGATAAATCCAAGGAGAAACACGCCAAGACATATATTAATCAAACCATCAAAAATTAAATACAAAGAAAAAATATTAAAAACAGCAAGAGAAAAGCAACAAATGACACACAAGGGAATCCCCATAAGGTTAACAGCTGACCTTTCAGCTGAAACTCTGCAATCCAGAATGGAGTGGCAGGACATATTTAAAGGGATGAAAGGGAAGAACCTAGAACCAAGATTACTCTACCTAGCATGGATCTCATTCAGATTTGATGGAGAACTTAAAACCTTTACAGACAAGCAAAACTCAAGAGATTTCAGCACCACCAAAACAGCTTTACAACAAATGCTAAAGGAAATTCTCTAGGCAGGAAATACAAGAGAAAGAAAAGACCTACAATAACAAACCCCAAACAATTAAGAAAATGGTAATAGGAACAGACATAGATAATTACCTTAAATGTAAATGGATTAAGTGCTCCAACCAGAAGACATAGACTGGCTGAAAGGATAAAAAAAAGATAACTGTATATACGCTGTCTTCAAGAGACCCACTTTAGACCTAGGGACACATACAGGTTGAAAGTGAGGGGATGGAAAAAGATATTACATGCAAATGGAAATCAAAAGAAAGCTGGAGTAGCATTTCTCATATCAGACAAAAGAGGCTTTAAAAGAAAGACTATTACAAGAGACAGAGAAGAACATTACATAATGATCAAGGATCAACCCAAGGAGGAGAGATAACAATTGTAAATATTTATGCACCCAACATAGGAGCACCTCCATACATAAGGCAAATGCTAACAGCCATAAAAGGGGAAAATGACAGTAACACAATCATAGTAGGGGACTTTAACACCCCACTTTCACCAATGGAGAGACCAACCAAAATAAAAATAAATAAGGAAACACAAGTTTTAAATGACACGTTAAACAAAATGGACTTATAATTGATATTTATAGGACATTCCATTGAAAAACAACAGAATACACTTTCTTCTCAAGTGCTCATGGAACATTCTCCAAGATAGATCATATCTTGGGTCACAAATCAAGCCTTGGTAAATTTAGGAAAATTGAAATTGTATCAATTATCTTTTCTGACCACAATGCTATGAGACTAGATATCAATTACAAGAAAAAAACTGCAAAATACACAAACGCATGGAGACTAAACATAACACTACTAAATAACCAGGAGATCACTGAAGAAATCAAAGAGGAAATAAAAAAAAAATACCTAGAAACAAATGACAATGAAAACACAAAAGCCCAAAACCTATGGGATGCAGCAAAAGCAGTTCTAGAAGGCAAATTTGGAGCATTACAATCCTACCTCAAGAAACAGGAAAAATCACAAATAAACAACCTAACCTTACACCTAAAGCAATTAGAGAAAGTAGAACAAAAAAAAAAACATCAAAGATAGCAGAAGGAAAGAAATCATAAATGTCAGATCAGAAATAAATGAAAAAGAAATGAAGGAAACAATAGCAAAGATCAACGAAACTAAAAGCTAGTTCTCTGAGAAGATAAACAAAATAGATAAACCATTAGCCAGACTCATCAAGAAAAAAAGGGAGAAGACTGAAATCAATAGAATTAGAAATGAAAAAGGAGAAGTAACAACTGACACTGAAGAAATACAAAGGATCATGAGAAATTACTACAAGCAACTATATGCCAACAAAATGGACAACCTGGAAGAAATGGACAAATTCTTAGAAAAGTACAAACTTCCAATACTGAACCAGGAAGAAATAGAAAATATGAACAGACCAATCATAAGCACTGAAATTGAAACTGTGATTAAAAATCTCCCAACAAACAAAAGTCCAGGACCAGATGGTTTCACAGGTGAATTCTATCAAGCATTTGGAGAAGAGCTAACACCTATCCTTCTCAAACTCTTCCAAAATATAGCAGAAGGAGGAATACTCCCAAACTCATTCTATGAGGCCACCGTCACCCTGATACCAAAACTAGAAAATGATGTCAAAAAAAAAAAAGAAAACTACAGGCAAGTATCACTGATGAACATAGATGCAAAAATCCTCAACAAATACTAGCAAATGGAATCGAACAGTACATTAAAAGGATCATACACCATGATCAAGTGGGGTTTATCCCAGGAATGCAAGAATTTTTCAATATATGTGAATCAATGTGATACACCATATTAACAAACTGAAGGATAAAAATCATACGATCATCTCAATAGATGCAGAAAAAGCTTTCAACAAAATTCAACACCCATTTATGATAAAAACTCTCCAGAAAGTAGGCATAGAGGGAAGTTACCTCAACGTAGTAAAGGTCATATATGACAAACCCACAGCCAACATTGTTGTCAATGGTAAAAAATGAAACCATTTCCACTAAGATCAGGAGCAAGACAAGGTTGCCCATTCTCACCACTATTATTCAACAGTTTGGGATGTTTTAACCACAGCAATCAGAGAAGAAAAAGAAATAAAAGGAATCCAAATCAGAAAAGAAGAAGTAAAACTGTCACTGTTTGTAGATGACATGATACCATACATAGAGAATCCTAAAGATGCTACCAGAAAACTACTAGAGCTAATTAATGAATTTGGTAAAGTAGCAGGATACAAAATTAATCCACAGAAATCTCTTGTATTCCTATACAGTAATGATGAAAAATCTGAAAGAGAAATTAAGGAAACACTTCAATTTACCATTGTAACAAAAAGAATAAAATACCTAGGAATAAACCTACCTAAGGAGACAAAAGACCTGTATGCAGAAAACTATAAGACAGAGATGAAGAAAATTAAAGATGATGCAAACTGATGGAGAGATATACCATGTGCTTGGATTGGAAGAATCAACATGGTGAAAATGACTATACTACCCAAAGCAATCTACAGAATCAATGCAATCCCTATCAAACTACCAATGTCATTTTTCACAGAAGTAGAACAATATTTTTACAATTCCATAAATTTGTATGGAAACACAAAAGACCCTGAATAGCCAAAGCAATCTTGAGAAAGAAAAATGGAGCTGGAGGAATCAGGCTCCCTGACTTCAGACTATACTACAAAGCTACAGTAATCAAGACAGTATGGTACTGGCACAAAAACAGAAAGATATATCAATGGAACGGATAGAAAGCCCAGAGATAAACCCATACACATATGATCACCTTATTTTTGATAAAGGAGGCAAGGATATACAATGGAGCAAAGACAGCCTCTTCAATAAGTGGTGCTGGGAAAACGGGACAGCTACATGTAAAAGAATGAAATTAGCACACTCCCTAACACCATACACAAAAATAAACTCAAAATGGATTAAAGACCTAAATGTAATACCAGACACTATAAAACTCTTAGAGGAAAACATAGGCAGGACACTCCAGACATAAATCACAGCGAGATCCTTTTTGACTCACCTCCCAGAGAAATGGAAATAAAAACAAAAATAAACAAATGGGACCTAATGAAACTTAAAAGCTTTTGCACAGCAAAGGAAACCATACACAAGGCAAAAAGACAACCCTCAGAATGGGAGAAAATATTTGCAAACGGAGCAATTGACAAAGGATTAATGTTCAAAATATACAAGCAGCTCATGCAGCTTAATATTGAAAAAATAAACAATCCAATCCAAAAATGGGCAGAAGACCTAAATAGACATTTCTCCAAAGAAGATATACAGATTGCCAACAAACATATGAAAGGATGCTCAACATCACTAATCATTAGAGAAATGCAAATCAAAACTACAATGAGGTATCACCTCACATCGGTCAGAATGGTCATCATCAAAAAATCTACAAACAATAAATGCTGGAGAGGGTGTGGAGAAAAGGGAACCTTCTTGTACTCTTGGCGGGAATGTAAACTGATACAGTCACTATGGCGAACTGTATGGAGGTTCCTTAAAAAACTAAAAATAGAACTACCATAGGACCCAGCAATCTTACTGCTGGACATACACTCTGAGAAAGCCATAATTCATAAAGAGTCATGTACCACAGTGTTCACTGCAGCACTATTTACAATAGCCAGGACATGCATGCAATCTAAGTGTCCATCGACAGACGAATGGATAAAGACTATGTGGCACATATATGCAATGGAATATTACTCAGCCATGAAAATAAATGAAATTGAGTTATTTGTAGTGAGGCGGATGGACCTAGAGTCTGTCATACAGAGTGAAGTAAGTCAGGAAGAGCAAAACAAATGCTAACTCATATATATGGAATCTAAAAAAAAAAAAAGTGGTCCTGAAGAATCTGGGGTAGGTCAGGAATAAACATGCAGACATAGAGAATGGACTTGAGGACATGGGAAGGGGGAAGGGTAAGCTGGGACGAAGTGAGAGAGTGGCATGGACATATATACACTACCAAATGTAAAATAGATAGCTAGTGGGCAACAGTTGCATAGCACAGGGAGATTAGCTCGGTGCTTTGTGACCACCTAGAGTGGTAGGATAAGGAGAGTGGGAGGGAGATGCAAGAGGGAGGGTTATGGGGATATATGTATACATATAGCTGATTCACTTTGTTATACAGCAGCAACTAACACAACAGTGTAAAGCAATTATACTCCAATAATGTGTTAAAAAAATTATAAGAAAGAAAAGCCAAAAGAAAAAAAATACAGAAAAACAGCTGTAACTGCAGGGAACTACTGAAGAATATCAGAAAGAATTGAATACTTGAAAAAGGGGTAGGGTGTAGATCTTGCTGCTTTACGAAAGAGAAATAAAAAAGGAGGAGGGGCTTTCTGTTTAGTAGTAAAGTTTACTGAAGCCATGGGAATTTTTTAAAATGAGGAAAAGCAAGATATTTTATATGAGCACACACCAGAGTCGTGGCTTCATTCTTTGCTGCAGTCCCCACAGAGTCTAGTATGGATGGTGTTGTGCATTTCCTGATAGAGGGTGTACCCTCCAAATACTGTGAAGATATCCATATATTTAATAAGATTATTTAGAAATAACCAATGTTAGTTAATGATGAGGTTAATATCAAGTTCATTTTTGAAGGTATGATTTTACCTTTTAGATTTTCAAAATGGTGGAGGAAATAGGGGTTTATTTAAGGAAAAATAGAAAGCACAGATGGACAAAATGGTAATAATTATTCACTATTTTACATTAGGGGAATCATATTGTTCACTTCAAAAATTTTTCCAAAATAAGAAGTTGTAACACACTTTAGGTGGCATCATTTCTGTGGCCCACAACAACTTTCATGGTGTTTCTTTAACCACTATGGATTATTTCAGGACTTTTATTCAGTATTGGACAGGCAGCCATATTTTCATCTCCTATCCCTAGCCAATCACTACCATCCACTTATCCTCATTGTCAGCTGACTGTGCAGTAAGGTAACGACTGCTCTATCTTCCAGGAACATGCCGAAGTTTTAAAAATCCAGCTGAAGCCTCTTCAAAGTTTAGAAGAACACAGAGGGAATGAAATGCTGGAAAAAAGTTAGGTCAGGAAACATGCTAGGTAAAGGGAAACCTGGGCTTTCACTGTGGGTAGTGAAGATTACCCAGAGTTTAAAACCCCTAAAAGCTGAGGCAAGAGCAGGTTTTATGGAGGGGTGCATGGCAAAGTCACTGGCACCCACCCTCTTTTATCTAGGACAGTACTGTGCACTTACTCTGAGGTTAATGGAACACTTAGATTGACTGGTATAATGGCAGGTTTAAAGATATTATATATATTTATAAATGACCACAATGAACTTAAGGGAGCTGCTATACTCAGTTTCAGTGTTACTGGGGGAAATGGATTTCTGAACCATGTCCTAGGATCAAACTAATGATCAGAGTCACATCAAGTGTGGTGGTGACCCAGCAAAAATTTAACTCTTTTAATTTTTTCCCAGCTCTGTCAGGATTCTATCTGGCCAACAAATGCCTCAGGCCAGCTGCATACCCTGTAGGGAACTCAGGGGTGAGGGAAAAGCTAGACCAAGGTCAGTTGCATTTGTTCTTGCTCTATGCAGTTACTTCACTTCCATGATTTCTGAAATCTTGGCTGCTAAATTGGGAAAATACAGCAGGGTATTTGTGTGTACGTGATCTCTTCCTGTCAATATGTAACCCACCTGCAGTTATCTTTTTACATTTCTAATGTTTCAAATACCACAAGTTTATTTAAGGAAAAGGAAAAAAAAAAAAAAAAAAAAAAACCCAAAACCCAACAAACCAGGAAACACTGAACTTCAAAAAAAAAATTTATGGTTACCCAAATCAAAAATAGTAATATAAATATATTTTCACAAATGGAATCATCTTGTATATACTGTCTACATCCTGCTTTTTCTCTTAGTACAGACTGAGAATGTCTTATCCCTAACATCATATTTGAATTGCATTCAAAACAGCATGCTGTTTTTTCTTTATGCTATTCTCTAACCAATATTACCTACCTTAAAATTTTATTTTCCTGTGGAGACAGTCATCATTCCCTTTCCTGTCCCACAAAGGGCAATAACACCCCCTGTCCTCATGATCCAACAAAACACTGTTAGAGAAATAATGACGTCTTCTAGAATTGAGTTCCTGTGGGAACTGCATGGAAAGGGTAGCAGAATAATAGAGGGAAACAGAACATTAAAGGAGTCACTTCTTTCTGCAGCAGGAGAACAGAGCAGATAAAAGAGACTGGGCCTTTACTGAGCAGTGAAGTTTATTCCAATTTCAGGCAATGCAAAAGCTGCTGAGTCAACACCCTGCAGAGGTGCGAGTGGAAGAAGCTTTCCTCTCTGTCCAAGGAGAACATTGGGTCATCACCAGCCACTGTTAAGAAACACAATGGATGGTTATGATGAACAAGGAGTTCAAAGAGGTCATTCTTTTCATAATCCTATGACAGAGAGATGTTTTACTTTCAAACTTCTAACATTATAAAAGTAATACATATTCATTTAAGAATAGATAAATGTAATGAAGGAAATCATTATTCTATATGCCATCCACTTATGATAACACTATACCTTATTTCCTTTTCAAAACTGGGATCATGTTGTAAATTCCATGTTTTAGCCTGTTTTCTCCCAATATACTTTTCAGTTACACAGTGACTCATTTTTCTATTTGACCTGAAACATGATAATTGAAAGAAAGTTCATAAACTCCAGCTGCTGTGATACCTTCAGCTGCCCTGGTTCCTTAACTTACTGAGTCTTGAGTGTTAAATTCTTCCTTCAATTCTGTGAGATACTCCAGGGTCCTTTCAATAAAATATTCCTTCTACTTGAGCTGAGGAATCACCAAAAAGTGATTACACAAGAATTACGGGAAAGATAAAGAAAAATGGAGGAAGACACTCAGATCTAGCAAAGGTGTTGCTCTCTATGGGGCAAATTGAAGTTAAAAATAAAACAAAATGAAAAAAAACATCATCTGAGACTGCATGAAAAAGAGAGAGAAACTTACAGAGAAATGGAACATTATTAAAAACAGAATTAGATCTTGCTGTAGCAAGAAAATATATTAGAAATTGAGGAGTCTGAAATTTCATAAACTTAATAAATGATATCCAGAGCTTTAAAAAAATCTCAAGAAATAAAAAAGGCAAGATTTTAGGGAGGAGTATGTGATCTAGGACTCTCTAAGGATGTTGGTGTGAGAAGAACCAAACAGTAGTAATCCTAGCTTAGAGGCTCTCCAAGGATTCTCCACGTGGCAGATCCTCCATTGTGTGACAACAGTGACTGGATGAAATGCCAGGGAAGAAGCGGGGCATCGGCCAGTATAGCAAGAAAGAAGACGAGAACAAGAATTCATTGTTTCCTCAAAAAATTTTTAAATGTTTCTATATATTGCAAATATTCTAAATTAAGCATGAACAGGGCAGGTTCTGTTTCCTTTAAGATAAAGTGCACCTTTTTTAATTAAAATTTTTAATTAGTTTACAATTGTCCCATTCAGAAGAAAGATCATGTAAACATATCAGCTCTTCTTAAATAATTTATCATATTTCTCTGTTAATTTTTTCCTCACTTAATTTTGTTAAAGAAATAAGGAGACCAGTTTGAATTAAACTAATATATGCAGAACAAATTGGATACATTAAATCTCTAGGGTAAGTCCATCTTCTCCTAAGGGAAAAAACAAAAAATTCCAGGAGGAAAAGAGACTACATGTGGATTTTTAAAAAATTGAGTGTATGAGCTGGGAACATAACTTTGTCCCTTAAATTATTCTGCATTATACTGCTTTCAAATTCAGGTCTTGTATGACTACCTGTGGTTGGTCTGTGTCCTATTCTATCAAGTTTCAAGCTTGCTACTGTATTTACTGCCAATCAATGTTCAGAGTTTACTAGGGCACTAATGGATCTTGATCAGTGACTGATCTCAGTTCTTCAAAATCCTTAGCCATTATTTTGTATACTTTTAGAAATAGTTATTCATCTTTCCTAGTTGGCAGAGAGAATGGCACACTCATAGACAATAAGCAGTCATTGAGAAGCTAAAATAGATTTCTGACTGTCAGTCTACATTTCAGAAGCAATTACTATTATTGGGCTCAATTCCACTGGTAGTATAGAGAGTTACATTAGTTTTGGAAAGCAGTTGAATAGACAGTTACATGTCTGTGGAGTTGGCACTTACTTTTGTTTTTCCTCTAAGATGCAGTATGGACAGTAATGAGAGTAATAAATCTGATGACTTCCTTTGAACACATTAACTTTGAAATGGAGGGAAGAAAGGTAAATGGTCCCTGAGACCTCTTTGAAACCCCATGCTAAGGGAGGTAGAAAAGGAAGTGGTGAAGGGAGAAATACTATAAGTATGGAGAAAAGGTGATTTGTTTTATTTTTCCAGACAGGGTTTCCCAGATAAACATAAGAAAAAGGACAAAGAATTTTAATTCCCATGAACAATATTATTTGTAGCTTATTTAAAGCTATATCAGAAATTGACTAAACTTATAAATACTCTTTGCTTTGGTTTTACTTTACAGTTTATGTTGCATTCGAAAAGTTCCAACCTTGTCTCAGCTGAAGTAAAGGAAAAATATTGCTTTTCATTCCTTCAAGCTTTATGGTTTTAAACCTTGCAAGTCAAATCTGCCAGCAAATTCAAAGGTCCCATTTAGGAATCAGAGTCAAAGTCAAAAGCTCAGAGACTGTTAAGTATAAGAACAGATTTTGAGGCAAGAAGCGAGATGGAAACTGAGTAAAAAAGAGCCATTTGCCCTCAGAACAGGATTGAGATGCCCAGACCTCCTTTTTACCAGGTGCTAGTGTCCAATGACCATTCCACTGTTCACAAAATTACTTTTAGAGTAGATTTATGGATGTGTATGAGGTTGCTTCTGGGGATCATCTCTGGGAAGAGGCAGCATAGTCTTCTCTAAATTTATGTCCACGTTCTTGTTTAGCTCCCAGCTTTTATGAGGAGGTCAACTCCATCCCCGAGATGGTTCATTATTAGTATACTTTGCTATATACCTAACTGGCGCCAAAAAGGAACTCTCTCTCAAGTGCTGATCAAGCAGTACAATCTTAAACCCATAGTCGTCAGGTAGCTATACTCTGAGGAGTACTGGAAGGGTATGCTATACATGCATATATGTAGAAACCTAACATTTTCCCATGGATTATCTTTCCATCAAAAAAATAGATCCCCAGGGCTTCCCTGGTGGCGCAGTGGTTGAGAGTCCGCCTGCCGATGCAGGGGACACGGGTTCGTGCCCCGGTCCAGGAGGATCCCACATGCCGCAGAGAGGCTGGGCCCATGAGCCATGGCCGCTGAGCCTGCGCGTCTGGAGCCTGTGCTCCGCAACTGGAGAAGCCGCAACAATGAGAGGCCCGCGTACCGAAAAAAAAAAAAAAAAAAAAAAAAACAATTCCCAGAACTATTGTCGGTTTTCTGTAGAACTGCTTTTACTGAATTATGCCTTCCTGAGAGGGCTGGCTGGGTAGTGTGTAGGTTGACGTAATTGGATCAGATGGGCTGTTTCTGAATAAAAGCTAGCAACTGGTTAGCTTGATTTGTTCAGGCTTTTGGCCTCAATCTCTTTGCCACGTGCGGAAAGGAAAACTGAACCAAGCTATTTCTTACCGAAGAACACTGAGTTGTCATACTTTAAAACTCTGATGAGCCGTTGTGCGTTCTCCAAGCAGTTACACTTTTCTCTGGGTTTGCAGAATAGACTGTTCTTTCTGGTCCATAGATATTTTGTATTCCTCTCTTTAGCAATCTCTCATCTCTGGGCAAAGAAGGCTGCTGTGAAAAGGTATCAAAACTTGGAAATAAGGCAAAAGGATGACTGCATGTCATTTCAATGTCATTTTGGAGTGTCCTCTAATAGGTTTACCAAAGGATTACCTAATTCTTGAGAGAAAAAAAAAACTTTGATTTACTATTTACTATTGACTAGGGCCTGAACTCTATATAGTTAGATGACTAATAAGTTATAAATTATTTTTACCAGTAGAAACCAATTGCATTCTTTAGTAAAAAAATTAAACCTAGAGATTATGGTTTTATTGTGTTACAAACATCGACCAGTATTTAAAAATCTAATTTTATCTAATTTGTTTCATCACTACTTTCCTGACTGACTGTATAAACCCCTGTTCTGCAAATGCTCTTTGAGCCAGTTTTACCATCCTGCTGGTTCCATCATTAATGAGATAAACAAATCTTCGACACGTGGTCACCATATATTTGAATGAAATTGTATTTTTAACATTTTGAAAATTGCACTTTGACAAAGCCTTTCCCTATCTGCTCTGTGAAGGCCCATCTTATACTATTTTAGGGTTTCTTTTATCTCTTCTAAAGAGCTCTCTGTTCTTGCATCCCTGTGAGTCAGATTCTTACTTTTGATGATTGTTATGAAAGGCAGAATAGCATCATGAGCAGACTATTAGTTTTAGAGTCAGCTAGATTTGAGTAGGAATTGTAGCTTCCTGACATACAAGCTTTGAAATCTTTTTTTTAAATTAATTTTTATTGGAGTATAGTTGCTTTACAATGTTGTGTTAGTTTCTGCTGTATAGCAAAGTGAATCAGCTATAGTATACATATATCTCCTCATATTTGGATTTCCTTCTTATTTAGGTCACCTCAGAGCATTGAGTAGAGTTCCCTGTGCTACACAGTAGGTTCTCATTAGGTATCTATTTTATACATAGTAGTGTATACATGTCAATCCCAATCCCCAAATTCATCCTATCCCCCTCCCCCCCGTTTGTTCTCTACATCTGTGTCTCTATTTCTGCTTTGCAAATAAGTTCATCTGTATCATTTTTCTAGATTCTACATATAAGCAATATTTTAAAATATTTGTTTTTCTCTTTCTGACTTACTTCACTCTGTACGACAGTCTCTAGGTCCATCCACATCTCTGCAAATGGCACAATTTCATTCCTTTTTATGGCTGAGTACTATTCCATTGCATATATGTACCACATCTTCTCTATCCGTTCCTCTGTTGATGGACATTTAGGTTGACAAGCTTTGCAACCTTGAACAGAGCACATAACTCCTCTGGCCATATTTTTCACTTAGAATGAACCACATGTGTTGCAATCATTAAATTTCTCAGTTTATTCATTTGTAAAGTGAGGAAGTCAAACTGGTTGATTTCCAAAGTCCTCTTCAGTTCCGTTATTCTCTGACTCCAACATTTAAGAGCTTCTTATTCCCATTTAACTTTTAAGAGTCAACGGTTTAAACGTGCAAAGTTCATCTCCCAGTTTAATACTCGGTTATAGAACAGCAATGGTAGGTTGAGCAGGGAAAACTCAAATATCCTCCACAAAGGAGGCTCATAAATTCCCAGGATACCAGGTCGCCATGTAATCTCCAGGTCACTTCCAGTTCCACTAATAAAAGTATCAGTTTCTTCATTATTGTGTAAATATAAGTATCTAACAATTCAGGGATCTGACATCTAACTTTAAAATAAAGATAGCTTATAGGTGAAAAAAATTATTGCAACTTGTGCCAAAGTCCACTGGGAAAAAAATACCAGATGAAGCTAGTTTATCGCGAGGCTATGATACTATCTTCGAGGACAGACCTTGGCAGATGGTGTTCTTTCAGGGAATTATACAAAAATGAGACTTTAACAAAAAATGATGTTTCTTTGGACTCATAAAACTAATTTTAATATTTACTTATATAAAATCCTAAAAACAGGGGATACTTCACCATGTTTGTGAGCTTAACAGTCTGTTCCTATTTTAATTTTTTACATTAACACCAAAATACATTTTAAAAATGTTCTTTTATAGATGTTGGCATGGTGTTATCCTGATAACATTTTTGACCTCAGTTAACCTGTTTTCACTTTCTACAGTTATTGAAAAATTATTTTGCAAGTCAGAATAATAATTATAATAATAACCTGAATATTTCCAAAGACAATTATTTTACCACAGAGCTGATAATTTCCTGCGTGTGAAGCATATATGAATTTTCACATCTTCTAGTTTGCTTTAACTAGTCTGAAGTTTGAATCTTATGTAACAAAGGGATGTTTGTGAAACAAGTCCCTGGCCCCATTCATGGTTAAGGGGAGAGGATTACACAAGGGCATGAATCCCAGAGGCAGGGATTACGGGGAGCCATTTTAGAGTCGGCTCACCACAATTCACAAACAAAAAGAGTCACAAAGATTTACCTATGATTTACTTACATAGATGTAATATTTTCCAATGAAATCATCCTGTGTCTAAAATTTAAGAGTATCCTCTCTGGTATTTTGACCTAACTGAACATGCAACTCAGTAACTGTATTATCTTAGACTCTATTCTCTTTGCCACACTTAATTATTTGTTTAGCTATAAATACCTTGGGGAAATAATAAATTTTATATTCCAAAATTCTAGCTGGAGACTTAAAAATTAGCTCCCCTTTTCAAGTGGCAGTAGTTATAAATAGCTATATTAACTCTCATTTATTAGATTCAACTCATATGTCCCCAGTTTGTGCTAATGAAATACTCCTCTCAGATTTGTTCTGCCATACATTTCTACCCTCCCAAAGATAAATGAAAAATTGTATTTTTCTGTTTTTACTTTTTAGAACTGTTTTGGGGATTTTACATTTCATGAAGTTCTCATGCATATCATTGAGTTGGCTCATTTATGATGGTATTTGAATTGACTGTTGCATGAAGCATGCTTGTTTTATAACTACTGTTATCAAGAAAATGATTTCCATGGAGAGAAGTCTGGAATATTCTTACAATAGGATAATCTCCAAACTTTATCCCTCTATTTAAGCACATAACACATCTAAGTGTTTTAGGATATTAGTAGGGTATACTATGGACTGGGGACTTGTAGCCATGGTAACTTGGGAGCTGGGAGTTGTGCATGCCAAAAGTACAGGATCACCAATGGGGAATCATGATCTACATCATGAAAACATCACAGTAAAGACAAAATTGTGGAATCAAGAAAGCACAAAATGTCACAGCTGGAAATTTTAGGTCTTCTAGCCCAACCCTGGGTTTATTATTCAAAGTTTTATGTGAACAATTTGATGTCTTATAGCTCACTGCAGAAGATCCACTGAAATGCGTTTGATGTAATAGTGAAGAAGTCAAATTGGCTAATCTCCAATCAAGAGAAGTGTGTATTCCCTGAGGAATGGTAAGATTTCAGCCACTTTGCAGTCAGATCTTGCTTTGTTGCTAGATGACTTACACTGGTTCAAGCCAACAGCATGTAACTTTTAAATAAGAGCTTTATGTGCTATACTTAACCAGAAAGCATATAATCACACCTTATTTAAAACAGCTATTACAAGCCATATATTTCAATTATTTCTCAATTTCCAAACATTTTCTTAAAAAATTTATTTTGGTTTAATATGGTACACAAATGTAAAAAAAGCTTGTAACAGTTTTTCATGTTTACATCCCCTACCCCACAGTATATAGTTCCTTCGCACTTCTTTCCAAGAGTTCCTTCCAAAGTAGGGGGAAAACAGGCTATTATTCCAGATTCTATCATTTGGAAGGAACTGAAAGGAAGCAACCCAGAAGAAGACAAAGCATTGTGTTTTTAAAATTTAGTTTTTACTGATTTTTAAAAATTACATCAGCAAGGTAGCAGGATACAAGATTTACATACAGAAAACTGTTGTATTTCTTTACACTAACAATGAAATATCAGAAAGAGAAAGCAAAAAAAAAAAAAAATCTCTTTTAAAATCTTGTAAAAAAAAAAAACAAACCCTAGGAATAAGCTGCACCAAGGAGGCAAAAGACTTATATGCTGAGAACTATAAAACATAGATAAAGGAAATTAAAGATGATTTAAAGAAATGGAAAGATATCCCATGCTCTTGGATTGAAAGAATTATTATAGTTAAAATGGCCATACTACACAAAGCAATCTATAGATTTAATGTGATCCCTATCAAGTTACCCATGACATTTTCCACAGAAATAGAATAATTCTAAAACACATATAGAACCACAAAAGATGCAGAATTGCCAAAGCAATCCTGAGGAAAAAGAACAAAGCTGGAGGCATAACCCTCCCAGACTTCAGGCAATACTACAAAGCTACAGTAATCAAAACAGCATGGTGCCAGTACCATGAAGAAGAGCCCAAAAATAAACCCACACACCTATGGTCAATTAATCTTTGACAAAGGAGGCAAGAATATACAATGGAGAAAAGAC
This sequence comes from Pseudorca crassidens, assembly GCF_039906515.1. Taxonomy (NCBI): domain Eukaryota; kingdom Metazoa; phylum Chordata; class Mammalia; order Artiodactyla; family Delphinidae; genus Pseudorca; species Pseudorca crassidens. The sequence goes on along the minus strand of NC_090304.1, from coordinate 76,934,331 downwards.
GTTCTATTCAGTAAGTGGTGCTGGAAAAACTGGACAGCTACATGTAAAAGAATGATATTAGAACATTATCTAACACCATATATAAAATAAACTCAAAATGGATTAAACACCTAAATGTAAGACTGGATAATATAATACTCCTAAAGGAAAATATAGACAGAACACTCTTTGACATAAATTGGAGCAGATTTTTTTGATCCATCTTCCAGAGTAATGGAAATAAAAACAAAAATAAACAAATGGAACCTAATTAAACTTAAAAGCTTTTGCACGGCAAAGGAAACCATAAACAAAATGATAAAACGTACAGAATGGGAGAAACTATTTGTAAATGATGCAACCAACAAAGAATTAATTTCCAAAATATACAAACACGCTCCAGGTCCATTCATGTTGTTGCAAATGGCAAAATTTCATTCTTTTTTATGGCTGAGTAGTATTCAATTGTATATATATATATATACACCCCACATCTTCTTTATCAATACATCTGTTGATGAACACTTACGTTGCTTCCATATCTTGGCTATTGTAAATACTAGTAAAATTAATGTTTCTGGTTTCATCAATTATGACCAGGAATTGAACTGCTGGATCGTATGGTAGTTCTAGTTTTAATTTTTTGAGGAAACTCCATAATATTTTCCATAGTGGCTGTACCAATTTTCATTTTCACCAACAGTGTACTAAGGTTCCTTTTTCACTATATACTTACCAACACTTGTTATTTCTTGTCTTTTTGGTGATAGCCATTCTGACAGCTTTGAAGTGACATCTTGTTGTGGTTTTGAGTTGCATTTTCCTGGTGATTAGTGATGTAGAGCATATTTTCATGTGCCTGTTGGCCATTTGTATGTCTTCTTTGCCTATTCAATTTTCAGCCCATTTATTAAGTGAGTTGCTTGGTTTTTATTTGATATTGAGTTGTAAGGAGATCTTTATATATTTTGGATATTAACCCCTTATCATTTGCAAATATCCTCTCTTATTCAGTAGGTTGCCTTTTCATTTTGTTGATGATTTCTTTCACTGTGCAAAAACTTCTAAGTTTGATTAAGTCCCACTTCTTTATTTCTGCTTTTGTTTCCCTTGCCTGAGGAGACATATCCAAAAAAATATTGCTAATACTGATGGCAAAGCATGTACTGCCTATGTTTTTTTCTAGGAGTTTTATGGTTTCAGGTCTTCCATTTAGGTCTTTAATCTATTTTGAGTTATTATTGTATGTGGTGTGAGAAAATGTTCTAATTACATTTTTTTTTTCACGTAGCTGACCAGTTTTCCCAACACCCTTATTGAGGAGACTGTCTTCTCATTGTATATTCTTTGTCATAGATTAATTGACCATGTGTGTGGGTTCATTTCTGGGCTATCTCTTTTGTCCCATTTGTCTATGTTTCTGTTTTTTTGTGCCAGTACCATGCTGTTTTGATTAGTGTAGCTTTGTAGTATAGCCTGAAGTCAGTGATGTGGTACATCCAGCTTTGTTCTTTTTGTTTCTATGATTGCATTGGTTATTCTGGGTCTTTATCCAAACAAATTTTAGGATTATTTGTTCTAGTTCTGTGGAAAATGTTGTGAGTATTTTGATAGGGATTGCATTAAGCCCATAGATTGCTTTGGATAATATACACTTTTTAATACTGTTAATTCCTCCAACCCAAGAACATGAGCTTTTCATCATTGAGTATGATATTTGCGGTGGGTTTTTCATAAATGGCCTTTATTATATTGAGGTATATTCCTTCTATACTTTGTTGAGAGTTTTTATCATGAATGAATATTCCATTTTGTCAACTTATTTTTTGCATCTATTGAGATGATCATGTGATTTTTATCCTTTGCTTAGTTAATGTGGTGTTTCACACTGATTGATTTGCAGATATGGAACCATTCTTGCATCCCTGGGATAAATCCCTCTTAACCATTGTGTATGATACTATTTATGTATTGTTATGTTTGCTAATATTTTGCCGAGGATTTTTACATCTATGTTCTTCAGGTACATTGGCCTGTAATTTTCTTTTTTTTGTAGTGTCTTTGTCTGGTTTTAGTATCAGTGTAATGGTAGTAACTCTTAGAATGAGTTTGGGAGTGTTCTCTCCTCTTCAATTTTTTGGAATAGTTTAAGAAGGATAGGTAATAATTCTTCTTTAAATGTTTGGTGGAATTCCCCTGTGAAGTTGTCTGGTCTTGAACCTTTTTTAGGGGGGCAGTTTTTTGAATACTGATTCAATTTCAACACCTGTAATCAATATGTTCAGATTATGTATTTCTTCCTGATTCAGCCATGGAAACCTGTATGTTTCTAGGAATTTATCCATTTCTTTTGGGTTGTCCAATTTGTTGGAGTATATCTATTAGTAGTATTCTCTTATGATTTTATTTCTATTATATCCATTGCAACTTCTCTTTCATTTCTGATTTTGTTTATTTGGATCATCTTTCGTTTTAAAAAATCTTTATTTATCTTTTTAAAGAAGCTGCTCTTAGTTTCTTTGATCTTTTAGATTGTTTTTTAGTCTCTATTTTATTTATTTCTGCTCTGATCTTTATAATTTCTTTCCTTCTAGTAACTTTGGGTTTTGTTTGTTCTTCTTTTTCTAGTTCCTTTAGATGTAAGGTTAGGGTGTTTATTTGATATTTTCTTTTCCCATGAGATAGGCTTTTATCATTATATACTTCCCTCTTAGAACTGCTTTTGCTGTATCCCATAGATTTTGGATTGTTGTGTTTTCATTTGTTCTTAAGTATATTTTAATTTCTTCTTTGATTTCTTCAGTGATTCATTGGTTATTTGGTAGCATGTTATTTAGCTTCTGCATGTTTATTTTTGCAGTCTTTTTTCCCCTTGTAGTTAATTTCTAGTCTCATAGTGCTGTCAGAAAAGATGTTTGATATAATTTCAATCTTTTAAAATTTATTGGTATTTGTTTTGTAGCCTAGCATGTGATGTATCTTGGAGAAAGTTCTATGTGAACTTGAGAAGAATGCATATTCTGCTGCTTTTGGATGGAATTTCCTGTAGATATTTATTAAGTCTATCTAGTGTAATGTGTCATTTAACACCACTGTTTCCTTATTGATTTTGTCTGGATTATCTGTCCACTGATGTTAGTTGGATATTAAAATCCTGTACTATTGGGTTGGCCAAAAAGTCCATTCGGATGTTACGGAAAAACCCAAATGAACTTTTTGGTCAACCCAATATTATTGTATTAATGTCAATTTCTCTCTTTATGTCTGTTAATATTTGCTTTATATATTTAGGTGCTCCCATATTATGTGCATATATGTTTAAGAATGTTATATCCTCTTCTTGGATTATATCATTATTTCATACTCCTCTTTGTATTTTATTATAGACTTGGTTTTAAAGTCCACTTTGTCTGATATGAGTATTGCTACCCCAGCTTTCTTTTTGTTTTTATTTGTATGAAAGATCTTTTTCTTTCCCTCACTTTTATTCTCTGTATGTCTTTAGCTCTGAGGTGAATCTTTTGTAGGCAGCATGTAGATGGACTTTTTTTTTTTTTTTGGTTGTTTGTTTAATCCAATCAGCCACCCTATGTCTTTTGATTGGAATATTTAGTCTATTGAGATTTAAAGTGATTTTTCATAGGTATGTACTTATTGCCTTTTTGTTATTTGTTTTCTGGTGGATTTTGTAGCTCTTCTCTGTTCTTTTCTTCTTTTAGTCTCTTCTATTGTGATTTGATGATTTTAATGTTATGTTTGTGCTCCTTTCTCTTTAATTTTTGTGTATCTATTGCAGGCTTTTGATTTTTGGTTATTATAAATTTCATATATGTCAATGTATAACTATATCTACTTGTGTTAAGCTGATAGTTGCTTTAGTTTAAACACATTCTAAAACTCTGCATTTTTTTACCCCCTCTCTTCCATGTTTTGTGTTCTTTATGTTATAGTTTACATCTTCATGCCTATCCCTTAACTGTTTATTTTGGTTATAGATGATTTTATAATTTTTGTCTTTAACCTTAGTACTAATCTTATTTAAATTGTTGATCCACTGCTAACTTACTATATATTTACCTTTAACAGTGCGAATTTTCGTTTCCTATATTTTCTTGTTTCTTGATATAGCCTTTTATTTTTCGCTTAAAGAAGACCCTTTAACATTTCTTGTAATGTCAGTTTAGTGATGATGAACTCTTTTAGTTTTTGCCTATATGGGAAACTCTTTATCTCCTCTTCAATTTTGAATGATAAGCTTGCTGGGTAGAGCATCCTAGGTGGTAGGCTTTTTTCTTTCATCACTTTAAATGTCTTATGCCATTCCCTTCTGGTCTGCAATGTTTCTGCTGAAAGGTAGGCTGATAGCCTTATGGGAATTCCCTTGCATATGACTCTTTGTTTTTCTCTTACTGCCATTAAAATTATATTTTTATTTTAAAATTTGTCATTTTAATTATAATATGTATTGGTGTGAGTCTCTTTGGGTCCATCTTGTTTGGGACTCTCTGTAATTCCTGGACCTGGATATCTGTTTCCTTCCTCAGGTTAAAGCAGCCATAATTTTATCAAATACATTTTATGCCCCTTTCTCTCTCTCTTCTCCTTCTGGGGCCCATATAATGCAAATGTTGGTATTTCTTGATGTTATCCCAGAGTTCCCTTAGACTATGTTCATTTTTTAAAATTTGTTTTCCTTTTTGCTGTTCTGACTGGGTGATTTCCACTATTCTATCTTCCACATCTTTTATGCATTCTTCTGTATCACCTAATCTGCTGTTAATTCTTTCTAGTGTATTTTTCTTTTTATTATTGTAATCTTTATCTCTGATTGGTTCTTTTGAAAAGCACTTTCTAGATCTTTGTTGCAATTCTCACTGTGTTCCTCTATTCTTCTCCCAAGTTCAGTTAACATTTTTATTATTGTGACTTTGAACCCTTTATGAGGTAAATTATCTCTGTTCAATAGTTTTTTTTTTAATTTGTTCTTTTGTTTGAAACATATTCTTCTGTCTTCTTATTTATTTGTTTATTTTTTGACTTTCTCTGTTTGTTCTATGAAACTTGTGATCTTGAAGGCATGTGCTTGTGTAGGTGTATCTCTATGCAGTGTATGTGTGCCTGGTGGCTTTGGTGCGAGAGCTGGATCTGAATTGAACATGGGCTTCATGTTTTCCTGGGGTGTGCTGTTGGTCACTGCCTTGGTGGGAGGTAGGTCTGAAGTCTGAGGGCCTAGAGACATAGGCTGGTGTGAGCCAGAGCTTCTCTTAGGCTCAATGGCAGTCAATGCCTTATTGGAGGGGACAGGGCCTGAGGGGCTGGAGCAGGAGCCCGGAAGTAGGGTTTCTTCCAGGCATGATGGCAGTCTTTGCCTTGGTTGGCAGCATGGCTGTGGCCCATGGGATTGGAGCTGCACCTCTGAGATGCTCTGGGTCTCATCTTTGGCTACAGGTAGAGTTGGGTCCTGAGTTGGCTCAGCAATATCCCTGGTACTTGAGGCTCACAATGGCAGTATTGTTTCTGCACTGGCTAGAGGCAGAGTCAGGCCCAAGGTGGCTCTGTTCCTTCCTTGGTGCACACACACGCATTGGCAATGGTGGTCTCCACATTAGTGGGGGAAGTGCTGGAGCAGGAGGTGATAGAGTAGGAGCCTGGTGCAGGCTGGAGTGTGCAGTGGGGTGGTCCTGGAAGGCCAGTCAGAGCTATAGGTAGTTTTCAATCTTCTGCCCCTGCATTGGGACTAGGAGCAAGCAAGTCTATGCTCATGCTCTTTAAGACCTTGGTTTCTTACAACCCTCTGGTAAGCCCCATTGTTTTTCAAACCTGCTAAGAGGGGCCTTATCTTCCTAGTGTCAGACACCAGGGCTCAAACCCCAAGCTCCTTAAGGAGGATCCCTGAGACTGTATTCCTTTTCTCTTCTGGGTCACCCACTAGGGGTAGAGGTCTCAATTAGATTGCTTCTCCTCCCTTCCTACCAGAGTCTGTTGGTTCTTTCTTTACAGCCTTGGTTTAGGAAGAGCCATTTTGCTAGTCTTCATGTAGTTCTCAGTGAGAGTTTCTCTATATGTAGTTGTAGTTTTGATGTGTTCTTTGGAGGAAGTGAGCTCAGGGTTTTCCTATTATGTCATCTCGATCCCTCCTCTGGATGTGCAATAATTTAACTAACTTTTTTTTCCAATTCATTGACAGAGATTCAAGATGTCTTCAGGTTTCCTCTACTATATTAATGTGAGTTCCTTTTATTTAATGTAATTTGCTTTACAACAAGTAATCCAAGCATATTCAGTGGGTAACTTCACATTACTCTAGTTGAAAATAAAATGAATTTGTCAAAAAAATATTTCTTTAGTAGCTGCCATGTACTGAGAAAGCACAGTGCTAAGTACTTAGGAATCAAAGTAGTATAATATAGAGGTTTACTCTTAAGGATCTTGTAATAGATTGCTTTAAAGAGCGATGTGTCGAAGGTCTTGAGCTTAATTATTCTAATCTTATGTTTTGATTTAGAATTACTATATAGTGCTGTTTTTCTGAACAAATTATTTAAGTGGATAAAAAATAATAATCATAAATTAGTTATTTATTTTTATCTATCAAATTACCACAGATTCAGCAGCTTAAAATAACAGCACATTTATTATTCACAGCCTGTGGGTCAGGAATCTGTACATAGCTTACCTGTCTCCTAAGGTTTAGGGTCTCTCATGAGGCCACAATCAAGATCTCAACCAGGGGTCTCATCCGAGGCTCAGATGAGGAAGGATCTCGTACTAAACTCATGTGTTTGTTAGCAGGACCCAGTTCCTTGTGAACTGTCATACTGAAGGACTTATCTCCTTTTTGGATGTTGGTCAAAGTTTTCCCTCTAGTCCTTGCCATGTAGACTCCTCCATATGGTGGCTGATGAAGGCAGCAGAATTGTCCCCCCAGAAATGTCACTTTGACATAAGGATTCTTTTGGGTTGAAGGCAATTGAGAAGAAGCATATACCCACTGCCCATATGCTCACTGCCCTCTCCCTATTTGCCTAAAAACAGGACATCAATTTGTAACAGTGTCTCCCCTCCCGTTTTTACCAGGAAGGACAGAAGTTAATCATGGGAGACAGCACAGACCCTTATCAGTCCAGAGACCGCACCAAAGTTCATCACTACATGAGGAACTGCACTAACTAACCCTTATCTTCCATTACTTCCTCCATATATTTACTTTCCCACACTTTTCTTCCCTAGGAACTCAAATTCCTTCTTCTTTGTCTTGTCACTTCTCTAAAAATTCATTATTCTTTTGTTAAAATGCTATATAAGCCCCAGTTCTAACCACTCCTTTGAGTTACTCATCACATGCTCCCATGTATATGCATGAGGCATGCACATGTTAATAAACTTCTGTTTGTCTGTCTGTTGTTAATCTGTCGTCTATCAGTCTAATTTATAGAGCCCCAGCTGGAAAACCTAGGATGGTAGAGGGAAAACATTTTTTTTCCTCTTTTACACTTGTTTCATCAAAGCTGGCATGACAGAATCAATAAAGAATGTCTGCCAGTAAGACACTTATGTAACAAAATCACAAAATGATATTCCTTTATCTTTGCTGCATTCTGTTGGCTAGAAACAAGTCACAGGTCATGTTCTCACTCAATAAGAGGGGATTACACCGAGGTGTGAATACCAAAAGATGGGGGTCATGAGGTGGGGAGGCATTTTAGAGTCTGCTCACCACAATTCACAAACAAAAAATGTAACAAAACAATAGTTGTTCAGAAACCAGAGAAGGCACTGTATCAAAACAGATGAAAAACTATTTACGTGACAGCCCAAATTGCTTTACCTCTCTGGACTTATTTTCATATCTGTAAAAATGACTAGAAGACAGATAAGGTCCTAAACCTCTATGGTTGCAAAATTACTTAACTACTGAGCCTCAGTTTTCATATCCATAACATTTTATTTGTTATTATTATCTTTCAGGGAGAATTCAAAGTCAGAGAATCTGCAAACAGAAGGAACTCATAAGCTTTGAGATAGTCTTAGTCACAAAAGCCATTAAAATATTCATGATGTGGCTAACAATATTTTTGTTTGTTTGTTTGTTCATGATATGTAGGATACTGATTTAAGGTCCTGTTTCAAAAAGTGCCTCCTGCTCTTTGTAAAACACAAATACAGATCTCCAGGCAATGGAAAGCCATCCTAATGCCGGCTGTTGGCCTGAGCCCATGAACACTGTTTGAGAGTTCTCTGTCATCTGAGAATGGAGAGAAAAAATTAGGTAATTGTTTTCTATCTGTTTTACCCACAAAGCAGAACCACTCTCTGGATATAGGTACCCAGATACTTTCAAACTAAGGGTACACAAAATGAGCCCCAGTGAAATTTAAAGGGTTATACATTAGTAGAATCATAATCAGGAGATTCACTAGAAACCAGTATAAAGCCACAATATTTGAATTAGAAAGGCAGCAAAGAAAAAAGCATGCTTTGCATTGGCAAGTCCTGAAGAGTGAGGAACATTGGATTATATCAAAACAACGGAAGAAACTGCTCACACAACATCTGAATAAGCAAGTGGAACAAAGTCTGACTAAAAAGGGAGCAAAAGCAAGTTGAAATTATCCTACTAGGGCATTTCAACACATTCTTTTTGGATGAATTCTTAAACTTGGAGCTGATGAGAAAGAAAGTATAAAAATAATTTCTAGGAAACAAATTCCACTCCCAAATCATTATTCTTTTACAAATTACCTGTTTTTCTACCTGTCACTTTCCGGAAAGTCTTGTTGACCTTCTCATCATATCAATCAAAGTAATTCCATCTTGAATTTGAGATTTGATTGCATTGTCCCTGTTATGTTTCCTTAATCATACCCCTGGATAATAAATCTGCAATCTCTTTCTGTGTGAGTTTCTGAACTTCCTTTCTCTTTTTTCTCTTGAGTTCTGTCATCCTGATTTATTGAAAGGTATTTGAAATGACATCTTGAACTTTTGCAGTTGAAGAATCATTCTACCTGAGTCTTCTCAGGGTATCAGGAGAAGCCTGTTCTCCTTGTGGGACTGCATAAGGGGTAAGGAAAGCAGAAGGGATCTTCCTGTGCCTGGTCTCGGAGTCCTGCCTGGACTGCACCTGGACAGGCCAGCACATCCCTTAAGTCAGCAGCTGGTGCAGACAGTGACTCTTATGCTGTCTTCATGTCTCCAAATCTAAGGCATCTCTGTTGGATGGGAAGCTGTAAGGAAGTAGTGTTGCCATGAGAAGTTGCACAAATCTGAACAGCCCCAAACAAGCATCTCTCAAAGAGCAGGTGGCTTTTAACCTGCCTAGGTACACACAGGCTCATTAAAGTCAGATTTCAGCCTGTCATGGGTATGCTTTCAAATGTACAAGCTATTGGTTTTGGAAAGGTCAACAAAGATGGTTAAGGTCTTGATTTAAACTGAGACAAACACCAGATTTTTAGACTTAGAACAGAGCTTTGTAGTTCAGACTTTGTATGCATGTGAATCACCCATGGATCTTGATAATATGCAGATTCAGATACAGTGGTCTTGGGTGAGGCCTGAAGTTTGAGGTTTGACATTTCTGGCAGGATCCAGGCTGACCGTACTTGGATAGCAAGGGTCTGTCTTACTCCTTCATTTTCCAAGTCACTAAGCAAGTTTCTGAGAGTCAGTCTGATAACAACAGAGCCAGTGAAACTGAGCAGGACCCTGTGGGGCTTCCAGGTACAAATCCTTTCTGTGTCTTCTGTTCCTTGTTTGTAGGAAGTAGGCTTCATTCAGTCTCCTTGACCTTCCCTGAGTTCCAAAGGGCAGGTTCAAACAGTTGCTAACCAGGGAAAGGAGGGGGTGCAGAAACAAGGGAGGAGCAAAGAAGAAGTAATAGTGCAGCTTTGGGGCAGGGTCCTGATTGCTCCTCAAGGAATATACAAAACAATATTGTAGAGCTCTTTTGCAGAACCAAGACCCCCACCCAGGTGGAGGATGGTAACTTCAGGCTGAGCACAAGATTCCTAGAACGCCACCCTGTCACCTCACCACCAACCAATCAGAAGAAAGTCACACACCCTTCATCCCTTACCCCAAATTTTGCCTATAAAAACTTTTTCCCCAAAACCATGGGGGAATTCAGGGTTTTTGAGCATTAGTCACCTGTTCCCCATGCTTGGCCTTGCAATAAATCTTTCTCTGCTCCAAACTCCAACATTTCAGTTTATTTGGCCTCATTGTGCATAGGGCACACAGCTTTGTTTGGTAACACCAGGACTATAAGCTAGATTTACTGATTTTCAGTTAGACACACTTTGTCAAATATTTATAACATTCTCTCTTCCCTCATAACATTCCTAATATTAACATCATTAAATTTTAATATATATAGATTTCAAAGGTATCCAATTTACTAACCAAAGCTAGAGGGTGTGAACTTTTATCTTTGTAGAATTTTATTTCAGTCATATCTCTTTTTCTTTTTCTCTTGGAAGGTAGAACTGGGTTTTTGTATTTTCCTTAACCAAAATGTTCTTGATTCTTTTGGAGTCCCTTAGTTAATATGAAGCATAGGAAAAAAGTTTAAGAAAATAAACTATATACCACTTTCATGAAACAGATCTTCAGTAAACCACAAAGCTGAAAACCCATATATTTTATATCTAGGTTTTCTTCTCCTATATGACCATTAGTACATAAGCAAGAGAAAGGACAGTGAATGAGAGCAATGAGAAAGAGAGGACTGGAAATACACAGGCAAGGTTGTAACTAGGATACTCCTCTGTCCATCTCAGGAGCAAAAGAACACACAGAGGTGAAAAGCTTTGAAAAGTGTATATTCAAATGCCAGATCTAAAGCAGAAGTAAAACCACACAACACAGATTGGAACTCAAACCCATGGGCTGGGACTTGAACCCAGCCAAGACTAAGATTAGGACTTGAACCAAATGTCTTTTAATTGAAATCGTGCACCTGGTCTCAGGACTTAATGAAGCTCAGGTTCTTTACGTCTCAGCCCAGAAGGAATTCAGCAAGAGGCAAAGTGATAGGTAAGAAGTAGACTTATTGAGAGAGAGGCACACTCCACAGATAAAGTGTGGGCCATCTCAGAAGGCAAGAGGCCCTGGGAGATATACATTCCATAGACAGAATGCATTCCATCCCAAAAGGCAAGAGTGGCCCCGAAATATGGTGTGGTTAGTTTTTTTTAATTAATTAATTTATTTTTGTCTGTGTTGGGTCTTCGTTACTGCGCATGGGTTTTCTCTAGTTGCTGCAAGTGGGGGCTGCTCTTCATTGCGGTGTGCGGGCTTCTCCTTGAGGTGGCTTCTCTTGTTGTGGAGCATGGGCTGTAGAGAGCAGACTTCAGTAGTTGTGGCTTGCAGCCTCTAGAGCTCAGGCTCAGTAGTTGCGGCACATGGGCTCAGCTGCTCCACAGCATGTGGGACCTTCCCAGACCAGGGCTTGAACCCAGGCCCCCTGCACTGGCAGGTGGATTCTTAACCACTGTGCCACAAGGGAAGTCCTGGTGTGGTTATTTTTTATGGGCTCAGTAATTTCTTAGATTAATAAGTGGGAGGATTATTCCACCTATTTTGGAGAAGGGGCAGGGATTTCCAGGATTTGGGCCACCGCCCACTTTTTGACCTTTTATGGTTAGCCTCGGAATAGTCATGGTGCCTGTGGGTGAGTCAGTCAGCATGCTAATGTATTACAATACGCGTATAATAAGGCTCAAGGTTTACCGGAAGTTGAATCTTCTGTCATCTTCGGCCTAATCGGTTCTAACCAGTTTATGTCGTATCCTCAACAGCTATGTCATTCTTTTAAAGGTTGTGCCCTGCCCCCTTCCCTCCTGTCTCAGAAGCAGGAAAGATAAATTAGAGCTCCATACCCTGGTGTGGAGCGCACAACAGCTCTCAGAAACAACAAAGTTGATTTGAACTATTTGGCTTGAGTGCACTGGTCGTCTACAAATCCAACTATATAACATTTGCATAGTGAGCATCTCCCTGAAGCAGGGCTGGATGTTCTTTTCAGCAGGAAAAGTCTCCCCTTTTTCCAAAGGCCCCAGTATAACTCCTACAAAGGAGCATACACTGATAAAGTGTTGAAATTGATTTTCTGGGTCAAGCTCTGCATTATAACAAATATGTATTCAGCCAGAAAAGTAAGCCTTAAATTGCTTACTCTTTTTTGTAAAAAACGAGTTCCCTTTGCTGCTGCCTAGATTGTTACACAAGCATATAAATCCTTTTAATTGGCCCACGCCTGGGGCAAACAGCTCACCCCAGTAAGTAATCATGTGGAAGAGTGGAGGCTGCGGAGGTGGGGTGCCTCCTGTTGAACAATCTCTGCTTTTATTTTACCAACTGATTTTAAAAGGTGGCATTGTAACTTGGCATTAAATATTTAAGAATGATATTAAGGTAAGATTGATTCATTTAACAGGCATAATGGAGTAGGGAAACCGCATGGAGTGACTAAAGGGCTTCACAGTGGGAAATCTATGCTAGCAGGCATCAATCCGCACCTGATAATGGTCATGAAAAGGCTCACAGTCTTGCTATTTAAATAAATTGATGTGAAATTCATCTACTGTTTAGAGATATTGGAAATGCAAGGCACTAACTCTGTTTCTTGGCAAGCAGCCCAATTAAGTCCTGGGACATTTATCAGAGTGCCAAGTGTAGTTCAAGTTGCTACCAAGATTTTACCATTTACCAAATGGCAATTTGTTCTAAAAGGGGATACAGGGGATGGAGGGAGCTTAAGGGTGTGGTAGAAAAAGATACTGGACTCAGACAATCGCAATTTAATCCTGACTTCTCTACTAATCAGCATGTCATTGAATCTCCCTAAAGTTGTCTGTTTATAATGGGAGGAATAATATGCCTGCTTTACTTACTTGTGAGGCACAAAACAAGATAATAAAAGCAAAAACACATTTCAATTTTAAAAGTGCTAATCAGGGCTTCCCTGGTGGCGCAGTGGTTGGGGGTCCGCCTGCCGATGCAGGGGACACGGGTTCGTGCCGCGGTCCAGGAAGATCCTATAGGCCGCGGAGCGGCTAGGCCTGTGAGCCATGGCCGCTGAGCCTGTGCGTCCGGAGCCAAAAAGTGTCAATCTTTTAAAACGCTCACACCTTATGAGATACATAGGTTTGTATTTCTTGTGCTAAAATGTTCAGAGAAGTCTAGTAGTTTCATTAGCCACATGTTGGTGAAATATAAATCAATAAAAGACACTTTAAAAGCACTCAAAATGATCGTAGAGAGAAGCTAATTTGAGAATATTATTTATTTTATGGTAAGACTTTTAACAGATTTTTGTTTATTCCAGTTATTTTGAAACATGCCATTCTTTCTTTCTTCTTGCCCAGGTGGACGTGTTTGGCAGATTTGTTGTGGAATATAGAAATCTGATTTATGCCTTTTAATTTTAGAGAAATATAACTCAGAACAAATTAAGTCCATGCTTTGCATTGAAATGGGAGTTCTGAAAAACAGTATGCTTACTTTTCAATGATGAATTATCTCCCATTAAAAGTTTGAAACAAGCAATAAGATGGGTTATAATCACTTGTGGTCCATGTTTCTCTGTTGAGTCAATTAAACAAAGTGCACAGTAGCCCACTAAATGTCCACTGATAGAGTGTGTATATTAGAAACTGTGTTAAGTTGTTTACCATTCTGATTCCTTTGTTGTTTTCTTTTTTAATAATTTTGTATACATTATTAAATACAATACTTAATAAAATGATTGACTATAGTTTGCTGAATATTATTTAATCATTAACATCTAATATACTTCAATATCCTCCGTGATTGAACTTGATAGCTTACTTAGTCAAATGAAGATATTTCCATTAAGGGCAAGCAGTGCAACGATAATTCAACTATGCCCAGTGTGACCCTATTCAGTGTCTCCTTTTATGTGGCAAGGTGATATTTTCCAACCCTTCTCACTACGCTCTGGCAATTGCCATTATATGGGCTATAACTCATCTGTCTTATTCAGTTTTCCTTTATTGATTTTTATCTTTCCTGGTTACCTGTCACCAGAATAATGGTTTCAACAAGAATTTAGTTGGTATTAGCTTCTTTTTGCTTAGGAACCAGCATGTGCAAAGAAGCATTAGTTATATTGATAAAATTTAGTTGAAAAACAGCTGGCCACTCTCTTCCCAGATTAACCTGGAAGAGAATGTCTAGTATTTTTCAAATGAACATTCTTCACAAGATATTAAGAAAGAAATAGTGTTAGTAGTTGATTAGGGAGATAGTGGGACACTGCTAAAATAGACTGCTGCCTATTGGATTTTTGATCTGAATAGATGCTCAATTCTCTGATGTTTTATGTAATAAAAGTCCAAGAGAACTCACAATTCTCTTCTTTTCCTTCCAGTTTTATTGATATATAATTGACATACAGCACTGTATAAGTTTAGGGTGTACAGCAAAATGATTTGATTCACATACATCATGAAGGGATCAGCACAATAAGTTTAGTGAACATCCATCATCTCATACAGATACAAAATTAAACTGGAAGTGTGTACTTTTTGATTGCCTTCATCCAATTCCCCCTTCCCCCTCTTCCCCTACATCCTATTTCTAGTAACCACAAATCTGATCTCTTTTCCTACGAGTTTGTTTGTTTGTTTGTTTTTGAAGTATAGTTGACCTACAACACTATGTTGGTTCCTGGTATACAACATAGTGATTCGATATTTCTGTGCATTTCAAAGTGATCATCATGATAAGTCTAGTTATGATATGTCACAAATGGCAAAATTTCATTCTTTCTTTGGCTGAGTAGTAGTCCATATATATATGTGTGTGTGTGTGTGTGTGTGTGTGTATATATATATATATATATATATATGGCACATCTTCTTTATCCATTTATCTGTTGATAGTCACTTAGGTTGCTTCCATACCCTGGCTATTGTAAATAATGCTGCAATGAACATATGGGTGCATATATCTTTTCTGATGAGCATTTTTGGTTTCTTAGATAAATACCCAGGAGTGAAATTGCTGGTTCATACGGTAGTTCTATATTTAATTTTTTGAGGAATCTCCATAGTGTTTTCCATAATGGCTGCACCAATTTACATTCCCAAAAACAGAGCTTGAGGCGTCCCTTTTCCCCACCTCACAATTCTCTTCTTTAACTCAACTCCTCCCCTTCTCCATAGAGTATTGTGACTTTGTAGTCATATTTTTGTTAAACTATAGCTTCAAAATATATAAAATCATGCCTCTTATACAAATATAAAATAAACATTCCAAGGTTTTATTTAACTTATTAATTAATAAGCAAACTATTAAAATGCTATAACTCATTTAAAGCAGAATTTGAAGAACAGACTATGCAATCAGGAATGATGAAATAAATGTAACCCTTTTTTGAGCTAGAAGCCCATGGGGTGGTAGACAGTAAGGAGGGGTCAACAGCTTATAAGGGATATTGTCTCTGAGGTAAACTATAATTTCTGTAACTTGAAAACTCCCAAGGAGACATATGACATTTGGAAGTATGAGTATTTGCCACTGAGGCTTCAATACAGCTCGGAGCCTACTGTGAAGTTCTTTCCTCAGGTAGGGAACTTATGATTCCAGGTGATTAGTGAACCCACTGCCAAATATCTGTGCCTATCCAGAAGCTCACAGAAAACATTTTATCTTAAATTTTATAGCCCTCTTAGAGCAATAAAGTCAATAAAAGTGAGGTTCATTTATCTTTAAATAATTAAAATCTTTTTTTTTTTTTTTTTTTTTCGGTACGTGGGCCTCTCACTGTTGTGGCCTCTCCCGTTGTGGAGCACAGGCTCCGGACGCGCAGGCTCAGCATCCACGGCTCACGGGCCCAGCCGCTCTGCCGCATGTGGGATGCTCCCAGACCGGGGCACGAACCCATGTCCCCTGCATCAGCAGGCGGACTCTCAACCACTGTGCCACCAGGGAAGCCCTAAATAATTAAAATCTTGATTTTCAATATCTATTAGATGTCCAGGTAGTCAATTGAATCCATTTTTAAAGTGCATTGAAACCTCTATTTTCATGAAATTGAAGGGTGTTTTAGCCACTTGGAGGCAAAAATTCTGGGCCAGATGTTGCAGACCAAGTCTACCCTACTATTTATGATCATTTGATCCTTGAATTAGCATTGCAACATATTTCTGTATACTTTTAAGTAGATACATACAGCAAGTTTGTCTAACTTATTATAATTTTCTAGAAGCAGTAATATAGTACGAGCACCTTAACTTAAGCTCCATTCTTAGGTATATGTGTGCTGTCTCTAAAGCTGGGTTTTGTGAGAGAAAGACTTCCAAAGTGAGAAGTTTTCTAAGTAAACAGAGGTATAGGGAAGAGGAGGGCTTGAATTTGAGGAGTGTCTGTAGGAATCAACATTGTAATCTTATAAAATAACTAGTACCACTACAGTGGCTTTAAGAGAGCACTGCCCTGTTCAGTGCAGAAATACTTCAAAGATTGCATTGCCTTGCTTTGCTTTCTAAATTTAAAAATAGATTAAAAAGGGCTTAAAATTTATCAAAATCTTTCTTAGTCCACTAAACAAAATAAGACTCAACTTTGTACTGAGTCATCTACATTAATGGAATCATCCAGTTTTTGGTGTAGGACTATTACAAAAAGTTTATAATTGGGGTAGTCTGCAACTTATTCAATATTGAGATTTAAAAAAAAATCACCTGTTTCACAATGTTCAAATGAATTAATATAATATATCAAGGAAATTATTTTTGGTGAAAATGGATTAATTTGAAATGTGCCTCCTAAAATTGTCATTAATGGAAATTAATTTATAGTCTGCTTATATAAGCTTGTTGAAATAGATATTTTTATCTTACTTTCCCAATATGATGAATACTGATTAAAAACATAATATATAAAAATTACAAATAATTTATGCTGTTTCCATTACTCATTTCTTACAAACAGATTGACTGAGCAGACCTTGATAAGTAGTCTTTTTTATTAGTAATTGCATATACAGGTTACACAGCAGTTGAAGTCAGTGATACTTTCCATAGGGTCCCAGGTACTTAAGCTCTCTGTGGGCCTTGGTTTTCTCTTTCATAATAACTGATGTTTTTCTAACTGAGCTGCTTTAAGGGTTAAATAAATCAGTACATGGAAAGTTTAGGCTCTGGCACACACTAAATAATAAATAATGTTCATTATTATCTTCATTATTTGTACTATTGCTTGATCCGTTCAAGTTCACCTCTGCACTGACCTCATGTAGATTGTGCTTATGCCTCCACACCTTCCATCTTCCTCTCTTGTCTTTGGAACAGTGTCTTCGTTTCAAGGTTCTTTCCTGAGTCCTGAAACCTTCCCTGAGCCAAATCTCCCCTCTTATGGTTCTGTAGGTTGCACTTTGCACAATTCTAGGTGGCTCCCTTTACATTGTGTTCATCATGTTTGGAGAATTATGATGACAGTATTCTAGCAAATATCACAAAGTGTCTTGAGGAAAGCTGTTTATGCCAATTTGTACAAAGTCAACATTTGGGCTAATGGAGTTACAATTTATTATTCATCATTGAGTTTTATTAGTTTCCAAATATAGTGCAGCAGCTGGAAAGTTAGACTTGGCATGTATGCTCCTTGAAAACGGGGAACGTAGGTGGCCAAGAAATGTTTGTTGAGTGGTTAAGATTAACTGAGCCTTAATGTAAGATCCAAGTTGCATCAATTTTAGTATGAATTTTAGGATAGAAGACCTTAAATCTTATTGGTTGTCTTGCTCAAAGCTATGCCTGAGCACTTGGTCTGCAGTCACAGGAATTAAATGGCTCCCACAAAACATTGAAACCTATGCCACTTCTGAGTGTCAGCTTTCTTATTTTAAAATTGGGCTAAGAGCACTTGTCCCGCCTGCCTAATTCTGAAAATCAAAAAAGATCTTGTTTGGGAAAGTGATGCATAAACGTAAAAGTATTATATTTTGTTCCACATGTCTTGGCAGAAATTTTTCCAATTTCTTTTTCTTATCATGACCTGCTTTGCCTCTGCCCTCCTTCCACTTCTTTCTTGAACTCCTACATGGAGCACAAGTTGGGCAGGTAACAGCTCTTGTTTGCTGTTCATGGTGTTAAAGAGGCTGTTAATAAAAAGCTGCATCTTGGGAAGGGCTTGATCAGATTTTCAGTCTATTGGAAACCCCCGCTGAGAGGGCGTTTGGGGTAGGTGAGGCCTCCAAACAAATAGAACAGAGAAGCCCAATGTGAAAGCAGGTTTTATCTACGAAACAGAAACAGACTCACAGACATAGAGAACAGACTTGTGGTTGCCAAGGGAGAAGGGGCATGGAGGAGGGATGGATTGGGAGTTTGGGGTTAGCAGATGCAAACTATTGTATATAGAAAGGGTAAACAACAAGGTCCTACTGCATAGCACAGGGAACACTATTCAATATCCTATGATGAATCATAATGGGAAAGAATATAAAAAGAATGTATATATATGTATAACTGAATCACTTTGCTGTACAGCAGAAATTAACACAACATTGTAAATCAGCTATACTTCAATTAAAAAAAAGTAAAGCAGGTTTGAGGAGGTCAGTGGGAAGTGGGCCCTGGAGTTATCAGAAGAAGCCACCCTTGTTGGGGCCATTTTTCTGGTTATCTGGCCTTTCTCATGACCATAGACTTGTACTGGGAGTTCCTGGAGGCCTAGCCCTGAGCAGACACAATCCATGCAATTTAAAGTTATGAACACTACAATTCAAACTGACACTTGAGGAATCTTAACATTTGGCTCTTGGATTAAAAGAGACAGCTTGTTCCTTTTCACAAACACATGGTTTCCTAGACTGAAGACTGAGCAGCTCTGAATTTGGTAGGCAAGGCCGAAGCGGAACATAAGCTGATGCTTTAATAGAATGAGAATGGATGCTCCCAGTTCCCATAAACATTCATTTTTTTTCCAGCTCATGTGCACCTTTTCTCGGGGATGAAATCAATCTTTTTGAAATAAGGAAATGAACTGTGTCACTAGCCCTCAGAGTTATGAGTGAAAAATATGGTAGATGTTCAGCCTTTCACAGGGGCAGAGAATAATTCAGCACACTGAAGATGTCATGTCTATTCCTCAGATGATTTTAGCCAACATTTACCAAAAATCTAGTAAATTTGAACTCTTTAAAAGTTTTTAGATTATCCTGCCTGTTTTTTCTTTTTAAAAATGTGGGAATAGTTAGTGATTACTATGCTTTTTCTTTTGAAAATAAAAACAAAATCATAGATCTTTATAGCCAGAAGAATCATTAAGACACCCTGTAGTTAAATCCTTTCAACTTAAAGATGAGATACTGAGGCTCAGAGTGGTGAAATGATTGCCCAAGGTCACAGAGCAGAAAGTTGTAGAGCTGGGACTCAACTCAAGCTTTACTCCTTCTCTTTCCTCTACACTGTTAAAAGAAAAAGAAAAAATAGGACTGTTTCTTCTCATCAATGACAACATAAAGGTTGGGTTAAAAACCTTTTGGTTGGAACTCAGCTACATATAACAATATTTAAGAAGGTGGGTTGATATCTGACTTATCTCCATTGTGGCTCTTTCATCTCTGGGACTTTGGGGAAATTAGTTAATCTTTCTAAGTTTTAGTTTCCTCCTTCCTAAAAAGTGGAAAATGACAGTACATAATCACGTAATCCACACAATTATATGATGAAGTAATTCATGTAAAGTGTACAGCATCGAGCCAGACACAGAGTGAATGCTTAATAAATATTAGCTATTATTTTTTTGGTTACATCTGACAAAATTTTTTGAGGATGCTTTTCGTGGTTAGATCCTTCTGCAGTGGAAAAATGTTACAGTCAATGTTCCTTGGACTCTAAGTAATATTGGAATCCTGATGAGCAAATTGAAGTATTTAAAAGTCCAACACTCCATTTGCATATTCAGTATCCTTCAGAAAGACCTGCCCTCCTAGGATTTTTGACATCAGACAATCAATTTCAGTTATTTTCCAAATGAATAGCAAGTGTAAGAGCTTTACCAAAAAGGAGAAAATAGTTAAGTCAGCTTCCCTGCCTTTGTCTGTGGTGTTCCCTCAGCTTGGAATGCTGTTCTCTTTTCCGCCTGTCCAAATTCTACTAATCCTTCGTAGTCTTGCCTCAAATGTAGCAGGAACTGTGCACTAGCTTCCCGTGCTTTCTTCTTGAAAAGCATTTATCACTGTTATTTACAAGTTTCAAAATAGATAGATGTTGCTTTTTCCAGGTAGCTTTTGGCACGCCTTCCACCCCTTGGTTAAATCTCACCTTTGCACCACAGCACCCTGCATTTTCCCATCCCAGAACTTGGAGAGGTGACGTGACACCTTAGAGCACTAGTTCTGCTGCCAGATCACTTGGGTTCAAATTCTGGCTCTGCCTTTTCCTTAAATTTGATTTTGAATAGGCTACACACCTTCTCTGTACTTGTTCTCCCCTTTCTAAGATGAGGCTTAAACAGTGCCTATCTCAGGAGTTCAGAATGAGGATTAAATGGGCTAATTCATTTAAGCACATAGTAAAAGTTAGTTAGCCATTATTATTGACTCATATTATCACGATCGTCCACTTACTTGTCAATATATCCTTCCAGATTATAAACTCCATGAAATCTGTACTACTGTTGGTCTCATCATTATATTCTCTAAGGCCAAGCAAAAATATTCATTGATGATGGAAGTGAAGCTGTGTGATCTTGAAGGGCAGGGATTATATTTTATTCACCTGTATATAGTCAGTGTCTAATACTGGCCTAATACATTGATAGTCAATAAATGTTTGATGAACGAATGAATAAATGAATGAGTGCATATTAGCATCTCTCTGCCAAGCTTGGAATTAATTGCTAATTCCTTTGTGCCCCTGGATTCTCACAGCACTTAGCTGGTTCCTTTCCTATACCACTTGTGCATGACCTCCCTGCATTATACAGTTTGTACTTCCGTTTCCCTGACTAAGTTTTGAACTTTTTCAAGATGAGGCCCTGTGTTCATGTGAATTCCTTCAGCACTTATCATAGTGTAAGTGCCCAAGGCATGCTTGCTTCAAAACGAAACTAAACAACAATGACTTTGGTCAAAGGTGATTTGAAACATGTTGAGAATCTTATTGATTGCTGAGTCCCTGGTTCCATCATGATTTCCCTCCAAAAATTTTTTAAGATGAATTTCCTAAAAAAAAAAAAAAAATAGGAACTTATTTTTAAAAAGTGACAAGTAGTCATTCTCAGAAAAAATTCCAGGAGAAGTTGTTTTCTATTTACTCCTAACTCTGAAGTCAATTATTCAGAACTACATATTGTATTTGTTTTTTCAAAAATTGTCTTCTTTACACTGTGTTATGCTTTGGATCTTATTTAAAAGACAACATGTACTTCATCTTAATTTAAGCTACTGAAATCTCATAGTATTCTCTGGAGGCAAGAGGCCAGCTCGTTACAATATGGACATTGAGATCAAGTTGAATCAGCAACATCTCAGAAATGCATGTTGTAGCTGAACACAGCATCCAGTGTTGTCTGTGTTTTTATTTCAATAGCACTCACGTCAGGGTTAGAGCATACATTCTTTCCCTGGTTTGTTAATTCTGACAAAATGTCATTCCTGTCAAAGTGCCTACAGAGGCCCACAATAGATGTTAAAAATGTAGCCTTGTGAAAAATGCTGTTAATATGATTTAGCTTTTGAAGTCAAGATGTTTTTCTATATAAGCATTTTGGTTTTTGTCATACCTCAGCATGAATACTTCTATGTTTGTTTGACTTTCATAAAGGAACCAATTTGTTGAAGTATAGTCACATAACTGGTAATTAGGCATTAAGATTATCCCCAAATTCTGCCAGGGCACTGAGGGTCATATAGGCTTGTAGATGTCTAGCTAATGAGTTGGACCCATTTTTAAAAAATCATTTGTCATGCTTATTAGAATGAACCTATATTCCTTTATTACCCAGTACAAATTCTTTCCATATCAAGCCCAGAACATAAAATTAAAATTGTATGAAACATTGATCTCCTTCTTCATTAATCACACTAGTTAATTGTGTGATAGAGGTGTCAGCCTCTATCTAACGGCAGATGCTTTCTGACCACCAATATAATGCTGAATATTTGCTGTGTACACTTTAAAGGGAACTGAGATGTGTATAATACAAACCATTCTCCTTTCATTATACCATGAGTTGAGAATTTTACCCACATTATACTTAGGGATAACTTTAATTAGGAATATCTGACAGCTAATCCAAGGATAATGAATTTGAGGGCTTAAATGAACAAAAGGATAAAATAGTGTAAAAGTAGGTCAAATTAATTTTTACAAAATTAAATATTCATTTCGATAGCGTTTCGAGAACATTTTTTGAATTTCTTTGTTTAGCTTACTTAATATGTTACCTGAAATAAGTAACCAAATAATCACTCCATAATTCTATAATCACATGGTACTGCATCTAGAAAAACATGCAGCATGCAATGCCCTTTGAAAAGTGTTATACAGTGACCATTAACAAAGTCTTGTGCAATTGAGGATAGTCTGATAGAATAAGTCTTCAATCTATTGATTTCCTTTTGTTATAACTTTAAAAGTCTATTCTCATTTAACTTTCAATCAGTTGCCCCCCAAAGGGTAAGATTATATTAAGGTACAGAGTAACATATAAGTTATATCTATATGCATTTCTTACTCTGTTTTGTTTTTCTAGGAACACCAACAAATAGAACCTTGTTACTTATATCAGAGATGAATCAAGAACTACAGGTATTTAGGCTGATATGAGAGCGTTTTTCTTAGGGAAAAAAAAAAATTAAATGTTAACCTAGTCAGTGAGTTTAGAATTGGTCAGCAAAGCTTATTATTATTATTTTAATTTACTTGACACAGATATCCAGTGTGCTAGATATTTAATGTTGAAATTAGCCTTATCTTATTAGCATAAATTGTATGATTACACAGTAGTTCAAGAATTGTTTTGTGAACGTTAACTATCTGTGCATCACTGTGCTAGGTCCTGGGGATACAGAGGTGAAAGAATTCCAGATTTCATGGAGCTCACACACTATTGGGAAAGAGAGATTAACAAACCAACGTTTATAATAATGTGGTTTGTATGGAGTGCTATAGGTACTCAGGGAAGAGGCTCCTAATCACAGAGAGGGAGGCCAAGAAACTCCCTGGGAGAGTGATCCCAGAGGACAGTCTGAAAGGAAAGTTAGTTCCACATGAGAAGACTGGAGGGAATGGAATCCAGAAAAAGAGAACAGCATGGACAACAGCAGGAAGACTTGGAATAGAACAGTAATATTCTAGCCTGGTTATGGCTCTAAGGTTCAGTATGTGCTGAGGAACAGCAAGAGATGAGGCTGGAGAAGCAAGGACCACATCATGAAGTCTCCCATGACATGCTCAGGAGTTTGGATTAATTCTTGAAAGCAACCCAGAGACTCTGAACCATTTCCAAAAAACTTAGTGACGTGGTAAGATTTGATTTTTTTTATTACCAAACCCACGCTGATAACAGTGAGGAAGTTAGACCAGGGAGGCCAGGCTAGGTGGTTTTTACAGTATTTCAAATGAGAAATGATAATGTCCTGGGCCAAAATAGTGACAAGGGAATGAAAAGGAGGGAAGAGATGAGAGACAGGAAGACTCAACAGAACTTGGTTATATGTACACATATTAATAGGAAATTTGACCAAAGTCAGTTTGGGTCAATATGTGAGATGTTTTCTCCCTGTTTCTCTTTCTCCTTTTCCCTTGTTTCTTACCAATCAGATTTTGTTATGTCCTAGTTGCCTCAGGAAGGTATGGGGCAAAGAGAGTAGAAGTAGCCAACATATTTTTGGTTATTGTTTTTCAAAAGCCTAAAGTTTAGGAGAGTGAAGGGGCGTTTGCAGAGTCTATAGAAAGAAGTAGAATGCATGGGAGCAATGATTTGTTATTTAAAAAATATAAAGAAATCCTCTGGATTAAAAAGAGATTCCCTTGTCACCAGAAGGAAGAGATCAGAAGAATTTAGCTGAGTGGCTCTGCCTCTGGATCCTTTGTGATGTGGCATCAGTCATATGATGGCTTGACTGAAGTGGCAGATCGGCTTCTCATGGCAGTGGCGAGACCAGAGACAGAAGTTGTTACAGGACGCATTCTGGCATGTGGAACTGAGAACAGTTTTGAGGCAAGACGTTTGTGCCTCAAGGGTGGCCCAGAAGCAGCAGAGATCCATAGGCTCTGAGGGGATCACGTGACAGGAACAGCAAATGCTCTGGCAGAAACAGTTAAACAAGTGCCCCAATAATTAGAGAGTATCCACCACCATGTTGTTTGACAATGCTTAAGCCCTTAGGAACCTTGAGAGGATCTTGAGGGAAACCTCCAAAACGAATAAGGTTAAGTTTAACACTTGCTCTGAGAAACAGGAATGGAAACTCCAATTACAGACTGGATTGCTTTCTAGAAAATAAAGGAAAGTTTTGTTTCTTCCACATCTGAGTTTGTAAACTGGGCTTTATATTTACTACACGTATTTTGGGGCTTTGAAAAATTATACTCCTCACGTTCTTTTCTGAATTTCCCTGGAAAAGAATGAATCAAGAAACTTGAGCAAATGGAGAAAAGAGTAGACAATATTAGTAAAATATAAGAACAATGAGAAGGAAATAAGAGTATTAAAAAGATTCTTTAGCAAGGACCAAGGTTATTATAAGAAAGTTTTTCTCATCTGGCAATTTTTTTGGTCTTTCTCTAAAGAATCCACCAGATCTGTAAAATGCTTTGTGTTTTATCTGCTCCAGAGGTTTTTGAAATAATAGCACTTTTTGTGTGTGTATCAGTCTCTGTCTGAAACTTTTTCTTTGTAAGTGAATACTTTATGATAAAATGAAAAGCTTATTGTCTATCTGTCTTCTTTCTTAAAGATGCTCTCTGCTCTGGGTGGGGCCATCTGTCACTAAGTGGGCACAGGGAAGGAGGTAGCACTTCCATTACCTAGCAGTGACTAGAACTTCCTGGGATTGCTGAAACTGTGGGGTCACAAGCAGTGCTTTGGGGGATCCTATTACATGTTTTTTGGTGTTATCATTGCCTTCTCACAGTCTGACTTTGCTGCAAATGATAACCCCAGTTTGGCACAAACCCTTTAAAACAGAACTCTTGTCTGCTTCTGTCATCTCTTTCTCCCCAGTTTTTCTTTAAAGGTAAGTTCTTTACCATCAAAATCACTCATGAGGATTTCACTTTGTCTGTGATACTCCCAAAGGCACTGTGGAAGGCACTATCGCAGTTCTGGAATGCCTATAAACTTGTGGCTTTGGTTGTATTCTTTATAGAGAAGGTCTGGGAGACAGCCAGGTTGGTTGACATCCATATATACTGAGCATCTTATTTGCAAGAAGTGGGGGCATGGGGGTGCTTCTTCAATCAACTTCCGGAAAGCTTTTCATACTGAAATGCAGTTCTTCTGTCCACTGTTGTTACATGACCCTGGTTTCTCATTACATACTTGATTATCTTTGTTTAAGAACTCTCCTTTTACCCACATAGGAGCATATGATAAACAACACTAAAACATTTTTCCGTTAGTTTGAAGTGTAAATTCACTATTGATTCAGATCTTACAGTTGATGAAAAACTCTTCCAGCTTTACAGACTTCAAAAAAATATATAGTTTAAAACCTATTTGTGTTTTCAGCATCTTCAATGGTTATACAGATTTCTCTCCAGAATCCTGGAGTTCCTTCTGGAGACCCCAAGTACCAAGTTCAAAGAAGAAGGAGATGGTCATTCATTCATTCATTCTGAGAATGAATATTTATTGAGCACCTTCCGTGGGCCAGGTGCTGTGGTAGGAACCTAGGACACATGCTGGTGCTGAACAGACCCTCCCCCTGAGAACTCCTCACTTGGAACTTGTGAGGGAGTTAGATAATGTGCAGTGGGATTAAGTGATATAATACACATAAAGCACTTACCACAGGGCCTAGTGTGTAGTTAAGTACTACTCAATAAACATTATTACTATTTATTATTACTTCTGTTATCATCTGATGGGTGCTGTTGGACTAACTCTTTAAGCTTCACTGTCTGGGGTTGGGCTTCCGATAGTTGTTGCACTAAGGTCACTAAGTTCATCAACCTCAGAAACTATCTTGGTGTCTGGCATTAGGAGAGAATCTGTTTTGAAGGAAGTGTTGGCCTGCTTGTGTGCCTTGAGTCTAAATTGAAGGAGATATAGCCAGTAACCGCTTCCCATTACCCTGAAGCCACATTTCCAACTTCTAGAATGCATGATTAAAACTTTTTCCTTCACTCTTTCCCTCCATCATTAGTGTGATATGTCAAAACAAGATGCAGCATATCAATCATTTCTTGGAGGAATTCAATAGCAGTTTTTGTGAGTAATGAAAATAATTACCAGGTTGATAGGGGATTTACTATTGAAAATCTGATATAACAGTTGTCTCACATGGTAGAAAGTGTCAAACAAACCAGAAAAGAAAACCGAGATACCAGTAGAAGTAACAAAGATGGGATAGAGTTTACTCGGAAAACTATAACTTATGATTAAACATTTCTCACCATGGTTAAGGATCTAGATGGGAAATTATCGACTAAGAATTTCTAGAACACAGACTAGAACCCATAGCCTAATCTCTAGTCATGGATATTCACATTAAGGTAAGATAACTTGTAGACTTTATCTGATATCTCAACTTTCATCTCTATTTTGTATTTAATTTGATTTAGTTGTTTGTTCAATGAATAAGATCTTTAAATTTAAAAACAAATGTGGACTTCCTAACACCATATACAAAAATAAACTCAAAATGGATTAAAAACCTAAATGTAAGTAAGGCCAGATACTATAAAACTCTTAGAGGAAAACATAGGCAGAATACTCTATGACATAAATCACAGCAAGATCCTTTTTGACCCACCTCCTAGAGTAATGGAAATAAAAACATAAATAAACAAATGGGACCTAATGAAACTTAAAAGCTTTTGCACAGCAAAGGAAACCATAAATAAGATGAAAAGACAACCCTCAGAATGGGAGAAAATACTTGCAAATGAAGCAACTGACAAATGATTAATGTCCAAAATATACAAGAAGCTCATGCAGCTCAATATCAAAAAAATAAAAAACCCAATACAAAAATGAGTGGAAGACCTAAATAGACATTTCTCCAAAGAAGACATACAAATTGCCAACAAACACATGAAAAGATGCTCAACATCACTAATCATTAGAGAAATGCACATCAAAACCACAATGAGGTATCACCTTACACCAGTCAGAATGGCCATCACCAAAAAATCTAGAAACAATAGATGCTGGAGAGGGTGTGGAGAAAAGGGAACCCTCCTGCACTGTTGGTGGGAATGTAAATTGATACAGCCACTATGGAGAACAGTATGGAGATTCCTTAAAAAACTACAAATAGAACTACAATATGACCCAGCAATCCCACTACTGGGCATATACCCTGAGAAAACCATAATTCAAAAAGAGATATGTACCACAATGTTCATTGAAGCACTATTTACAATAGCCAGGACAAGGAAGCAACCTAAATGTCCATCAACAGATGAATGGATAAAGAAGATGTGGCACATATATACAATGGAATATTACTCAGCCATAAAAAGAAACGAAATTGAGTTATTTGTAGTGAGGTGGATGGACCTAGAGTCTGTCATAGAGATTGAAGTAAGTCAGAAAGAGAAAAACAAATACCGTATGCTAACGCATATATATGGCATCTAAAAAAATGGTACTGTTGAACCTAGTGGTAGGGCAGGAATAAAGACACAGACGTACAGAATAGACTTGAGGACATGGAGAAGAGGTAGGGGAAGCTGGGATGAAATGAAAGAGTAGCAATGACATATATACACTACCAAATGTAAAATAGATGGCTAGTGAGAACTTGTTGCATAGCACAGGGAGATCATCTCCATGCTTTATGATGACCTAGAGGGGTGGGATAGGAGGGTGGGAGAGAGGTTCCAGAGGGAGGGGATATGGGGATATATGTATATGTATAAATGATTCACTTTGTTGTACAGCAGAAACTAACACAACATTGTAAAGCAATTATACTCCAATAAAGATGTAAATAAAATAAAATAAAATGCCATGTGAAGAATGGGAAAAAAAAAAAAAAAACAAGTGTGATGATCATTGTAAGTTTGCTATTTTTTATATAGTCAAGAAGGAACATTTTAAAATACTTTTATCTATTATCACTTAATAAAAGAAAGGGTATTTAAAATACCAAAAAGATAAAAAGGGCATAATCTCAGAATAAAGAATAGTTCTACAAATGAATAAAATTAATTTAATAAAAAAATCTATACACTGTCTTTAATTTTCTCATTTTCTAAAGCACAGTAGGACAAGCTGTCACAGACTGATACTATTCAACTATTATTTTTTAGTGATTTTATATGAACCTGTTGTGTCTTCCTAGCATGCTTCATGAGGGCCAATACTAGAGCAAACCCTTCTCATTCTCCCTGAGAGCACCCACCTGCACTGGACACAGAATAAAGTCTCAGTGAGATTGTAATAGATTAGCTCACTGTAAGAATATTCTACTAATGAGAGCTATGTGAAACTGGAAAGGATTATTTTTGTGTCAATAAGTTGTATGTCATTTGAGGTAATCAAGCAGAGGCTGAAAGACTTGTCTGGGAGGGTTATAAAGGGCATTTTTTCTAATCTGAATTTTCTAGAAAAAGATCCTGAGGCAAGATTTAAAGTGCTAATGATTTATTTGAGAGATGCCAAACCTAGGGCAGACAGTGAGTAAAAAGGCAAGTGAGGAAGACAGGCTGTGAAGCAATGAGAAATCAGGTACTATTTCACAACAGATTACGAAAAGACATAGGAGGGCGCTCAGTAAGTGACTCTTTTTTGTATAAGGACATTTTCAGAATGGGCTTTAAAGAGAAATTTTGCCTAGATTCATTTATGGAAGCAAAAAATAGGGGAATTATACTCAACATTTGCTTTGCGGATTAACTCCTCTGCACTTCTGAGTTTTATCATCTGACACCTTCAAAAGCTGCTCTCTGTCACATCCCATGCCTTGAATGTGTAGTGTTTTGTCTAATCTGGAAGTGACGGGAAGAGCCAGAAACTCCATGTGTGGGATTTGTCAGCCACATTGCTTTGAGGTGGCCAAAGGTGAGAAGGAGCTGGACCTAGGGCAGGTAGCTTATTGGTCTCAGGGGGAGGAACACTGTGAGCAAAGTGTTGTTGGCTGAGGTGGACAGAGCAGCTGAGGGTCCAGGGAACAGCTGCCTCTAAGGAGACCTGAGAAGTATATAAAATTTGTTTCCAAGATAGTATTCATATATAGAAAGTTGAACCAGACCACTGTTCCCAATGTCTATTACAAGTACCACTTGTGATATACAAGATGATTTTAGGTGGACTGTGAGTAAATAAATTTTAAATATGTGTCTGTTTTAATGTGTATCAGGATAAAATAACTAGTACTTTAACATAATACTGTTATATACTATAACATATTCAAAACAACAGTGTAAGTTTTCTCTTGAGCATAAATGTTTTAAAACAAAAATTAGAGTTAATTTAAAGAATAATAAGTAAATCTGAATATAGATTATATACAGATGTGACAGAAGTAGCTGTATAATAACTGAAGTTTAGAAATACCAGACCAGATGATTCTTCCACCTCAAGTGTCCATGATGTGATGAATGAACAACTACATAAATTTTGTCCTCATGATAATAAAAGCTGCTAAGACGTTGAAAAGTCAGGGGCCCTCTTCTCCAGTGTGTGAATTGCTTTGGCTTGGATTTGATTTTAGGACCCTATACTTTTTCTCAATAAAGCTCTGCTAAGCCTCCCAGTTTGGTTTTATAGAGTCCCATTTTTTCTTTCATTAAATATTTATTTATTCTAGTGCCTTAAAGTGGGAAAAAAAGTAAACCTAATAGTCATTTGTAGGGGTACTTATTCTCTCTCGCTGCACTGAAGCATTAGCACTAACCAGGACGATTCATCTTCATCCTTCATTAGAGTGTGTTATTCACTGAAGTGGTTTATGGTCAAATAGAGTTGCTGGCCTTGCAGATTCTCTTCGGGGTGGTACTGAATCAAATGTGTTCTTCATGTATAGATAAATCATTCCTTAGATTTTCGTGGTTGAATTTGTGTTAATTTCCAAAACTAACTGGCAAAACTGATAAAACCTTACTAAAAAGCGTTCTAGTGTGTGGACACTAATTCAAATGTTTTCTCATGCAATACATCTTATCTTAAATACATACTTAAATGAATAATTAAGATATTTTGTACTTTCCAATGAAACTAAAAACTAAAATATATGAAAAGATGAGGGCATATTTTTGATGACAGCCCATATAAAACTTTTTATATGAGAGTAAAATAAAGGCAGAGCAGCACTGCCAGGATAGACCTGTTAAAAATCAACAGGAACTGGATCTGGGACCTTTTTTTGTCAAGATGGACACTTCCCTACAGACAATAGCAAGTGCTTCTTTTTTTTTTTTTTTTTTTTTTTTTGCGGTACGCGGGCCTCTCCCTGTTGTGGCCTCTCCCGTTGCGGAGCACAGGCTCTGGACGCGCAGGCTCAGCGGCCACGGCTCACGGGCCCAGCCGCTTCGCAGCATGTGGGATCTTCCCGGACCGGGGCACGAACTCGTGTCCCCTGCATCGACAGGCGGACTCTCAACCACTGTGCCACCAGGGAAGCCCAGCAAGTGCTTCTTGACGGAACTTAAAAAATGATTATAGGGATCCTGTCCCTGTAACTTCTTTACAGGTGATTCTCACTTATTCCTTATTGAAATTTTGTCAAAAAGTTCTTTTGATGACAATGCTGTAAGGGTATCAATAATAATAGCTGCTATATTAAAACACCGTATAATAATCACCAATACTGTATACATTATATTCATTATTTCATTGAGTTCTCATCATGACCTCATGAAATGGATACTAGTATTTCCGTTTTACCATTAGTATTAATATTAGTATTTCCATTTTAAGTAGGAAAAGGAAGGTAATTAACTTGTCCAAGATGGCACAATTGGGATTTGAATTTGATTTGTCTGTTTGTAAATTCTGCATTTTTAACCATTAGTCTGTTCCTACAAAGACTACAGCCAGAGAAAAGCAAAAGCAGAATAGATCAACTGGAGATGTATCACCCCGGTTATTGCCTAATTAAGAGATTGGAATGGTGACTAATGAATAAATAAAATTATAAGAAATGGATGTCCAGGGTGAAATTCTCTTTGAAAAATGACCTGGACAAGTGTTCTGTGGTCTGAACTCTTGTAATAACCTTTTTCTTTCTCCTCATCTTGGATTGGAAAGAGTATTTAAGAAATCACTAATAATGCACCCATAGTTACTTTCTATTTTTAAATAGCCAAATCTGTCATGCTGGATAAAATGTTAGGAAGATACAGCCCTGAAAAAAACATGGATCTGGAAATTAATGATGAACCTCATTTTTCTCCACCTCTTTGCTCAGGAATGTATGAGTAACTTGAATTACTAAGATTTCTTGAGAATGAATGGAGATTATTTCAATTTGACGAAAGATATAGGATGAGAGTCTTAAGGAGGAGAGATGGAAGAAACAGTTACTCTGATAATGAATCCTAAGAAAAGATAGTGACATTAATAGACTCAAATTAAGATCAGGAGATCCTGATTTTTCAGCACCTTAGTTGTAATAATGGGAAAGGTAAATGGAAATAATAACTGCTCAGGATGAAACTGGAAAAACTGAGGTGTTTTGGTAAAAGTAAATTAGAAAGATGAAATGCGGGAATATATAATCATCACTTTGTTTCTATACCTTGGGTTTAGTTGGCTTATCTGAAGCTCTGAACACACTAGCTTATGAATGGATATAGAGGAGACCAACAATAAGTAATAATGTGCAAATTTTGATGCTGGAATTCTTCCATTTGAGAAGGTAGCTCTGTAACTGGACCAGAAGAAACATGGTTATAGAAGGCAGAGGAAATATGGGATTAGTCTGATGCTTAAGCAGGCCACATTCTTCTGGGAAAATGATGGGCTGAATCTCAGCACCACAGCTAGGACTTCACTGCATTTTTCTCCTGGAAGTTGAATGCAAAGGTATGGAGGCAGCTCCATGGATTCTGGTGACAGAATTCCAGATACTTTCTTTTTGCAATACTAAGTTATAGCTCATCCATGTCTTGGGCTTACTGAATGCACTGTTTCTCAAAGTATGGTCCTTGACTCTACTGTATCAGAATCTCCTTTGGTATTTATTAAAATTATAGATTTCTTGGTCTCACCTTTGGAGGTTTGGCCAGAAATTGGCAGTTGCAGGAGTGTCTTAGGTCAGATTCCTCAGCAAACAGACTCTGAAGCAGAGTTTTGTATTAGAACGTTTACTGAGAGATTGCTCTCAGGTACAGCACTTGTAAGGGTGTGAGGGAAGCATAATTGGCTATTGTAACAGAAACCTCAGCCAATCCTACAGGGGATTTTGGAGCTAGGGCCTTCAGATTTGCCATGAACTGAGGCAAATGGACCAGGCCTTTGTGTTTTTGCATTGAACAATTATTTATTATAGGCATGGAGGGAGTGTAACTTTGGGTGAGGCAGTTTCCCTTAGCTAAGCACAATTGTAATCATCCACATCAGTAGCCAACACTCTGGGTTTCTGGAGGAATGAGTGCCTCCATCTACAGAAGCCACTATCATCCATTCTTTCCACCACTTGGGTATATTTGTAGCATTTAGTAAGTTCATGCCATTTGGTAAAACTTGCCCCAGGATTCCAGTTGGTCTGTTTTCTGGGGAAACATAAGAAGAAAGTCAGTGAGGTGAATTATAGCTTCAGCTACTGAAACTAATCTTGAGACTGCAATGAGCACTGATTGCCTCCATTCTCAACATGCATTCTAGATTCCTCTCACCTTGACTAACATCTCTGTTGGTCCAGGAGGGTAACTTGGTGGAGTGAGTTAGACTCTCATCTCAGAGAGGTCTGAGCTTCTGATCACTGTGCTCTTCTCAGGCTGTGATTGCTGCACTTGTCCATTTACCATCAAAATTAAGAAGCAAAGTGCCACAAGATGCACTGATGGATCATCTGGGTATCAAATAATTCTTCCCTGCCAGCACTGTGTATGAGAAGTCCTACTTTTTCCCGAGGATCAGGGTCAAGTATACCTGCAGATATGGTGACTCATTTCTATGCCACTCATTTCTATGGCAAGTTCATGTATATCCTTAACTTGGTCATTTTTATTCCAACAAAGTGGTTGACTAGGTACATCCTCAGATCCTCAAAGCTCTACCCATTGAGAGGATTCCCCTTACGGCTATCTTTCAGACCACCCCTGAGTGGGGCTGTAATGAAGCATCCATCTTCATCTTGTACACACATACTGACAGACCCATTTGTAAAACAAACTCAGCCTTTCCTTTTCCATCAGCTGGTCATAAAGGCACCTCTTCCACCTTCCCTCTGCAGCCATGGGTGTGAGCTGATGGAGAGGTACAAATAAAATGCTGGTAAATGACACGGAAGTCTGGACCACCTGCCTATGCCATTTACTTTCTCCCTGTGGCCTTACTTATGATCAGTATGGTCCCTAAATGTATTGTTCCCTCTTATATTACTGTTGCTTCCACCTATGACTTGGTATATCTGACTATTTACAACTAGTGATGGGTAGATAGCTCTAGCTACATGTTCTCTTGAACTTTCAAGGTCAAATACTACATTTCCACTAAAGTTTAGCAACATGCCAGAGTTTTTGAAAGCTGTATAGTTCCTTGCTGAAAATGGTATGGCCTTGCACCAGATCTCTAGAGGATGTATACTATTATTCTTCTATCGGAGCTTGCCATAAGCTTTACAAAGCATCTTCTCCCACTATAGATACTTTTAGTGCCATAGGATCTACCATGAATTGTGCACCACATCCTGAACCTGACACAGAGCTGTCACTTGGAAAATAGGTCAGACAGTATTCCCAAGTGTGAAATATGTTGTTTCTGGAACATGCAGAGACCTGCCAGATGGTTGTGTTTCCCGCCTGGTGATGGGACTTCTGAGGTATAATGATTTTTCCTTTATTCTTGAGGCAATGTCTCAGCATTCCCCAGACTACTGGATCTCTGAAAATTTCACAGATGTGGGCCCATAGATCTTCACAGAGTTTATTTTCCGTACCTTACTTTATGAATCTTACCAAGGCCTCTATCATATTTGCTGCTTCTTGTTCATCTGGTCTGATTATCATGATATCATCAACAGAATGCACTATTTAAATATTCTGTGGAATGTTCAAATGATCCAGATCCCTTTGAACTGTACTATGACAGAAGGTGGGAGAGTTAACATAGCTTAGGCACCACCATAAAGGTATTTTGTTGTTCATCTCATAAGAATATGAAGTGCTTCTGATCCTTCTTCTTGAGAATGGAAAAAATGGCATTGGCCAAACTAAGGGCAACATACAATGTCACAGGGGCTATGCTGATCTTCTGAAGCAGAAATACCACTGTTGGCAAAGCAGCTGCAATTGAGACTACAGTTTTTGAGTTTATATAAGTTTACTGCCATTTGCTAGCATTGAAGGATGTAACCTTGGGTCAGACAACTCCCTTTGGTTTAGGGAAATGCCTGGAGAGGGACTCGGCTGTGAGTCATCAGTAGCCAATAACCCTAGCAGCTGGAAAAGAGAGTGCATCAGTCCAGAAGGTGGGGTCTGGGCAGCACACCACAACACGCAAAACAGGCTCTTTTAGTGAATCTTATACACATTGACATTTGAGTACACTCTTCAGGGAAAGCACCCTATATTCCTCAGCTATGAATTTTAAATGTTTCCTTTGGACCATTGGAAAATGCCCAATTTTGGTTTATATTCCCCTTTCAGTTTATTTTAGCCATTAGTTTATGTCTCTGTGTTTTTTGAAAAGTATTAAATTGTCACTTTAGAACTATTTTTTATTTTTCAAACTTCAGTCATAAAATTCACTAAAATTATCCAGGCATTAAAAGTGAGTACAATTGAAATAGACAAATTGGTATTTCCTATTTTCAGAAGCGATATAGTGATTCTCACCCTTAAAACACACACAGGCCACACTTACACACCACATACACACATACACACACATACCAGTTTTGGGTGATTATGAGTAAAGTTGCTATAAACATTTGTGTATGGCATTTTGTGTGAACATAAGTTTTTATTTACTTAGGTGTATACTAAGGGATAGGATTGTAGGATCATGTGGTAAGTGAAGACTTAACTTTATAAAAAAACTGCCCAATTATTTTCCAAAGTGACTATATCATTTTGCACTCTGTCCCTGCCTCCAGCAGTGTATGAGAATTATAGCTGTTTTGTGTCCTTGCCATCATTTGGTAAGTTTTTTATTTTACATTTTTTTCATTCTAATAGGTGTGTAGAGGTGTCTCACTTTGGTTTTCATTTGCATTTTTTCTAACAGCTAATAATGTTTGAGAATCTGACTCAGAAACCCTGTTCTGCCACTTTTCTGGTTGAGTCACCACCCATATGTTACACAAACTCTCTAAGCTTCAGTTTCCTCAGATAGGCAAAAATGCTCTTATGCAGTTAAGAGCATTTAACTCGAAAGAGCATTAACTCGAAATGCAGTTAAATGTGAGAATGTATGTAAAGGAAAATACACTGTAAGGTTTATAATAGATGTTCAATAAATGTGAATACTCATGAGTCTTCTCAACTTGTTTCATTGTTCTCAAAATTCCATGCTTAAAAAAAACCCCTTCAAATATTGAAAAATACACTTGGACCCAGGTAGACCCAACCAGCCATGTAATCATGCCCTGATAAGTTTTCCAGGCCACTAGTTACACAGGTACATGTTGCCTAATAGACTTCCAAAATTTCAAGCTTAAGAAGGCACTTGTAGCCAATATGAGTGCATTTATGTTTTACCTGAAGCATTGTGTGTTCTCTCTGTTCTTGCCCTGCTAGATAATGAAAGAGGCATTAATGGTCCCGATTACAAAATTTGATTTATAGCTCTTTGTTACTTTCTCTGGCAGTTACCATGCAGTAGGAAAATCCACACACAGCAATCTAAAGACTGAAATTTTTCTTTGCAATTTAGGCATTTAATTGGGGTTTTAAAGCTTAATTAAAAAGTTAAATCATTTGTCTTTATTTCTGAAACAATGCTATTGTGGATGGTTCAATTATGTAAGATAAAACGTAACAAGATAGGTATGTCCATGTCTGAAGTTATAGCATCATTCACACATACAGCACAGTCCCATAAATTGTATTTGAGAAGACAGAACAAAATTGAAATACAGAGTCATTAAATAGGTATTGAAAGTAACTTCTGGTCTATGAAGTTGTTTTTCTCTCTTTTGTTTCATGGTCTTAGCAACATATGACTTCTTTTTCTAAAAATGTAAATGATGAGAAAAAAGATTTTATGTGTATTACCTATAATTCCATCCAAAATGGGCACACACAGAAAAAAACTAGAATGAAACTTCTCATCAATCTTCAATTATTTAGCATTAGGGAAGAAACTGCATGGCTTGTTTCTGAGTAATCAGAAACATTCCTCAGGTGTATAAATGTACTTTCTAATTTTTAAGGAACTGTATACCTAGGCTTCCACTAACCTAGGTCCTGAACCTCCGCATTTTTGGAAGATTCTTGGTGCATCCCTACATTTCCACATGTTCTAGGAATTCAGTCTCTTGTTCTTTCTTCTATAACCGCCTTGATTTTGTGGAGTGATGTCTTTTGCTTCAAGATAGGCTGTGAAGTGTGTGAAAATGCACATGAGATTATATACCTGGGTTATAAGACTCTTGCTATTGTATAAAATTAGGATATATTAGATTTGTGGTATTTAAATGTTCTTGAATTTGGTGGCTCATATGATAAGGAATGATTATATCATGTTATTCCTGGATAAGACCAAGATAGCAGATAACAGCTGACAGTCTACTGGAGAAGGGCTGGATGCAGCCAGGAGTGAGTGTTCTGAGATGACTTAGATTTTATATGTGTGGCCTGCATCTACGCTCCTAGGATATTCACCCTCAACCTTGTCTGTACATGTTGGGGGCTAATGGAGCAAGAATATAAAGAAAATGCTATGTAAAACTTTCTTATTGGATTATGTTGATATTAGGATTTCAGGAATGATATAGAAAATATCTGTGAATTGTGGAAGTTGATTTTGATGGGAATAAACAAGAATACTGCAACTTGATAAGACTAGTCCCACCTTATGGCTGTGGAAGAGGTTGGTTCCTACAGTGATGTGAATGTCCTCAGGTAAATTAAAGTGATCGCAATCTAAGACTGTGTTGACTGGCCTACAATAGATGTTACCTGGGCCTTGGTGTCTATACTATAGAGCTGGAGTGGCTGGGGGAGGGCTAATGGTAAAGCATAGTTTCTTTACCTTACCATTTCTAAGAAACCCTGAAAACAGGCACTGTGTGTTTGTAGTGGATCCTATGGTGAGCCATGCAGAGTACTTCAGGACCAAGCCACTCATCCTCCCAGCTTTTGAGATTGTAAGTGGCTGATGTGTCTCAGCTGACTCCAAACTGGGTCTTGCCGTCAGTGGAATAGAGTTGCCTCACTCAAAATCACAGCCCTCCCGGGGGACAATCTGCATCCAAAGACTGGTCAACGCAGGGTATACAGTCCTCTTCTCCCATCTCCATTCATGACAACAATGAAGGATCATCCCAACTCTAGAGTGCCCATAGTATTGGCTGAGGTTACACAATTTGGGGTTTGGTAAATTTTGCTAAAGAATGGAGTCTTAAGTAAGAATAAGAATACGACACCTACTAGCTGTAATAAGGCCTTGAGATAGTGTCCAACTTTTGGACATAGAGAACTATTTCAGAATAATAATACATACCTTTTTTTGAGTACTTATGATTGCTTTTCATGTATTAACTCATGTAATCTCATAATATCACTATAAAATAAGTACTACTATTTAAGTATGAAGTGATTTCTGCTCTACTGTGTTTATCTTCTTATCTTTGGTGATACATATTATCAAAAATGTTTTAAATAAAAAAATCTTAGAATGTGAAAGTAGAATTATAAGAATTATACCAAAATAAGTGTTAATCTACATTTTTGGTTTGGTAATCATTCATAATTACAAAGCTAGAAAGTAACAGAATCACAATAAAATATTATCTGGTTGTTTTAGGGAAAATCCCCATGACCTGGTTATTCTTAGTCGTAGTCTGAAATGGATATTGCTTCTCCAAGCCTGGCCTGGCCAAATATCCCACCTCAGTGTTATTATGCTAGACACCCTGCAGGTATTCTCCTTTTGGTGCAGACATTCTTAAAGTTTTTCTTGAGACATTCCTTCAAATGGAATTCATAAATTTATTGTTGTGGATGTTTGCTGAACAATGATTTCTCTCTTGCTTTTAATATGGTGCTCCTTTCTACTTTCTCTTTCCTCCTTCTCTTCTTCATCATCCTCACTTTCTGTTCTCACCTCCTTCCCTTCTTACATGCAATGGTACTATCTTCATCTTGGCCTCCTTCAGCTTATCTTTTCTGACTTTTCATGTTTTTCTACAAATTTTCTTTTTGTACTTGCTTTGATCATTTCATCATGCATTCATTCCATATTTTAATTTGCAGTATCACTGTCCTCCAAGTCAACCTGGAAAGAAAACTCAGAACTGTTGCTGATCCCTTTCTTTCCTTTGTACTGAGAGACAAGACTTTGGAATCAGTTCTGGATTCAAATGCCAATTCTGATCCTTCTACTGATTCTTATAGCAAATGCTTTATTAAGAGATCAAGTTAGAGAGACAGAGCTAATATCAATGGTCTCAAATGCCCAAACGAAGACTAAAAACTTTAGTTTGCAAGTAGAATTAATTTGGTCATCAAAGCACTAGTTTCCTTACCAATATGAATTCTTTGAGGATATAGTCTGTATCCTATTCCCTTTGTATCTCCAGTGCCCTGAACTCTGCCTAATAAATATTTGCTGAACGAAAGTAGTAGGAATCCATTGGAAATTTTTAAACAAAGGGGTGACATGATCAGATGTATACTTGGAATGTTAATCTGTGGGTTGTATTTAGGTTGGAGTGAGGTAGGAAGAGTCTGAAGTTTAGGTTAGAGAAGACACAAAGAGAGAGAGTGGAGAAAATTGGCACAAATTGTTTTATTAGAGAACTTATTAATTCTGAATAATGGATGACGAAAATGTAATGTTGCTGTTGTTGACTTGTTGATGGTAGTAGAAATTTTGTAAAATAGAAGAGACATATATATTTGAAAGCGGTGGGGAAATTGTTTAAACATGCATAACAGTGTGATTGAAGATATGAAAGAGTGTGGAAAAAGGTATCAAGTTCTTAGAGGAGGTAGGATGCAGTGGAGTCAAGGTTAGTCTTGAAAATGAATAGGCATATTTCTTCTGTGAAAGAAGAAAGTTTAAATTAGGTTACAAAAAAATGTTAGCATATGTGTGCATGTTTGTGTGTGTGTAGAGGATGGGGTGGTGCTGTTGGAAGTTGAGATAATTGGTGTCAAATGACCAGATCAGTGGTTTTTACCATTGGCTGCAGATTAGAATCACTTGGGGAGTTCTTAAAAAAATAATAATATTGTTGTGTAGATTTCATGCCAGTCCAATTAAACCATAGTCTCTAGGGGTGGAGCCCAGGCCCCAGGATTTTTAAACACTCCCTAGGTGAGTCTATTGTGCAGCCACAGTTGAAAGCTGCTGGCCTATATCTTCTTAGTAACATGGAGACAATGCTTCCTCCTGTGAGCAAATTGGAGTGAGAATAAGACAAAGTTTAGACAAGAGATAATAATAACGACTGGGGAAACTCAATGAAAAGTCAATAAGCTATACTAAAAATGTTCTGAGCACTTGGGGGGCTCAAATGATATTAAGTCATTTGAAATTTAAAGCAAACAACCAGTGTGGCATTGTGATGTTATCTAGCAATGTATGACAACCAAGGAGTGGGGAAAACAAACATTAAGGTCATTCACAGTAGAGAACTGGCATTGTTAATTGTTCCCAAATCATGCTGAGCATCAGAATAATCCAAAAATATTTAGAAAAAAAAGAAAGCTCCAGGACCTCACCTCCAATGAGCTTCTTTCAATAGATCACTGCATCTGGATTGGGGCTGGCAATGTGTTTTGTTCTGTTTTTTTTTTCCTTTTCTCTCTCTCTTTTTTTTTTTTTTTC
The DNA here is from genome assembly GCF_039906515.1 of Pseudorca crassidens. Classification (NCBI taxonomy): domain Eukaryota; kingdom Metazoa; phylum Chordata; class Mammalia; order Artiodactyla; family Delphinidae; genus Pseudorca; species Pseudorca crassidens. The sequence goes on along the minus strand of NC_090304.1, from coordinate 76,894,035 downwards.
GGTACGTGGGCCTCTCACTGTTGTGGCCTCTCCCGTTGTGGAGCACAGGCTCCAGACACGCAGGCTCAGCAGCCATGGCTCACGGGCCTAGCTGCTCCGCGGCATGTGGGATCTTCCTGGACCGGGGCACGAACCCGTGTCCCCTACATCGGCAGGCGGACTCTCAACCACTGCGCCACCAGGGAAGCCCTAGAATTGTTTTTCAGCCTGAGACATTTGTCTCTTAATCTCTCTATGTGTCTTCTATTCCAAGCAAGGTGCCGTGGAGGATACATGTGGTACAGAGATCCCTCTCGATTTAAATCTAAACTGGGATTCAGACAAATCTGATGGGTACAGACCTGCCAGGCATCTTCTATAAGAAATGCATATTTATCCTCAGAAAAAAGAGATTCTGCAACCATCACAATGTCTGCCTCTCACATTTGTCTCTTGTCTCAGTTTTCCCATGCACCCTCCTGAAAATAGTTTACCTCAATTATTTGAATAACATAAGAAGAGTATTAAAATATAAAATTACGAACATTCTACATATTCCATCTAACCCCCAGTCCCCTTATCTTGCCACGTGCCGTGCAATCCAAAAGTTCTTTTTCTGAGATATACCTCAGTAAAAAAAAAGCTATGGTGATTTTTCTTCAAATCTCATAAGTTAGGTTTCTAGGTTAATTCTAATTGTAGTAGTATTTAAAGTGACTTTAGTTATCAGACCAATTTAATAATATTGGAAGAAAATCTAATAGTCAACTTTGTTCTGAAATACTCCTCCTTTTGCTAAAGGTTTTCATGCTTTTACTTAACTTACTAGTTTGTCTATTGTTTTATAGATAATTATTACTTTATAGATCCTTGATGCAGTCAAGACCATCAAATATAAAGAAAGTGTGGCAAGTCTATTTGTTAAAAGTGAATTATCACTCTTTATTTCTAGGGATTGACAACCATTTATTATTTCTAACGTCTACAACGGGATGAGTGTGTTTTCTAAGAAAATTGATTTTATTACTTTGGAAATGGAAGCCTATTATTTTCATTTCAGTAATTTCACCAAATGGCCATCACATTTAAATATTTCTTTCTAAGTGAGACTTTTCTATCTATCCCTTTATGTTCTTCATTGAAAGAGAAAGATGTAGTTTGTTGCAAATATGATATGTGACAAGGCAGAGATAATGCTGTGGTTCAAAAGGACATGAGTTTTTTCCTTACTGTATAATTAAAACATGAAATAGTAAACATGAATCATATGTTGAATTGTATGTTGTCAAAATGAGACTGAAAATGTTATTTAAAATATTCCTTTATCTATGCTCAAAGTACTTCTAAGGGACTGAGGCAAACAGTTTATAATCTGTTCTTTTTCTTTTGCTACTTTCCATACAGGTTAATTACATTTATGTACCTTTTCTACATTATTTATTAGACTGTTTCTGATTATACCAACCACATAGCGTTCATAGCTCACAAAGTCAAGATAAGTACAATACTTATAGGTGGGGGAAAAAAGAAACCTCAAGGGACAGTGAATGCAGAGATTGGGGTAATGCATCTACAAGCCAAGGAATGCCAAAAATTGCCAGCAAATGATGAGAAGCTAGGAGAGAGGGGTGGAACAGATCCTCCCTTGTAGCCCTCAGAAAGGGCCAGTCCTGCTGACACCTTGATCTCAAACTTTTAGCCTTCAGAACTGTGAGACACTAAATTTCTGTTAAGCCACTCAGTTGTGGTACTTTGTTATGGCAGCCCTAAAAAAAACATAATACACAAGACATTTATTCATCTCTCTGTGCCACAGTTTTCTCATATACAAAGTGATAGTGATAATAATATTTACCTTCTAGGGTTTCGTGAAGATTAAGTGAGTTAATGAATATAAAGTACTTAGAATTGTGTCTGCCACATAGAGGCATAGGGCCGACATTGCTTGGTTGAATTGACAACCATTCTTGTTTCCTTCTCTTTTGCTAAATGCTAAATAGCATCCTATTTGTAAGAGGGATTTTCGACCTACTTGAAGATCAATAATCCTCTACTGATACAAGGGAATAGAAAACAGATTTTTGTTTTGTTTCGTTTTGTTTTGTTTAGCATGGTGTAGGTCACAGGTTATAATAGAGAATGAGAGGAAGATGGCGGAAGAGTAAGACGCGGAGATTACCTTCCTCCCCACAGATACACCAGAAATACATCTACACGTGGAACAACTCCTACAGAACACCTACTGAACGCTGGCAGAAGAACCTCAGACCTCCCAAAAGGCAAGAAAGCCCCACGTACCTGGGTAGGGCAAAATAAAAAAGAATAAACAGAGACAAAATGATAGGGACGGGACCTGCACCAGTGGGAAGGAGCCGAGAAGGAGGAAAGGTTTCCACACACTAGTAAGCCCCTTCGTGGGCAGAGACTGCGGGAGGCGGAGGGAGAAAGCTTCGCAGCCGCGGAGGAGAGCGCAGCCACAGGGGTGCGGAGGGCAAAGCAGAGAGATTCCCGCATAGAGGATTGGTGCCGACCAGCACTCACCAGCCCGAGAGGCTTGTCTGCTCACCCGTCTGGGCGGGCGGGGCTGGGAGCTGAGGCTCGGGCTTTGGTCGGAGCACAGGGAGAGGACTGGGGTTGGCGGTGTGAACACAGCCTGCAGGGGGTTAGTGCACCACGGGTAGCCGGGAGGGAGTCTGGGGAAAAGTCTGGACCTGCCGAAGAGGCAAAAGACTTTTTCTTCCCTCTTTGTTTCCTGGTGCGCGAGGAGAGGGGATTAAGAGCGCTGCTTAAAGGAGCTCCAGAGACGGGCGCGAGCCGCGGCTAAAAACGCGGACTCCAGAGACGTGCATGAGACGCTAAGGCTGCTGCTGCTGCCACCAAGAAGCCTGTATGCGAGCACAGGTCACTATCCACACCCCTCTTCCGGGAAGCCTGTGCAGCCCGCCACTGCCAGGGTTCCAGGATCCAGGGACAACTTCCCCGGGAGAACGCACGGCGTGCCTCAGGCTGGTGCAACTTCACGCGGGCCTCTGCCGCCGCAGGCTCGCCCCGCACTCCAGACCCCTCCGTCCCTCCGGCCTGAGTGAGGCAGAGCCCCCGAAGCAGCTGCTCCTTTAACCCCGTCCTGTCTGAGCGAAGAACAGACGCCCTCCGGAGACCTACACGCAGAGGCGGGACCAAATCCAAAGCTGAGCCCCGGGAGCTGTGAGAACAAAGAAGAGAAAGGGAAATCTCTCCCAGCAGCCTCAGAAGCAGCGGATAAAAGTTCCACAATCAACTTGATGTACCTGCATCTGTGGAATACCTGAACAGACAAGGAATCATCCCAAATTGAGAAGGTGGGCTTTGAGAGCAAGATTTATTATTTTTTCCCCTTTTCCTCTTTTTGTGAGTGTGTATGTGTATGCTTCCGTGTGAGATTTTGTCTGTATAGCTTTGCTTCCACCATTTGTCCTAGGGTTCTATCCGTCTGTTTTTTTTTTTTTTCTTAAAAAAATTTTTTTTCTTAATAATTATTTTTTATTTTAATAACTTTATTTTATTTTACCTAATCTTCTTTCCTTCCTTCGTTCCTTCCTTCCTCCCTCCCTCCCTGCCCCCCTCCATCCCTCCTTTCTTTCTTTCCTTCTTTCTACTTTTTCTACCTTTTATTCTGAGCCATGTGGTTGAAAGGCTCTTGGTGCTGCAGCCAAGAGTCAATGCTGTGCCTCTGAGATGGGAGAGCCAACTTCAGGACACTGGCTCACAAGAGACCTCCCAGCTCCACGTAATATCAAACGGCGAAAATCTCCCAGATATCTCCATTGCAAAACCAGCACCCAGCTTCATTCAGCGACCAGCAAGCTACAGTGCTGGACACCCTATGCCAAACAACTAGCAAGACAGGAACACAACGCCACCCATTAGCAGAGAGGCTGCCTAAAATCATAATAAGTCCACAGACACCCCAAAATACACCATCAGACGTGGACCTGCCCACCAGAAAGAAAAGATCCAGCCTCATCCACCAGAACACAGGCACTAGTCCCCTCCACCAGGAAGCCTACACAACCCACTGAACCAACTTTAGCCACTGGGGACAGACACCAAACAACGGGAACTACGAATCTGCAGCCTGCAAAAAGGAGACCCCAAACACAGTAAGATAAGCAAAATGAGAAGACAGAAACACACAGCAGATGAAGGAGCAAGATAAAAACCCACCAGACCTAACAAATGAAGAGGAAATAGGCAGTCTACCTGAAAAATAATTCAGAATAATGATAGTAAAGATGATCCAAAATCTTGGAAATAGAATAGACAAATTGCAAGAAACATTTAACAGAGACCTAGAAGAACTAAAGATGAAACAAGCAACAATGAACAACACAATAAATGAAATTAAAAGTACTCTAGATGGGATCAATAGCAGAATAACTGAGGCACAAGAATGGATAAGTGACCTGGAAGATAAAATAGTGGAAATAACTACTGCAGAGCAGAATAAAGAAAAAAGAATGAAAAGAACTGAGGACAGTCTCAGAGACCTCTGGGACAACATTAAACACATGAACATTCGAATTGTAAGGGTTCCAGAAGAAGAAGAGAAAAAGAAAGGGACTGAGAAAATATTTGAAGAGATTATAGTTGAAAACTTCCCTAATATGGGAAAGGAAATATTTAATCAAGTCCAGGAAGCGCAGAGAGTCCATAGAGGATAAATCCAAGGAGAAATATGCCAAGACACATATTAATCAAACTGTCAAAAATTAAATACAAAGAAAGCCTATTAAAAGCAGCAAGGGAAAAACAACAAATAACACACAAGGGAATCCCCATAAGGTTAACAGCTGATCTTTCAGCAGAAACTCTGCAAGCCAGAAGGGAGTGGCAGGACATATTTAAAGTGATGAAGGAGAAAAACCTGCAACCAAGATTACTCTACCCAGCAAGGATCTCATTCAGATTTGTTGGAGAAATTAAAACCTTTACAGACAAGCAAAAGCTGAGAGAGTTCAGCACCACCAAACCAGATTTACAACAAATGCTAAAGGAACTTCTCTAGGCAAGAAACACAAGAGAAGGAAAAGACCTACAATAACGAAACCAAAACAATTAAGAAAATGGTAATAGAAACATAAATATCGATAATTACTTTAAATATAAATGAAATAAATGCTCCCACCAAAAGACACAGGTTTGCTGAATGGATACAAAAACAAGACCCATATATATGCTGTCTACAAGAGACCCACTTCAGACCTAGAGACACATACAGACTGAAAGTAAGGGGATGGAAAAAGATATTCCATGGAAATGGAAACCAAAAGAAAGCTGGCGTAGCAATTCTCATATCAGACAAAATAGACTTTAAAATAAAGACTATTACAAGAGACAAAGAAGGACACTACATAATGATCAAGGGATCGATCCAAGATTAACATAAAACAATTGTAAATATTTATGCACCCAACATAGGAGCACCTCAATACATAAGGCAAATACTAACAGCCATAAAAGGGGAAATCGACAGTAACACATTCATATACGGGACTTTAACACCCCACTTTCACCAATGGACAGATCGTCCAAAAGGAAAATAAATAAGGAAACAGAAGCATTAAATAATACTTTAAACAAGATGGACTTAACTGATAGTTAGAGGACATTCCATCCAAAAACAACAGAATACATATTTTTCTCAAGTGCTCATGGAACATTCTCCAAGATAGATCATATCTTGGGTCACAAATCAAGCCTTGGTAAATTTAAGAAAATTGAAATTGTATCAAGTATCTTTTCCGACCACAACACTCTGAGACTAGATATCAATTACAGGAAAAGATCTGAAAAAAATACAAACACATGGAGGCTAAACAATACACTACTTAATAATGAAGTGATCACTGAAGAAATCAAAGAGGAAATTTAAAAATACCTAGAAACAAATGACAATGGAGACACGACGACCCAAAACCTATGGGATGCAGCAAAAGCAGTTCTAAAAGGGAAGTTTATAGCAATACAATCCTACCTTAAGAAACAGGAAGCATCTCGAATAAACAACCTAACCTTGCACCTAAAGCAATTAGAGAAAGAAGAACAAAAAACCCCAAAGTTAGCAGAAGGAAAGAAATCATAAAAATCAGGACAGAAATAAATGAAAAAGAGATGAAGGAAATGACAACAAAGATGAATAAAACTAAAAGATGGTTCTTTGAGAAGATAAACAAAATTGATAAACCATTAGCCAGACTCATGAAGAAAAAAAGGGAGAAGACTCAAATCAATAGAATTAGAAATCAAAAAGGAGGAGTAACAACTGACACTGCATAAATACAAAAGATCATGAGAGATTACTACAAGCAACACTATGCCACTAAAGTGGACAACCTGGAAGAAATGGACAAATACTTAGAAATGCACAACCTGCCAAGACTGAAGCAGGAAGAAGTAGAAAATATGAACAGACCAATCACAAGCACTGGAATTGAAACTGTGATTAAAAATCATCCAACAAACAAAAGAACAGGACCAGATGGCTTCACAGGCGAATTCTATCAAATATTTAGAGAAGAGCTAACACCTATCCTTCTCAAACTCTTCCAAAATATAACAGAGGGAGGAACACTCCCAAACTCATTCTCCAAGGCCACTATCACCTTGATACCAAAACCAGACAAGGATGTCACAAAGAAAGAAAACTACAGGGCAATATCACTGATGGACATAGATGCAAAAATCCTCAACAAAATACTAGCAAACAGAATCCAACAGCACATTAAAAGGATCATACATCATGATAGAGTGGGGTTTATTCCAGGAATGAAAGGATTCTTCAATATATGTAAATCAATCGACATGATACACCATATTAACAAATTGAAGGAGAAAAACCATACGATCATCTCAATAGATGCAGAGAAAGCTTCCACAAAATTCAACATCCATTTATGATAAAAACCCTGCAGAAAGTAGACATAGAGGGAACTTTCCTCAACATAATAAAGGCCATATATGACAAACCAACAGCCAACATTGTCCTCAATGGTGAAAAACTGAAATCATTTCCAATAAGATCAGAAGCAAGACAAGGTTGCCCACTCTCACCACTCTTATTCAACATAGTTTTAGAAGTTTTAGCCACAGCAATCAGAGAAGAAAAGGAAATAAAATGAACCCAAATCAGAAAAGAAGTAAAACTGTCACTGCTTGCAGATGATATGACACTATACATAGAGAATCGTAAAGATGCTACCAGAAAACTACTAGAGCTAATCAATGAATTTGGTAAAGTAGCAGGATACAAAATTAATGCACAGAAATCTCTGGCATTCCTATACACTAATGATGAAAAATCGGAAAGTGAAATCAAGAAAACACTCCCATTTACCATTGCAACAAAAAGAATAAGGTATCTAGGAATAAACTTACCTAAGGAGACAAAAGACCTGTATGCAGAAAATTATAAGACACTGATGAAAGAAATTAAAAATGATACAAACTGATGGGGAGATATACCATGTTCTTGGATTGGAAGAATCAACATTGTGAAAATGACTCTACTACCCAAAGCAATCTACAGATTCAATGCAATCCCTATCAAACTACCACTGGCATTTTTCACAGAACTAGAACAAAAAATTTCACAATTTGTATGGAAACACAAAAGATCCCGAATAGCCAAATCAATCTTGAGAATGATAAATGGAGCTGGAGGAATCAGGCTCCCTGACTTCAGACTATACTACAAAGCTACAATAATCAAGACAGTATGGTACTGGCATAAAAACAGAAAGATAGATCAATGGAACGGGATAGAGAGCCCACAGATAAGCCCACACACATACGGTCACCTTATCTTTGATAAAGGAGGCAGGAATGTACAGTGGAGAAAGGACAGTCTCTTCAATAAGTGGTGCTGCGAAAACTGGACAGGTACATGTAAAAGTATGAGATTAGATCACTCCTTAACACCATACACAAAAAATAGGCTCAAAATGGATTAAAGACCTAAATGTAAAGCCAGAAACTATCAAACTCTTTGAGCAAAACATAGGCAGAACACTCTATGACATAAATGACAGCAAGATCCTTTTCGACCCATCTCCTAGAGAAATGGAAATAAAAACAAAAATAAACAAATGGGACCTAATGAAACTTCAGAGGTTTTGCATTGCAAAGGAAATCATAAGACCAAAAGACAACCCTCAGAATGGGAGAAAATATTTGCAAATGAATCAACTGGCAAAGGATTGATCTTCAAAATTTATAAGCAGCTCATGCAGCTCAATAACAAAAAAAAAAAAAAAAAAAAAAACCAATCCAAAAATGGCAGAAGACCTAAATAGACATTTCTCCAAAGAAGATATACAGACTGCCAACAAACACATGAAACAATCCTCAATATCATTAATCATTAGAGAAATGCAAATCTAAACTACAATGAGATATCATCTCACATCAATCAGAATGGCCATCATCAGAAAATCTAGAAACAATCAATGCTGGAGAGGGTGTGGAGAAAAGGGAGCACTCTTGCACTGCTGGTGGGAATGTGAATTGGTACAGCATTATGGAAAACAGTATAGAGGTTCCTTATAAAACTACAAATAGAACTACCATATGCCCAGCAATCCCACTACTGGGCATATACCCTGAGAAAACCATAATTCAAAAAAGTCATGTACCAAAATGTTCATTGCAGCTCTATTTCCAATAGCCCGGAGATGGAAACAACCTAAATGTCCATCATTGGATGAATGGATAAAGAAGTTGTGGCACATGGATACAATGGAATATTACTCAGCCTTAAAAAGAAACGAAATTGAACTATTAGTAATGAGATGGATAGACCCAGTGTCTATCATACAGAGTGAAGTAAGTAAGAAAGAGAAAGACAAATACCGTATGCTAACACATATATATGGAATTTAAGGGAAAAAAAGTCATGAAAAATCTAGGGGTAAGACAGGAATAAAGACACAGACGTACTAGAAATGGACTTGAGGATATGGGGAGGGGGAAGGGTAAGCTGTGACAAAGCAAGAGAGTGGCATAGACATATATACACTATCAAACGTGAAATAGATAGCTAGTGGGAAGCAGCCGCATAGCACAGGGAGATCAGCTCAGTGCTTTGTGACCACCTAGATGGGTGGGATAGGGAGGGTGTGAGGGAGGGAGACACGAGAGGGAAGAGATATGGGAACACATGTATATGTATAACTGATTCACTTTGTTATAAAGCAGAAACTAACACACCATTGTAAAGCAATTATACTCCAATAAGGTTGTAAAAAAAAAAATCAAATCAGAAAAAAAAAAGAAAAAATAAGGAAGATAGAACAAATCAAAGTGGCTAGTTTCAAAAGGTTAAAGTTTTTATTTTTTCCCAGGAAGTTAAGAGTTTTAAAAGAAAGAATAATGATTCAAATGGTATAAGAAGCCAAATGTCAATATCTTTAGAAAAAGTGAGCAGAATTGTTAGTCTGTTAGACACATAGATGTGAGCCAAAGGATGGAATGCTTTAGATACCTTCCTTCATCTGCTCTGATCACGGTGCCGTTGATCAAGGCATTTATCTTCATAAAGCTGTTTTAAAATGAAAATGTTACATTAATGTGCTTTAACTCTTTTTGAATTATCAGAGAAGTTTGTCTTATTGACAGAAAGTTGAGCACACCTTGGGAAATAAAATGTTCATTTTTAAAAAATATTTTATTCATTTATTTTTTATTGGGATATAGTTGTTTTACAATGCTGTGTTAGTTTCTACTGTACAGCGAAGTGGAGTTCCCTGTGCTACACAGCAGGTTCTCACTAGTTATCTGTTTTATACATATTAGTGTATATATGCCAATCCCAATCTTCCAACTTATCCCACCCCCCTTACCCCCCTTGGTGTCCATACTTTTGTCCTCTACATCTGTGTCTCTATTTCTGCCTTGCAAACCAGTTTATGTGTACCATTTTTCTAGATTCCACAAATATGTGTTAATGTATGATATTTGTTTTTCTCTTTCTGACTTACTTCACTCTGTATGACAGTTTCTAAGTCCATCCACATCTCTACAAATGACCCAATTTCATTTCTTTTTATGGCTGAGTGATATTCCATTGTATATATGTGCCACAACTTCTTTATCCACTGCAACATCATTTGGGACTTGTTCCTCCTCTAATCTTGACTGCTAACATACCTCTTGTCAAAATGAACATTTTAGGTCATGGAAGCAATCAAGAGGGAGATTAGCAGTCAAGATTATGGGAGGAACAAGTCCCAAATGATGTTGCAGTTGGCAGGAATAGGGGAAGTGTTAGGCAAAATGGGGAAAAAACTAGAAGATTAGGGATTGGAGGTAGAGTGAGGTCATGAAGGTTGGAAGAAAACGAAAGGAGAGAAAACATTGTAATATAGTATATGCTTCTTACGAGTTCTGTTATCTAAGATAACTTAATATCTCTGAGCCTCGGTGTATTAGGTTCTATAGGGCTGCTGTAGCAAATTAACACACACTAGGTGGCTTAAAACAACAGAAATTTATTCTCTCACAATTCTGGAGGCCAGAAGTCCAAAATCAAGGTGTTAGCAGGGCCATGCTCTCCATAAAGACTCTAGGGAGGATTCCTTCTTGCCTCTAACTAGCTTCTGGTGGTTGCTGGCAATGCTTGGCTTTCCTTGGCTTGTAGACACATTATTCCAATTTTGACCCTCATCGTCACATGGCATTCTCCCTCTCAGTGTGTCTGAATTCAAATTTCCTTCTTCTTGTAAGCACACCAATCATTGGGTTATATCTCCCTTTAATTCAGTAAGACGTCATCTTAACCTGATTATATCCGTGAAGACCTTATTTCCAAATAAGGTCACATTCACATATTCTGGGTACATATGAGTTTTTTGGGGGGACGAGATTCAACCCAGTACAGTCATCTTCTTTACTATAAAAGTAAAGGATTATATCTTGCCTCAGTTTCCTCATCTGTAAAATGGGGAAGTTAATATTATCTACTCTGAAGTTTGTTGTGAGATGTTTGTTGTTCTTTGACTTCCCATTTTATCTTCCTTGCAATACCCTGATTTCCTTTGGAGAAATTGTTGCTTCCTCTGTGAATTGAGTTTAGTGGCCTGGTAATCATGGGTTCACTTTTCCCTAGCTGATGGGCATATATATATATATATGATCCAACAAATACCAACTCGATGGATTATTTGGAGGTCTAATCTTGACCACTAGAATGAAAGGACTAAAAATGGATGAAATCTGTAGTATGTTGGTTAAGGGCACAATTTCTAGAGACAGGCCGTATGTATTTGAATACTAACCCCATCACTCACCAACTGTATGACTTTGGGGTATATTTAGCTTCCCTGTGGCTCAGTTTCCTCATGTATAAAATGAGAATAATAGTACTTATTTCATCCAGTGCCAGCTACTGTCCTTGGCATTAGGTATGTATCAGTGAATAAAACACATATGGTTTCTGCTTACACGAGGCTTTCAAACTTTGAGAGAGATAGGTACCAAACCAAGAAAATAAATATTTATTACAAATTTTGATATGTATATATATACTAAGTAAAATGCTTAAAATAACACATAGCACAGAGTCAGTAACATGTAAGTGTGAGCATTTACTCATTTATTTTAGTAGCAATGTTCTGATCACACATTATCCATGTAGTTTCTGATTCTTAGCTCTGTGGAGATAGCTTAGATCCTGCTCATTTCTGAGCTTGGTTTTCTGCCTTTCCCAATGATGCTGAGAACTCCAAGATACTTCCACTAAATTTCCTTTCATTTAATTTAACGGGAGTTGGTTTCCATTGCTTGCAACCTGAGAACTCTGATACAGTACTTCACAGGGTAGTTGTAAGGATTAAATAAGATTGTGTACATTAAGTGTGTACAGGCTCAATCAACATTAATTCTGGGAGGGGCGACCTAGGTATACTGAAAGTGGAAAGGGCAGGGTCAGAAAAAAACATTAGCAAATTAATTTAGTAGAAGGGAGACACAGAGGACTGGCATGGTGATAAAGGAGGGCTAGCTTTCATTTCTAGGGCCAAAAATCTGAGACTGGTTGACAGGTCAATCAGAGAAACTCACAGAATTGAGGAATTGAATGGATTACACTAAAGGTATTGTTTTACTGTTGATAGTATTGTTCCAGAAGATTTCACCTAGTATATGTTGTCCTATACGAAAACAAAACCTTTCTACTTTTTTAGTATCATCTGAGAAAGCATTCTATAAAAACAACCTTTGAAGAAAGTGGTCTTTGTTTTTGGCATAAAGGACTACAAAAGGAAAACTAGTAAAGAATGGTAGAGTCATTTGTTTGACACCAACCCATGCAGACACATTATTCTAAAGTACAGAGTTATATATTCTAAATCCAGGAGGAAGGGTAATATTGTGCTGATGGATGCAATATCATAAATATGCACATGCATATTCATATGATGCCAATTATTCTTTTGGAACTGTATAAGTGAAACTCTTGAAAACTCAGAACTGAAAATATGATACATATGGAAAACTCATCAGCATTCTAAGATAAAAACTGAATGAAAGAGGATTACTGTAAAAGCTCTTTTCCAGTCAAGTTTCTTCTATTCCATTTGTAATCACCAAATCCTACTCAGTCCTTTTAACTACACACATAACACAATTATCCTTTAGGCATCAGGATACAGGAAGTGTTCCAAACTTTATCTGTTCCCAGTGCCAAACTCAAACTTAGCTTTTGAAGATAAGCTCCTATCCTGAATCAAAGGGCCAAGCCAAAACAATGGTCAGCTCCAACCCTTTCCAGCATGCCATTAGCTAAAATATTCATTCATTCATTCCACAAGTCTTTATGAAGTCTACAGAACTTGATACTGGGTAAACATGGTAAATAAATACTGTTATTGTCCATACAGAGATTTTAAGCTCATAGGAAGACAGACAGTAAAAAGAGAAACAAGGGAATATATATTTTCAAGTAGTAGTGGTGTGTGCTATGAAGAAAATGAACAGGAGGTTAGGAGAGATGTTGAACAAAGGGTGGGATCATGCTGGAGAAGCTGGTCCTATTTAGAAGTAAGACCTTCTTTATAAAGTGAAGAATGCAACTATGAGTGAGACCTGGTCCCAGGCCTCAGGAAGATTATTTTCTGGTGTTGAAAAGACAACTAGGATGCGGTGGCAGGGATGCTGAGGTTGGAGTGTCTGCATGTGTGGAGGCTGCTTTTGTGGCACCTGCTGCTAGAGCTGGAGCATTTCCCAGCTTGTTGGCTCCTGCATTTTTTTTTTTTTTTTTTTTTTTTTTTACAATTATCAGTCCTCCTATTTCAATGAGGAGATGACTTGAAGCTACCAGAGTCAGGAGAGGGTTGGTACTTAGTTTCTCTTGTCCTCGAATGACCATGCTTCTTGGGGTAGCCCCCATCCTGAGTGGAGTCCCTGTGACCAATTTTTCAGATTCTCTAAGTGCTTTGGCACCTTCTCATCTTCCCTTTTTAGTGTCAGTAGTCTTCTGGCTTCTTCTCACCCTGTCCTGGGCTCCAGAGATAAAAAAAAAAAAAAGAAAAAAAATTCCTGTGGATTTTTCTTAGGTGTGCCAGGCATGGTCTTATTCCCTGTGCTCTCACATCCTGTTAGTCTCTTTCCCATGCCAGGGCACTGTTGGCCTTATTTTTCCCTGTTAGGAAAAAAAAAGAGTCAATTATCATTAGATAGAAAGTGCCAACTTGGTTATTAATGAAAAATTATGGCAGAGGACACAAAAAGCACCTCCAGTAATGGAATCAAGGCTATAATGTACAATTCTTGCAGCTGGGGGCAAAAGCATCAAGAAGCATTCTCTCCAATGCACTCCTACCATCCGCATCTTGAATGAGGGATCCTACCTGATAAGTCCCTTATGCTAGATCTTGGGCCTCTGATTTGATTCCACAGGCTAGCAGTGAACTTATTTAGGGTAAACAACAAGCCTATCGGTGATGCTGATGGGTGGCAGGAAGAAGAGTGGGGACATGGTTATGAACTATCTTTGGTTGCATGTCATAGAAGCAGAGGTTCAGGTGTGGGATTTATTGTTGGGGAGCTCTTCAAGAAGGACCTGTTGGGGGAGAGCAGAGGAGAAAAGGTGAGGGTAAAGAGTGGAGTAAGGATGAGGTCTCAGGTCAAGTCTAGACTTGAACCAGGGGTTGGGGATGGGGACTGTGGTACATAAACATCACTGAAGTACTGACCTCTTTGAGACATGGAGCTGGCTTTTGTACTCCCAACATGTCAATAATTGGTTGTGGGTTAACCCCATATACCGTGGGTTAGGAATGTTAAATGCTTAGGGTGGCAGCTCCATCAGCTGGGGGTGATTACTCAATAATTATATCAGCTAGGGATGGAAATACAGGTCTGGTAAAGGGCTCTGAGGGGAATGGGTCACCCAACATTGACCTCATGGAGGTTAAAAAGTTGGTACAGGTAGAATCTTTAAAAATAATTGTAGGGCCACAACTTCTTTATCCATTCATCTGTCGGTGGACACTTACGTTGCTTCCATGTCCTGGCTATTGTAAACCGAGCTGCAATGAACATTGTGGTACATGACTCTTTTTGAATTATGGTTTTCTCAGGGTATATACCCAGTAGTGGGATTGCTGGGTCATATGGTAGCTCTATTTTTAGTTTTTTAAGGAACCTCCATACTGATCTCAAGAGTGGCTGTATCAATTTATATTCTGACCAACAGTGCAGGAGGGTTCCCTTTTATCCACACCCTTTCCAGCATTTATTTATAGACTTTTTGATGATGGCCATTCTGACTGTGAGGTGATACCTCATTGTAGTTTCATTTGCATATCTCTAATGATTAATGATGTTGAGCTTCCTTTCATGTGTTTGTTGACAGTCTGTATATCTTCTTTGGAGAAATGTCTATTTAGGCCTTCTGCCCATTTTTGGATTGGGTTTTTTGTTTTTTTGATATTGAGCTGCATGAGCTGCTTGTAAATTTTGAAGATTAATCCTTTGTCCGTTGATTCATTTGCAAATATTTTCTCCCATTCTGAGGGTTATCTTTTTGTCTTGTTTGTGGTTTCCTTTGCTGTGCAAAATCTTTTAGGTTTCATTAGATCCCATTTGTTTATTTTTGTTTTTATTTCCATTTCTCTAGGAGATGGGTCGAAAAGGATCTTTCTGTGATTTATGTCATAGAATGTTCTGCCTATAATTTCTGCTAAGAGTTTTATAGTGTCCAGTCTTACATTTAGGTCTTTAATCCATTTTGAGTTTATTTTTGTGTATGGTGTTAGGGAGTGTTCTAATTTCATTCTTTTACTTGGAGCTGTCCAGTTTTCCCAGCACCACTTATTGAAGAGGCTGTCTTTGCTTCACTGTATATTCTTGCCTCCTTTGTCAAAGATAAGTTGACCACATGTGCGTGAGTTTACCTCTGGGCTTTCTATCCTGTTCCATTAATCTATATTTCTGTTTTTATACCAGTACCATACTGTCTTGATTGCTGTAGCTTTGGGCTATAGTCCAAAGTCAGGGAGCCTGATTTCTGCAACTCCGTTTTTCTTTCTCCATATTGCTTTGGCTATTCGGGGTCTTTGGTGTTTCCATACAAATTGTGAATTTTTTTGTTCTAGTTCTGTGAAAAATGCCATTGGTATTTTGATAGGGATTGCATTGAATCTGTAGACTGCTTTTCAGTAATATAGTCATTTTCACAATGTTGATTCTTCCAATCCAAGAACATGGTATATCTCTCTATCTGTTTGTATCATCTTTAATTTCTTTCACCAGTGTCTTTCATCAGTATAGTTTTTAATATCTTTCACCAGTATAGTTTTCTGCATACCGGTCTTTTGTTTCCTTAGGTAGGTTTATTCCTAGGTATTTTATTCTTTTTTTGCAATGGTAAATGGGAGTGTTTCCTTAATTTCTCTTTCAGATTTTTCATCATTAGTGCATAGGAAAGCAAGACATTTCTGTGCATTAATTTTGTATCCTGCTACTTCACCAAATTCATTGATTAGCTCTAGTAGTTTTCTGATAGCATCTTAAGGATTCTCTGTGTGTAGTATAATGTCATCTGCAAGCAGTGACAGTTTTACTTCTTTTCTAATTTGGATTCCTTTTATTTCTTTTTCTTCTCTGCTTACTGTGGCTAAAAATTCCAAAACTTTGTGGAAAAATAGTGGTGAGAGTGGGCAACTTGTCTTTTTCCTGATCTTAGTGGAAATGGTTTCAGTTTTTCACCATTAAGAATGATGTTGGCTGTGGGTTTGTCATATATGGCCTTTATTATGTTGAGAAAAGTTCCCTCTATGCCTACTTTCTGGAGGGTTTTTATCATAAATGGATGTTGAATTTTGTCGAGGATTTTACTGAATCTATTGAGATTATCATATGGTTTTTATCTTTCAATTTGTTAATATGGTGTATCACATTGATTGATTTGCATATATTGAAAAATTATATTATATATTGCATTCCTGCAATAAACCCCACTTGATCATGGTGTATGATCCTCTTAATGTACTGCTGGATTCTGTTTACTAGTATTTCATTAAGGATTTTTGTATCGATGTTCATCAGTGATATTGGCCTGTATTTGTCTTTTTTTGTAACGTCTATGTATGGTTTTGGTATCAGGGTGATGGTGGCCTTGCAGAATAAGTTTGAGAGTGTTCCTCCCTCTGCTGTATTTTGGCAGAGTTTGAAAAGGATAGGTACTAGCTCTTCTCTAAATGTTTGATAGAATTCTCCTGTGAATCCAACTGGTTCTGGGCTTTTGTTTGTTGGAAGATTTTTAATCACAGTTTCAATTTCAGTGCTTGTGATTGGTCTCTTTATATTTTCTCTTTCTTCCTGGTTCAGTCTCAGAAGGTTGTGCTTTTCTAAGAATTTGTCCATTTCTTCCAGGTTGTCAGTTGTATTGGCATATAATTTCTTGTAGTAATCTCTCATGATCCTTCGTATTTCTGCAGTGTCAGTAGGCACTTCTTTTTCATTTCTAATTCTATTGATTTGAGTCTTCCCCTTCTTTTTCTTGATGAGTCTGGCTAACAGTTTATCAGTTTTGTTTATCTTCTCAAAGAACCAGCTTTTAGTTTTATTGATCTTTGCTATTTTTCCTTCATTTCTTTTTCATTTATTTCTGATCTGATCTTTATGATTTTTTTCCCTGTGCTAACTTTGGTTTTTTTTTTTGTTGTTGTTCTTCTTCTTTCTCTAATTGCTTTAGGTGTTAGGTTAGGTTTTTCATTTAATATTTTTCTTGTTTCTTGAGGAAGGATTGTATTGTGATAAATTTCCCATTTAGAACTGCTTTTGCTGCATCCTATAGGTTTTGAGCTGTTGTGTTTTCATTGTCATGTGTTTCCAGTATTTTTTAATTTCCTCTTTGATTTCTTCAGTGATCTCTTGGTTATTTAGTAGTGTATTGTTTAGCTTCCATGTGTTTGTATTTTTTACAGTTTTTTTTTCCTGTAATTGATATCTAGTCTTATAGCACCATGGTCAGAAAAGATACTTGATAAAATTTCAATTTTCTTAAATTTACCACGGCTTTATTTGTGACCCAAGATATGATCTATCCTGGAGAATATTCCATGAGCACTTGGGAAGAAAGTGAATTCTGTTGTATTTGGATGGAATGTCCTATAAATATCAATTAAGTCCACATTGTTTAATGTGTCGTTTAAAGCTTGTGTTTCCTTATTTATTTTCATTTTTGTTGATCTGTCCATTGGTGAAAGTGGCGTGTTAAAGTCTCCTACTATTATTGTGTTACTGTCAATTTCCCCTTTTATGGCTGTTAGCATTTGCGTTATATATGGAGGTACTCCTATGTTAGATGCATAAATATTTACAATTGTTATATGTTATTCTTGAATTATCCCTTGATCATTATGTAGTGTCCTTCTTTGTCTCTTGTAATAGTCTTTATTTTAAATTCTATTTTGTCTGATCTGAGAATTGCTACTCCAGCTTTCTTTTGATTTCCATTTGCATGGAATATCTTTTTCCATCCCCTCACTTTCAGTCTGTATGTGTCCCTAGGTCTGAAGTGGGTCTGTTGTAGACAGCATATATATGGGGCTTGTTTTTGTATCCATTCAACCAGTCTATGTCTTTTGGTTAGAGCATTTAAATCATTAAATTTAAGGTAATTATCGATATGTATGTTCCTATTACCATTTTCTTAGTTGTTTTTGGCTTGCTCTTGTAAGTCATTTCCTTCTCTTGTGTTTCCTGCCTAAAGAAGTTCCTTAAGCATTTGTTTTAAAGGTGGTTTGGTAGTGCTGAATTCTCTTAGCTTTTGCTTGTCTGTAAAGGTTTTAATTTCTCTATTGAATTTGAATGAGATCCTTGATAGGTAGAGTAATCTTTGTTGTAGCTGTTTCCCTTTCATCCCTTTAAACATGTCCTGCCACACCCTTCTGGCTTGCAGAGTTTCTGCTGAAAGATCAGCTGTTAACCTTATGGGGATTCCCTTGTATGTCTTTTGTTGATTTTCCGTTGCTGCTTTCCATATTTGTTCTTTGTATTTAATTTTTGTTAGTTTGATTAATGTGTGTCTTGACATGTTTCTCCTTGGATTTATCCTGTATGGAACTCTCTGCTCTCCTGGATTTGACTGACTATTTCCTTTCCCATATTAGGGAAGTTTTCATCTATAATCTCTTCAAATATTTTCTGAGACCTTTTGCTTTTCTCTTCTTCTTCTAGGACCCCTATAATTCTAATGTTGGTGCATTTAATATTGTCCCAGAGGTCTCTGAGACTGTCCTAAATTCTTTCCATTCTTTTTTCTTTAGTCTTCTCTGTGGTAGTTATTTCCACTATTTTATCTTCATCTTATCACTTATCCATTTTTCTGCCTCAGCTATTCTGCTATTGATTCCTCCTAGAGAATTTTTAATTTCATTTATTATGTTGTTCATAATTTTTTGTTTGCTGTTTAGTTCTTCTAGGTCCTTGTTAAATGTTTTTTGAATTTTCTATATTTTATTTTCAAGATTTTTGATCATCTTTACTATCATTACTCTGAATTTTTTTTTTTCAGGTAAACTGCCTATTTCCTCTTCATTTGTTTCATCTGGGGGGTTTTTACTTTGCTCCTTCATCTTCTGTGTATTTCTCTGTCTTCTCATTTTACTTAAGTTACTGTGTTTGGTGTCTGCTCTTCACAGGCTGCAGGTCCATAGTTTCCATTGTTTTTGGTGTCTGCCTTCAGTGGGGAAGGTTGGTTCAGTCGTTTGTGTAGGTTTCCTGGTGGAAGGGACTGGTGCCTGTGTTCTGATCAATGAGGCTGGACCTTGCATTTCTGGTGGGCAGGACCATGTCCAGTGGTGTGTTTTGAGGTGCCTGTGAACTTATTATTATTTTAGGCAGCCTCTCTGCTAATGGGTGTGGTTGTGTTCCTGTCTTGCTAGTTGTTTGGCACGGGGTGTCCAGCACTGGTGCTTGTTCGTCACTGAGTGGAGCTGGGTCTTAGCGTTGCGATGGAGAACTCTTAGAGAGGTCTCACCAATTGATATTATGAGCGGCCATGATATGTCTGGTGGACCAATGTCCTGAACTCGGCTCCCCCACATCTGAGGCTCAGGCCTGACACCTGGCCAGAGCACCAAGACCTTGTCAGCCACATGGCTTCTGTTGATTTATAAGGAGTATCTAATTCTTTTTCATTCACAAATATGCTGTGCTAGGACCTATGGAAGCCTGAGCTCTGGAATCCTGAGTTTCCACCACTGTCCACCATAACAAACTCTGAGACCTGGCATGTTTCGTATCATTCTAAGCTTTGGCTTCCTTTTTGGCCAATGGTGAATTGCCCGCCCCCCACCTCTACCCACTTTTTGACTTGGTTGTTTGTTTTTATGGTATTGAGCTGCATGAGCTGTTTATACATTTTGGAGACTAATCCTTTGTCAGTTGCATCATTTGCAAATATTTTCTCTTAATCTTTGTGTTGTCTTTTCATTTTTTTATGGTTTCTTTTGCTGTGCAAAAGCTTTTAAATTTAATTAGGTCTCATTAGTTTATTATTTTTTTATTTCCATTACTCTGAGAGATGGATTGAAAAACATATTGCTGTGATTTATGTCAGAGAGTGTTCTTCTTATGATTTCCTCTAAGACTTTTATAATATCTCTTCTTACATTAAGGTCTTTAACGGATTTTGAGTTTATTTTTGAATGTGGTGTTAAAGACGGTTCCAATTTCAGTTTTTTACATGTAGATGTCCAGTTTTCCCAGCACCATTTATTGACGAGACTGTCTTTCCTCCATTGTATAGTCTTTCCTTCTTTGTTGTAGATTAATTGACCATAGGTGCATGGGTTCATTTCTGGGCTTTCTATCCTGTTCCATTGATCTATATTTCTGTTTTTGTGTCACTGCCATACTGTTTTGGTGACTGTAGCTTTGTAGTATAGTTTGAAGTCAGGGAGCCTGATTCCTCCAGCTCTGTTTCTCTTTCTCAATGTTGCTTTGGCTATTCAGGGTCTTTTTTGTCTCCATACAAATTTTAAGACATTTTGTTCTAGTTCTGTGAAAAATGCCATTAGTAATTTAGTAGGGATTGCATTTAATCTGTAGATATCCTTGGGTAGTATAATCATTTTGACAATATTAATTCTACCAATCTAAGAACATGGTATATCTTTCCATCTCTTTGTGTCATCTTTGATTTTTTTCACCAGCATCTTATAGTTTTTGGAGTACAGATAGTTTGTCTACTTAGGTATGTTTATTCCTAGGTATTTTGTTATTTTTTTGATGCAATGATAAATGGAATTGTTTCTTTAATTTTTCTTTCTGAAATATCTTTTGTTGTTAGTGTAGAGAAATGCAACAGTTTTCTGTGTATTAATTTTGTATCTTGCCACTTTACCAAATTCGTTGATGAGATTTAGTAGTTTTCTGGCAGCATCTTTAGGATTTTCTATGTATAGTATCATGTAATTTACAAACAGTGACAGTTTTACTCCTTCTTTTCTAATTTGGATTCCTTTTATTTCTTTTTCTTCTCTGGTTACTGTGGCTAGGACTTCTAAAATTATGTTGAATAAAAGTGGTGAGAGCAGACATCCTTGCCTGTTCCTCATCTTAGAGCAAATACTTTCAGGTTTTCACCATTGAGTATGATCTTTGCTGTATGTTTGTCATATATAGCCTTTATTATTTTGAGGTATGTTTCTTCTATGACCACTTTCTGGAGAGTTTTTATCATAAATGAGTGTTGAATTTTGTCAAAAGCTTTTTTCTACATCTGTTGAGATCATCATATTGTTTTTATTCTTCAATTTGTTGATCTGGTGTTTCACACTGATTGATTTGTGTGTATTGAAAAATCCTTGCATCCCTGGGATAATTCTCACTTGATCATGGTGTGTAATACTTTTAATGTATTGTTGGATTTGGATTGCTAGTATTCTGTTGAGGATTTTTTTTTTGCATCTATGTTCATCAGTGATATTGGCTTGTAATTTTCTTTTTCTCTGGTATCTTTGTCTGGTTTTGGTATCAGGGTGATTGTGGCCCCATAGAATGACTTCAGGTCTATTCCTTCCTCTGCAATTTTTTGGAATATTTTCAGAAGGATAGGTGTTAACTCTTTTCTAAATGTTTGATAGAATTCACCTATGAAGACATGTGGTCCTGTATTATTTTTTTGTTAGGAGTTTTAAAATTACTGATTCCATGTCAGTGCTTGGTCTGTTCATATTTGATTTGTGCCATCTCCCTTTTCTTGTTGATGAGTCTGGATAAAGCTTTATTGATTTTGTTTATCTTTTAAAAAAAACAACCTTAAGTTTCATTAATCTTTTCTATTGTTTTCCTTGTTTCTATTTCATTTATTTCTGCTCTCATCTTTATGATTTCTTTCCTTCTGCTAACTTTGGGTTTGTTGTTCTTCTTTCTCTAGTTGTGTTAGGTATAAGGTTAGTTTGTTTCTTTTTGATGTTTCTTGTTTCTTGAGGTAAGATTTTATTGGAATAAACTTGCCTCTTAGGACTGCTTTTGCTGAATCCAATAGGTTTTGGATCATTGTGCTCTCATTTTTATTTGTCTCTAGCTATTTTTTTTGTTTCTTCTTTGATTTCTTCATTACCCATTGGTTCTTTAGTAGCATATTGCATAGCCTCCACGAGTTTGTGTTTTTTAGGATTTTTTTTCTTGTAGTTGATTTCTACTCTCATAGTGTTGTGGTCGGAAAAGATGCTTGGTATGATTTCAATTTTCTTAAATTTACTGAAGCTTGCTGTGTGGCCCAACATGTGGTCAATCCTGGAGAATGTTCCAGGGGCATATGAGAAGAATGTGTTTTCTGCTGCTTTTGGATGGAATGTTCTATAAATATCAGTTAAGTCCATCTGATCTAATGTGCCATTTAAGGCCTGTGTTTCCTTATTGATTTTCTGTCTGGATGATCTGTTCATTGACAAAAGTAGGATGTTAAAGTCTCCACTATTATTGTGTTACTGTCGTTTTCTCCCTTTACGGCTGTTAGTATTTGCCTTATATATTGAGATGCTCCTATGTTGGGTGCATATATATTTATAATTGTTATATCTTCTTCTTGGATTGATTCCTTGATCATTATGCAGTGTCCTTCTTTGTCTCTTGTAACAGTCTTTATTTTAAAGTCTATTTTGTCTGATATGAGTATTTGCTACTACAGTTTTCTTTTGATTTCCATTTGCATGCAATACCTTTCTCTATCCCCTCACTTTCAGTCTGTATGTGTCCTTACATCTGAAATGGGTCTCTTGTAGACAGCATATATATGGGTCTTGTTTTTGTACCCATTCAACCAATCTTTGTCTTTTGGTTAGAGCATTTAATTCATTTATGTTTAAGGTAATTATCAATATGTATGTTCCTATTGCCATTTTGTTAATTGTTTTGGATTTGTTTTTGTAGGTCTTTTTTCTTTCCTTCCTCTTTTTTCTCTTATCTTGTGATTTGATGACAAATTTTAGTGTTATGTTTGGATTCCTTTGCTTTGTGTGTGTGTGTATCTATTGTAGAATTTCCATTTGTTGTTACCATGAGGTTTTTGTTTGTTTGTTTTTTGTGGTACATGGGCCTCTCACTATGTGGTCTCTCCCATTGCAGAGCACAGGCTCCAAACATGCAGGCTCTGCAGCTGTGGCTCATGGGCCCAGCCGCTCCACAGCATGTGGGATCCTCCCAGACAAGGGCTCAAACCTGCATCCCCTGCATTCACAGGCAGACTCTCAACTACTGCACCACCAGGGAAACCCCTACCATGAGGTTTTGTTATAGCAGTCTATATATAAGCAAGATTGTTTTAAATTGCTGATATTTTAATTTCAAATGCATTTCTGATATCCAGCATTGTGTTCTCCCCTTCTCACAGTTGATGGTTTTGATATCATATTTGTGTGTGGATGATTTCCTATCATTACTGTGTGTTTGCCTTTACCAGTGAGCTTTTCCATTCATAATTTTCTTGTTTTTAGTTGTGGCCTTTTCTTTTCCACTTAGAGAAGTTCTTTTAGGATTTGTTTCAAATCTGGTTTTGTGGTGCTGAATTCTCTTAGTTTTTGCTTGCCTGTAAAGCTTTTGATTTCTCCGTCAAATCTGAATGAGAACCTTGCTGAGTAGAGTATTCTTTGTTGTAGGTTCTTCCCTTTCATCACTTTAAATATATCTCGCTGCTCCCTTCTGGCCTGCAGAGTTTCTGCTGAGAAATCAGCTGATAACTTCATGGGAGTTTCATTTTATGTTACTTGTTGCTTTTCACTTGTTGTTTTTAATATTTTTCTTTGTCTTTAATTTTTGTCATTTTGATTACTATGTGTCTAGGCATGTTCCTCATTGGGTTTATCCTACCTGAGACTCTTTGTGCTTCCTGGACTTGGGTGACTGTTTCCTTTCCCATGTTAGGGAAATTTTCGCTATTATCTCTTCAAATATTTTCTTAGGTCCTTTCTCTCTCTTATCCTTCTGGGACCCTTATAATGCAAATGTTTGTGCATTTAATGTTGTAACAGATGTCTGTTAGACTGTCTTCATTTCTTTTCATTCTTTTTCCTTTATTCTGTTCTGTGGCAGTGATTTCCACCATTCTATCTTCCGTACAGGTCACTTACCTGTTCTTCTGCCTCAGTTATTCTGCTATTGATTCCTTCTAGTGTATTTTTTATTTCAGATATTTTATTGTTCATCTCTGTTTGTTTGTTCTTTAGTTCTTCTAGGTCTTTGTTAAACATTTCTTACATCTTCTCAATCCTTACCTCCATTCTTTTTCTGAGATCCTGGATCATCTTCACTATCATTGCTCAATTCTTTTTCCAGAAGTTTGCCTATCTGCACTTCACTTAGTTGTTTTTCTGGGGTTTTATTTGTGTTCCTTCATCTGGGACATATTCCTGTGCTGTTTCATTTTGTCTAACTTTCTGTGATTGTGGTTCCTGTTCTGCAGGCTTCAGGACTGTAGCTCTTCTTGCTTCTGGTGGCTGCCCTCTGACAGATAAGGCTATCAAAGAGGCTTGTGCAGGGTTCCTGATTTGAGAGACTGGTGGTGGGTGGATCTGTGACTTATCCCACTGGTGGGCAGGGCCGTGCTCAGTAAGACTTTAAGTCACTTGTCTGCTGCTTGGTGGGGTTGTGTTCCTGCCCTATCGGTTGTTTGGCCTGAGGCTTCCCAGCACTGGAGCCTACAGGCTGTTGGCTGGGGCTAATGGCACCCTCTAGGAGAGCTCACACTAATGAGTACACACCAGAACTGTTTCTTCCAGTAACTTTGTCCCCATAGTGAGCCACAAACCTCCCTGCCTCTGCAGAAGATCCTCCAATATTAGTGGGTAGGTCTGGCCCAGTCTTTTATGGGATCACTACATTTTTCCTCTGTGTCCTGGTGTGCACAAGACTTTGTGCGTGCCCTCCAAACATGGAGTTTCTGTTTTCCCCAGTCCTGTGTAATTCCTGTGCTGACCTTCAAAACTAGATTCTCTGGGGGGTCCTCCTCCCATTGCTGGACCCCCAGGCTAGGAAGCCTGACATGGGGCTCAGAACTTTCACTCCAGTGGGAAAACTTCTGTGGTATAATTGTTTTCCAGTTTGTGGTTCACCCACCTGGCAAGTATGGGATTTGATTTTATCGTGATTGAGCCCCTCTTGCTATCTCGTTGTGGCTTCTTCTTTGTCTTTGGATGTAGAGTATCTTTTTCAGTAAGTTCAAGCATTTTTGTTGTTGACAGTTGTTAAGCAGTTAATTTTGATTTTGGTGTTTCATAAGAAGGGCTGAGCACACATCCTTCTACTCCGCCATCTTGAGCTAATCTCTAGCTTGATATATTTTAATCAAGAGACTCACTTTAGATCTAAAGACACACACAGATTGAAACTGAATGGTTGGCAAAAGGTATTCCATGCAACAGGAAATTAAAGGAAAACCAGGATAACAATACTTATATGAGACAAAATAGACTTTAAAACAAAGACTGTAACAAGAGACAGAGAAGAACATTACATAATGATCAAGGTATCAAGCCAAGAAGAAGCTATAACTTTTGTAAATACAGATGCATCCATCATAGGAGCACCTAAATACATAAACCAAATATTAACAGACATAAAAGAAAAAATTGACAGTAACACAATAATAGTATGAGACTTTATCAGACCACTTAGATTAACGGACAGATCATCCAGACAGAAAAGTAATAGAAATGCTTGCTTTAAATGACACATTAGACCAAATGAACTTAATCAATATGTATAAAACATTCCATCAAAAAACTGCTGAATATTCTTTTCCACATGGAGCATTCTCCAGGATAGATCACATCCTAGTATACAAAAGAAGTCTCAGTAAAGAAAATTGAAATCATATCTAGCATCTTTTTGAACCACAACACTACAAGATTAGAAAACATCTACAAGAAAAAGCTGCAAAAAAGGCAAACACGTGGAGGCTAAACAATATGCTACTCTTAGTAGCCAGTGGATCACCGGAAAAATCAAGGAAGAAATTTTTTTTTTTAAACCTGCAGACAAATGAAAAAGAAAAGACAACATTCAAAAATCTATGGGACACAGCAAAAGCAGTTCTAAGACAGATGTTTATAGTGATAAAACCTACCTCAGGAAATAAGAAAAATATCAAATAAATAATCCAAACTTACTCCTAAAGGAAGTAGAAAAAGAAGAATAAAGAAAATCCATAGTAGAAGGAAGCAAATCATAAAGAGCAGAAATAAATGAAATAGAGACTAAAATAAATAGAAAAAAATCAATGAAATTAGTTCTTTGAAAAGATAAACAAAATTGGTAAACCTTTAGCCAGACTCATCATGCAAAAGGAGATAGGCTCAAATCAACCAGATCAGAAATGAAAAAGGAGAAGTTAAAACCAACACCATAGAAATAGAAAGGATCATAATAAATTTATGTGAACAATTATATGCCAATAAAATGGAAAACCTGAAAGAAATGGACATATTTCTAGAAATTTAAAATCTCCCAAGACTGAACCAGGAAGAAGTGGAAAATAAGAATAGAAATATTTCCAGTCATAAAATTGAATCAGTAATTAAAAACTCCAAACAAACAAAAGTACAGGACCAGATGGCTTCATAG
Source organism: Pseudorca crassidens (assembly GCF_039906515.1). Lineage (NCBI taxonomy): Eukaryota > Metazoa > Chordata > Mammalia > Artiodactyla > Delphinidae > Pseudorca > Pseudorca crassidens. The sequence goes on along the minus strand of NC_090304.1, from coordinate 76,867,449 downwards.
GTGAATTCTATGAAACATTTAGAGAAGAGTTAAAATTTCTCCTTCTCAAACTATTCCAAAAAATTTCCAAGGAAAGAACACTTCTGAACTCATTTATGAGGCCTGATACCAAAATCAGACAAAGATACCACAGAAAAGAAAATTACAGGCCTATATCAGTGATGAACATCAGTGCAAAAATCCTCAAGAAAATACTAGGAAACTGAATTTAACAATACATTAAAATCATCATACATCATGATCAAGTGGTATTTATCTCAAGGATGCAAGGATAGTTCAATATCTGCAAATCAATCAATGTAATATGCTACATTAACAAAATGAAGGATAAAAAATCACATGATCATCTTAATATGTGCAGAGAAAACATGTGGCAAAATTCAAGATCTGTTTGGGATAAAAACTCTTAAAAGGTGTGTATAAAAGAATAATAGCTCAACATAATAAAGGACATATATGATGAGCATACATCTATGTATGCTAAAATCTAAATCTAAACTCATTTTCTCTGAGATCAGCAACAAAAGAAGGATGTTCACTCTTAACACTTTTATTCAACACAGTATTGGATGGTTTAGCCACAACAATCAGAAAATTAAATAAATAAGTAAATAAATAAAAGGGATCCAAATTGGAAAAGAAGAAGTATAACTCATTCTTTGCAGATGACAAGGTACTATACATTGAAAAATCTAAAGATGCCACCGAAAAACTCTAGAGCTATCAGTGAATTTGGAAAAGTGCAGGATATAAAATTAATATACAAAATAAATCTGTTGCATTTCTACATACTAATAATGAACTATCATAAAGATAAATTAAGAAATCAATCTCATTTACTATCCCATCAAAGAGAATAAAATACCTAACATTAAGTCTAAGGAGGTAAAAATCTGTACATGAAAAAATATAAGACACTGATGAAAGAAATTGAAGATTACACAAACAGATGGAATAATATATCATGTTCATGGATTTTTATAATTAATATTGTTAAAATGATCATACTACCCAAGGCAATCAATAGATTCAATGCAATCTCTATCAAAATACCAATCATATTCTTCACAGAACTAGAACAAATAATTCTAAACGATGTATAAAACACAAAAGACTCCCAACTAGCCAAAACAATTTTGAGAAGAACAAGTTGGAGTTATCTAGCTCCCTGTTTTCAAACTATACCACAAATCTACAGTAATCACAACAGTACAGTACTGCTACAAAAGCAGACACATAGATCACCAAAAGAGGATAGAGAGCCCAGAACTAAACCCACACTTATATGCGCAACATAGTCTATGACAAAGGAGACAAGAATATACAATGGGGAAAAGACAGCTTCTTCAATAAACGGTGTTGAGAAAACTTGACAGCTTTATGTAAAAGAATCAAAGTGAACCATTCTCTCATGCCATGCACAAAAACATTAAAAATGGACAAAAAACTTAAATATAATACCCCAAACCATAAAAATTCATAAAACATAGGCAGTACACTCTTTGACATCAGTGTTAGTAATATTTGTTTGGATGTGTCTCTTCAGGCAAGGCAAATGAGCAAAAGATAAACAAATGTGACTATGTCACCCAAAAGATTTTCCACATTGAGGGAAGTTATCAACAAAGCAAAAAAGCAACCTCCTTAATGGGAGAAGATATTTGTAAACAATATATCAAATAAGGGGTTAATACCTAAAATATACAAAGAACCCATACAACTCAATATCAAAGAAACAAGGAACCTAATTAAAAAATGGGTAGAGGGCCCAAATAGATATATTTCCAATGAAGACATAAAAATGGCCAACAGGCACATGAAAAGATGCTCAACGTCCATAATCATCAGGGAAATGCAAATCAAAACTACAATGAGATATCACTTCATACCTGTGAGAATGGCTATTAACAAAAAGACACATATAATAAGTGTTGGTGAGGATGTGGAGAAAAAGGAAGCCTTGTGCACTGTTGGTGGGAGTGTGAATTGGTGCAGCCACTGTGGAAAACAGAATGGAGTTCCTCAAAAGTCTAAAAATACAACTGCCATATAACCCAGCAATTCCAGTCTTGTGTATTTATCCAAAGAAAAGAAACACACTAAATAGAAAAGATATATGCTTCCCTATGTTCATTGCATCATTGTTTATAATAGCCAAGGTATGGAAACAACCTAAATGCCCATAAATAGATGAATGAAAGAAGATGTGGGGTGTATACATACATACTTGAATATTACTCAGCCATAAAATAGAGTGAAATCTTGCTATTTGTGACAATGTGAATGGACCTAGGGAGTATTATGCTACATTAAATAAGTCAGACAGAGAAAGACTGATCCTGTATGATTTCAGTTATATGTGGATTCTAAAAAACAAAGCAAATGAACAAATATAACAAAACAGAAACAGAGTTATAGATACAGAGAATAAACGTAGTTGCCAGAGTGGAGGGGTAGGAGGAGGAAAGAAATAGGTGAGGGAGATTAAGAGATATAAACTTAAAAAAAAAGAGAGAGATATAAACTTTCAGTTGCAAAAAAAGTGAGCCATGAGTATGAAATGTATAGTGTGGGGTACATAATCAATAACTACACAATATCTTTGTATGGTGACATAACATAAATAGATTATTGTGATGATTTTGAAATGTATAGAAATGTTGAATCACTATGATTTGTAACAGGCACTAACATAGTGTTGTAGGGCAAGTATACTTCATAAACAAACAATCTCATAGAAAAAGAGATCAGATTTGTGGATACCAGAGGCAGAAGGGTGGGGGTGGGGAGAAGGGGAATTGGATGGAGGCAGTGAAAATGTACAGTTATAAATAGGTATTAAGGATGTAATGTACATGACCAATCGAATTATAGTGTGTGTTTTGTATATGAAAGTTGTTAAGAGAGTAAATCCTAAGAGTTCTCATCAAAAGGAAAATTTTTTTTCTATTTCTTCAATTTTGTACCTATTTGGATGATGGATGTTCACTAAAGTTCTTGTGATAATCACGTCATGCTGTATATAAGTCAAAATCATCATGCTGTACATCCTAAATTATACAGTGCTGTATGTCAATTATGTCTCAATAAAAGTGGAAGAAAAAATATAATTGTAATTTCTTAAATTGCAGTGTATTGAAGGGGAGCCTTTGCAAATCTTCCATACTCTCTCTCTCCTTTTATGGCTCTGATGAGAATTAAACATTAGATAGAGGAAAAATTAGATAGATGCAAAAGAAACTTTAAGTCTAAAACATTGTTGGAAGAGGTCATGAGGATGTGACACAAGGTGATCTGCAGGCTGGACCCAGACAGAGCCTCCTCACCCCCTCTCCAGTCCTTACATGTATGTTGTGTTCACAGTGCCCACAGCCAGAGTCATTTTCAAGGATGCAGCCTTGAGAGAGCAATGTTTTGTTGAGACCATCGGGACTGAATGTGTGACTGAGCCCCGTTAAGACCTCTGTATAAACTTTTAAGGTTACCGCAGGCTGGTGCAGAGTTCTACTCATCTTGTGGTTGCTCAAGACACACTTGGTATGTGAATTCCTTTGCTTATTAAACCTACCACCTACTAATCTTGAGTGGTCTGTCTCTTTCTTTGGTTTCTCCTTGCCCTTGTGTATGGGGGCCAATTTCACATCTCAGCCAGGAATTTCTGAGGTTTTGGACCAACAAATATGAAGTCTGTCCCTCTACTGAATTTAAATTCAAGGTCTAATATCTGAAGTGCAGTGAGGAGGAAGGTCCCATGAGAAAGTAGATAGATGGGCAACAATAGAGCATAAGCAAACAGAAGTATTCTCTGGGGAAGGTTGCCCTACACCTAGAATTTGATTTGTCTCCTGTAGTGGGTAAATTCGTAAAGTGAGAAGGATACATAAGCTCTCCTACTCTGATTCCACCCATAAATATTGGCCTTGCTTAACCAACTCCCTTAGCTCCAATTCCATGCTCACCAAGAAATCTTGGGTCTGTTATTTTGTTTCTCAAATAGATCTGCTTGTGGCAAAAGGATGTTTTGTCATACTGACAAACACATTTCAGATGAACATAAGAGTTATCTTTCTCACTGAAAATGAACAAGTTGGGTCCCTGTTTCTACTTCAGTCATTTGAGAGTTTGGTTTGCTGGAGTCATTTTCCCTGCACCTAATCAACCCTGCGACAAGGTTGTAATAAATGTACTGCACTTTGAAAGCTGAGGATTAGAACTGGAGCCATGGAAACCTCTCTGTTTCCTTGGTTTCCTTGTAGTCAATTTTTTTTTTTTTTTTTTAGCTTTAACACATAGATACTCAGAGGATGATGGTGAAGTCTTTAGATTTTGGGGTGTTTGTGAGATAGAATTTTACTTTGGTCTTCATGAATGTACACGTCAGGGAAGAACTTCAACCTCACAGGGGATGGTAAGGAATGAACCTGCCACCACTCCATAAATTATTAGAAAATGGATGAGAGCAAGACAGCTTAAATCTCACAGCATGGGAAAGAATTATCTTGTTCCCCTGTCTCCAAGTCCCAGACGGAGAAGCAATGAGCCCAGATAGATGCTATGCATGTGGTAGGTTGCATTGTCCTTGAAGTTTGACACACTCATAGTGTACATGGACTCTCAGGGCCTGTGGGGGACTGTCTTTCCCAATAATGCATACTCCAGAGGAATGGAAGGCAGGAAAGAATTCCAAGAAGGGAAATAGGTGTGCAAATCCTGTGAAGTAAAGTCAGCATCTGACAGTTTAGCTGCAGTAGAGGGTTATTCACTAGAGTTAGAAAGACACAGCCAGATAAGAAATTTGGGATCAGATTTTATAGAATTATAACCAGCTAAAGTGTTTGACTTTTCCAAAGAGTGCTAGAGGATAACTCTATGGAATCTTAAAAGCAGATTCTAGAGGTCTTCTACTTCAGTCTCCTTATATATAGAGGAAAGCTTATGGGGAGATGCATGATATTGTTTTGATAATATGGCCAATTGATTAGTGGCAAAATAGGAAGCAATTCTAATTGCTGAAACATAACTATTGTTTAATTCATAGTAACTATGATTTTCAATCACATGACTTTTCCACAATGCATGTTCAAAGTCCACTTTGTTAAAGATTTATAATTTAGAATCTACGGAGATTCTGGGAAATGGAGATGTTTATTCCCCTTCACCCCGACTGTAATCATAATTTCTGTGGCTGGCTACATGTCTCTCCTGAGGCAGGCAGCACTCATATTTGCAGTGACCTTATGTGGTTAAAGCTTCAGGTTATGTTGAAGTCTGTGCAAAGAGAATTGGGTAGGCTTCCCAAACTCTAATCTTCTGTGGGCCGAAGACCAGGTGGAAAGCAATGATGGAACTTAAGGATGAGGGCTGGGAAAGCAGAGGATGAATATGCTGGGTCTCCTGACCACAAGAGGCAGTTGGCCTCTTTACACTCTTAGCTCACTAGATGAAAAGCTACTTTGCCAAGTCTCACCACCTATAAGATTCTAAGACCTGAGTCCTAATGGGAATAATGCCTGCTCATCTGAGTGGCATCCCAACTGGACAGGGCAGAATTAGAGTCAATAATCAGAACACAACAGTGAAAAAGGAGCTCAGAGACACCATTTTCTAATATTCATATCCACTGGGATGTGAGCAATCTGATCACAAGAAATGTCCCACCAGCAGTAGAATTACTTTCTTTCCTGTCTGTCCCAATGGAATGTAACTTCCATTAGGTCAGGAACCTGTCTATATGGTTACCACTATATCCTCCAACCATCAAATGTAATGTCTCGCACATAGTAGACAATCAATAAAAGTTGGTGAGTAAATAAACAAAGAGTCACTACTTTCCCTTCCCCCCCCCCAGTTTTATAGAGATATAATTGACATACATCACTGTATAAATTTAAGGTATAAAGAAGAATGGTTTGACTTATATATACTGTGAAATTACTATAGTATTAAGTTTAGTTGGCCTCCATCCTCCCATATAGATAAAATAAAAAGAAAAATTAAAAGAAATTTTTCTCGTGATGAGAAATCTCAGAATTTACTATCATATGGCAGTGTTAACTATAATTGTCATGTTGCTCATTACATCCCTAGTACTTATTTATCTTATAACTGGTAGTTTGTACTTTTTGACTGCCTTCCTCCAATTCCCCCACTTCCCATCTCCACCTCTGGTAACCACAAATCTGATCTCTTTTTCTATGTTTTCTTTTTAAGATTTCACATATAAGTGAGATCATACAGTATTTATCCTTCTCTGTCTGACTTACTTCACTTAGCATAATGCTCTCAAGGTCCATCCATGTTGTTGTAAATGGCAGGATTTTCTCATTTTATGTGACTGAATAATATTCCATTGTGTGTGTGTGTGTGTGTGTGTGTGTGTGAGAGAGAGTATCTCAAAACTTCTTTATCTATTTATCCATCAGTGGACATTTAGGTTATTTCTATGTCTTGGTTATAAACATGGGGATGCAGATATCTTTTTGAGTTAGTGTTTTCATTCCCTTTGGATATATTCCCAGATGTGGAATTGCCGAATCATATGGTAGTTTTAATTTTTTGAGCATCCTCCATACTATTTTCCATAGTGGCTGTACTGGTTTACAATCCCACAAACAGTGCACAAGTGTTCCCCTTTCTCCACATCCTTGTCTGCATTTGTTATTGATAATTTTTGATAATGGCCATTCTAACAGGCATGAGGTATTATCTCACTGTAGTTTTGATTTGCATTTCCCTAATGACTAGTGATGTTGAACACATTTTCATATACCTGTTGGCCATTTGTATATATTCTTTGGAAAATTCCTATTCAGGCTTTTTGACTATTTTTAAATTGGATTGTTTACTTTTATATTATTGAGTTGTATGAGTTCTTTATATATTTTGGATATTAACCCCTTATCAGATATAGTTTTATTTTTAACATCTTTATTGGGGCATAATTGCTTTACAATGGTGTGTTAGTTTCTGCTTTATAACAAAGTGAATCAGTTATACATATACATATGTTCCCATATCTCTTCCCTCTTGCATCTTCCTCCATCCCACCCTCCCTATTCCACCCCTCCAGGTGGTCACAAAACACTGAGCTGATCTCCCTGTGCTATGCGGCTGCTTCCCACTAGCTATCTACCTTACGTTTGGTAGTGTATATATGTCCATACCTCTCTCTCACTTTGTCACAGCTCACACTTCCCCCTCCCTATATCCTCAAGTCCGTTCTCCAGTATGTCTGTGTCTTTATTCCTGTCTTACCCCTAGGTTCTTCATGACAATTTTTTTTCTTAAATTAAATATATATGTGTTAGCATATGGTATTTGTCTTTCTCTTTCTGACTTACTTCACTCTGTATGACAGTCTCTAGGTCTATCCACCTCATTACAAATAACTCAATTTTGTTTCTTTTTATGTCTGAATAATATTCCATTTTATATATGTACCACTTCTTCTTTACCCATTCATCCAATGATGGGCACTTAGGTTGTTTCCATCTCTGGGCTATTGTAAATAGAGCTGCAATGAACATTTTGGTACATGACTCTTTTTGAATTATGGTTTTCTCAGGGTATATGCCCAGTAGTGGGATTGCTGGGTCATATGGTAGTTCTACTTGTAGTTTTTTAAGGAACCTTCATACCGTTCTCCATAGTGGCTGTACCAATTCACATTCCCACCAGCAGTGCAAGAGTGTTCCCTTTTCTCCACACCCTCTCCAGCATTTATTGTTTGTAGATTTTTTTGATGATGGCCATTCTGACTGGTGTGAGATGATATCTCATTGTAGTTTTGATTTGCATTTCCCTAATGATTAATGATGTTGAACATTCTTTCATGTGTTTGTTGGCAGACTGTTTATCTTCTTTGGAGAAATGTCTATTTAGATCTTCTGCCCATTTTTGGATTGGGTTGTTTGTTTTTTTGTTATTGAGCTGCATGAGCTGCTTATAAATTTTGGAAATTAATCCTTTGTCAGTTGCTTCATTTGCAAATATTTTCTCCTATTCTGAGGGTTGTCTTTTCGTCTTGTTTATGGTTTCCTTTGCTGTGCAAAAGCTTTGAAGTTTCATTAGGTCCCATTTGTTTATTTTTGTTTTTATTTCCATTTCTCTAGGAGGTGGGTCAAAAAGGATCTTGCTGAGATTTATGTCATAGAGTGTTCTGCCTATGTTTTCATCTAAAAGTTTGATAGTTTCTGGCCTTACATTTAGGTCTTTAATCCATTTTGAGCTTATTTTTGTGTATGGTGTTAGGGAGTGATCTAATCTCATACTTTTACATGTACCTGTCCAGTTTTCCCAGCACCACTTATTGAAGAGGCTGTCTTTTCTCCACTGTACATTCCTGCCTCCTTTATCAAAGATAAGGTGACCGTATGTGTGTGGGCTTATCTGTGGGCTCTCTATCCCGTTCCATTGATCTATCTTTCTGTTTTTGTGCCAGTACCATACTGTCTTGATTACTGTAGCTTTGTAGTATAGTTTGAAGTCAGGGAGCCTGATTAATCCAGCTCCATTTTTCGTTCTCAAGATTACTTTGGCTATTCGGGGTCTTTGGTGTTTGCATACAAATTGTGAAATTTTTTGTTCTAGTTCTGTGAAAAATGCCAGTGGTAGTTAGATAGGGATTGCATTGAATCTATAGATTGCTTTGGGTAGTAGAGTCATTTTCACAATGTTGATTCTTCCAATCCAAGAACATGGTATATCTCTCCATCTATTTGCGTCATCTTTAATTTCTTTCATCAGTGTCTTATAATTTTCTGCATACAATTCTTTTGTCTCCTTAGGTAGGTTTATTCCTAGATATTTTATCCTTTTTGTTGCAGTGGTAAATGGTAGTGTTTTCTTAATTTCACTTTCAGATTTTTCATCATTAGTGTATAGGAATGCCAGAGATTTCTGTGCATTAATTTTGTATGCTGCTACTTTACCAAATTCATTGATTAGCTCTAGTAGTTTTCTGGTAGCATCTTTAGGATTCTCTATGTATAGTATCATGTCATCTGCAAAGAGTGACAGTTTTACTTCTTCTTTTCTGATTTGGATTCCTTTTATTTCCTTTTCTTCTCTGATTGCTGTGGCTAGAACTTCCAAAACTATGTTGAATAAGAGTGGTGAGAGTGGGCAACCTTGTCTTTTTCCTGATCTTAGTGGAAATGCTTTCAGTTTTTCACCATTGAGGATGATGTTGGATGTGGGTTTGTCATATATGGCCTTTATTATGTTGAGGAAATTTCCCTCTATGTCTACTTTCTGCAGGGTTTTTATCATAAATGGGTGTTGAATTTTGTCAAAAGCTTTCTCTGCATCTATTGAGATGCTCATATGGTTTTTCTCCTTCAATTTGTTAATATGGTTCATCACATTGATTGATTTGCGTATATTGAAGAATCCTTACATTCCTGGAATAAACACCACTTGATCATGTTGTATGATCCTTTTAATGTGCTGTTGGATTCTGTTTGCTAGTATTTTGTTGAAGAGTTTTGCATCTATGTCCATAGATGATATTGGCCTGTAGTTTTCTTTCTTTGTGACATCCTTGTCTGGTTTCGGTATCAAGGTGATGGTGACCTCGTAGAATGAATTGGGAGTGTTCCTCCCTCTGCTATATTTTGGAAGAGTTTGAGAAGGATATGTGTTAGCTCTTCTCTAAATGTTTGATAGAATTCGCCTGTGAGGCCATCTGGTCCTGGGCTTTTGTTTGTTGGAAGATTTTTAATCACAGTTTCAATTTCAGTATTTGTGATTGGTCTGTTCATATTTTCTATTTCTTCCTGATTCAGTCTTGGCAGGTTGTGCATTTCTAAGAATTTGTCCATTTCTTCCAGGTTGTCCTTTTTATTGGCATAGAGTTGCTTGTAATAATCTCTCATGATCTTTTGTATTTCTGCAGTGTCAGTTGTTACTTCTCCTTTTTCATTTCTAATTCTATTGATTTGAGTCTTCTCCCTTTTTTCTTGATAAGTCTGGCTATTGGTTTATCTATTTTGTTTGTCTTCTCAAAGAACCAGCTTTTAGTTTTATTGATCTTTGTTATTGTTTCCTTCATTTCTTTTTCATTTATTTCTGATCTGATTTTTATGATTTCTTTTCTTCTGCTAACTTCAGATATAGTTTGTAAATGTTTTCTCTCATTTCATAGATTGTTTTTTCATTTTGCTGATTATTTCTTTTGCTGTGTAGGAGCTTTTTAGCTTGATATAATCCCTCTTGTTTATTTTTGGTTTTGGCACTTGTGCTTTAGGTGTCATATCCAGAAAATCCTTGCCAAGACCCATGTCAGAGAGCATTTTTCCTATGTTTTCTTTTAGTAGTTTCATGGTTTCAGATCTTACATTTAAGTCTCTAATCCATTTTGAGTTAATCTTCATGTGTCTACCACTTTCTCTTGGCAACACTCTCTGCTGCCTTTTGTGTCTCCTTGTATTTCATTTAAAACATCCACACCCTATCCTCTGAGAGCTTGCTCTTCTCCAGAAAGTTTTCCTAGAAAAATAATTCTAACACTTTAGAATTCATGGCTACTATTCATGGTTTCTTAAATAAATTCTAAGAAACATTGACATTCCACTTGTCAACCTGAATGCCCCAAGGTTATCCTTTTGTGGAAGAGATTAGTAAAGTTTGTGAAATCTGTGCAAAATCTCCATTACAGATTATCCAGGTCTGGCCAAAGGGACCAGAAAAGCCCAGGAAGAACCCACAGGAATTTTTTTAAAGTTTAGCTGTCATGTCTGTTTTCTAAGCAGACAAGACATATAGACATTGAGTCATTTTCACAACATGCCTTAGAAAGAGCAGAATATATCCTAGTTTGACCAAATCAATAATCACATTTGAAATTATATAGAAAGTTAACATTTTGTTTCAAGGAAAAACTTTAAGAAGGTACTAAATGTTAACTTTTGAGGAAGAAATGAGAAGCAAATAGAGCTACAGGCCTTGGCAGTCAGAGCCCTTTTGATATTTAAATAAAAACATTTATCTGTGTCAACTTTACTACCCTTTAAATATTTCTATCTTTTTACCTGGAGTTCAATCTTTTCGGGAGTCTGGTTCTCCATTATTATTTTTTGATTTGGCCACAGTCTCTACTAAAGTCTTTGTGACCTATAATTTAAAGTCAGGATGAATTAAAATTAAATCTGGGATTTGTTTTTGGAGTAATTTCAGAACGCGAGACTTAGATCCATCTAACATTTATTGAGTTTTTACTAGGTGCCAGCCATCTGCTTAGAACCGGGAATAAAAAGGTAAATAAGACAGACATGATCCTTTCCCTCCCAGAATTTATAATTAAGCATTATAATTTGTAATGAATTTTACAAACTCATAACTGTAAGCAGATAAAGTAGTGTCCCCAGAGAATGAGAACCAGGCATGGTTTTCTTGACATAAGAGAAGCCATTTTTGGCCTAAGCCATTTTGGGATCTAAGCATGGCCATAATAGTTTCTCTTGAATAGGTCTCAATAATAATGACCTTAAGGGAACAAAAGAAAAAGAACTGTTATCAGGCAAGAGAAGTAACAATAGTAAAGATAATAAATCAGTTGTAAAGACTCTCAGTTCTCTTTCAATGGTAAATATTAGACTGAAGCACTTTCTTGAGCTGTTTTGCAGAATTTAAATCCCCCTCTGAGCACTCAACCACCAGATCAACTGGAACCTAAGGAATGATGATCTTGACCTTTTCTGACCCTTGTGACTTCAATCAACTAAAGCTTGGACTGAATCTGTCACCCTTTGCCCCAATTCTATGCTGAATTCTCCTGCTCAGGCCCCCTCATGAATATGCATGTACCCTTAGCTTAAAAATTCCCCAATTTTGCTGTTCAGGGAAACACTGCTTTGGGGATGATCCAGTGTTCTCCTTACTTGCTGCAAGTAGTAAATCTTTCCTTCTCCTGATCTTTGACTTACTTGTGTTTTCTGGCTCAACAACATCCACCAAGAGGTGAACCCAGTTTTTAGGTGACAGTGTGACACAACTCTGATTCGGCTGGTAGTGGTGAAAGTTCAGGGTTCCATGAGAACATACTAAAGGGAAGGGATGACTGCCTAGAGAAAGTGGATTATGAATTGAAGTGAAGAGGATTTACCTGGAGGAGGTGAGACATTAAAGAGGGACACTATGCACAAAAATGAAGAGGAAAAAGTGGCACATCTGGAGAATGAGTCTAGGAGATTAGGCAAATAGGCCATCACATGCTATGGAGGCTGTCTCTGTACAAAAACACCGGGCAGACATGAATGTAGAAATCCAACCTACACTCCACTCACCAAGCCTTGCACCCTGGCAAGAGGCTGCCTCTACTCTGATAAAAGAATGTCTTTTCTAATTTGTACTAATGTGTCTTTCCTTGGGTTACCTATGAACCTGTGAAGTGCTAGGTTGGGGTCAGATTATGAAGGACTTTGTAAATTTTGGACCTGAGTCCTGAGAGCAGGGAAGGGGAGACAGATCCACTATTGCAAGCAGGAAAGTGACAAATCAGATATGGATCTTAGAAAAATGGCTAATTAGAACATGGAAGGCGATTTCAATAGGAGGCAGGGAGATGGGTAGGGAGACTATAGTAATAATCCTGAGGGGGCCTAAACTGGGGCGGTGTGGTATGGAGAAAAGTGACTGGTGTTTGCTTGAAATTTGGAGGACCGGGGGAGGTGAAGGGCTATTATGTCCAGGATAGAGCCTCGAGCAACTGAATTGGCAGTGCTGTCTCTAGAGGTAGGAGGTTGGTGAAGCAATATTGACTTCAGTTTTGGACAAGATTGAATTTTAGGCGTCCATGGTGCAGCCAAGTGGAGATGCTTACAGGTAGTTAGATAGGTGAGTCTGTAGCTCAGGAAAAGATTGGGCTGCAGATATGTACTAGGGTTTTATCAAAATATGGGAATAGATAAGATTACCCAGGGGAAGTGTGTAGAGTTAAAAGACAAGTGGAAACAGACTGAAATTCTTGAGACTCTAATACCTAAAAGATGGATAGAGAAAGAATTGCCTGTAAAGGAAACTGAAAAATAGCCACCAGAGATGCCAGTAGATTTCCAGGAGAGTGTGTTGTTACTGAAGTCAAGAAACCACAAGGTTTAAGGAGGAGGAAATTTAATGACATAAAGACCAAAGCAGGTTTATAAGAGTCATTAGTCAGTGGAATTTTGGAAACAGTGGTAAGTGGAGAGGATTGGAATGGGAAAACGTGAAGCAAGAAAAGTCAGGAGGGCATGGCAAATGCAGTGTAATGAGAAGTCAGTAGTCAGACTATTTTACTGTGGAAACTTAACTATTGGATTTTTTTTTTCCTTTTTCTTCTACATTAGAATGAAAGAAGGCTTCCAAACCACTAAAAGGAAGAGGACATCACTCCTTTCAAAAAAAAGAATGAAAATATTTTCTCTCTTCCAAGGAATTTTTGAAGATTAAGTCATCCAGGCCCTCAATGAAAAGGTAAGGGAGTTTTTGGTTTCCAGTAATTTTTGCTTTGATTTTCATGGGTTACTAGTTGAAGAAAAAGAAGGGACTAAGGCTTTTCTTTGGGATGAGAATAGAAGAGAATGTAGGCAAGAGAAGGAGGAAGTAGAAAGGTGATGGGCAGATAGATCCAGGAAACCAGTTTGAATGACCCTAGAGGATCCTGCCAGGGCCATTGTTCCGGTGCCTTGGAGTCTCAGGTTGCTGACTCATCACCAGCAGTATCACCCCAGAGCCTGTGACTGCTGCTTCTCAGTTTACTTGCAGAGGAAAGACCATCCTCATAAGTTGCAGCAGCACTGCAGCCTGCCCAGGTGGGGGAAATTTTGCCCAACTTCATACAACAATGCCCACAATTCATGTCCCAAGAAACCTGTAAACCCAAAGGAGGTACCTGCTTATCTGGAGCGCATGTGATGGGGATACATTCCTGAACTTATATTAGGCAAAGGTGGGGGGCAGCTGCTGTAGATAAGTTGGAGACACCTGAGCTGGGACATAATTCAGTGACACCCCGATCACCACAGTGTGAAGTAAACATGAGGTAAGGAAGGGCCACCTAGAGATGTTGTGAGAGAACTAAAAAGGCCAGGATAGATTAGAGATAAATTATGAAGGAAGAACAGATGACTGTTAAGACATGTGGGCTGAGGCAGAGAGCTTCCTAGATTTCAATCTTATGTGATTAGAAAGATATTTTAGAAAATCCAAAGTTGAAAATTTCTCTTTGTGCATCCTTCTCGGAAGTAGGTTGTCAGGGCCAAAGAGGAAATGTGTGCTCCCCTGGAACCCAGCTATTTGGAGAATCCTTCCTATTATTTAGACAGAACACTTTGAGCAGCACATTGTTGTAAGCCTTTATATTTAACATTTGCCCTAGCTTCCCTCCTGTTTACCAGTTGCAGCTTAAAAGAGAGATGAGGATAGGCTTCCTGCACCCACTTGCACACTTGTATACTTCCTTGTCAATAAAGTGACTGGGTACCTGTTTGTACAAGGAGAATCAGACTTGAAATCCCAATGGGGATGCAACAACCTACATTTACAGAAGCAGAATAAAGTAGTAATTAGTAGTGGTGAAGAGCGGAGCTTCCCTGATAGAATTAAAGTCAGACTCCACTCTGCAGCTGAACCGGCTTGAGGCCTCAGTAAAGCATTTACTGTCTCTGTTCCCTTCTTTGTAAATAAAGTTGTTGGGAGGATTAAATATGATAGTGTATGTAAGGTGCTTAGCACTCTGTCTGGCTTATAGCAAAGGCTTAGTAAATATTAGTTGTTATCGACTGTGGAGCTGTTTTAATATAGTACTTATTAATAGTCTGGGGCCCCCATCCCGTTAAAATCTCCAAGCCCATTATACCAGTATTTGGCTTTGGATTTCCCCACCATCTTTTCTCTTTTCTCAGATTAAAGGTATTTTTTTTTAATAACCTATTCAATTATATTTGTTGAGCACTTATTCTATATTATAAATAGATAATGTACTGAGGAGTATTCTAGAATGTTATATTTACTTTATCTGATTGAAACTTCAAACTACCCCCTGTAGTTGGCATTATCATGGGCATCTTACACCTGATAATCATAAACACTTAGAGTAGTTAAATGGCTTGCCCAAGGTTATGCAGTTGATAACTGGCAGAGCTGGGATTTGATACAGTTTGTCTGATATCAAGTCCCACTATATGAAGTTAACTTTTCTGTTGTCACTGTAGGAGATCAGTGAGGAGAAACTTAAGTTTCTCCTTAAGTTTGACTAAATGGTGATGTGAATACTTTAAAAAATTCCAGGTTATTTTGATAGTCTAAGTCACAAAGAGTGTGTTTGAAAACCAGCCTTCACATTTTGACTTTGGTTCTTTAGATTCAATTACTGTAGTGAGAATAGTTTTTTTGTCCACATCTGATCCTCATGGATACTCAATTTTGTCCATGTGTCTATCCTGGTTCCACAAAACCATATGCTTTGAGGAAAGCTGACTCTGCCCCAACTCCAGAGTTGGCCTGGTTGGTCTATAAAGAGAAACAGTGAATGCTGGTGAGTGGTTCAGGAGTCAGGGGATGTGACTCCATTCAGTCTGAGACATGAGGAGAGATTTGGCTGCCCAAGAACAAGAAAATAAATTTTTAAAAATATGTAAATAAAAAGAAAAAAAATCATTATGAAGAAAGAGGGTTTAGAGCAAAAATTATAAATGGCAATGTATGAAAATTTTACAGGGTGCTTGTAGTGGATCACAATTTTTTATTAGATAAAAATCACCACAAGTTATCATTTATAAATTAAAATACAATTGACATGTTGAACATGAATCTATTACAGAAAATAATTCCAATCTTTGCTATCAGTTTGGAATTTGTTCTCTATTTTTCTCCTTTTAATGGGAATTTGTTGAAAGGTTAAGGTAAGTGCTCACCCCTCATCTCATCTGTACTGTGTTCTCCACTTTTAGGTCAAGCGTGGCTGTTGCTTGGGCTCATAGTTAGAGATGACAACGCTTTGTCAGATGTAAACTGTCTTCTGGTCCAGGGAATCATAACTGTGAGGGCTCTGTTAATAAAACTCTCCAGTTTAGCCTGTTATTGCACAATGATTTTTTCATGGAGTACTTATTCTCAACATTCAAGAAATCAGTAACATTGTCATTTTAATAACTTCTTTTTATGGCAGATGCCATAGCATTATTTCCTTCCTCTTCTAGCACACTGCCAATTATACAGATATAACTTTAACCAAGAAAAAGTTGTAAGAGACATAAATAAATAATTTTGCATTTTCCTCATAAGACAAATGACTAAATGTTAATTTAGTATCTGGCAAACTTGGCTTGCTTGTTAGAAAATTTTAGAATAATGTGTCCCTTGCTGCAATTCATGCCATATATTCTATTTTATGTGGCAAATTCCCAAATGAATAAATGAATTGTTCTTCTCCTAATGCTATTTTCTAGAAGACAGGAAACTTATGCATGACAGAAGCAGAAATTTAGTGTTGCTTTCACTGACTGAATCCTATTTTTCATTTATATATTCCTACCATCCTAGGTTGAAATGATGTTATTTCTACAAGTTTGTCTATATGATGACCAAGATATCACCTGTGATGTTTCATGAACTACTTTATTCCATAAGATTTAAAGTGCCTCATTTTTAGCAAGCACAGTCATGGGTATTGGTGGATGCTGAGAATTTTGTGTATACTAGAATACCCAAATTAAATTCATTCCTTTCCAAAGTAAGAGGAACTATGTTATTCACTGATTCATTTACAATTATTTCAAATATTGAAGGACTAATTTACATTCAGAAGCTAAATAGTACAAAGTGGAAATCTGGTAATTTCATTTCTAAAACTCCTACTTTCGATCCAACATTATTTTTCAACAAAGATTTTCTGAGCACCAATTATGTATCAGCCACTGATCTAGGCACTGGATAGCAGGGGAAAAAACAAACCCCATGTTCTCATGTAGATTTTATTCTAGTAAGAAGAGAAAGACAATATACCAGTAAACTTATAAATGTATTACCTGTCAGGTGTGCTTTGGAAAAAGGTAAACAATTAGAGAGTGGCCATTATGGGAGGTGTTGTTAATTTATATGGACTAGTCAGAGAAGGCCTGTCTGATAAAGGGATATATAAGAAGAGTGACAAGAAGTGGATTTGGCAACTGAGAGGCCAGGTGACTGCAAGAACTGTCTATGTGCAGAACTGATAGTCAGCTGGTATACACAGGTGTTGGGCTGCACCCCACAGGCCTGCAAGCCCTGTCCTTGCCCAGCCTCAAGACTGAAGAAACAGCCTGGATTCAGCGACAGAGACATCGTTGGTTTAATGGACAGGGGGATCTTATACATCTGAAGCAATGTCCTGGAGCAACACCCCTCAGCGTGTGGCAGATGGTGGGCCGTACATGGCAGCAGTCTTTGCTCCAGCATTGGGGCGGGGTGGGGTGTTACCAGTTATAGAGAGAATTGACAATTGATGTCAGGTTGACTGTTGGTTACCAGGGAAACCAGCAGAGGAGCATGCGGAAGATGAGCACACTCCTCACCACTCCCTTTGATAAATTCTCATGGTGGAGATGTTCTGATCTAAAGTTTAGAACAATCATTAGCTGAGGCCGGAGGCAAGTAAGTAGGCATTTACTAATTAAGCTCTATGATTAAGAGGGAAGATCAGTCAGGTGAGTAGGGTGTGGGTGAAGCAGGAACTGGTCAGACAGGAGATGTACCAAGAGCAAGAGAACAGCCATCTTGTGGGGGGCCTGACCATACAACAGGGGTACCAGTCTTTTACTGCTGATTGGTCCCTTTCCATACTAGTTAAATATTTTGAAAATTCTCCTTGTCCATGATAGTATTAAAAAAGGATCAAAAGGTATTAAAAAAGGTATTTAGATGGGTGTGTGGAGGAGGGAATATTCAGAGAAGTAGTTAAGGATAAAGTATGTTTTGTCAATGACAGGTGAAGAGCCTTAGAGGATATAGTAGAAGGTCAGAGAGGTCAGCAAGTGGTGAAACCTTCTTTCAGATTAAAGGAATATACAGACTAAGATGGGAAGAAGAGCTCAGGTGTTGGGAGACCAACTAAGGAGTGGTCAGTGATGTCAGGCAAGAAGTGATGTTTCCTGAAGGCTCATCACGGTGGGTGTGGGAAGATGGAAAGTGGTATCTTTCTGGGCCAGGCATAAGCCCCTGGCTTCCTGGTTCAGTCGTGGTAATGGTGAAGTGAAGGCAGTGGACACGCTGTGGCATTTATAGGCTGTGTGACTCTATGGGCACTTTCTGTGAGCAGTATCTAATGCCATAATTGGGCACTTCATAAGCAATTAATCAGGTAAGTACCATAGCTCTGCTTCAACTATATGCATACTATCAAAACATCTGAGTCAAAATGGGAAACAACTAATTATCCAAATGGTTTTGAAATATTCAGTTGGTTTCATTATGTTGGACAAAACTTTTTTATGGCTATCTGAAAAGTTAAATTTTGATATTATATGCCTGATATTTTAAAGACATGCCTTTGCCTGTTTTGGCTAAAATTACATGCGCCTGCTATTCTGTAGATGTTAGATTACTACTTTACAAAGGAGAGGAGGCAGACCCTATATGAACTTAATTCCTGGATATGATTAAAACTCTTCAGTGTATTTAAATTGTTTTCAAATTGATCAACATAGAAATTCTAAGAGTTTATTGTCAGGAACGACCCTTTCTGGACAAGTGAAGTCGATCATTTAGCACCTTTGCTTTATACATCAGGTTCAAGAGAATTTGGGCAAAACAAGAAAGAGCATCAAATAATAGAAGAGTCACTGGATTGGATTTTAACCCCAGTGGTGCAGGGTGATGGCTTCTCAGGCTAACCAATCATGTCACAGATGAGGAAATGTGTGGCTAAGGCCACAAGTCACACTAACAGCAGGTGTGGGTCCAGATACTGGAGTCTTGGACAATTGAATTTTGTGTTTCCCTGACATTTGGAGCAGTAATCTCTTCGGAGCCTGGTAATCTCTTCAGAGCCTGGTAATCTCTTCGGAGCCTGGTATCTTCCATTTGCCTGTTGGTTCAAAACCTCAAGAATTTGCCTTATGAAATCTGAAACTGGCCCCCTACACAGAAGGCAAGGAGAGACTGAAGAAAGAGGCAAATCACTCAGATTGGTGAGTGGCAGGTTTAATAAGCAAGGGAACTTACATTATAGGCTTGTGTTGGGTGGCTGCAAGATGAGTAGATCTCTGCACCCACCTACCAGAATCTTAAAAGTTTATATAGAGGCCTTAATGGAGTTCAGATACATACTCAGTCCAGATGGTCTCAAAAACTCATTGGTCTCTCAAGGCTTCATTTATGAAAAAAGGCTCCCACTGTGGGAACAGAGGGAAGAATGTATATTTCAAGGACAGGGGAGGGAGTGAGGGATTGTCTGGGCCCAGCTTGAGGGTCAACCTGCGGTCACATCCTCTTAAAGATCTCCTACAGCATTGCTTTAAGCTATTTCTGTTACCACACAAGGGTGCAACCACAGGGGTTGAGAAGGGCAAGCCTCGGCCACTCTATGAAGAGCCTGTAAACAGATCTGAGTCCCTTGCCTCCTAACCAAACTGTGCTCTGAGCACTGAAATAAGAGTCAGCAAATTGAGGAATAAATTGGCATTTGCTTAGTAGAGATTATATTTCTTTCCTCAGTTTCCTCGAGTGTCAAATGAATGGATAGTAGCAGATAATCTCCAAGGGTTCTTTTAACCCAAACTGTAGATAAACCTATAAAAATCTTGTGAGTCCAGAAAAGATCTTCACTGTTACAGATGGTGGACCAATAAGCATCTCTGAAATATTTTAGTGAAAATGGGTCTTTAGTTGCAGCCTGTGGAGAAAATAATTGTCAAACTCTTACAAACATTTGTTGGAATTTTATTGATACATAGGTATCAACACAACCAGTTCAGATGCACTGTAAGAATAAGAAATGACACATCCCTCTAGGTTTAACTTTTTAAGCTTTATTCCGTGAAGGAGACAATGGCAGTTTACTTATTTTGCAGTTATCGTAGGTGGAAAGCTATCAATAAAATCCTGTGCTTTCCCCAGCGGTTATGCAATCCTAATAATTAAATCTACACTCTGCTAAATAACAGCAGATTCAAAGTCTAGCAATTTACATGGAAGAAAACAGATGTCATTCTGGTATAATCTCTTCCCTTTCACCATGAGTGCTGTGAACACTGCACACCCCACAGTGATTAATCTATCAAAATACTCTACTCCATTTACTCCATTTTATTACATCCTGTGTCACAGGAGATAGAGCAGCTGTTTCTGTATAGAAAGCAAAGAACTGGTACAAAATAAAGCATTATCTGAATAGGTGCAGCAAACCAATGTTCCTGAATTATTAGAAAAGGGAGATCAAGTGTCTACAATGGGGTGATTTTTCAGAAGCTGCAGTGGAACTACTGCCTCAATCAACAGCGTAAGTGGTGAGTGATGTGAAACATACAATGCATAGTGCATTCTCCCTTCACAGAAAAATACTGAAGTTCAAAACTCAAGTTCATATCCTTTGTTAAACACAGCAATTTGATATAAAGAGTAGGTTCTTTCCAGATTAAGTTGCCATGAAAAAAAAAACCCCTACCTTAAGGGGAAAAAATGCATGTGAGATTATCCCAAATTCTGGAAAATCTCATTGAGAGGTTTAAATAGAAAAAAAGTAGGGTTTATTATTCAAGTGAAATTTATTTAGTTATGAAAAGTGTTACAAAAGAGAATATTAAGAATTTGTTGGAATGAGTTGTTAAGTGGATTTTCATCCATTGCAATGAGATATATGAAGGACAAAAGGTGGAGAAGTTTTAACAATTATATGTATTTTAATTGCATTTTTGGAGGAAAAAACATATTTCACTAGATGAGCAACTCAGGCTTTGGTGGACTTAAGAATCCCTTGGCATGCTAAAACCCCCACAGAGTGATTCAGTGAGTCTAGGATAAAGTTCAGGAATCTGAAATTTTAAGATGCCTGCTGGTTAATTCTGATTCAGGTTGTCCTAGGACTATTCTGAGAAACACCATCTAGATAACTGTGCAGATAAACATTTATCTGTACTATGTATCATATACATAGTAGGCACTCATGTATGTCTGCTGAATACATGGACCAAGTAAGAACTATATCCTTGGAACTAGACATCTGTGTTTAGATCTCAGTTTTTCCTTTCTAGCTTTTTCATTTGGGGCTGAATCTTTATATTCTCTCAACTTTGGTTTCCATATCTGTAAGATGAATACACACTATTACCTTCCAGGGTTGTTTGGAGGGTTTATGATTAATAAACTCCTGGAAATATTTGTCTACACTTGCTGCCTTCAACTCCTTACCTCTCATTCTCTCTTAACTCACCCATATCAGACTCTGTCCCCACCACACCATCAAAACTGCTCTTGTTGGGGTCACACATGACCTCCACATTGCTGAATCCAATGGTCAGATCACAGTCTTCATCTTACTTGACCTACTAACAGAATTTATACAATTGCTTGTGCCTTCCTCTTCAATAGAATTTCTTCACATATGTTCTAAGAATCACATTTTCATGGCTTTTCTAGTACTTCACTTTTTGTTCCTTCTTAGTGAAGGGATGCTTTTTGCTTTGATCTGTCCTTCTCTTGTTCCTGATCTATCAGTGTTGGAGGGCTTTAGGGCTCAGTCCTTGGTCATCTTCTTTGTCTATATTCACTCTGTGGCAGTAGATACCACATCTGATGACTACCAAATTTGTATCTGTTAAACATACCAGAATTATATCAGACTGTCGAATCTCCACTTTGATATCTACTAGCCATTTTGAATTTAGCATGCATGACTAAAACTGAATAGCTGATTTCTCCTCCATTCCCCCAAACCTGCTCCACCTATGACCTCTGTCAATGAAAATAATCAATATCCAATCTATAATAACAATAGAAGAGAGTTTTATTTGAGCCAAACTGAGGATGATAGCCTGGGACACAGAGATTCAAGAAGTACTTGAGTTGTGTTCCACAAGACTACAAAATGGGCAGGCTTATAAAGGCAGAAACTGCAAAATTACACAAGTTGGTTTGTCAAGAATTAGGATTGGGACTGGCAAGAAGTAAGGATGCTTGCTAAGAAAGGATTAGTTGGGGTCTGAAATGATTGCATAGTTATAATGGGAGAACTTGAGACCATAAGGTTGCAGCTGGCAGTTGCCAGCAGAATGAGTGGTAGCGTCCTTAAGTTTGATAGAGTTCAGAAAATTCAGGTTTTCAGTGATGCAGGAACATGTCTGAAACCATATCCTCAGTGGCCGCCTGGCTCCATTTTGAATGCCTGAACCATAGTTACTCCATTTTGATTTTTTTCAAATGCATTTTTTCTTCAAAGGTTAAAGCAGATGTACAATGTATGTTTAATATGCCACTAAACAGGCTGTTCTAGTTAGCACAAAGTTTAAGTTAAATCATGTATAAGCCAGAATGACCTCTCCATACCTCAATATGTGAAAATTTCTTTCATCATCTTCTTAATTTCAGCTGATGACAAATTTACCTTTCAAACTGCTAAGGACAGAAAACCTGTCTTTCTTGATGCCTCTCTTTATCTCATACTCCAAATTCAATCCATCAGAAAATACTTATGGCTCTTCCATTTCTCACTACCTCCACTGTTATCATTGTGACGTGAGCTACCATGATCTTTTGCCTGAGATACTGCAAAAACCTGACTAATTTTCCTGCTTCCACCTTTGCTTCCCTACAGTCTATTCTTTACAAAGCCACCAGAATCCTTTTAAAATGTGAGTCTGATTATATTATTCCTCTGCTTGAAACCATTTAGTGGCTTCCCATCTCACTTTGGGAAAAAGCCAAGTTCTCACCATGATCTCCCAGGCTGTATGACATGGTCCCTGTTTCACCTCTAACCTTATCACCCCATCTGTACACCCCTCCATCTAAACTGGCTTCTTTGCTGTTTCTGGAACTAATATGACTGCACTGACTATTCCATCTATCTGGAGCACTCTTTCTCCAGGTATTTTTATGGCTTTCTCCATAACCTTCTTCAAGTCTTTGCTCAAAAGTGAAACCTCCCCTGACCACCCTACTTAAAACTAAAACCTCTACCTTCTCCCTGACTTGCCTTATCTCCTTCCCCATTTTATTTTTATATATAGCATGTATCACTTCCTATACTATATACTTTACTCTTTATTTCTATTATTGGTTGATTGTAGAAACTGAGATAGTCTTTGTAAAATAAAGACAATTCAAAAATAATTCCATCGATGTATAACCAATGTATTTCTTTCTTCAAATTGATCATAATAGGTGGCATGTAGAAAGGGCTTACAATGTGCTAAGCATTGTGCTTTATATATACTACCTTGTTTAGTAATTATAAATGATCATGAAGAAATTATTGTAATTATTATTATCTCTATTTTGCAGGTGAGGAACATAATGAATAGAGAGGTAAAGTGACCTGTTCAAGGTCACACAGCTATTAAGCTTTGATATTGGGGCTCAAGAGCAGGGAACCTTCTCCAGCCTCTGCTTTGAAAATGCCCTGGGTAAATAACCACTTGGAGTCACACAAGCAATCAGTGAATGGTTGTGTTCAAAATATTAGTGGCTTGATGGCTTAAAATTACTTTTAAATAGATGCAGTCAGTCCTTTTCACTTTTCAGATAATCTTTATCACCCCTCCTATTTCCTCTGTTTCTAAGACTTATCTCTTGGATTGTTAAGTATTTATCGCTATTCCTTACATTTTTGACTGCTAGAGGCTAATCAAGTGCATACTCTATATGAGAAAAAATTTTATAATTGTGTGTTATAGGCCTTTGGGTGCTTCCAGCTTAGTCCATTTTCTTTTCTTCTATAGAAATAATAGCTTGGCCTCAAACAACTTTCAAGGAGACCCAGATGGTGAATAGCAATTTTAATAGATCCCTTGTTCAATTTTTAAAAGATTTTAGTCTGGTCATTAATGAAAGCCAGGAAATTGCTTTACTATAGTGAATTACTGTCAAAAGACCATTTATAAATTGTAAGGATATTACTTTTTCAATTAAATTTAAGTATGATAATGAATGAAGAGAAAGGTGCACCAGCTCATAATTATAGGAACTTGTATAAACACAAAAATGAGAAAAAGACATGAAGATTATCAAAGTACATATAATTTCAGTGAGCCGGAGCCTCAAGAGGTCAATGTAAAGGGTCAGTGTAAATGATGGCCATTATATTTTAACCTAGTTTGCTTGGGTTATTTATTTATTTAAACATCTTTATTGGAGTATAATTGCTTTACAATGGTGTGTTAGTTTCGGCTTCATATCAAAGTGAATCAGTTATACTTATACATATATCCCCATATCTCCTCCCTCTTGCATCTCCCTCCCACCCTCCGTATCCTACCCCTCTAGGTGGCCACAAAGCACAGAGCTGATCTCCTTGTGCTATACGGCTGCTTCCCACTAGCTATCTATTTTACGTTTGGTAGTGTATATATGTCCATGCCACTCTCTCACTTTGTCATTTGGGTTATTTTTAATCTTTTGACTTATCCTGTGAAGGTGTATTATCTACTTGAGACCAAATCTTTTATTGAGTTCAAATTCCGATTGAGGTCATCAGTGATTACAGGTGGACTCATAAATAATATTCCCCATATTCTGGGTTGAGATTAGGATTTTGAGAGTCTATTAATAATGGTTATATTTTATATTCACTATAGCTAGATAAAAGCAAGGTTAGACTGTCCTGAGGAAGACAGAAAAAAAAAAAGTACATGCACTGACTTTGGGATAACCTGGAGAAATTTAACTGAAAAACTATGATCAGAGGTGCTGAAAACAGCAAATAATTTACTATAAACACCATAGACTTCTTTGATATTCAACTTAACACTTATATGTGTGACAATGTTTTAGTTTCCAGAAATTATTTTGGAACTTGAAGTCACTTATGTGAACATGTAATTATACTCTGTGGTGTAACATGATATTTTGATGGCTCTTTTTATTGATATAATAATATCTGTAAACTTTTTAGGCAGTTATTTTCTTTTGGCAAATTATTCAATATTGCCTGCAAAATGGAAGCCCTAGTGAACTCCAGAACATGAATTCATAGATAAAACTGGGCTCTAATAAGAGTTGCATATACTACTGTGCAGTAGATAATGTTATTGCCCACCAGGCATTTATTCACCTGTTTCTCCCTTCTAATAGAACCTTAGTTTGGGTATCCACCTCAGTCTTCTAGTTCAGGGAAAGCCGACTCCATTCTAGGGAAGGTGAGTTCTCATTACTCTAAGCTATTTAACATATAGACTTCCTTTGAAGACTACCAGTGACTCAAGGGTTGATACATGACTTATTTTGACCAATCAGATTGTAGGAAAGAACATTTATTCTGCAAGTGTAGGAGAGGTCTTTCCCTTTCTTGTTCAATATGAACAAAGAAAGCATGAAGTTCTAATGGCCAAAGATGGCCAACTTGAACTCATGAGAGACAACTTTTAGGATGAAGTTGACATTGAGGATGGTTGAGTAGAGGCATAGAAAGAACCTGGATTCTTGATAACAGAATTGAGCTGACTGAACTGAACAAATATTACCCATACCTCTGGGTTTCCATTAATGGTAGATAATCAATATCCTAATTGTTTCAACCAGTTTGAGGTTATACTTCATGCTATATGCAACTTGTCTTAGCTTGGGCTACTATAACAGAACACCGCAGACTGAGAGGTTTAAACAACAAATATTTATTCTCACAGTTCTGGAGGCTGGGGAATCCAAGATCAAGATGCTGGCAGATTTGGTTCTTTAGGAGTAGGGCCCTCTTTCTGGCTTGTGGACGGCTGTCTTCTTACTGTATCCTCACATGGTGGAAGAGGAAGCTTGGCTATCTCTTTCTCATCCCATCATAAGGGATCCATTCTTCATTATTTTATCTAAACCTAATTACCTCCCAGAGGCCAACTACTAACAGCGTCACACTGTGGGTTAAGGTTTTAGCATATGAATTTTGGAGGCACACATTCAGTCTGTCACATTCTGTCCTGGCCCCCCAAAATTCATGTCCTTCTCACATACAAAGTATATTCATTCCATCTCAACAGCTCTAAAAGTCTAAATTTGTTCCATCATCAACTCTAAAGTCCAAAGTTCAAAGTGTCACACAAACAGAGTCATCCCTCCATATCCAAGTGTATTGGTTCCAGGACCCCCCTCAAATAACAAAATCCAAGTCCCTTATATAAAATGATGTAGTATTGGTATATAACCTACACATATATACTTTAAATCATCTCTAGATTACTCATAATACCTAATACAATGTAAATGCTATGTAAAAAGTTGTAAATACTGTGTAAATGGTATGTAAATAATTGCTGGCACACAGTAAATTGAAGTTTTGCATTTTGAAGATTTCTGCAAAGTGTTCTTTGAATATTTTTGATCTTCAGTTGGTTAAATCTGTGGACACAGAACCCATAGATGCAGAGGGCTGATTGTATATCTAAATCAGATACGAGTGAGACTCCAGGGTTAATTCATCCTGGGGGAAAATTCTTCTCCAGCCTATGAAACCGGGTAAATTATGCACTTCAAAAATACAATGTATCCAAAATACAATGATGGGACAGGTATAGAATAGACTTTATTATTCCAAAAAGGAGAAATCAGAAGGAGGAAAGGGGTGACAGATCCCAAGAGAGGCTAAAACCTAGTAATGAAAAACCATTAGATCTTTTTTTATTTTTTAATTTTTTTATAAATAACTTTTTAAAAACATCTTTATTGGAGTATAATTGCTTTACAATGGTGTGTTAGTTTCTGCTGTATAACAAAGTGAATCAGCTATACATATACATATATCCCCATATCTCCTCCCTCTTGCATCTCCCTCCCACCCTCCCTATCCTACCCCTCTAGGTGGCCACAAAGCACAGAGCTGATCTCCCTGTGCTATGCGGCTGCTTCCCACTAGCTATCTATTTTACATTTGGTAGTGTATATATGTCCATGCCACTCTCTCATTTCATCCCAGCTTACCCTTCCCCCTCCCCGTGTCCTCAAGTCCATTCTCTACATCTGTGTCTTTATTCCTGTCCTGTCCCTGGGTTCTTCTAACAAATATATATGGAACCATTAGATCTTAAGGCTGGAGAACAATCATCTTGGGTTCAATGCTCTGCCTTAGGGACCTGCTGAGGTGGCCTGGTGGGGGTCATGCCTCCAGGACTCTGCTGGGCTGGGGTCAAGCTTACAAAGCTTCAGGCAGCCCAACCTCCACAGCTCCAGGGTGGCTGCCTTCTGACCTGTTGAAATTGTGGTGATGTCTCTACCCTTAGAAACCCAGGAGAGAGTCCTGATAAGCTTTGGGTTGTTTTTGGGGTTTCTTCCAGTGTTTTGAAGAATAGTGCATGTTTGAAGTTGAACTGCTCTCTGATCTTGTCCTGTAGGATCTAGGAAGTCTGACAGCTTTCCTTTATGCTCTACACTGAATATTTGTATCTCCCCAAAATTCATATATTGAAACTTAATCCCCAATGTGATCGTATATTTGGAGGTGAAGCCTTTGGGAGGTAATTAGGTCATGATGGTGGAGCCCTCATGATGAGATTAGTGTCCTTATAAAAGAGACCCCACAGAGGGCTCCCTCACCCCTTCTGCCATATGAGGTTACAGTGAAAAGACAGCACCTGTGAATCAGGAAGTGGGCCTTCACCAGACACTGAATGTGCCAGTGACTTGATCTTAAACTTCCTAGCCTCTAGAACCATGAGAAATAAATTTGTGTTGTTTATAAGACATCCAGTCTATGGTATTCTGTTCTAGCAGCCCAAACAGATTAGGACACTTTATTTTGTCCTATTTACATTCCCTGCAGTTCAAATCGGCAGGGTTTCCACTGGAGTGTCTGATTAGGTCTGTGGTTCATACCCATACTAAACTTTATATCTAATGGTTGTTCAGCCACATTCTTGATATTCTCTGCAATATGGATAGTCTGAGAATTTTCCAAATCTCTATGTACTGGTCCTTTTTGCTTAACAATTCCTTATTAAATTCATTTCTCCATTCTCACATTTTACTGTGAGCAGTCAGGAGGAAATAAACTACTCCTTTAAGACTTTGCTTGAAATTTCCTCAGATAAATTATATTTTTCATCACTCAAAACTTCTGCCTCTTCTATCTGACTTACTTCATTCAGTGTGACAATCTCTAGGTCCATCCATGTTGCTGCAAATGGCATTATTTTATTCTTTTTTATGGCTGAGTAATATTCCATTGTATATATGTACCACATATTCTTTTTGCTTATAGGTGGAATCTAAAAAAATGGTACAAATGAACTTATTTACAAAATAGAAATAGAGTCACAGATATAAAAAACAAACTTATAGTTCCGGGGTGGGGGATGGGAGGGAAAAATTGGGAGATTGGGACTGACATATACACACTACTATAAATAAAATAGATAACTAATAAGAACCTACTGTATAGAACAGATAACTCTGCCCAGTACTCTGTAATGACCTATATGGGAGAAGAATCTAAAAAAGAGTGGATATGTATATTTGTGTAACTGATTCACTTTGTTGTACAGCAGAAACTAACACAACATTGTAAAGCAACTATACTCCAATAAAAATTAATTTTAAAAAGTTCTGCCTTCAGCGAAACACTGGAACATGAATACAATTCAGCCAAGTTGTTTGCCACTTTGTAACAAGGATTGCCTTCCCTTCATTGTCAAATAACATGTTCCTCATTTCCTTCTGAGACTTTACCAGAATGGCTTTTTACCATATTTCTCCCAACATTTTATTCATGATTATTTATGTATGCCCTAAGAAGATGGAAGTTTTCTCTACAGCTCTGCTCTTTTCTTAGCTCTCTCCAGAATCACCTTTAGCAGTCCCTTGAAAGCAATCTCTACATTTTCTAGTATGTCTCTCAAAACTCTTTCAGCCTCTACCCACCACAAGTTCTAAAGCCACTTCTACATTTATAGATATTTGTTACAGCACCACCCTACTTCTTAGTTCCAGTTTCTAGATTATTCTGCTTGGGCTGCAAGAACAAAATACTATAGACTGGGGACCTTAACCAACAGGCATTTTTTTTCTCACAATTCTGGAGACTGGAAGCCTGAGATCAGGGTGCCAGCAAGGTTGGGTTCTGATGAAGACTTTCTTTTTATCTTTCAGATACTACCTTCATCCTGTGTGCTCACATGGCCTTTCCTCTGTGTGTTCACATGGGGAGGGGAGAGAAAGAGAGAGAGAGAGAGAGCAATCTTTTGATAAGGATACTAATCTTATCAGGAAAGCTCCATCCTCATGACCTCATCTAAACCTAATTACCTCCCAAAGGCCCTATCTCCCAATATCATCACGTTGGGGTGTAGGGCTTCCAACATATGAATTTTGGAAGGATACAAACATTCAGTCTATAACACAGCTAAAACATCCTGTTACATAATAAAACTTATTTGTGAAAGTTGTAGTTAATATTCCCCTGGCCTTCAGAGATACATTTATAGTTGGTTTAGATTCTTATTCTGCAGTTTATTGTAGCTCAAAGCCTTCCCTCTAGATTTCTTCAAATATCCAGAGGCCTAATATTGTTGCCTTTTTTGGCTAAAAAAGAATTCTGGTTAAGTAAATGCATAATGTTTATCACACCATATTGATCCACATGTGGAAAGTTATGTCTCTTTGAGCATTCCCCAAAAGAATTCTTTTATCCCAAGTATTCATGAGCAATATAGATTTTAATAAAGCTTTAATAACAGGGATGGAGAAGGAGGTTACATTCCAGCAATGGAAACAAGTTTAATACATATTTTACGGTTTTTGACAAGTAGTATTTGTTCTTGGGAGATGTATGGTAAATAAGTGCAGGTATATGGTTTGAGTGCATGTGAGTGTGTGAGTGTGTATGTGTTTGTGTGTGAGCATATGTAAATATGTAATGCTTGGTCTAGTAGTTACCCACTAGAAAAAATCTGGCAGATTAAACAAGTTCATATGCAGTTCACTAATAGAGAATGTGACCTGATTTGGAATGTGTCTTAGCTTGGGCTGTCATACAAAATACCACAAACTGGGTGGCTTAAACAACAGACATTTCTTACAGTTCTGAAAGCTGGGAAGTCTAAGATCAAGGTGCAAGCTGATTCAATTGTTGGCAAGAGCTCTCTTCCTGGCTTGTAGACAGCCACCTTCTCACTGTGTCTTCACATGGTGAAGAGAGGGAGCTCTGATCTCTCTTTCTCTTCTTACAAGGACACTAATCCCATTCTGGTGGCCCCTCTGCATGACCTCATCCAAACCCAATCACCTCCCAAAGGCCTAGCCTCCAAATACCATCACAGTGGGGATTAGGGCTTTAACATAATGAGTTTGGGGCAGACACAAATGTTCAGTCCATAACAGAGGTCTTATGATTTGCCTTGAGACTTGGAGTTCCAAAGCTACCCATCATTCTACATGACCTGAGATGTCATGGCTATCATCAATGATCCTGTTGCAATGCCCTCCACACCCCCACATTAGTACAGACTGCATTAAAAAGGCTTAGAGAAGTGTTCTGTACAGGTGTAAAGGAAGGGGACAGGGAATGCATCCTGGAGCAAGATCAATCCTTGTTTGCAAGGAATGAAGTTTCCTAGAAGGTGGAGGGATCTCTGCATGGGAGGGTTTAAATGAAGGAAAAACTTGGGAGTGAAGCAAAAAGCTAGGAGTAGGAAATACTTTATATCTTTATAGGCTTGTCTAGTGGTTTTGTGGAGAATAAAAGGGCAGAGTGCTACACACTGACCTCTAGCCAGCACTTGCAGAGGAAGTTGTGTCCAAATAAGAGTCAGGGTCCAAGAGTTCCAAATAAAGAGCAGCAGTATATGAGTGGTGGTCCATGGCCAAGTCAAGAGAAATTCTGCCCCAGAGGAGCTTATGAGTGGGCACTTTGGGAGACACTTTAGAGAAGCTTCACTTTTCAGAGTATTTTAGAGGAGGTTGACCCTTGAAGTGGGAAGTGAGGGTAGAGATGGACATCAACGCTTGTGTTACATTTATATGTCACCTAGGTATGACAGGGTTCCCTTGTATTTTTATTCCTGAAGGAAAGAATCTTTGCTACCACATATAGGGTAATTTTTACTGGGATAAATATTCAGAGTCTTCTTTGTACCTGTCAAAGAAAGGAGGGTGTACTTCAAGTCACTGCAACCTTTTCTTGGAAAATTTCACATGCAAATCCTTTCCTTGGAAAATTTCACATGTCTTCACAGGAGAGATTTCAAACTTGAGTGCCACCTGGGCTGTGCTGAGAAGCATACTGAAGATCTCTCCACTAGATCAGAGTTTGCAAACCTTTTTAGAAAAGGGCCAAATAGTAAATATTTTAGGCATTGCGAGCTATCCAGTCTTCACTGCAACTCTACTCAACTCTGCCAAATGTAGCAGGAAGCAGCCATAGATAATACCTAAGTAAAAGACTATTGCTGCATTCCAACAAAACTCTATTTATGGACACTGACATCTGAATTTCATGTAATTTTCATGTCACATAACATTTTCCTTAAATTTTTTTCAACTATTTAAAAATGTAAAAAATATTTTTAGCTTGTGAGCCACACAAAAATAAGTAGTGGGCTGGATTTGGCCTGCAGACCATAGTTTGCTGACTCCTGCACTAGACCTAGCAGGGGACAGAGGGCATCTACCTCTCTCCTGTGAACAAGGGTGAGTGCTAGTCTCTTAATACCAGTTCAGCCTCTTCACCTTTGAGAGCAGGTTCTCTTAATTAAATCACCTGTAGGGTACATCCATCTCACAAAGAGAAGGATTAATTTTCTTCTGAGAAAATGCAGGCTGGTCTGGGTGTGAGGAAAGGACAGTTTTCCTATCAGCTTGGGTTTTTGTGTTTTGTCCCTTGTGAAAAACAGACTGCCCCATTATTATGCTGAGAAGCATTTTGCTCTTCCTCGCCAGACCTGAATCTTGGCTGAATCACAAGAACAACCACGCTGGTTGTCAATGACTATTCTTTTTGGTGCCAGGAAGAATGGTGCCAACTATGATTACATTATTTTGATTCTAGGCCTCCCAAATGATGGGGACAATAAAGGGTGGTTTTTGCCAATTCATCCCACCACATATATAAAATTGTTTTTAACAAAATAGGCTTATTTTGAACATGTTGCTTTGTAGTCTGTTTAAGGAAAAAAAAATTTTTGACAGCATAACTGACATGTTCCCATATTATTAATAACATTATTTTAAATGGCCATGCACTGTTTTATCATAAATTGCAAAGAATTTGACCAAATTCTTCATTGTTGCCTTTTAAGTAGTTGCCAGTCTTAATATTATAAAAAATTGTGTAATGTAATTCCTTTTAGATAAATTTTTGTGTAGCTTCACAGTTATTTTTTTTAGGATGAATTCCCAGGAATGGAATTACTTGAGTAAGCGTTGAAGGCTTTTGATAAGAATCACAAAAATACTCTCGAAAAGAAGTTATCTCTATCAATTTGTATTCCCATCAGCAATACATGGGAATACATGAAAGTTTCAATTTCTGTGTACACTTGCCAATAAAAATTTAATTTCTTAGGAAAGCACAAAGATTTAAATGAAACTTTCTATTTATGTATATATCTTTCCCAATATTGTGAATATTAATGGGACAGGAACATTGTCTTCTTTGTTGCTTATTCTCATTTCCTAGCACAGTGCCTAGCATATAGTAGATATTCAATAAATACAGGTTGAATTAAAAAACAAGAGAAATAGACAATATTGACAATACCTAGATACGTACTTTATATATTTTCCTCAATTTTTCAGAGTGGTTAATTTGTTACAAAATATGATCTGATTAATTTTATGAGATCTGCTTTTCCAAAGTTATGTTTACTAGAGCCCTTTTTTCTAAATATGGCTTAAAATGTATGAGAAAAACAAAATGATTAGAGTACAATATAGTTTTGAATCTCTGATTTTGATATTTAGAGAAAACCTTTTGTTTCTATGAACTTTATGCTGTTGATAACCTCTCTTTCTCTTTCTGTCTCTCTGTTTAAAATCCAATTATTGTTCATTGGATCAGGGATATACATCTTTAATTTGGAGTGTGTGTATATCCAAAGACTTTAAAACATTTGCATTTTTTGGATACTTACACAGGTTGGATAGCAGCAAAAATAAATGAACTTGGACAAGCAATAATGGAAATACTCTTGTTGTTGATTGAGTGCAATTAGGATTTTGCTTTCATAATAGTAGTTGCAGCTGTGCATTCAATTGAAGAAATGCCTGCAAGGGCAAGATTCTCTCTTTAGATTGATACCCTACTGCTACCTGATTGTCTTAGTTGACTTATAGACCCTGTAGTGTTGAGTAAAATAATTGTCTATTTACACAGACAAAGTAATTTCTGACTCCAAGGTCACTTTCAGTTTACAAGAAAATTTTTGAAATTTTATAGAAACAGCACTCAGATGAGAGCCATGGGAAAGAATTACAGATTCTCTAGACAGAGTACTTTCAGGTGGCCCTCCACCTCCATTATGAGTTTTGTAGACTTAAAATGTTTGCTAAGGAAGGCATTATTGTTTTATTCACTGATGTATTGCAAGCATAAAAAACAAACAATACCTGGTCTCTTCTGGTCACAATGGTATAAAATTAGAATCAATCAAAAAAAAAAACCGCTGAAAAATTCACAAAAATGTTGAAATTAAACAACACACTCCTGAAAAACCAATGGGTCAAATAAGAAATCAAAAGAGAAATAAAAAAAAATCTTTAAACAAACAGCAATGGCAACACAACATACCAAACCTATGGTATGCTGTAGAAGCAGTTTTAAGAGGGAAGTTTATAGCTATAAAAGCTTACATTAAGGAAAAAGAAAGATCTGAAACAACCTAACTTTACACCTTGAGGAACTAGATAAAATGAACATACTAGCCCAAAGTTAGGAGAAGGAAGGAAATAACAGAGATCAGAGCTGAAATAAATGAAATAGAGAACAAAAAAAAAAAAATTAATGAAACTCAGAGCACTTTTTTAAAAAATTATAAACCAAATTGATAAATATGTAGGTAGACTAAGATAAAAGAGAGAAGACTCTAAATATAATCATAAATAAGTGAGGAACCATTAGAGCTGATACCACAGAAATACAAAGGATCATAAGAGACTACTATAAACAGTTATATGCCAACAAACTGGTTAACCTAGAGGAAGTGGATAAATTCTTAGAAACATCCAACCTACCAAGTCTGAATCAAGACAGAGAAAATCTAAATACCCAATAAACAATAATCAAACACTGCCGAACAAAGAAAGGTTCAGGACCAGATGGTTTCACCGGTGAATTATAACCAACATTTAAGAAGAATTAAAGTCAATTCTTCTCAAACTCTTCCCAAAAGCTGAAGAGAAGGGAAGACTTGGAAACTCATTTTATGAGGTCAGCATCACCCTGATGCCAAAGCCAAAAAAGGACATTATAAGAAAAGAAAATTGCAGGTCAATATCCCTGATGAATATAGATGCAAAAATTCTTAATACTAACAAACTGAATTCAATAGCACATTAAAAGGATCATACACCATGATCAAATAGGATTTATCCTTGGGATGCAAGGATGGTTCAATATATGCAAATCATTAATAGAATAAAAGATAAAAATCATACGATCATCTCAATAGATGCATAAAAAGGATTTGACAAAATACAACCTTCTTTCAGGATGAAAAATTCTCAATAAATTGGGTAAAGAAGGAATGTACCTAAACATAATAAAGGCTATATAAAACAAGGCCACAGCTAACATCATATTCAACAGTAAAATGTTGAATGCTTTTCCTCTAAGATCAGGGACAAGACAAAGATGCCCACACTCACCACCCCTATTCAACATAGTATTGGAAGTTCTAGCCAGAGCAATTTGGCAAAAAAGACATCCAGGGCTTCCTTGGTGGCGCAGTGGTTGAGAGTCCGCCTGCCGATGCAGGGGACACGGGTTCGTACCCCAGTCCAGGAATATTCCACATGCTGCGGAGTGGCTGGGCCCGTGAGCCATGGCCGCTGAGCCTGCGCGTCCGGAGCCTGTGCTCCGCAACGGGAGAGACCACAACAGTGAGAGGCCCGCGTACCACACACACACAAAAAGACATCCAAATTGGAAAAGAAGAAGTAAAATTGCCTGTGTTGGCAGATGCTACAATTTTATATATAGAAAACCCTAAAGAGTCCATCGAAAACTGTTAGAACTAATCAACAAATTCATGAAAGTTGCAAGGTACAAAATCAACATATAAAAATCAGTATCATTTCTATACACTAGCAATGAAATATCTGAAAAAGAAATAAAGAAAACAATCCTATTCCCAATAGCACAAAAAGCAATAAATTTAACCAAGAAGGTGAAAGAACTACACTGACAACTATAGAATATTGTTGAAAGAAATGGAAGAAGACACAAATAAATGGAAAGATATCTGTGTTCATGAGTTGGAAGAATGTATATTGTTAAAATATCCATATTACTCAAAGTCATCTGTAAATGTAATGCAATCCCTATCAAAATCACAATGGCATTTTTCACAGAAATAGAAAAAACAATCCTAAATTTTCATGACACTGCAAAAACCCCAAATAGCCAGAGCAATTTTTGGAAAGAAGAACAAAGTGAGATGCATCACACTTCCTGCTTTCAAACTGAACTACAAGGCAGTAGTATTCAAAACAGTATGGTACTGGCATGAAAATAGATACACATGAATAGAATAAAATCGAGAGCACAGAAATAAATCCTGGCATATATGGTCAATTAATATTTGACAAGGGTCAAGAATACTCAATGGGGAATGGATAGTATTTTTAATAAATCATGCTGGGAAAATTTGATATCCATATAGGAAGATGTTGGTCAAAGGGTACAAACCTCCAATTATAAGATTAGTAAGTTTTGGGGACTCTATGTATAGCATGGTGATTATAGTAAAAAATACCATATTATATCCTTGAAGTTGCTAAAAGAGTTGATGTTCTCATCAAAAAAGAAATGATAATTATGTGAAGCGATGGAGGTGTTAGCTAATAGTATGGTCATAATCATTTTGCAATATATATCAAATCAAGGTATTGTATACCTTAAACCTATACAATGTTATATCTCATTATATCTCAACAATAATAATAAAAAGAATAGGCCTGGTACATATCAAAACTCAAATATTTGTTGACTGAAGAGGAGTCCTATGTGATTTGCCTTCTTTAATCTGCCAATCAGTAAATATTTCCTGGACATTTACAAAATACTTGCTGCTATAGATTTACACAATTTCTGTTTCAAGGAGCTTCTAGTCTAATTGGAGAGACAAAAACCTAGCACACATGAAAGTTTATTATTTGAAATTATATCAGTATCTTAGAAGCCACAAATAATCATCTTTACAATCAAAACAAAGGAGTGGGTTTTAATGCCCCCGGCCCCCTTCCCCCAAGAAATCACTTAAAAATACAAAGTAAATATTCTGTGGTAATGAGTGTCTGGGATTCCTTCCTTCGATTTTCTTCCCCCTCATTTCCTATTTCATACTGCCGCAACTGATTCTAATATGTCTTTCCCTAGATTACAGTCTTTCAATAGCTGCCAGGCATTACAGGACACAATTCAAATTCCATAGCATGGCTGTGATAGATCAATGATGGTCACAAAAGCTTTGGCATCTCTCTTTTAGAGAGGTGGGAGTCTATGTCTCTTCCCCTTGAATCTGGACAGGATTCATAACTGCTTTGACAAATAGAGATGGCAGAAGTGATGCTTTGCCAGTTTATAGGCCGAGGCCCTAAGAGATTGCCAGTTTCTGCTTCTTGTCTTTTGGAGCACCCACTCTTGGCACCTGAGCTGCAGGAGTTTAAACTATCCTGTTGTAGACAGTATGTGGAAAAACTATAAAACAAGCAAGAGAGGGAAAGTGGCCCAACAGAGCCTTGATTTCCATCCTTCCCCACCAAGGCAACAGATATATAACAGAAGCTGCCTTGGATTCTCTATTCCAGCCCAGCTACCAGCTGAATGTTACCAAGTGACCTCATTCAACACCACATGGAACAGGAGAATCAACCAGCTGAGGCTGGCCCATTTTGTAACTTACAGATTGTGAACATTATGAAATGACTTTGTTTTTAAGCCATCAAGTTTGGAGTGGCTGGTTACACAGAAATAGATGGCCATAACAATAGCTTATCAAGTTTCTTATAAATTAACACCAGTCTCTTTCTTCATCACATTTTCCTCTACTTTAAAAAAAATTAATAGGCTTTATTAATCTTTTGAGCAGTTTTTGGTTAACAAAAAAATATTGAGCTAAAAATACAGGAAGCTCCCATACACCCCTTACCCCCTACCAATTTCCCCATTTTTAATATGTTGCATTTATGTGGTATATTTGTTACAACTGATGAGCCAATATTGTTACATTATTATTAAGTAAATTTCGTAGTTTACATTAGGGTTCACTCTTTGTGTTGTACAGTCTATGGGTTTTGACTAACGTATAATGGCATGTATCCACCATTACTGTGTTATACCAAATAATAGTTTCATTGCTCTAAAAACCCCTGTGATCATGCTTCCTAGAACCCCTGTCAATCACTGATATTTTTATTGTCTCTATAGTTTTGCCTTTTCTAGAATGTCATACAGTTGGAATAATACAGTATGTAACTTTTTTAGATTGGCTTCTTTCACTTAGAAATATGTATTTAAAGTTTTTCCACGTCTTTTGGTGGCTTACTCATTCCTTTTTATCATCCATATAATATTCCAGTGTATGGTTATACCACCATTTGTTTACCCATTTCCTTATAGAAGGACGTCTCGATTGGTTCTAAGTTTTGGCAATTATGAATAAAGTTGCTATAAACATTCACACATAGGTTTTTGTGTGAATGCAAGTTTTCAACTCATTTGGGTAAGTACCAAGGAGAATGATTGCTGGATCATATGGTAAGATTATGTTTAGTTTTGTAAGAAACTGCTCTACTGTCTCCCAAAATGGTTGTATCATTTTGCCTTTCCACCAGCAATTAATGAGAGCTCCTGTTGCTTTTCATCCTCACGAACATTTGGTGTTGTCAGTGTTCTGGATTTTGGCTATTCTAATAGGTGTGTAGTGGTATCTCATTGTTGTTTCAATTTGAATTCTCTAATGATGTTGAGTATCTTTTTCAATATGTTTATTTGCTCTCTGTATATCTTCTTTGGTGAGGTGTCTTTTCAGATATTTTGCCCATTTTTAAATTGGGTTGCTTGTTTTCTTTATGTTGAATTTTGAGCA
The DNA here is from genome assembly GCF_039906515.1 of Pseudorca crassidens. NCBI lineage: Eukaryota > Metazoa > Chordata > Mammalia > Artiodactyla > Delphinidae > Pseudorca > Pseudorca crassidens. The sequence continues at coordinate 76,829,056 of NC_090304.1, read as the reverse complement.
TTCTTTGTATATTTTAAATACCAATTCTTTAGTTGAAATTTATGTGTTTTGCAAAGATTTTATCCTATTTCCCTCTATTTTTAACCTTCATATTCCTTCAAACACACATCTGGTATGCTCAAATCACAAAAAAAATGACTTGTTTCCTCTGCATACCATGCTCTCTCTTATTTTCATATCTTTGCACAGTCTATTCTGTTATCTGCATTCAAGGCAATGGAAACTTATACTTAAAGTATAAAGAGTATTAGAGGAGTATATCATATCCTGTGTGAAACCATCATGTATCTCAGACAGATTTAGTGTCTCAGTTCTCTGTGCTCACAAATCACTTTGTGTACACTGCAATTAAAACACTTAGCACGGGGACTTCCCTGGTGATGCAGTGGTTAAGAATCCACCTGCCAATTTAGGGGACACGGGTTTGATCCCTGGTCCAGGAAGATCCCACGTGCGGCGGAGCAACTAAGCCTGTGTGCCTCAACTACTGAGCCTGCGCTCTAGAGTCCATGAGTCACAACTACCGAGCCCTCGTGCCACAACTACTGAAGCCCGTGCACTTAGAGCCCATGCTCTGCAACAAGAGAAGCCACCGCAATGAGAAGCCCACATGCTGCAATGAAAAGTAACACCTGCTCACCGCAATTAGAGAAAGCCTGCGCGCAGCAATGAAGACCCAATGCAGACAAAAATAAAAAAATAAAATAAATTTATTAAAAACAAAACAAAACAAAATACTTAGCACATTGTATTTTAACTCTGGTTTATGATCCTGCCAACCAAACTGATCATGAGCCTCTCAAGGACAGGGGCCATATCTTTTACATCTTTATACGATTCTCTAGTCCTCCATGTAAGAAAAAAAATGCATAATAGATACAAATTATATGAAGGAATCCCAGAATAAATCTAGGTGTTGAGGTGTGGGAGGAGAGATCATGAGTTACTTCTCTGAGCATTTCATGATAAAAGTCATAGGCTTTGGGATGGAAGAATTAATAATAACATTTGACTAGAAATGAATAATAAAATTTTGAAAGACAGTAGAAGCAAATCTATTTGTGGCTTTCATCTTTGGTGCATTCTCTCTCACACTCTTGGGTCCCTAGCTCTGAGGGAAGCCAGCTGCTATGTTGTGAGTCAACTGTGTGAGAGGTCCAGGTGGTGAGGGCTCAAAGCCTGCCAATAACTCTGTGAGTGAGCTTGGAAGTAGCTTAATGTGATCATGCTTTCCATACTGTTTACCAACATGTTATTTTCTTTTAACCTTACATTATTGTTCGAGTGAGCGCTTGGTGCCATGGTAGTAATTAAATGCTCTGACTAAAGAGAAGTGAAAAGTGATCTGGTTAGAAGTGTTAGGTGGTATAGGTCACCTCCTGAGAGACTACGTCTAACCAACTCACCAGAGGCCACTCCTTCTGGTAGCTAACCCCATTTAGGAATTCTTATATTTTAATATTGGTCTACTGGAGGTCATAACTTTCCACTAGATCACTTGCTTTGGTTTAGGCTCAAGGAATAATGGAAAGAGTTCACAATTCAAATACAAAACCAAAAGTTTTAAGTGTGTGGAAAATTTGTTTTATGTTAAAACTGTTCCATCCTGATATGGAACTATTTATAGTATTTATTATTCCACTTTGCTTGAATATTTATATACTTTACTGCAAAAATATTAATGTGCTTGATTATGAAACTCCCCAAACCCTGTTGGGATGTTACACAATTACAGCAAAAGCATCACATTATATTCCTAATATCTGAGAAAATATGTAAATTCTGAAAAACATCTACTCATAAGTTCTTGGTCACTGGATTGTGGACCTCTATTGGCTTCCTTGGGATATCATCTCTCAGATGACAATGCAAGACTGAGAACTAGAATCATAAGAAGATAGAAGGATCTAACTTTCAGGAATAGAAAATGCTTATTTGCTCTCCCACTCCAATTTATCACTCCTATGCTCCAAATGTGGACATACGGATTGCTCATAATAATAATAGGATTTTTAGAACATATGGTGTTGATATTGGCTTCTTCTGAACTGAAGCTGTGCTTAACATCTGGGGGATCTGGGGGGAGTGAGGTTAAGTTTAGGACATCATCTAGAAGCAAATTTTGTCATTGGAACAAAACACTGCATGCCTGGAGTCTGTCCCAGACTGTTTTTATGTAGTATTTTTCTTCTCTTCCTACTTCCAGAAGCAGGAATATGCTACTTGCTAGTTGATCATCCCCAAAGTTAATTCATTATAATTCCAGGAAAATTCCTCACTTTCATGTACTCATGTGGCCCAGGCATTAGAAATGTAATATCACTGCTAATTGGCTGAATGATTAATTCAATTCTTGAAACATTACATCTGAAATAATATCTGGGCAGTCTCTAATTTAATGACTCAGAATCATGGATGGGAAACATTATCAGCTTAATACCTAGTATTTCAAAGAGATACTGACAAAGAGATGATGACAGAAATTTTTTAAAAGTTATTTCACTTTCTGAACATCAGTTTTCCCATCTATACAATGGTTCAAATATAATTATAATCCTCCTTCAAGTTACTGCAAAGATTAAATGAATTAATATATGTAAGATACTTGGAATAATGTCTTGCACATGTAAATGATGATGAATCTCCTTTCTTACACCTTCCAAACTTGTTAGATTTGTCCTTAGCCTGAATTTCCTTCTACCTTCTCCTTACACCATGGAATGACTCTCCATCATTGCTATTATGGTTACAATAAATAACTCCTTCCCTTTGTCCAACTGAATTTTATCTTGTTAATTTTTTCTTGCTTTAGTTCTGTGCTTCTTATGTTTAAATACACTTATCTTGTCTTTTCCAGAGTGTCCTGGATTCAACTTTATTACCAAAAAATATTCCATTTTGATTCTTAGCTCTAATGGTAGAATAAAGGCTTTTTATTCTTACTTTTTTAAAATAAAGGGCTTTCATAAAAAGAAACGATATTGAATTATTTGTAGTGAGGTGGATGGACTTAGAATCTGTCATACAGAGTGAAGTTAGAAAGAGAAAAACAAATACCATATGCTAACACATATATATATATATAGAATATAAAAAAAAATGGTTCTGATGACCTAGGGGCAGGACAGGAATAAAGACGCAGACATAGAGAATGGACTTGAGGACAAGGGGAGGAGGAAGGGTAAGCTGGGACGAAGTGAGAGAGTAGCATTGACATATATACACTACCAAATGTAAAATAGATAGCTAGTGGGAAGCAGCTGCATAACACAGGGAGATCAGCTCGGTGCTTTGTGACCACCTAGAGGGGTGGGATAGGGAGGGTGGGAGGGAGACACAAGAGGGAGGGGATATGGGGATATATGTATACAGATAGCTGATTCACTTTGTTATACAGCAGAAACTAACACAACATTGCAAAGCAATTTTACTCCAATAAAGATGTTAAAAATATAAGGGGCTTTATATCATTAGTAAGCAACAATTTGTCAATAATATTTTTTCAGTAAAAGGACTTTTTGAGGTCCCTGAAGTTATATCTTACTTTGCCAATGGGTAAGGTAATCTCTGACTAGGTAATTACTGGGTTTTTGACCATTTAACTCAGATGACTGCTCCTGATATTTGTATACTAATGTTCTTTCTACAGGGTTGCATATATGTAATCACATGTGATCCTTATGACACGGTAAAGTGGATGTTGTCATCATCTCTACTTTTTGGATGAAGGAACTGAGGAGTGGACAAACTGAGTAATTTGTTTAAACTAAGCTGCTAATACATAGAATCTGGAGCCTCCCAGCCTTACAACTCCAAGTCCAGTGTCGTGCATCTCTTTCTCAATTTACTCTTTCTAATAAAGGATGAGTGTTGATAAATGCCGATTACTTAAAGCATAAGGAGGTTGTGGTGTACTATGTACCTTGGAATAGATTTCTAAATACTTTCCTAATAATCGTCTTAAGCAAGTACCTATATTAGAAAGTTATAATAATTCCCACCCCATTAAAGCCATCATGGGAGGCAGGAATTTTTTTGGTTTTGAAAAATGAAACCTTCAAGGCAACATAAAGCAAGCTGATAAAACACATATCTGATAGCTCTATTCATCAACCTCAGTTGGTGTTCTTTGGAAAACAATTTTTTTTAATCTGAGGGGAAGAAGAATTTTATTTTTCTTAAAGAATCATTTTTGGAAGTTATACTATTGACTTTTCTTCTAGTCACAAAACAAGTCTAAGAAACATATCATATAACAGAATTTATATATGTAGATATACTATGGAGTGTTCAGAGGCAAAGCTATCTTAAGATTGTTAACGAGAATTTACAGAACTCCTGCCCTGGGCAACGCCATCTAGTGGTCCAGCCCAACAGTGCGTCATCTGGTGAAATAAGGTAGCTGGCCAATGGAGCATTTCGCTTTACACCCAGCTAGTGTTTTCCTGAGAATGGCTCAAATAAACTACTTTTCCTGTTACCATGTTATAAAATTTTTACTGAAGGACACTCAAAATTCCATTTAGGATGGAACTTTGGAAACAGGGAATGAAGGTTTTACCCAATGTAGGGAGACTTGATGTTGTATATATAACCTCAAAATAAACTAATTGAAATGTATAAAACTCACATGCTTTTTGGTGTCACACTGCTGCAGTTTTTGCTTACTAAGCTAGCTCCCCAATTCAATTATTAATTCTTTGAGGACTAGTAGTGGGTCTCATTGATCTCTGTATTCACAGAGCCTGGAACAGAGTGAATACTTAGGAAAAACTTGTTGAATACATATAGCTAAAAAAAAAAAAAACTACAGGAGTTGATAAACCTTCTTCTTTTTATTCTTTTTATTTTATTATTAAAAGTGATTGTAGGGGCTTCCCTGGCGGCGCAGTGCTTGAGAATCCGCCTGCCGATGCAGGTGACACGGGTTCGTGCCCCAGTCCAGGAAGATCCCACATGCCATGGAGTGGCTAGGCCTGTGAGCCATGGCCGCTGAGCCTGTGTGTCCAGAGCCTGTGCTCTGCAACGGGAGAGGCCACAACAGTGAGAGGCACGTGTACCACAAAAAAAAAAAAAAAAAAAAGTGATTGTAATATTCCTTCTATGTATAGCAAAGAATTCAAAGTCAGGGTCAGAGGAGAGCGAGACAAGAGACAGAAATATTGATTTGAGGTATACACAGGATTCTGTTGGGTCATAGAGAAATATTTAACCCAACTTGGGTGGAAAGGGCTGTGTGTGTGTGTGTGTGTGTGTATGTATGTGTGTGTTTTGCCTCCTGAAGAAAGTGATTCCTGAGATGAGTTTGAAAGGTTATAAAGTCATAGCCAAGTACAGAAGATAAAAAAGTATTTCTCATGACACACAAAGAGGTGTGATATGGCACAATAAATGGGGAGGGGCCCTCTGTCTCATTGCATGCTTGCCTGTGGTTTATCTCCCTCCCCTCTCCTTTATATTATTTTCTAATCTATTTATATATCTTCAAGCCTTTTGTACATACTTTATCTCAAACATTTTCCCAATCTTCCTTAATCTTATAGTTTTATTATCATAATTTATGTTTCTAATCTTTAATTCCCTCTGTTACACTTTACTTTTCATTTTATGGATTTTAGCTTTTAACAATAACCTTTTATGTCCTTTACTTTTATGGCTTTTGATCTACTAATTCTGTTGACCTTTAATTTCACCTATTTTATTTTATTATTTAAAAATTCTTAATCTCATCTTTGTTTGCAATCATGTGCTCATTCTTAATTTTTACCTTCTATTTTTCTCCTAGTCCACTCTCTCAATTTCAGTTTTACTCTTTCTTAACTTTTTAATCTACTACTACTAATATTTTTGAAAATAGTGTTTCTCCTTATCTATCATCATCCTCCTTTTGTTTTGTTTGCTTTCATAATGGCAGCAGGAAACATGGTCACAAAGGTGGCCAAAAGACGGACCCATCACTGGGAAGGCTGGCAGCTTTCTTGCCAGCTGTGGGGACCCCATCCCAAACCCTCCTGCACTTTCTCTCACCTCCACTTTCCTCTGTCCTGTGCATCTTCCTGTTAAATCCAGACATCTCACCTTTCTGCAAATTATCAGAATGAAGTCCTAAACCTGCTGATGTTCATTCACTAATGACTTCACTTGAAGTGGTTCTTTTACCGTGAACTCAAATGTCTGTGAACACTGTCAGTTTAGTATCTCTAAGTGCAAATTTCTTCCTCACCTGGTCAGCAGCAAAACTCTCACGTACTGTGGGCTGTAGACGTATGCTAAAATGTGAAACCATATGTTGAGTAGGAGAATGGAGTATATATTCTAGGGGTGTGCTATTTGGGCTTCAGAGAAGGATACCCAGGGTAGAACACAGCTGTGTCAACTGATAGCTATAGAAGGAAGTCTTATATCCTACTGCTTCTGTGCTCTGCATTTGCTCGCACTCTAATGCCTTCACGTGTTTGGGGCTGGAGCAGGGAGAGCAATAAAATAAAAGAGAAAACAAATGAACTTCTTTCTACCTACAGGAGTCTTAACTTCTTATGCCTCCCCCAGATTTGTCTTCTTTTTTTATAAAAGGTCTTTTCTTTGTAAAGTCAATTTTCTTTGAATTACTTGAGTCTTAAGATGTTCTAGGTTGAAACTAAACAAAGCCCAAACTGTTATTGGTATTGTGCATCCAAAGTTCAGTAAGTCTAGCCTAAAAAAGTGGTCTATACCTCATTCCTTGCACAAATTCATATTAATAATATCATCTTTATACTGGTCTACATATTCATATTAATGATTAAATGCTGTTTATACTAATGCTGACATAAGTAATAATCTCATTAAACATGAATAAGGGACATATATCCAGTCACCAGTGGCTTATCTAAAATACTGTCTGTATTAATTTCCTAGGGCTATTGTAACAAATCGTCACAAACTGGGGGGCTTTATTCATTGTCCCACAGCTCATGAGGCCAGAAGTTGAAATTGAGTGGTGGCAAGGTTGGTTCCTTCTGGAAGCTCTAGGAGAGAATCCATTCCATGCCTCTCTTCTAGCTTCTGGTAGCCTCTGATGTTCCTTGGCTCATACAACACAACTCCAGTTGGCTGTGTCCTTACGTGGCCTTCTCGTCTGTGTGTCTCTGTGTCTCAAATCTCCCTCTCCTTCCTCTTATAAGGACACCAGTCATTGTGTTTAGGGCCCACCCTAAATCCAGGATGACCTCATCTCAGGATCCTTAATTATAGTGGCAAAGACCCTTTTACCAAATAAGGCACCTTCACATTTTCCGGGGCTTAATATCTTTTTGAGGGGCCAGTATTCAACTCACTACACTGTCAGTCATAACTTTCTTCACTTTTTCTTTTCTGATGTTCTAAGTAGGGGTGAATAAATGGTGCACAGGATACGCTCTCAAATAATATTTCTTAATACTGGTCTAGACAAGGATTTTTATTATAAGGAAGTAAAACCCAAGCAAGTTGGCTTAAATGAAAAAAATTTATTGTAGTGAAATGAGAGGCTATTTGACGGACATCTAAGGATAGGAAAGAACCACTAGACTCAAAGGTACTAGAAATAGAAAGTAAGCAACTGAGGTGCCACCTTCCTTGTCTCTGGGGATGAATGGTCACTCACTCTTATACAGTTTCTATCTGCTTTTCTCATGTGTGCCTTAGTTGGCTCAGGCTGCCATACCGAAATATCACACACTTGGTGGCTTAAACAACAAACATCTATTTCTCACAGCTCTGAACTTTAGAAAGTCCAAGATCAAGGTACTGGAAGATTCAATTCTTCAGGAAGAGGACTTTCTTTCTGGCTTGCAGATGACCACTTTCTCACTGTATCCTCATACATGGAGATGGGAGGTCTCTACTCTCTTTTCCATCTTAAAATGACACTAATCCCATTATGTAAGGCTGGATAGTATAAAATTCCTAGAGGAAAACATAGATGGAATAATCTTTGATGTAAATTGTAGCATTTTTTGGGATGCTTCTCCTAAAGTAAAAGAAATAAAAGTGAAAATTAAAAAAAAAAGGGACCTGATTAAAGTTAAAAGATTTTGCACAGCATAGGAAACCACTAACAAAATGAAAAGACAACCTACGGAATGGGAGAAAATATTTGCAAATGATTTGACTGATAAGGGATTAATATCCAACATATACCAACAACTCATATAACTCAGCATCAAAAAACCAAACAATTCAATTAAAAACTGGCAAAAGAACTGAAGAGACATTTTTTCAAAGGGGAAATGAAGATGGCCAACATGTTAATGAAAAGTTATTCAACATCACTAATCATCAGGGAAAAGCAAATCAAAACTACAATGAGATATCACCTCACACCTGTCAGAATGGCTGTCATCAAAAAGGACACAAATAGCAAATGTTGGCAAGGCTGTTGAGAAAAGGGAACCCTCATATGCTATTGGTAGAAGTGTAATTGGTGCAGTCAGTGTGAAAAATGGTATGGAGGTTTCTCAAAAACTGAAAATAGAACTACCATATGACCCAGCAATTCCAGTCTTGTGTATTTATCCAAAGAAAAGAAAAACACAAATTAGAAAAGATATATGTACCTCAGTGTTCACAGCAGCAATATTTACAATTGTCAAGATATGGAAGAAACCTAAGTGTCCATTGACAGATGAATAGATAAGGAAGATGTGGTATATATACAGAATGGAATACTACTCAGTCATAAAGAAGAGTGAAATTTTGCATTTGCAGCAACATGAATGGACATGGAGGGCAATATGCTCAGTGAAACAAGTCAGACAAAGACAAATACTGTATGATATCACTTTTATGTGGAATCTCAACAAATACTACAAATTAATGAACATAATGAAAAAGAAACAGACTTACAGATACAGAGAACAAACTAGTGGTTTCCAGTGGGGAGACGGGGGTGTCCGGGGGAGAGGTAATATAGAAGTCGGGAAGTGGGAGGTACAAACTACTGGGTGTGAGATAAGCTAGAAGGATGTATTGCATAACACAGGGAATATAGCCAATATTTTGTAATAACTGTAAATGGAGTGTAACCTTTAAAAATTGTATTAGAAAAAGTAAACGAAATTAATAAACCTTTACCCAACTCATCAAGAAAAAAAAGAGAGGACCCAAACAATAAAATTAGAGATGAGAAAGAAGTTACAATGGACACCACAGAAATACATAGGATCAGAAGAGACTACTATGAACAACTATATGTCAATAAAATGGACAACCTAGAAGAGATGGACAAATTCCTAGAAGTGTACTATGTTCCAAGGCTGAACCAGAAAGAAATAGAAAATATGAATAGATCAATTACCAGTATTGAAATTGAATCAGTAATTTAAAAACTCCTCCAAATTGTCCAGGACCTTCTAGTTCTTCTTACCCCCATTAGTTACAATAGTTTCTTCTGTGTCTCAATATTCTTTAAGGGAAACATGATTGTCCCTATGAATTTTTCAAAATTAGGGCTTCCCTGGTGGCGCAGTGGTTGAGTCCGCCTGCTGTTGCAGGGGACACGGGTTTGTGCCGGCCCGGGAGGATCCCACATGCCGTGGAGCGGCTGGGCCCGTGAGCCATGGCCGCTGAGCCTGTGTGTCCGGAGCCTGTGCTCCGCAACGGGAGAGACCACAGCAGTGAAAGACCTGCATACACACACACACACACACACACACACACACACAAAATTATACAAACAAAGGATGTTGCCCAGCTTTTATATGGGCACCCTTCAGATTAGATGTTCAATTATGGCATCATAAGCAATGGCTGGGGATATAAGGAGAAGGCAGCATCATGTGTCATGTGGTCAGCTGGACAGAGCAGACAATTTGGGTAGGCTTAGCTTTCCTGAGAAAGTGACCAAAGACAGGATATATCCAATACAGTTAGTTTCCAGTTTAAAATGGATATCAAGCTCAGATCAGAAAACTTGGAAAATGTAACAAATGCAAAGAAAAAAATAAAATTGCCACAGCTCCACCTTTTAGTGATAGCTACTACTAACAATTTAATCACGTACTTTCCATTTTTTTCTATTTGTGCATATTTATATATACTTTAAATATTTTATTGTGAAATTTACTACATGCAGAACAGTATATAACATATATGCACAATTAAAGAATAGTAATTTAAAGACTACCTGCTACCTTGCTTAAAAAAATAGAATGCTTGCAATATCTTTGAAGTTTCCTATTCACTTTTACCCAAATGTACTCCTTCTCCATCCCTCAGAAATAATCATTATCCTGAATTCCATGACAAATACTCCCTTTTTTTTGGTTTTGTTTTTAGTTTAATTGAGATATTATTGACATATAACATGTAAGTTTAAGGTGTACAATGTGATGATTTGATACACACATCTGATACATATATATATTCCCTTATTTTCTTTAGTCTCACCATATTTGTGTGATTACTCAAGGAAAATGTTATTTTGCCTGTCTTTGAACTTTCTGTCATGGAATATATTATATGTAATTTTCTGTAACCTGTTTTTCTCAGTCATTAGAATAATTTTTCATTTTTTATTTTGAAATTCACCAGTACACTTTAAAAAAATCATTAATGTTCGTAGGTATAGCTGTAGTTTATTTCTGTTTGCTGCTATAGAGTATTCCATTTCCTTATTTATTTATTCAATCTCCGGTTCATGGTCATTCAAGTATTCCTACTATTTTGCTATTATAAACAATACTGCTAGAAACATCTTGGTACATGTTTCCTGCTTCACATGTTTAAAAGTCTATCAGTATTTCTCAAACATTGTTGGCTATGATCCATAGTAGGAAATACATACTGCAGATTGACTCAGTACAAAGGTACATGTACACCCACACACACACACACACAAACATGCACACCCATACCTAAATACATGTACACGTAAAACAATACTTTAATGAAACAGTTATTACCCTTCTTCCTTGCAACACAAAATCTAATATTTTCTTTTCTAATTTGTCCTGTTCTAGTGAAATCTAGTATATTTTATTTTTTTAAAAAGCTGGTTTTAACTCACTAGATCTGTGTTTTTTTTTTTCAATACTTTAGCACTTATCAGAATCACCTGAAGGGCTTATTAAAACACAAATTGCTGGGAGTTTCTCCAAAGTTTCTATTCCAGCAGCTCAAGAATTTGCATTTCTAACAAGGATCCAGGTAATGCTAATGCTGCTGATCTGGAGACCACAGAGAAGGAAACACTGAATGAGACTGATTTCACAATTTATTAAGTAACCCACAATCTTCAAGCATACATATTTTAAAGTGAAATTGCTGGGTCATAGTCTAGATACAACTTGACACTAGGTACAGTTAATTTTCAAAGTTGTACCAATAAACTCTCCCATCAGTGCAATATAGGAATTTTCATTGATCCATATCCTTTCCAACACTTGATATTGTCAGATATTGTAATTTTGCTAATTTGATGAGTGTGAAATGCTATTACATTATGATTTTATTTTTGCATTTCCTTAATTATTACTGACATTGAGTGTCTTTTAAATGTTTACTGGCCATTCATGTTTCCAGTTATGTTAAATGCTTGTTCATAGTTTCACTCATTTTTCTATTGTCTTATTGATTGGTACATGTATTCTAAATATTAATCCTTTTGGGGTATATATATTGCAAATACCTTAAGCCAGTTTGTAATTTGATTTTAAATTATCATATTGTGTTTTCAAGAACAAAAGAACTTAAATTAGTTATTTCATGGTTATTTGTGTCATTTTATGAAATCTATACCTAATCATAGATAAAATCTATATTTTCTTCTAAAAGTTGTAGATTTGTAAAATGGCAGAACTTCAGAGAAGGCTCTTTATACCAAAACCAGGTAAACTTGATAAAACCTGATAGGGAAAAAGTGGGACTTGACAATTAGAATATTGGAGTAGGTGCATTTGAAGATATTGAGTCCCTAAATTCTCCTGAATCCTTTGACCTGAAAAAGTGGCCCACCCATCCCTGTGGAAGAAACAGCCCCCTTCCTTGCTTGAAGACTATGCAAGTGCCTCAAAGGAGGCCAATACCTTGTGTGACAGTCCTGTTTCTCCTCAGGAACTGACCACTTCTCGTGACCACCAGACCACCAGTAATGCCAAACCTTAGCACAAACTAATTAGGTAAGTGCTGGAACTGCTAAGGGAGAGAGATTATACACCAAAAGAACTACAGTACCTGGTTAATATAAACTGGTGTGAATAGGATGCCTGAGGATGCTGGATCATTGGGGCAGAATGTAAAGCTGGCTAAGGGGAGAATGTCAATATAGAGGCACTCTGCTGTAAAATAAGATTTAACATCCTGGCTTGGGCCTTGGGTGATTTTTTTAGCATGTTTCTGAGATGGCTGTTGAATGCTTAAACACAGTAATAATTCTCATAAATGAAATAGAGATGCCATAACTGCCATGGACAACTGAGGAGGAAGCAATCAAAAGGCTCAGAGCAATGGGCCTGCTCAATTGGGCTTATTAGCTGACAGTTTTCCTTGAGAGGGACCAAAGTCAACTCCATTTTCCAAGGTGATAAGGAATGTGCTAGTGAGAGGGCAAGCACATTGTTGAAAGGCTCAGGAATGGATCATTTCATAGGAGATGCTATTACAGTAGTGGGCTCCTTAGTAAAAAGGGGGTTGATAGGACCTTAGAATAGTAGAGGACAGGTGGCAACAATTTATTTTCATAACCAAGGTGGACCTAATTACCAAAATGGGAAGCAAGTTTAGAATGAGAGTTAGGGGGTCCTGACATGAGGGATATATGATGACTCAGAGGTAAGGTAGATGCACAGTCAACAAAGGTACTGCTTAATGTACATAATCATGTATATAATCATGACTTCTTGAACACTTTCCAGACATGAGCCAGTTTTCACTCTCAGAACCATAGAGTGAGTGATCACATCCCATGAAGAAAGACTGTACAACATCATGGCAAGTGTATATGGTTGTGGTTCTCCCAGTCTCTACTAAAGGGATCGAGTTATCTTCTTAGGTAACTCTACACTGGGGAAAGGGAAATTGTTTTGAGAGCTGTTGGATTTAGGGTCTTAGTTGATATGAAAAGACCCAAGGATTCAAATCAGTCCCATGACATTCTTGTTAGAATAGAGGCACTGTGTTTTGTTTCTCATAGATGGATTTTAGCTGGACTTTAAACATATCTCATAATTTTGTGTTTTAACTCTTGAGTCTAGTACATTTATATTTATTATGATTCAATATATTTATATTAATTTCTACCATTTTGTTTTGTACTTTAGTTCTGCTTTTTTTCTTCTGATTTTCTACTTTTTTCTTCTTTTTCTCTACTTTTTTTAAAATCAAGTAGTTGTTCCTTCCTTATCCCATTTTTTTCCTAAACTATTTTGGAAGCTATAAATTTTGTATATTGTTCCATCGATTAGCTTAGACATTTTAGTATGCATGTATTAAAATCTCTAATAATTTTATCTTCTTCCCCAAAGGACTTAGAACATTGTAACTCATCTTTTTCTTCCAAATTGTACATATTTCCCACAAGGATTTTAATTCTATTGTTTTCAGGCCCACTATCAATGTTCATGTGGATATATCCACATATTTAAAGTTTTTCTTTTTTTACCATTGCTTTTCTTTCTTTCTTTTTTTTTTTTTTTTGCAGTACGCGGGCCTCTCACTGTTGCGGCCTCTCCCGTTGCAGAGCACAGGCTCCGGACGCGCAGGCCCAGCGGCCATGGCTCACGGGCCCAGCCGCTCCGCGGCATGTGGGATCCTTCCGGACCGGGGCACGAACCCGTGTCCCCTGCATCGGCAGGTGGACTCTCAACCACTGCGCCACCAGGGAAGTCCTAAAGTTTTTAAACTCTTAAAAAAGTTTTAAAGTTTTACTCTCTTTTAGAAGTACACGTTTAAAAAGTTTCTTAGAGAGGGTCTGTTGGTAGTAAATTCTCAGTTTTGTACAGAAATATTGGTTCTTGTTCTTGAACCATATATTTTCTAGGTGTCCAATTCTGGGCATATGTACATGCGCACACATGTGCACACATATGTGCACACACAGAGTGTTTTAATCCTGTATTTTCCCTTAGAATAATAATGTGATATGAATATTACATAAGCTCCCAAATAATCTCAAATATGATTTAGTGGCTGTTTAATATTTTATTGTATGGGCAAACTATAATTTATTTAAATAATCTCCAAATATTTATTATGTAGGTAGTTTCCAACCTTTTAAAACTATTATAATTAATACTGCAGCAAACGTTCTTGAACATAAATCTTTGTCCTCATTTCCGAATGTTCCTTTAGAGAATATTACTAGAAGTAGAATTTCTGGGTCAGAACATCTTAGCCTTATAAATTTAATTTAATTTTTTTTGCCCCCAATCGCACATCTTCCACTGAGTCTCTGGAATCACTATTTAAATTAAAATTTTTACTTACATCAAAGTAAAACCTGCACATGATTAAAAAATCGAGTAGTATGGAAGGATTAAAAATGAGAAGGAACAGTTTCCTATACCTATCCCTTCTATGTCCACTTGAAGGGTTTTAAATTTTTTTAGTTACAGTTCTGCTAGTTACATCAACATTTCCAAATAGTTTGCCTGTTCTGTTTCACCACTATTTCATTTCTTTCCACTTTGTAAGTGAAGATTTTAGCACTCTCACACTTTTCTCTCTCTTCTTTTCCTGACCATTTTCTGCTTGCTATAATTCTACATTTATAATACTTTCAAGATTAATAAGCTATACATTTTATTTTGTAACCATAGCCAAAATATTCTAGAAGCTGATTCTAAATGTGGACAACAGCAAGATTTACATGATCAGGACTGTGAAAAGTTGCTTTCTGTAGTGCTAACCAGTGTGCTATGATTACACTGCTTCCTCTTGGTTTTCTGCCTCTTTCACTGTCCCTTTCTTCTCTCTTTCTCTCTCTCTCTTTTTTTTGTCATTGTTGCCTTTATCCTATGTCTAAACATGGGAGGACTCTAGAGTTCATTGCTGAGTCTTCCATCCATTCTCCTCTTCATCTGACTTCCTCTCTAGGCAATTCTATCTAGAACTATAAATTTAATCCAGTCCAAATGCTAATGAATCCCAAGTGTATCTCTTTAGCCATAACCTCATCCCGAGCTCTAGACCTGTATTTTTACCAGTCATTTTCAACTTAATGTGTATAAATGCAGTTTTTTATTTTATTCTGAAATTATTCCTCACCCTCTCTTTCCCTCTTTAGTAAATGGTATCAGACTTCACTTAATTAAGCAAGACAAAACCTGTTAGTAATGATCTTTGATGTCTCCTTTTTCATCATCTACATATCTATTACAGCAACAAAATATACAGTTTGTCTATATCTCCTTCTTTCCACTGTGACCACTATCACTTATTGCCTGGACTATTGCAATAGCCTTCTAACTGGCAAAGGCTTTTAAAAATCCAAATTTCCATATAGCAGAGTTCTTTTTTAAAAATATAAATCAGATCATGTAACCCTCTTGAGTTAAAATCTTCACTGGTTTCTTAGGCTAATGCCCAAATCCCTTATGAGGGTGGACAGGATCTTCCCTCCCTGTCTGCCTCTCTGGCCACATCTCTTGCCACCTTCCCTAAGCTGTATTTCCTATCTAAATATTCTTCTAAACAAATGTCAATTGAAAATTCTAAGAAAAAAATATTTCAGATATTTCTTTCAGAAAGGCAAAGGGATGGTAGGAAATGGTTAACAGGAAACTGGTCAGCTGTTTACTTTAATATACTTACCCATTACTACTTAATATATTGGGTTCTGTAAAGATGAACTGGGCAGAGCCTTAGGAAGTTTTCGTCATCTGGTATGGAAGACAGACAATTAAAACATTTATAGAATATTGTGAAAATTGCTAAAACTGGGCATGAACTTCTAAAAAGGTGAAGAAAATATAATATTATTTTTTTGCATATTGGTTTTAAAGATAATTAGAAAAAAGGGAAGAAGGGGGGAAATCAGCAGGTATATTTTGAGCAATTGATTGCTTATGCTATTCATGGGATTCCTATGTTAGAGAGGAGGAAAATTTGAGGTAGACCTGGAAGCATAGGTAGGAGCTCACTGGCAAGACAAGGAAGGGAATCCCATTTCATGAAGGAGAACTAGAAGACATCAATGTGAAGAAATTTGAATATTTTTAAGTACTGGAAGTTGTTGGTAATGCTGAGTTAGTTTGGAAAGACTCAGAGTTCTGATCCTTAGAGTAACTGGCTAGATATCAAAGTCATCAAATGGGATAAGGAAGGCAAGGGAAAGGGTAAGTTTGGTGGGAAAAATAATTTTTGATGCATAGAATTTGAAGTAGTTGAGTGCCAGATCTACATGTTTGGCGAGAGGAATATGAGTCTGGAACTCAAGAGTTTTCAATTGAAGAAACAGACTTTTGAAACTTCAACATATTTTAGTGCTTTATTGTTATTCAAAATTGGAATATAATCATCTTACATGGAATGCTTTTCTAATATATAAGTATTCTGAAAAAGTTACTATTTTATTTTATTTTTTCATTTCAATTTCATTAGATTTGTGGAGAGAGAGAGAGAACTGTTGAGACAGATCATAGATTTTTCTTTCTTAGGCATGGCATTTCATACCTTTGGCTAAGGGAGGTTCTGTGTAATTGAAAAATAGCTTCCAATTTATGCTTAGAATTTACCCATCTCAGAGTTTTATTCCAATGACAGATAATTGTAGGACACTTTTTAGTTTAACTGTAAATGCTGTAGCTAACTAAAATTGCTAAATCACTATAAAAGTGATTTAAAAATGTAGTGAAACAGTTTGACTTCCATTGGACCTGGACTCCTTAAAAAAATCACAGAAATTATAGCACTACAGAACACTAGAACGTTCAAGTATCTTAGAAATAAATCTTACTAAAGGCTTCCAATTACACGTAGAATCAAATTCAAAATTTCTCACTACAGTCTATGTGACCCTACCTGATCTAAATCCTACTTAAATTTTTGATTTCATTTCCTGCCAAGGTTATAATAAGTCACAATGCTATTTTTTCCCCTTGAATATACCAAGCTTGTTCCCGACTTAGAGCCTTTGTACTTGAAGTTCCCCTTGTTTGGAACGCTTTCCCTTGACTCTTTACCATGGCCTAGATCGTTAGTCTCAGATCAAATGTCACCTCCTCACAGCAGATTTCTTTCACCTTGTATTCTAAACCATATCTTCCTTATCTTGCTCTCACACAGTGCTCTAGTTTATTACACTTGTCACTCTCCAAAAAAATTATTTATTGAATTATGCACTTGTTTACTTTTGCGTTGTCTAAGCACAATGATCTTTGCCTGGTTAATGCTTAATTAATATTTGTAAATTTATTAAATGGACAAATGAATGAATGAATCCTGGGGATGCTGGCTTACCTGAAAAAAATCTAGGTAGACCCTGAGCCTGTCTTGTGATTAGGAGTATGGGGCTAGCTAGACAGTGTTTGGAAGAACTCTTACAATGACAGGAAACTTAGAAACACAACCCTCTCTCTTCATCCATGCACAGTGGGATCACAAGAGTTGATCAAGGAACTAAATGAAAACTTATACAACCAAAGGAAAAACCGATACAACTTACAGGCAACCTCTGAGTGCTCACCACATACCTGGGTCTGTACCAAGTGCTTCACTTACAGTGTATTATCTCTTTTCAACCTCACACCATGAGGTTAAGATAAGGACTTTAAGAATGCAAAACTAGCTTAGGAGGTTCAGTAATTTGCCAAATGCTACCCGTTTCTAATTGAGGTAGAACTAGGAATTCAACTCAGTTGGGTTATAATCTACAGCTTTAATTCATAACACTAGAGTATTCTGCATTAAATTTATTGAGAAAGCCTAAGGCAGAAATTGGACTACTAGGCTTACAAAGATCTAATGCCCTTGAATTATACCTTTTAGAAAATCATTTTTGCATCAGTTTATTGTCTGAGTCTTTGGCTCCTAAGCTCTAAAATGAATATGACTTTTTTTGAAGAACAATAAAAGTTGCTTCCTAGGTAGCTAACTAGTCAAAAATTAGACCCATCCTTATATTATGGTGCAGCAAATTTAATCTTAAGTTTAAATCTCTTAAATTTCTTCTGAATATCCTTACAAACCAGGTTTCAGGTATTGCAGTAGGGGAGACCTGGGTTCCAGTCTCTGCTCACCCAGTAACTGCATCTGACTCCATCCTCTGGGCAGTGGTTATACGTAGCCCTTTGCTGCTGGCCTAGAAGACTCTTCAGATAGTATTGTAGTGAGTTTCTACAGCTTTATTTCACTTTTAGACTGTGAGCTCCATGAGAGTAGGGACTTCAAGACTAGATACATCCCTGACATTTCAGATATAGAAAAGATAACAAAAAGTGATAGATGGGCTTTTGACCATGATGCCTGCTTGAGATATCTCTATTGTAAAGGGAGAAAATAAGATTAGATTTTTAGATTAGTCTCAGAGTTCTTTCAACTTAATGTTTTTATATAATTCTGCTGGGTAAGAAAATATAGATTTTAAAAATTTGGGAGTTGAATTTTTGTGATATTTAACTTGAGTGTCATTACTTTCCCTCATTTTACATTTGACATGTGAGCCCACCATTGAGACATGCAATGTGGAAGGACTGCTGCTATGTACTGTGGGTTAAAGAAGAAAGTCAGATTCATAAATTTGGATTTAAAACCAGGCTTTACTTTTACAGCTTTATGTCTCTGGGCAAGACATTTAATGTCTTTAACCCTTAGTTTCCTTATCTATAAAGTGGCGATAATAATAATTGTTATGGTAGTTACGTATAAGCGCCCAGCATGTAAACATTGTCGTATCTCACTTTATTGTGCTTCGCTTTATTGTGCTTCTCAGATATTGCGTTTTTTGCAAATTGAAGGTGTGTGGCACCCTTCATCAAGTAAGTCTATTGGTGCCATTTTTCCAAAAGTATTTGCCACTTTGTGTTTCTGTGTCACTTTTTGGTAATTCTCACAATACTTCAAAACTATTCATTATTATTATATCTTTTATGGTGATCTTTGCTCTTTGATGTTACTATTATAATTGTTTTGGACACCATGACCTGCCAATTAATAACCCTACAATGACCTCTAAGTGTTCAAGTGAAAGGGAGAGTCATATGACTCTCACTTTGAATTAGAAGCTGGAAATTACTAAGTTTAGTGAGGAAGGCATGGTGAAAGCTGAGATGGGCTGAAAGCTATATCTCTTGTACCAAACAGCCACATTGTGAAAGCAAAGGAAAAGTTCTTGAAGGAAATTAAAAGTGTTATACTTCAGTGAACACATGAATGATAAGAAAGTGAAAGTCTTATTTGCTGACATGGAGGAAGTTTTAGCAGTCTGGATAGATCAAACCAGCCAGAACATTCCCTTAAGCCAAAACCTATTCCAGAGCAAGTCCCTAACTCCCTTCAATTTTATGAAGGTTGAGAGAGGTGAGGAAGCTGTAGAAGAAAAGTTTGAAGCTAGCAGATGTTGGCTTATGAGGTTTAAGGAAAGAAGCCATCTCCATAACATCAAAATGCAAGGTGAAGCAGCAAGTGCTGATGTAGAAGCTGCAGCAAGTTATCCAGAAGATCTAGCTGAGATAATTAGTGAAGGTGGTTTTATTAAACAGCAGATTTTCAATGTAGACAAAACAGTCTTATAGTGAAAGAAGATGCCATCTAGGACTTTCATAGCTAGAGAGGAGAAGTCAACACCTGGCTTCAAATCTTCAACAGGCAGACTGACTGACTCTCTTGTTAGGGGTTAAGGCAGCTGGTGACTTTCAGTTGAAGCCAATGCTCATTTACCATTCTGAAAATCCTAGGACCCTTAGGAATCATGCTAAATCTATACTTCTTGTGCTCCATAAATGGAATAACAAAGCCTGGATGACAGCACATCTGTTTACAACTGATGGTTCACTGAATATTTATAACCCACTGTTGAAATCTACTGCTCAGAGAAAAAGGTTCCTTTCAAAAGATTACTGCTCATTGACAATGTACATGGTCAACCAAGAGCTCTCATGGAGACATACAATGAGATTCATGTTGCTTTCATGCCAGGTAACACATCCATTCTGCAGCCCATGGATCAAGTAGTAATTTTGACTTTCAAGTCATTATTTCAGGAGTTGATTTGATTAACAATGTTGTGTTAGTTTCAGGTGTGCAGCAAAGTGATTCAGTTACCCATATACATGTATCAATTCTTTTTCAAATTATTTTCTCATTTAGGTTATTATAGAATGCTGAGCAGAGTTTCCTGTGCTATATCGTGGGTCCTTGTTGTTTGTTATCTATTTTATTATTTCTTAAATAAATAAATTTATTTTTGCCTGCATTGGGTCTTTGTTGTTGCCCATGGGCTTTCTCTAGTTGTGGAGAGCGGAGCTACTCATCATTGCAGTGCGCAGGCTTCTCATTGCGGTGGCTTCTTTGTTACAGACCACAGACTCTAGGTGCACAGGCTTCAGTAGTTGTGGCTTGGGGGGCTCTAGAGCACAGGCTCACTAGTTGTGGCACATGGGCCTTGTTGCTCTGCGGCATGTGAGATCTTCCTGGACCAGGCTCGAACCTGTGTCCCCTGCATTGTCAGGCGGATTCTTTTTTCTTTCTTTTTTTTTTTAAACATCTTTATTGGGGTATAATTGCTTTACAATGGTGTTTTAATTTCTGCTTTATAACAAAGTGAATCAGTTATACATATACATATGTTCCCATATCTCTTCCATCTTGCATCGCCCTCCCCCCCACCCTCCCTATCCCACCCCTCTAGGCGGTCACAAAGCACCGAGCTGATCTCCCTGTGCTATGCGGCTGCTTCCCACTAGCTATCTACCTTACGTTTGGTAGTGTATATATGTCCATGCCTCTCTCTCGCTTTGTCACAGCTCATCCTTCCCCCTCCCCATATCCTCAAGTCTGTTCTCCAGTAGGTCTGTGTCTTTATTCTTGTCTTACCCCTAGGTTCTTCATGACATTTTTTTTTCTTAAATTCCATATATATGTGTTAGCATACGGTATTTGTCTTTCTCTTTCTGACTTACTTCACTCTGTATGACAGACTCTAGGTCTATCCACCTCATTACAAATAGCTCAATTTCGTTTCTTTTTATGGCTGAGTAATATTCCATTGTATATTTGTGCCACATCTTCTTTATCCATTCATCCGATGATGGACACTTAGGTTGTTTCCATCTCCGGGCTATTGGAAATAGAGCTGCAATGAACATTTTGGTACATGATTCTTTTTGAATTATGGTTTTCTCAGAGTACATGCCCAGTAGTGGGATTGCTGGGTCATATGGTAGGCCTATTTGTAGTTTTTTAAGGAACATCCATACTGTTCTCCATAGTGGCTGAACCAATTCACATTCCCACCAGCAGTGCAAGAGTGTTCCCTTTTCTCCACACTTTCTCCAGCATTTACTGTTTCTAGATGTTTTGATGATGGCCATTCTGACTGGTGTGAGATGATATCTCATTGTAGTTTTGATTTGTATTTCTCTAATGATTAATGATGTTGAGCATTCTTTCATGTGTTTGTTGGCATTCTGTATATCTTCTTTGGAGAAATGTCTATTTAGGTCTTCTGCACATTTTTGGATTGGGTTGTTTGTTTTTTTGTTATTGAGCTGCATGAGCTGCTTGTAAATTTTGGAAATTAATCCTTTGTCAGTTGCTTCATTTGCAAATATTTTCTCCCATTCTGAGGGTTGTCTTTTTGTCTTGTTTATGGTTTCCTTTGCTGTGCAAAAGCTTTAAAGTTTCATTAGGTCCCATTTGTTTATTTTTGTTTTTATTTCCATTTCTCTAGGAGGTGGGTCAAAAAGGATCTTGCGTGCTTTATGTCATAGAGTGTTCTACCTATGTTTTCCTCTAAGAGTTTGATAGTTTCTGGCCTTACATTTAGGTCTTTAATCCATTTTGAGCTTATTTTTGTGTATGGTGTTAGGGAGTGATCTAATCTCATACTTTTACATGTACCTGTCCAGTTTTCCCAGCACCACTTATTGAAGAGGCTGTCCTTTCTCCACTGTACATTCCTGCCTCCTTTATCAATGATAAGGTGACCATATGTGTGTGGGTTTATCTCTGGGCTTTCTATCCTGTTCCATTGATCTATCTTTCTGGTTTTGAGCCAGTACCATACTGTCTTGATTACTGTAGCTTTGTAGTATAGTCTGAAGTCAGGGAGCCTGATTCCTCCAGCTCCGTTTTTCATTCTCAAGATTGCTTTTGCTATTCGGGGTCTTTTGTGTTTCCATACAAATTGTGAAATTTTTTGTTCTAGTTCTGTGAAAAATGCCAGTGGTAGTTTGATAGGGATTGCATTGAATCTATAGATTGCTTTGGGTAGTAGAGTCATTTTCACAATGTTGATTATTCCAATCCAAGAACATGGTATATCTCTCTATCTATTTGTATCACCTTTAATTTCTTTCATCAGTGTCTTATAATTTTTTGCATACAGGTCTTTTGTCTCCTTAGGTAGGTTTATCCCTAGATGTTTTATTCTTTTTGTTGCAATGGTAAATGGGAGTGTTTTCTTGATTTCACCTTCAGATTTTTCATCATTAGTGTATAGGAATGCCAGAGATTCCTGTGCATTAATTTTGTATCCTGCTACTTTACCAAATTCATTGATTAGCTCTAGTAGTTTTCTGGTAACATCTTTAGGATTCTCTATGTATAGTATCATGTCATCTGCAAACAGTGACAGCTTTACTTCTTCTTTCCCCATTTGGATTTCTTTTATTTCCTTTTCTTCTCTGATTGCTGTGGCTAAAGCTTCCAAAACTATGTTGAATAAGAGTGGTGAGAGTGGGCAACCTTGTCTTGTTCCTGATCTTAGTGGAAATGCTTTCAGTTTTTCACTATTAAGGATGATGTTGGCTGTGGGCTTGTCATCTATGGCCTTTATTATGTTGAGGAAAGTTCCCTCTATGCCTACTTTCTGCAGGGTTTTTATCATAAATGGGTGTTTAATTTTGTCAAAAGCTTTCTCTGCGTCTGTTGAGATGATCATATGGTTTTTCCCCTTCAATTTGTTAATATGGTTTATCACATTGATAGATTTGCGTATATTGAAGAATCCTTGCATTCCTGGAATAAACCCCACTTGATCATGTTGTATGATCCTTTTAATGTGTTGTTGGATTCTGTTTGCTAGTATTTTGTTGAAGAGTTTTGCATCTATGTCCATAGATGATATTGGCCTGTAGTTTTCTTTCTTTGTGACATCCTTGTCTGGTTTCGGTATCAAGGTGATGGTGGCCTCGTAGAATGAATTGGGAGTGTTCTTCCCTCTGCTATATTTTGGAAGAGTTTGAAAAGTGTAGGTGTTAGCTCTTCTCTAAATATTTGATAGAATTCGCCTGTGAGGCCATCTGGTCCTGGGCTTTTGTTTGTTGGAAGATTTTTAATCACAGTTTCAATTTCAGTATTTGTGATTGGTCTGTTCATATTTTCTATTTCTTCCTGATTCAGTCTTGGCAGGTTGTGCATTTCTAAGTATTTGTCCATTTCTTCCAGATTGTACATTTTATTGGCATAGAGTTGCTTGTAGTAGTCTCTCAAGATCTTTTGTATTTCTGCAGTGTCAGTTGTTACTTCTCCTTTTTCATTTCTAATTTTATTGATTTGAGTCTTCTCCATTTTTTTCTTGATGAGTCTGGCTAATGGTCTATCTATTTTGTTTATCTTCTCAAAGAACCAGCTTTTAGTTTTATTCATCTTTGCTGTCATTTCCTTCATCTCTTTTTCATTTATTTCTGATCTGATTTTTATGATTTCTTTCCTTCTGCTAAGTTTGGGGATTTTTTGTTCTTCTTCCTCTAATTGCTTTAGGTGTAAGGTTAGGTTGTTTATTCGAGATGTTTCCTGTTTCTTAAGGTGGGCTTTTATTGCTATAAACTTCCCTCTTAGAACTGCTTTTGCTGCATCCCATAGGTTTTGGGTCATTGTGTTTCCATTGTCATTTGTTTCTAGGTATTTTTTGATTTCCTGTTTGATTTCTTCAGTGATCACTTCGTTATTAAGTAGTGTATTGTTTAGCCTCCATGTATTTGTATTTTTTACAGATCTTTTCCTGTAATTGATATCTAGTCTCATGGCGTTGTGGTCAGAAAAGATTCTTGATACAATTTCAAATTTCTTAAATTTACCAAGGCTTGATTTGTGACCCAAGATATGATCTATCCTGGAGAATATTCCATGAGCACTTGAGAAAAAATGTGTATTCTGTTGTTTTTGGATGGAATGTCCTCTAAATATCAATTAAGTCCATCTTGTTTAATGTATCATTTAAAGCTTGTGTTTCCTTATTTATTTTCATTTTGGATGATCTGTCCATGGGTGAAAGTGGGGTGTTTAAGTCCCCTACTATGAATGTGTTACTGTCGATTTCCACTTTTATGGCTGTTAGTATTTGCCTTATGTATAGAGGTGCTCCTATATTGGGTGCATAAATATTTACAATTGTTATATCTTCTTCTTGGATCGATCCCTTGATCATTATGTAGTGTACTTCTTTGTCTCTTGTAATAGTATTTATTTTAAAGTCTATTTTGTCTGATATGAGAATTGCTACTCCAGCTTTCTATTGGTTTCCATTTGCATGGAATATCTTTTTCCATCCCATTACTTTCAGTCCGTATGTGTCTCTAGTTCTGAAGTGGGTCTCTTGTAGACAGCATATATATGGGTTTTGTTTTTGTTTCCATTCATCCAATCTGTGTCTTTTGGTGGGAGCATTTAGTCCATTTACATTTAAGGTAATTATTGATATGTATGTTCCTATTCCCATTTCCTAAATTGTTTTGGTTTCGTTTTTATAGGTCTTTTCCTTCCCTTGTGTTTCTTGCCTACAGAAGTTCCTTTAGCATTTGTTGGAAAGCTGGTTTTGTGGTGCTGAAGTCTCTCAGCTTTTGCTTGTCTGTAAAGGTTTTAATTTCTCCATCAAATCTGAATGAGATCCTTGCTGGGTAGAGTAATCTTGGTTGTAGGTTTTTCTCTTTCATCACTTTCAGTATGTCCTGTCACTCCCTTCTGGCTTGCAGAGTTTCTGCTGAGAGATCATCTGTTAACCTTATGGGGATTCCCTTGTGTGTTATTTGTTGTTTTTCCCTTGCTGCTTTTAATAGGCTTTCTTTGTATTTAATTTTTGACAGTTTGATTAATATGTGTTTTGGCATATTTCTCCTTGGATTTATCCTGTATGGGACTCTCTGTGCTTCCTGGACTTGATTAACTATTTCCTTTCCCATATTAGGGAAGTTTTCAACTATAATCTCTTCAAATATTTTCTCAGTCCCTTTCTTTTTCTCTTCTTCTGCTGGAAACCCTATAATTTGAACGTTGGTGCATTTAATGTTGTCCCAGAGATCTCTGAGACTGTCCTCAGTTCTTTTCATTCTTTTTTTCTTTTTACTGCTCTGCAGTAGCTATTTCCACTATTTTATCTTCCAGGTCACTTATCCGTTCTTCTGCCTCATTTATTCTGGTATTGATCCCATCTAGAGTCTTTTTCATTTCATTTATTGTGTTGTTCATCATTGTTTGTTTCATCTTTAGTTCTTCTAGTTTCTTGTTAAATATTTCTTGCATTTTGTCCATTCTATTTCCAAGATTTTGGATCATCTTTACTATCATTATTCTGATTTCTTTTTCAGGTAGACTGCCTATTTCCTCTTCATTTGTTAGGTCTGGTGCATTTTTATCTTGCCCCTTCATCTGCTGTGTGTTTTTCTGTCTTCTCATTTTGCTTATCCTACTGTGTTTGGGGTCTCCTTTTTGCAGGCTACATGTTCGTAGTTACCGTTGTTCTTGATGTCTGTCTCCAGTGGCTAAGGTTGGTTCAGTGGGTTGTGTAGGCTTCCTGGTGGAGGGGACTAGTGCCTGTGTTCTGGTGGATGAGGCTGGATCTTGTCTCTCTAGTGGGAAGGTCCACATCTGTTGGTGTGTTTTGGGGTGTCTGTGGACTTATTATGATTTTAGGCAGCCTCTCTGCTAATGGATGGGGTTGTGTTCCTGTTTTGCTAGTTGCTTGGCATAGGTTGTCCAGCACTGTAGCTTGCTGATTGTTGAGTGAAGCTGGGTGCTGGTGTTGAGATGGAGATCTCTGGGAGATTTTCACCGTTTGATATTATGTGGAGCTGGGAGGTCTCTTGTTGACCAGTGTCCTGAAGTTGACTGTCCCACCTCAGAGGCACAGCACTGATTCCTCACACACACCTTTACTCCAGGCTTTTATATACAGTCGCTGTAGTTGTAACAGCCTTTCTTGAGCACCACACTTGGCATTGCCTCCCAGAGAGTCAAGAAGGATTTTCACTTTTCAATTTGTGTGCTTCTATATTGTTTGATGTCTTATGATTAGCATGTAGTACTTCTTCTCAATGAGAATTTACTCCGTGAAATCAAACACCATTATTTCAGCTACTGGTGCCTTCATGGAATTCCTTTTAATATTTGGTAAAGGTTTATCAAGCAGCTACTATATGTAGAGCTTCATCCTTCACTCCTTCTTGGAAACTTCTATTTAGTTCGAAGATCAGGACTTATATCTCGAGCCATGGACCCCCTTGGTGCTGTAACCCCGAGTGTCCTGGCTGTATGGACAGCTCAATTCTCATCTGGAGGAAGCCTCATAATTCTAGGACTAGGCAACTGTAAGTCTACGAACCGCTCTGGCCCGGCAGCCTGGGAGATTCAGCAGGCAAAGTCTTAACCACTGCACCACCAAGGAATTCCCTGGTTATCTATTTTAAATATAGCAGTGTGTATATGTCAATCCCTTGTTTGCGATTGACTATAGTTGCCAGAGATAGTGATTCCTCTAAATCACTGGGTAAAGTAAAGTGAAAACCTTCTGGAAAGGATGCACCATTCTAGATGCCATTTAGCACATTTGTGATTCATGGGAAAAAGTCAAAATATCAATATTAATAGGTGTTTGGAAGAATTTGATTCCAACCCTCATGGCTGACTTTGAGGGATTCAAGAACTTACTAACTTATTAGAAGTGTAGGTTGTAGGTGTGACTGAATTCCTGCAATCTCATGATAAAACTTTAGCTAATGGGAAGTTGCTTCTTATGGATGAGCAAAGAATGTGGTTTCTTGAGATGGAATCTACTTCAGTTGAAGATACTGTGAAGATTGTTGAACTGATAACAAAAGATTGAGAATATTACATAACTTTCATTGATAAAGCAGCAACAGGTTTTGAAAAGATTGAGTCCAATTTTGAAAGAAGTTCTATGGGTAATTTGCTGTCAAACAGCAGTGCATGCTATAGAGAAATCATTCATGAAAGGAAGAATCAATCAATGTGACAAACTTCATTGTCTTATTTTAAGTAATTGCCATAGCCACTCCAGGCTTCAGCAACCACCACCTCGATCAGTAGGCAGACATCAACATTGAGGTAAGACCCTCCACCAGAAAAAAGATTATGACTTGCTGAAGGCACAGAAGATTGTTAGCATTTTTTAGCAGTAAAGCATATTTTAACTAAGGTATGTACATTGTTTAGACAGAATGTTATTGCACACTTAATAGACTACAGTACAGTGTAAACCTAAACATTGTATATGCACCGGGAAACTAAAAATTACCTGTGACTTGCTTCTTGTGATATTTGCTTATTGTGGTGGTCTGGAACTAAACCCACAATATCTCTGAAGTGTGTCTGTATGCTTTTAATATATTTTGTTTCCCTTTTATTTCTTCTGAGTTTTAAGTTGACTCCACCGGTATCCCTAGTTGCAATTTTGCTAGTACCAGGGCACAATAGAAGCTATTAATTGTCCTCCACTATCCATTTTCCCTTCTTCCTTTTACTAGTAGCACCCCTGTTTCCAACATTGCTTACAACCAGGTGTTTCATGTGACTTCTTGTAGTCAGCGGTATGAGAGTGGAACTGATGTGAAAAACTTCTCAAAATAAACCTCCACTTCCTCTTTCCCCTTCCCACAGGCTAGAATGCAGGTGTGGTGACAGTGAGTCAGCTTTGACCTGTGGAGATGGGAATGGCATAGAAACAAGATAGTCGTAACCTGGGTTTCTGGGTGACTGCATGAAGCAGGGCTTCTCTATCCCTTGGACTGTCTATCAGCTTAGAGTTTTGTGTGAGGAAAAGGTATATTTTGTTCTTAATTAATCAACATATTTTGTTCTTTGCTAAAGCAGTCAAACCAATATCCTAATTTGCATTAGTATTAACCATATGAAATTGCTGGTGTCATAGGTTAAAAGCATGTTAAGCAGATGACCATCCCAGGCCCCAAATACTATAGACACTGGAAGTTGAGGTAAAAGTCAAACTTCTAAGAAGAAAGTTAAGTACAACTAGTAGAAGAGAAACTCTTTCACATTAATTGATAGAAGTTGCTATGGAAATTAAGATAAAGTATAATTAAGGATAGACAATATGTTTATAATCTTTGAACTATTATAGAATCCTGAGTCCCTGTCCTATGTTCATGTCTACAAATATTATAAATATAAAATATTTAAAATAATAATAAAAAAATTTGAGATAAACACCAGATTATAAGCATCAGGCCTAGCACTATTATTAGACTATTTGAAAGGCAGCCTTTCTCTTTACATAGGAATTGCTAAATCAGTAGATGTACTATAGCTTAAGTGGTTCCTGAGGTCACCACTTGAAAAAAGAGGTGATTTTTCCCTGCAAGGGACATTTGGCAGTGTCTGGAGACATTTTTGTTGTCACAGTTTGGGAGCAGGTGTCACTGGTATCTAGTGGGTAGAGGTCAGGGATGCTGCTAAACATCCTGCACAAGACAACTCCCACAATAAAGAATTTTCCACACCAAACTGTCAGTAGTGCTGAGGTTGAGAAACCTTGGGATAAAGCCATCACAGAAAATTGTAGGGAAAAGAGATGGAGGAGAGTCCTAACAGTAGCTGCTCATCTCCCCTATCTAACTGTTCTCAACTCTGGATGATTTAATTACACAAACCATTTAATGTCATCACTCCCCTCCCATTTCCCCACATAAGTCAGTGTAAATTTGGTTTCTGTTGCTTGAAATCAGAAGAGTTCTGCCTAATTTTCTTCCCATAATCCTTTGTGTTTTTCTCATTTCTAAGTTTGGTTGCTCTAAGGGCTTTCTCCTCAAGTAGAAAATTTTGCTGGTTGGATAGTCAAGTGCATTCCTCTGGAGAATTTCTAATAAGTGGGTTTTCACTATGGTTTGTGGACGAGTCTCTGTTGTTTGTCTTAAACATGAGTCTATTCACTAACTATTAATTTTTACTGGTGGGTCAATCAAATATGAATCCCATGAGAGAACATAACTTGAGAGGCTTAAAAATACGATGGGAGCCCCTGGCACAAGGGAAGCTAGGATCTATGGAAATTGCTGGCTTTAAGGTATAAGGAGAATGTTGTGGATTGAATTGTATAACCCCCCAAAGATGTTGAAATCCTAACCCCCAGTACCCGAGAATGTGACCGTATTTGGAAAGAGAGCCTTTGCAGATGATCAAGTTAAGGTGAGGTCATTAGGGTGGATTCTAATCCAGTGGTGACTGTATTCTTGTGGAAAGGGGCAATGCCATGTGAAGATGAGGGCAGAATGGTGCTCATTCTGCGTGTACCAGTCAAGAAACATCAAAAGTTGTCAGTAAAACACCAGAAGCTAGGAGAGAGGCATGGAACAGATTGCTCCTCACAGTCCTCAAAAGGAACCAACTCTACTGATACCTTGATCTTGAATTTGTAGCTTTCAGAACTGCGAGACAACAAATTTTGTTGTATAAGCCACCCAGTTTGTGGTACTTTGTTACAGCAGCCCTAGCAAACTAATACAGAAAAATTTTAGGGAGAAATCCTATTTTCTCACTGCCATGAAGATACTAGCATTTATCTCCTCTGAGAATATAGAGTTCAGGTATGCTGAATACTAAGTGAACTTGAACCAGTTCTGGAAAACATTACATTTATAGTTCTAAGGAAGGTTTATTACAACCATACATTAGAAATAGACATTTTAATTAATTCTTTGAATATTTAGATATATTTATTAAATTTCAACACACAAAAGGTCGTTACATATTTTTCATTTCTTCATCTCTGTTATAATTCTATGCTGTACTTTATTGATTGGAAATTTTATCTACTAGATGAGAATCATTCCACAAGAAATTGTTAATTTAATTTAGATTGTGTTTGTATTTGGAAATACCATAAAATATCCAGAAATAAATTACCATGTTTGTTAGATTTGTAAATTTCCTTTGCAGGTTAAAAAAAAAATCTGAAATGAGATTAAAAACTACAGTTATTATTGAAATATTTTTTTTATTTGGGAAGTGTTGAATCCTCCTTCACAGTGAGTGTTTAAGCTTTGGTTGGTACACCAGTTATCAATTTTTTTCTCTCACCTCCACATTCACCTTTCTTGCTCTGAAACTTGCTCTGAGATAATGAATGGAATTTCTTAAACCAGCTCTTCTTTACAGTGAATATGATGTTAGCTTCCTCAATAGAGGGTGCTAAAGGGATATTGCAGGAAGATGGGGCATCTCTCACTGGATCCAGAGGCTGCATGGCATGGATGGTCAGCCATGTGAGTGTGAAGATATCTGGTGGTACCCTGCCCCAGCCATGAAGCAGGAAGACGTGGTTTCTCTGACATCGTAGACCTGATGCTGCCTGGCAATCAATCACCTTTCTGTGGCTTTCCCATGTTACCATGGGCTCCGGACCACCTGCTCAGAGTGGCACCTTGACTCTCTGTGTCCTCGAAAGTTACTTCCTATTTGACCAGTTACTGTGGACCAGATCTGGTTTAAGTACCACAACAAACTTTTCTGCCATCCAGTGGACAACCACACCTTCTGTAACAAAGTCTGAATCCTCTCCTTGGGGAGGTAACTCCATTCAGGTTTGTCCTTTCTAGGGTATTTTCTATCAGTCCTAGGGTATCCTATGGAGTTTCTTTGCATCTTAGAGTATCTGTCTTATCATTGATTAATGATTTTTACAATAAAATTCTCTATATCATGTTATGGTTTCTATCTCCTGTTTGTACTCAGATTGAAACAGTTGAAAAACAAAAATTTGAGCATGCTGTGGAGGATTCAAGCATTACATTCTTTGGGGAAAGAGTTGATTTGAATAGTCATTTCTAATTTCTTCTCAAACCAAGCCTATGTGTTTTTCTGAGCCTTCCTTTTTAAACAATGGAAACAAAATCTTGCTTTGCGAGATGCACGGCTGGCAGTTGATAATAGCTTTATTTACTGTGACCACAGAAATCATCTGTACTAATGATAATTAATTTGAAAGAATTAGAGGATTGATTTATTTAATGAACCTACAGGTAATTGTGAATTTCTTTACTAATGACATAAGGGAAATGAGGCCTGTTAACATTTAAAATAATTTGTAATGGACATGTACATCCTTTAAAAGAATAAAATCTTATATTCTCATCAATTCCCATACATTTGAAATGAATGGTTTAGTTGATCATTTTCTTCTAATTACTAGAGCTTTATCTACACATGTGATGTGAGTACATTGGCATAGAATTTATTTGTTCACTTCAGCCTCCTTTAAAACATAGTCATGTTCAAAGTGAGAGAGTGGCATGGACATATATACACTACCAAACGTAAGATAGATAGCTAGTGGGAAGCAGCTGCATAGCACAGGGAGATCAGCTCAGTGCTTTGTGACCACCTAGAGGGGTGGGATAGGGAGGCTGGGAGGGAGGGAGATGCAAGAGGGAAGAGATATGGGGACATATGTATATATATAACTGATTCACTTTGTTATAAAGCAGAAACTAACACACCATTGTAAAGCAATTATACTCCAACAAAGATGTTAAAAAAAATAGTCATGTAAAAGCCTAATTTAAATTAAATGAGTTGCTACTGCGTACCATGTGACTGTCTACCATATTTGATGCTTGTATCAGTTACCTATTGCTGTAACAATTGCTGTAACATGCTCTCCCCAAAGCAGTAGTTTAAAACAATAATCAAATATTTAGGTCATAGGTCTATAGGTGTTTTTGGCTGGATTCAGCATGGTGTGGTATTGACTGATCTTGTTCATCCATCTGGGAGTTGACTAGTCATTGGATGACTTAGGATAGATTTATCTATGGTCACTCAGCTCTGTCCCATTTGTTTTTCATTCTTCTAGAAGCTACTGAGCATGTTCTTAGGATGATGGCAAAGAATAGGAATGAGAGTAAGTAGAAAGATGCGTGTTTTTTCCAGTTTCTGTTTGTGTTACATGTACTAATATCCTTTTTGTCAAAGCAAGTAACCTGGGGTACTCGTCACTTGCTAGGGCTTCCATCATGAAATACCATTACTGGGTACCTTAAAAAACAGAAACTAATTTTCTTACAATGCTGGAGACCAAAAGTCCAAGGTCAAGGTGTCGGCAGGTTTAGCTTCTCCTGAGGTCTCTCTCATTAACTTGAAGACAGCTGCCTTCTCGCCGTGTCCTCACATGGTCTTGTCTCTCTGCATTTGCATCTCTAAGTGTCTCTCTGTGTGTCCAAATTTCCTCTTCACACAAGGATACCAGTCAGATTGGATAAGGCCCACTCTAACAACCTCATTTAACTTAATTACCTTTAAGAGGGCCCTATCTCCAGATACAGTCACATTCTGAGATACTGGAGTTTTGTTTAAAATATGAATGTCTTCAGGAAGGACACAATTCCACCCATAACACATGAACCAGACCAGAATCAGCAAGGGAAGTCATGGTATAATAAGATATATAAAAAACTGGGGCTATGATTTCCCTCTATCTACCATAATGCTAACAAAATCCCCAGAGGGGCATGGTTATTATTTTTGTCATTTTACAGATGAGGGAAAAAAAGGCTCAACTGGATGTGAGTCCTCACATATTTATGTTTTTTCTTATAGGAAAACATTGATTAACTGAAATAAGAAACCAAAAGAAATCTTTTTACCTTTAATTTTCCCTTATTTGAATAAGAGGCAATCTAGTAGAGTGGCCAGGAGCGTGAGTTTTCGGCAATAGCCTACTTGAATCCAAATCTCACCTTTAACACTTACTGGCTTTTGTACTTTGGGCAAGTTAGTTAACTTTTGTATATCTTACCTTCCTGAAACATGAGAATAATAGTACTACCTACATAGTGTTATTAAAGGGTTAATCTCTTTATGTAAAAAACTGAGAACAATAACAACAACAATTATTACAACCTTTTCTTATATAAGATGTGAGATCTAACAAATAGAATTCTTTGAACAAGGTGATATTACCTGATGGTCAGGGGGATGAGCAAGCTAAACTGTTCAGTTAACACCATATCACTTACTAACTGGTACTCTGTTGCAGTATATCAAATACTCCACTAAGAAATTCTCCACTCTTGATTAATTTGTATTTTTTATAAAGTTGTAATATTTCAAATCTCAATTTTCTATAACTGTATGTTCATGAGGGGACAGGCCTGTATTGTCAATCAACTAGTTGTACTAGTTCCATAGCTTCAAACTGATTTTTCAGCTTTTAGTTTCTCTCCTTTCCAAACCAGTTAACATACTGAGGTCAGATTCAGATTCTGAAAAACATCAGTTTCATCAAGTTACTCCTCTACTCAACCCTTCAGTGGTTCTCTAGGTCCTAAAGGGAAATATTCCAACTCCTTATTCTGGCATGCAAGACCATCCACAGAATGATTGCCTCATTTCCCACAATTCCCTCTCATGACTTGCACTTCCCACCACCATTACTTTGCTCACATTTATCTTGCAATATGCATTCCTCCTTTCATTTTTTTCACTTAATAATTCTTTCCCTCATGTTAGCATACGGATTTGGTGTCTGTGGGTATTTTGATTCATCTGTTTTCCACATTATCTACTGATTTTCTGTTAAGGAGGGTGAAAATGTATTTTCCAATATAGTTTTGTTATAATTATTGGTTAAATTAGTAATCAGTTTTTAAGTCTTTATACTATGCTTATACAAATGCAACTCTCAGCTGAGTGTTACGGTGCACTATGGTTATGTTTCCTTTCCCTGAAGGTAATAATAATTTTCTTCCTTATTCATTTGAATAGTTTTCTTTATACCCATCACTAATTCTTCTCACACCTTTCAAGAACTTCTTGGTATAGTTTTCCTCAAAGTCAATCACTTTCAATCCTTGATTGGTTCCAGTTTCTTTTTCCCTCTGAAACAAGCCCTCAGTTTTCTAGTCTAGGTGCATTGTTTCCCTGTGCCTGCTGAATAGTTTTCATCTTAGGACCTCTCTTTGTTGAATTCTTTTTTTTTTTTTTGTTTAACTTTTTATATGAGGCTTATTGACTACAAGTAATTTCTAAATGTATTTCCCTTAATTTTACAGTAATTGGTGGATGGGTCCCCAAATCTCTAGTTTTGACCAATAAATATTGACCATTTTAAGTCATTTTCTTTTTTTATTTTAAATTGAAGTATAGTTGATTTACAATGTTGTGTTTGTTTCAGGTGTACAGCACAGTGATTCAGATACATATATAAGTATATATTTTTATATGTATATATATTCTCTTTCAGATTCTTTTTCCTTATAGGTTATTACAAAATTTTGAGTATAGTTCCTTATGCTATACAGTAGGTCCTTTTTGGTTACCTATTTTATATATAGCAATACGTATATGTTAATACCATTCTCCTAATTTATTCCCCCTTCCTTCCCCTTTGGTAACCATAGATTTGTTTTTTGTGTCTGTGGGTCTATTTCTGTTTGGTAAATAAGTTCAATTGTGCCGTTTTTTCTTTTTCAGATTCCATGTATAAATGATATCATATAACATTTGTCTTTCTCTGTCTGGCTTACTTCACTTAGTGTGATAATCTCTAGGTCCATGCACATGGCTGCAAATGGTCACAGACATATAGATCAATGGAACAGAGTAGAGAGCCCAGAAATAAACCCATGCACCTATGGTCAATTAATCTATGACAAAGGAGGCAAGAATATACAATGGAGAAAAGACAGTCTCTTCAATAAGCAGTGCTGGCAAAACTGGAAAACTACATATAAAATAATGAAACTGAACATTCTCTAACACCATATATAGAAATAAACTCTCTTTGTTGCATTCTTGAAATTCCCTTTGCTATTCTCCTAGGTTGAGCCCTGGTCACCAAGATTTGGAGTAATTTTTTGTTTCTCTATGCTTTTTAGCATGAAGGTTGGAGATGAACACAATTTCCTGTAACGCTGAGGATCCTGGGTTGCTAAATTCTGGTAAAAAAAAATGATTTTACTGCAAATTTTCATATTTTTAGTATTTTTAAAAAGTTGTGAACATACCTCCATTTAACAAAAGGATATTAGCTGAAATTGAGTTTTAAACATTTCATTAAAAAATGGCATTTGAAACTTGAATTTTTCAGAGTTTTTAGATGAAAGTAGAATTTCTGTTTTCTATAAGCCTTTGTCCTCACATTGCATAACTTTCCTCATGGTAGAAGGTGAGGGAGGTTCTGTATTTACCTTAATGACTAGTGGCTAAAAGAAGCAATCATAAAATCCAATGAACAAAGGAAAGATTATTGTGGGACAATTTCCTCTCCAGATCATTTAAGCAGATTAATAAAAAGAATATTTACTACCTACAGTTGTATCACCTTAGCCATGGATGGGCTGACTTTAAATTTTTATGATAGTATAAAATTCATTTTTCACCTTTAAATCCCCTAAAGGTGTTCCCATTGTACAATGAAATAGCTGAGGGGTGAAATGTGTTCAGAATTAATGTTGGTGTGTGTGTATGAGGAAAGAGGAAATAAGTGAGGTGCTTCTAAATGGTTTACGTACCTGACGTTATTTCTCACCTTGTCAGTTCTCAGCAACAGGCCTCTGGGGGTGATGTGAGTCTGGAAAAAAAGCATGGAAAACAAATGAGTTTCTGATTCTGAATCAATCAGTGTTATTTTATGTTTTGTGTGATGTTGCCAGAGATACTTTTATCTTATAAAGAGATATTTAAACCAGAACTTTGGAGAAGCATTTTCTGTTTTTCCTGTCTCATGGTCTGCTGCAAATCTGTAGCATTTTGCAGATTTTTCTCTCCCTTCTTGTCTCCCACCCTCCCTCCCTGCCTTCCATCCCTCCCCATTTTGCCTTTTCTTTATACTTAACAAATGTTTGTTGAGGTTCTGCTATATAGCAGGTGTTATTCTATGCGTTAGGGATCTAATGGAGAAGAAAACAAAGTCACTGACTGCAGGATGTTTATATTCAGTTAGAAGTAAGGTGGAGGATTAGGGTGGTCAAGGTTGACAGAGGCCACCAATTTCCTTTAAAGCAAAAATACTAATGCCATCAACTGGGCACCTCAAAAATGTATTGACCTGAAAGTATTCATCTGACAATTGAGAAATTCTTTGTAGTTTCTCTTCCCTTGTCTTAGATGACATTATAATATTCCCATTCTCTTGTGGACTCTTAAGGGAAAATGCTGGGCCTTCTGATCTCTTGCTCTGTATGATTTTGGATGGATCATCTCATACTCAGTATAATTATATAGGGGCTTATCATCATTCCCCTAAACTAGTATTTATTTCTAGAGTTCCTTACTTTTGCCAAGTCTTCCTATCACAAAGATTTGAAATTCCTGGCATTCCACTGGGATCATCCTTTATTCTCTATTTGCCTTTCTCTGTTCATTTCCTTTCAGTCACTAAATCCTGACTTTTTTCTTCTTTCACTTGTCTATTCCTTATGAATCTCATCACATCTACAGTTATCTCTGTAGTAGCCTTTTAGTTGGTATGTCTCTGCATCCACTTGGCCTCCTCCTACCAATGAGTGCTGGCACAAATCCTCCTGCCTAAAGAAATTATTCAAGTTGACTCATGTTTAATCTCATGATCTCATCACTGGGTTGTATTCCTTCAGTTTTGACTTCAAACAGTCCCAGAGATTTTTTCTCTTTAATATTTGTCAACTCAAATATTGGCATGTGTTACCTATATTCCCAGCAACCAAACTCAGGCCATGTGCCCAACATCAGCCTAATCTCCCAACTTCCTGAATTTCTGGCATGCCTAAGGATTTCAGCTTGGCACCTGCTTTATCGGCTTAGTATTAAGTACATATCAACTTTAACCTTATCCTATGAAAGTACAAGCTGCATGCAGGTAGCTATGCTTTTTGATCCTATAGAGCATAGAGCATACACTCGAAGGGTTTGCCATTCTTGTAGGTTGAGGAGTAATTTTGTATGGCTCGGTCCTTGATGAATTGAAGAGCTGAAAAAATAAGTATGAGTGTTGTAGTGGTAGCTTGAACAGTCTTCTCCTAGGGATACTGTAGAAGGCACTGATGATGGCTGTGACCTGATCTTTACAATGTGCCTGCACCACAGAGAAAAACCATTTACTCATAAATTTATTTCCTTACCCAACATAGACTGTGCCAAACAGTATGGTAGAGGCTTGAGTTACAAGATAAATAAGATCTAATCCCTTATTTTAAGCAGGCTAACATCAAGGAGAAGAAAGAAGAGATATGTATATTAAATTATATACATAATTAAAATGTATACTTTAGGGCTTCCCTGGTGGTGCAGTGGTTGAGAGTCCTCCTGCCGATGCAGGGGACGCGGGTTCATGCCCCGGTCTGGGAAGATCCCACATGCCGCGGAGCGGCTGGGCCCGTGAGCCATGGCCGCTGAGCTTGCGCGTCTGGAGCCTGTACTCCGCAACGGGAGAGGCCACAGCAGTGAGAGGCCCGCGTACCGAAAAAAAAAAAAAAAAAAAAATATATATATATATATATATATACTTTATAAGATTATTTTGAGGAGTAAATGAATCGATGTATTTAAAGGGCTTAAAACAGTGCCCGGCAAATAGAACACACTATATAAATGTTTGCTTTTAATTTTACAATGAGCTTCAATTATGTTCAAGTGCTAGGGGACCATAGAGTTTCCTTTGCATATAAATGGTGTTTGTCCATTCACAGAATCTTACGAGACTCCAACTAGGACTTTACACTACTGATTCCATGTTCATTCATTCAAAAAATACTTATTTAGCCTCTTTTACATTCTAAGACTGTGCTAGACACAAGGGGAAAAAGAAATAAGACAAGGTCCTCAGCTTCAGGTGCTCACATTTCTATTTGTCTAGCATTTGAGTAATGAAAGCATTTCAATAATTTAACTCACTAAACTCCCTGAATTTTACTGCCAATGATAAATAAATGTGGGCATTTGGATTTTGTTTGAAATTAAAAAATGTAATTAAATTATTAGGGAATATCCTGGGCCTGTACACATTTGGTTAAGTATTCTGCACTGTCTACATCAACAGGATTGCAGCAGTAAAAACCACGTATAATCCAAACATAACACTAAGCTTCAAAAGAGCCAGATCATCACAGAGGGTATGTTTTCAATTATCATAGGTTCATTATTACGTGTATTTTTCTAAATCCTTGGAAAATTGGTGACCCATAAATGGCTAATTTTAATTAAGTAGAATATCCTAACTTAATATATAAGATAAAGGGGAAAGAGTGCAAGATCTGAAATCAGAAGATAAAGGGCCGATCCTTGTTTTATCACTTTCTAGCTGTGTGGCTTTGGGTAAATCATTTAACCTATTTTTTTTTTTTTTAATGCATGCTCTCATGTCTTTCTTTTTTTTTTTTTTGGCTGCAGTGGGTCTTCGTTGCTGCGCTTGGGCTTTCTCTAGTTGCGGCGAGCAGGGGCTAACTCTTCGCTGTGGTGCACGGGCTTCTCACTACGGTGGCTTCTCTTGTTATGGAACATGGGTTCCAGGCGTGTGGGCTTCAGTAGCTGTGGCACGTGGGCTCAGTAGTTGTGGCTCGCGGGTTTTAGAGTGCAGGCTCAGTAGTTGTGGCACACGGGCTTAGTTGCTCCGCGGCATGTGGGATCTTCCCAGACGAGGGCTCAAACCAGTGTCCCCTGCATTCGCAGGTGGATTCTTAACCACTGCGCCACCAGGGAAGCCCTCATTTAACCTCTTCATTTGTGAAATAATGTGAATAAATATCATGCAGATTACCAGAGATGTTATATCCAAGAACTCTTACTAAATTTCTGGGACATAGTAAATGTTAGTCATATTTTCAGTGTGGGTAGCTATATATTACACATGTAGGTATAGCCAGGCTGCCTGTATGTATGTATTAATACACTTTTTTGTTCACATTACTTTACCTGACTCCACAGAGGATTTGAGAGAATCATTTCCTTTGATATGTCACAAACTTTTTAACACATTTTCCTTAATGTTGGCTACCTGTGGGACTTAAGTTTACTTTGTTATTTATGACTTAAGTTACAGAGAAAGCCATGTTTGCATGTATTCTGTGAATACACAAATTCTCAATGGCAGGCATTCTTGGATACAGTAAGGTGTCCAGCATATTGGGAAATTCTAGTGGTTTCTAAATAACTCATATGGGCTAAATATTAATATGCTTCAGCTTCTTGGAGGTCAGTCAGCTATGACAACAATGGCCACCAGGTATTCCTTCATCTTTATTTTGTGCAAGCTTACTTAATACCCTTGCAATGGCTAATTGTCTTGTGACTTGCTTTAGGAGAGCGGTGTGATATCAGTTTGTCAAGCATGATTTAGGAATGATAAAATCCATTTGCCCAAGATGTGGTGGGGATGGTGAGCGATAGATGAGCTAGAGGTTCCTTGTAATTCCACTTACTTTTTGATTTACTAAACAAGGGCATTTCCTCTGTGAATTATATTGAAGGCTGGCTCTTTCCTTAGTGGCTACAGGACTCCCATCAAAATAATTTAATGATGAAAATGAAGCTGGTCTAATTGAATTCAGTATGAACTAAGAGTCATCACCTTAGGGTGGGTTTAGCCCTTAGCACTTAATATTCTGCTCTGCAGTTCAGCTTTGTAGCAAAGCCGGGGCTGTTGTCATTGCAGGCTTTAAGCTCAGGAAGATTTTTTTCTCTTTAATACAGAGAATGGGAAGTGGAGCATGTGCCTGGAATGGAGATAAATGTAGGCATCCATCTTGTCCACTTAGGAGCTTTTAAAGCCTGACACCTCATGAGCAAGTAAAAATCAACTCAATGGATCTCAATGAAGCTGATTTTGAAAACTAAAAGTCAATTTTTGGCTTTCCCTTCAAAGGTTTATGTTCTTTACTTAAAGAACACCCTATTCTTCTTAGGAAGTAATTTTAATGAGTATCAGTAGGTTTCCCAAGTCTCTGACATGGAATTTACTTCAAACTGATTTTTTAAAATTTGATTGGAATCACTAAGGACAGAATTCTCTAACTCACTCTGCTGTGAAATATTATGTTCACCTCCCCATTGGCTGATCCTGTTTCATTTAACCAATGATGTTTTAAGGGCTAAGATTCAGCCTTCCATTTCATTTCACTGGGTATCTGAAAGACAGTCTAATGTTAAAATTGGCCCATTATCTAGACTGGTTTAATTTGTGCTTTAAAATGACTTTGGAAATAAGTTTTGATTAAAAAGTTACACCAGTGATGCATTTTCAGTATCACAAAGCAAAACATATTTGAAGAAGTTATTTCTGCATGCCAGATTGAGCAGAAGCCTTAATTCCCCTTGGTAACTGTGTAGGCGAAAAGGAATTAGGAGCCTGGTGAATAAACAGGAAGCCATAAAAATCACAGACATCTTTCTTATCTTGTTCTTCCATCGAATGGATTGTGCAGTCAAAAATTACAACCACAATCGAATGTAAAGTATTTTAAGAATGAATAAACACAACCTATTTTTTCTCCGAAATAACTATTAACAGCCAAGAAACATATGCTTCAGTGAATACTTTTAGATGAATCATAAACTACATTTCCAACAACTGTCTTTTTGAAGCCAGTTGAGGCAGCTACACAAGAGTATGTTAAAGCAAATCAAGCTCTCACAGAGCCCATCTGTGACTTCCCAGTGACTCTTCAGCTACTTCTTTTCTCCAAAATTACTGTAAGCTGTACAGTTGCTGCCTGGTTAAGGGATGCCCTGTTCCATCTTCCAAACGTGTGACTTAGTCCTCTAAGAATTAAGGAGAAAATTAAGACCCTCTTTTAAAACAAGGTGTAAAGGATATAGTTCATCATGAAGAAGTTGATGAATTTTGCAAAAAACTTAATTTCTCTTATGACTAGATGTTTGCTATTTGCAATGTTTGATCTGTCATATTAGGAGGCTTAGGGAGGTGAGGCACCTCCAGCTGCCACTGACAACAGGGAAATAATAAAGCTGAAGAAGGGGATGGAGTTGGTGTTGGATGCTGGGCATGGATGGAAAGGAAATAAAAAGAAGCCTCTGCAGCATGCCAAAATCTAAAATCTATAGTTAGAGCTGAGTCTGGAGGTAGCTGTGCAAAGTATCGATTCAGCACAGCAGAGCCAAGGTCAAGAATTTGAGTTCCATAAAGGAGTTGCTGTGGAAATCACATTGGGGGACTCAACATTCCTAATTTGATGCTGGGGAAAGAGGTGACCTTCCCATTTTTGCGTTCCTGTGCCCAATACCAAGGAACAGAGCTTGACAGAGAGAACCAGAAGCAAGCCTCTAAAAGAAACACTTCTGTAGAAGCTTCAAGAACTGTGGTTGGGGGTTTCTCATCTATTGGAGCAGAGGAGTGAAAAGGCAGCAAGGGAAAGAACACCAACCCCAGAACCCTACCTTTCTTCCATAGCATTGACATCTCTCAAAGTGCCCAGAGTAGGCAAATGTTCATAGCAGAATTAGTCATAACAGCCAAAATTGGAAACAACCCAAATGCCCATCAACTGATGAATAGATAAAATGTAGTATATCCATACAATAGTGTATTACTTGGCCTTAAAAAGGAATGAAGTACTGATATCCAATACCACATGTATGGACCTTGAAAACATTATGCTAAGTGAAAAAAAAAGTCACAAAAGGAAAAATATTATATGATTCCATTTATATAAAATGCCCAGAGTAGTCACATCTATAGAGACAGAAAGTAGAATAGTGGTTGCCTAGGTCTGGGGGTCTTGGGGGAAAATAGAGTGACTGCTAATGTGTATGGGGTTTCTTTTTTGGGTGATGAAAATGTTCTAAAATTGTTTGTGGTAATGGCTGCACAACTCTAGGGATATACTAAAAACCATTGAATTACACATATTAAATGGGCAAATTGTGTGGTATATGAATTACATTTCAATAAAGCTGTTTTTAAGAAGGAAAAAACAATGTAAAAAACAAACAAAAAAGAATTTGAGTTCTAGAAGAAAGTCAAGATTGAAATCTGTCAGGGAGTAGGAAAATACTTGTTCACTATAAATTCATTCACTGTTATGATGAGGCGTCTCCTGAGGACTTAAGGTTCTGCCTTTGCAAGATGAGTGGATTTCCTGTCATATTGGATAGCTAGTGTTCTTACTTACAAAATTTTAAAAGACAGAAGGACCACTTTCTTGAAAGTGCAGGTGAAGCAATTAATCTAATTCAGCACGGGAACTAGTAAAAAAAATTTTGTAGTTCACTAAAATTTTTTTTTTTTTTTTTTTCAGTACGCGGGCCTCTCAC
This sequence comes from Pseudorca crassidens, assembly GCF_039906515.1. Classification (NCBI taxonomy): domain Eukaryota; kingdom Metazoa; phylum Chordata; class Mammalia; order Artiodactyla; family Delphinidae; genus Pseudorca; species Pseudorca crassidens. The sequence goes on along the minus strand of NC_090304.1, from coordinate 76,786,447 downwards.
TGTTGTGGCCTCTCCCATTGCGGAGCACAGGTTCCGGACGCGCAGGCTCAGCGGCCATGGCTCACGGGCCTAGCCGCTCCACGGCATGTGGGATCTTCCCGGACCAGGGCACGAACCCGTGTCCCCTGCATCGGCAGGCAGACTCTCAACCACTGTGCCACCAAGGAGGCCCTAAAATATTTTTTCATTCACTAGTTCACTAAAATTTAATTTAAGCGCAAATATCTATGTTAATCATTTATAGGAATCAAGTAATCCTTATAGTTTAAAAAAATATGAGAAATGGGGCTTCCCTGGTGGTGCAGTTGCACCTTAGAGCATGCCATGACCTATAAATAGAACACCCACCACCACTGATAGGCCCTCCTTGCCATCCAGCCAGCAAGTGAACCACTTCAGAATTCTGGCCACAAAGTCTGCTTCTAAGAACAACTTCCAGTACCAGCTATGTTGGGTCAAATTACCCTGAAATACTGTAGAACCTGAGATGGAGATTCTTCTTCAAGTGATTCACTAAAGCAGGAGGGAAGTGAGCAAAACAGGATTGTAGAGGAAGAAATGAAGCAAAAATTAAGTCTCATCTGGAGATTGGCTTCAGTCTTATCTCTTAGGGAAGCTCTGGAACACATATGGTACCACAGAGCCTATCCCACCTTGAGTTCAGAGGTCTAGCCCTTTGAATTCCCTTGCTTTCCCTTTGTCTCTGGCTATAAGTCAGGTCTGCAGTGTTTCAGGGGGATGTGTTCCTTCTTTGGTGAAGATACCAGCTGTGAGTTATTCTCAGCCAACATTCACAGCAACTGAGGTTGGGGTTAGGGTGTGTGTGTGTGTACAAGACATAGTAAATAGTAAAAGTGTTCAGGGAAAGATACCAATAGTATCCACTACAGTAGGACAGCACAAGGTTATATACCTCCTTGGTGGTTATCAGCAAAATAAGTTGAAGACTTAACCAGGGGCTGTGAGCTAAATGCTGCCTTCACAGCATGATTCTTTACACCTTGTCACATGGCTGTATTTATTCAGTTATTCATTCTAGAGATGATTAGAGAGACCCATTATGTTGTAGGACTAACCTGTGCTCTGGGAATAGAGTAGTGATTAAGTTTATAGATTGTGAGCAATAGACTTGTAAGTGGATGATTGTAGGAAAATGTGAATAGGTGCCATCAAAGTGATGTGAATCTGTGCAAGCAGAAAAGGGAGAGACGAGTAGTGGAGAATTAAAAAAGTTCATGGAGAAGTTGAAATATGAACTAGGGACTGAGAGGTGATGAGGAGTTTGTCAGGCGAATTTCCCTAGTTATATAGCAATCGTGTACCTCAATACCTATATATAAACAATTGGTTTTTGATTCTAGTAGGATTTAGGGGAATGCTGGGATTAAGATTTTACAAAGGCTATACTATATGATCCAATGTCCCATTCCAGTGATCTGTGTTTGACCCTCTGATTCTACAATGCAGTGTATTACCTTGTTGACTTGAACATAGAGAAAATTATTCAGCTTCTATTCGCTCAGCATTAGTATTCAAAGGCACCTCAAACAAACCATTTCACACAAGAAATTCATGCTTATATAAGTGGGTGATTCCTCAGCTTTCCATCAAATGGAGGTAATTTGAACAACAGCCACTTATTTTCTCATGAATCTGATTCCATAGACTCAGTTGAAAGGTAATAGTATTCCAGTGTGATGGATTGTCTCCTGACAGTCTGAACTGGAAGTTTGTCATAGGACAAAGAAAACCTGGTATTAATCCACTAAAAAAAATCCAGTGGTGAGATTGTATATAAAACAACTTCTATAGTGGTATGCTTTACAAGCCCCCTCCACAATTAGTTATTTACCATTCTCAAGGACACCTGTTTTCCATTTTCTCTACAGGGTGTCTTATTGGATTTGTTCATTAAATGGGCAAAATCAAAGTCCATTTTTGAAAGCACTGGTAGAGTTAATTGAGGAGTATGTCAGGGCTGGATCTGAACAACTTTTTCCATCAGATTGTGTCCTTTGTAGAGCAAATAGATGAATGCAGATGGTGAAGAAAAATTATATATTTTCTTCTTTCTGTTTCTGAAGTAACTGAAACTCTTTACATCTTTTTCTTTTAATTTATTTTTTAAATGAGAATTCTCTCCTAGTACTGACTCAGGGACACATTGTTATTCTTTCAATAATAGGATAACATGGATATATACTAACTGACAAAGTAGTAAGGAATTTTCTTCTAGCTTTATAAAATGCTATATTGATCCTTTATAGTCTTAGCTAAAGCATCACTGATAAGAAAACACATTGGGAGTACCAGATGCTATCTTGCAGGGCATGAAATATTGTGCTATATTCTTATTTATTTATTTTTTAACCATTTTCTTTTTGAAGTATAGTTAAGTTACAAAGTTGTGTTAGTTTCCAGTGTACAGCAAAGTGATTCAGTTTTATGTATCGATATATACATATATGTAACTGAATATATATATATATTCTTTTTCAGATTCTTTTCCATTGTAGGTTATTACAAGATATTGAATACAGTTCCCTGTGCTATACAGTAAGTCCTTGTTTTTTAATCTATTTTATATATAGTAGTGTGTATATATTAATCCCAAACTCCAAATTTATTTTTTCCCCATCCCCTTCTATTCCCTTTGGTAACCGTAAGTTTGTTTTCTATTTCTGTGAGTCTATTTCTGTTTTGTAAATAAGTTCATTGGTATCTTGTTTTTAGATTTCATATATAAGTGATATCATGTGATATTTGCTTTTCTCTGTCTGACTTAACTTCACTTAGTATGGTAACCTCTAGGTCCATCCATGTTGCTGCAAATAGCATTATTTCATTCTTTTCTATGGTTGAGTAATATTCCATTGTGTATATATACCATATCCTCTTTATCCATCCCTCTGTTGATGGACATTTACGTTACTTCCATGTCTTGTCTGTATAAATAGTGCTTCACTGAATATAGGGGCACTTGTATCTTTTCGAATTAGTGTTTTCTCCGGATATATACCCAGGATTGGGATTGCAGGATCATATGGTAATTATTTTTAGTTTTTTAAGGAACCTCCATACTGTTTCCCATAGTGGCTTTACCAATTTACACTCCCACCAACAGTGTAGGAATGTACTTTTTTTCCCCACACCCTCTCCAGACTTTTTAGTGATGGCCATTCTGACTGGTGTGAGGTGATATCTTATTGTAATTTTGATTTGCATTTCTCTAATAATTAGCAATATTGAACATTTTTCCTGTGCCTGTTGCCCATCTGTATGTATTCTTTGGAGAAATATCTATTTAGGTCTTCTGCTCATTTTCTGATGGAGCTGTTTTTCTGATGTTAAGCTGTATGACCTGTTTGTTTATTTTGGAAATTAATTTCTTGCTGGCAGCATTGTTTGCAAATATGTTCTCCCAGACCATAGGTTTTCTTTTCATTTTGTTTATGATTTCCTTTACTGTGTAAAAAACTTTTAGGTTTAATTAGGTTCCATCTGTTTATTTTTGCTTTTGTTTCCATTACTCTAGGAGGTGAATTCAAAACAATATTGCTGCAATTTATGTCAAAGAGTGTTCTGCCTGTGTTTTCCTCTAGAAGTTTTACAGTATATGATCTTATACTTTGATCTTTAATCCATTTTGAGTTTATTTTTGTATGTGCTATTAGAGAATGTTCTAATTTCATTCTCTTATATATGCAGTTTTCATTCTCCTCTCTGTCCAGTTTTCCCAGCACTACTTATTGAAGAGACTCTCTTTACTCCATTGTATATTCTTGCCTTATTGGTCAGAGATTGATTGACCATAAGTCCATGGGTTTGTTTCTGGATTTTCTATCCTGTTCCATTGATTTATATGTCTGTTTTTGTGTCAGTACCATACTGTTTTGATTACTGTAGCTTTGCAGTGTAGTCTGAAGTGAGGGAGAATGATTCCTCCAGCTCCATTTTTCTTTCTGAAGATTATTTTGGATATTCAGGGTCTTTTGTATTTCCATACAGATTTACAATCTTTTTGTTCTGGTTCTGTGAAAAATGCCATTGGTATTTTGATAGGGATTACATTGAATCTATAGATTACCTTGGGTAGTATGATCATTTTAACAATATTTATTCTTCTAATCCAAGAACAGGGTATATCTTTCCATCTGTTTGTGTCATCTTCAATTTCTTTCATCAGTGTCTTATAGTTTTCAGACTACAGGTCTTTGGCCTCCTTAGGTAGGTTTATTCCTAGGTGTTTTATTCTTTTGATGTGATGGTAAATAGGATTGTTTCCTTAATTTCTCTTTCTGATATTTTGTTGTTAGTATATAGAAATGAAACAGATTTCTATATGTTAATTCTATCTGTTAATTTTGTATCTACAATTTTACTGAATTCATTGATGAGCTTCAGTAATTGTCTGGTAGCAACTTTAGGATTTTCTATGTATAGCATCATGTCATCTACAAACAGTGACAGTTTTACTTCTTTTCCAAATTGGATTATTTTTATTTCTTTTACTTTTCTGAACACTGTGGCTAGGACTTCCAAAACTATGTTGAATAAAAGTAGTGAGAGTGGGCATCCTTGTCTTTTTCCTGATCTTAGAGGAAATACTTTCAGCTTTTCACTGTTGAGTATGATGATAACTGGGTTTGTCATATATGGCCTTTATTATGTTGAGATATGCTCCCTCTATGCCCACTTTCTGGAGAGTTTTTATCATAAATTGTTGTTGAATTTTATCAAAATAATTTTCTGCATCTATTGAGATGATAATATGGTTTTTACTCTTCGATTTGTTAATGTGGTATATCACATTGATTGATTTGTGGATATTGAAAAATTCTTGCATCCCTGGGATAAATCCCACTTGATCATGGTGTATATCCTTTTAATGTATTGTTGGAGTTTGTTTGCTAGTATTTTGTTGAGGACTGTTGCGTCTATGTTCATCAGTGATATTGGCCTGTAATTATTCTTTTTTGTGACCTTTTTTCCTGGTTATGGTATCAGGGTGATAGAGGCCAAATAGAACAAGGTCAGAAATGTTCCTTCCTCTGCAAGTTTTTTGGAATAATTTGAGAAGGATAGGTGTTATCTCTTCTCTAAATGGTAGAATTCATATTTGAATCCATCTGGTCCTGGATTTTTGTTTGTTGGGAGTTTTAAAATTAGTGATTCAATTTCAGTACTGATAATTGATCTGTTTATATTTTCTATTTCTTCTTGGTTCAGTCTTGGGAGATTGTACCTTTCTAAGAATTTGTTAATTTCTTCTAAGCTGTTCATTTTATTGGCATATAGTTGCTTGTAGTAATCTCTTATGGTCCTTTGTATTTCTGTGGTGTTCATTGTAACTTCTCCTTTCTCATTTCTGATTTTATTGATTTGACCTCTCTCCTTTTTCTTGATGAGTTTGGCTAAAAGTTTTGATATTTTGTTTATGTTTTCAAAGAACCAGCTTTTAGTTTCATTTATCTTTTCTACTTTTTTTTTTTTTGAAATATTGTGCATTGAACCAACAACTATATGGGCTGCCTCCTTCAAGTTGAAATTTTTATTTTTAAATTTATATAAAATAAGATTTAGGGACTTCCCTGGTGGCGCAGTGGTTAAGAATCTGCCTGCCAATGCAGGGAACACGGGTTTGAGCCCTGGTCCAGGAAGATCCCACATGCCACGGAGCAATTAATAAGCCCATGCACCACAACTACTGAAGCCTGCATGCCTAGAGCCCGTGCTCTGCAACAAGAGAAGCCACCACAATGAGACGCCCATGCACCACAACGAAGAGTAGCCCCTGCTCGCCACATCTAGAGATAACCCATGCGCAGCAATGAAGACTCAATGCAGCCAAAGATAAATAAATGAAATTAAATTTAAAAAAAGATTTAAAATTTATTTATGTAATAATTAAATACATAATACTATCCCTATTTACAAATGACTTGATTGTCTATACTGATAAAACCCAATGCATCTATATAACAGTTCTTAGGAGTAATAAGTGAATTGAGAAAGATTTCAAGATACAAGATACATGTAGTACAAAAATCAATTGTAGTTTTAGATACTGCAGTGGAACATGTGTACGTTGAAATAAAAAATACATTACTACTCAAATAAATAAAAACTTAGGGGTTAATCCAACATGTATGTGACTTGTATACTACAAACTGCAAAACACTGATTAAATGAATCAAAGAAGATCTAAAGAAATAAAAAGACATTTTGTGCTCATGGATTGGGATACTAAACATTATAAATATTTGTATTCTCTTCTAAAAGATATATAGGAAAACCTATAGCTCAATTCCTAAGTCAAATTTCTATCAACCCCCAGCCATATATTTTACAAATGTAGACAAGATTATTCTAAAATTTACATGGAAATGTAAAGGTATTAAAATAGCTAAAATAATTTTGAAAAGAAGACTAAAGTAGGAAGAATTAATCTGATCATAAGACTGATTATAGAACTACAACAGTCAAGACTGTGGTGTTGACATAGGGATAGACACATATATCAATAGAACACTGTGAAAAACCCCAAAATAGATTTGCATAGGTATGCCCTACTAAAATTTTACCCAGGTGCAAAATAAATTAATGATGGAAGGGCAGCATTTTTAACAAATGATTCTGTAGATTTTAACAAATATAGGCCAAAAAATAAACATCAGCTAAACTCATATTTATATAAAAATTAACTCAGTATAACTCAATGCTTAAGTTTTAAATATCTGGAAATGGGATATTATGCATTTCACCATTTCACCTAATGACCCTCCCCTAATTGCTTCCCCTTTTAGAGACCTTGGGATCTACCTAAGTGGTCATTCCTTCTAATTCTTATTTGCTAGTTCCTCCTCATTTTCATAACATGTGAATTTTGAAGTGCCTGAAGGCTACTAAATTCTTTGCTCTCTTTTCTCCTCTAGCTGCACTCAGTTCCAAGGTAACACTACTTGATCCCACAGTTTTCAATATCTCCTAAATGTTGATTATGTACAAATACATATTTTTAGCCCTGATGTCTAGACTTCTCTTGAGGACTAGACTTTTACATCCAATTAGCCCTTTGACATTCCTACCTGGATATTTAATAGTCATTTCAAACTTAACGTGTCTAAAATGAACTCTTAATACTTTACCTCTCTGAACACTCTGTCTCCCCAGTATTTAGTTAATGACATTCCCCTCACCTAATTGCTCAGGATAAAAATCTAGAAGTTACCCTTGACTCCTCTCTTTTCCTCACACTTTTCGTATCATTTATGAGATGGCTGATTCTACCTTGAAAATATATATGGCATGTAACTTCTTTTTACAGCTCTAGTCTTCTCACTTGGACTACTCTAAAAGCTTTTTTGTGCTTCCACATTTTCTTCCACCACTACAATCTATTTTAAAGCAGAACAACCAGAGTAATTCCTTGTCAACATAACTCTGATTATTTCCCTCCTTTTCTCAAACCCTTAATATCAGGATGTTAAAAGCCATGTTTTGGCTGAGACTTTAAGGCAATAGCCATCAGATAGCAAAGGGAGGTGGAAGACAGAACACTTTGGGGTGTTTCAAAATGGATAGCCAAAAGTAGTTACATGGTTCTAAAATACGTTATCCACATCAAGAGTGTAAAAAGTTGACTGACACAACAGGAAGACTCATGAAGATTTCTGAAGAGAATTTGGCTATGAATGTCCCACCTCCAATTATCTAATGAGGGTATTATAAGGAGACTATTCAGAGATCTTAATATATGATGCATGCAGAATGAGTGAAATGGTAAAGTGTTTTTGTTTTTTTTTTTAAACTTCCTCCTGAGAAATTTAAAGGGTTGAAGTTAGGCAGCCTAGCTGCTAATCCTAGGGTTAAGTTCATTGCATTGGGTTGGGTCTATGCATGCAGAGTTCAATAGGACAAAGGATTTGTGTGTTTCACAAGGACTAGATATAGATCATGTGAGAGAGAGTAGTCCCTAGTCTGTTTTAAATCCTGCCCAAAAGCACTGCTGAGTAATAAAGAGACTCAGGGGGAAATGACTAGCCAGAGGAAAATACATCTCCCACAACACAGAAAGAGAAGTCAAATATACTTAGTGTTTGTTTTTTCTTTCAATTTTCAAATCTGGTTTAGTTGTTTGAGAATATGATGTTAAAATGTCACTGGTGTTTATTGACCCTGGTTCTGAGTTTGTGTATATATAAAAAATAATTTTTGAATGGGAAGAGAGAGAGGAGGAGGAGGAGGAGGAGGAGGAGGAGGAGGAGGAGGAGGAGGAGGAGGAGGAGGAGGAGGAGGAGGAGGAGGAGGAGGAGGAGGAGGAGGAGGAGGAGGAGGAGGAGGAGGAGGAGGAGGAGGAGGAGGAGGAGGAGGAGGAGGAGGAGGAGGAGGAGGAGGAGGAGGAGGAGGAGGAGGAGGAGGAGGAGGAGGAGGAGGAAAGAAGAAGAAGAAGAAGAAGAAGAAGAAGAAGAAGAAGAAGAAGAAGAAGAAGAAGAAGAAGAAGAAGAAGAAGAAGAAGAAGAAAGAAGAAGAAGAAGAAGAAGAAGAAGAAGAAGAAGAAGGAAGAAGGAGAAGAAGGAGAAGAAGGAGAAGAAGGAGAAGAAGGAGAAGAAGAAGAAGGAGGCGAAGGAAAGAGAGGGGGAGGAGGAGGAGAAAGAAAAGAAGAAAGGGAAGGGAGGGAGGAAAGGAGGAAAGCGGGGGAGGGGCGGGGGTGGTGTGAGGAGGAAGAGGACCAATATCTAAGGGTATCCAAAGAAAAGCAAGTCTCCCTCCAACCTCCAGCTACCGGTCTCTCAGATTCAGATCTACTTTAACATCTCAACGACTATCCCACTTAATGAATTAGGAAGCTCTTTACAGAGAGGCACCCTTTCTGAAAGCATTGGAAAGTCACAGTTATATTAAGTCCTCAAGTCTGGCTTGGAAGCCAGACTTGTAGGTTGGAAGCAGACCTTTATCAGATAACTTCTGAGAGAGTCAGGACAAGAAACAGAATCACAGCCGAATGCGACACGCCTGATATTCTCCCTTGAGTTCTTCTTAAGCACGAGGAACTAAGTGTTTCTTAGGTAGGACTAAGAAAAGTGTTCTTACCTAGGACCTCCTAGGTAGAGTCCTCGTGGAAATTTGCCTTCTCAAAGCCCTTATCTTGACATTCGAGGCAAGAACCCATGGAACCATTCAATAGTGAGATAAAGAATTAGCTTTAAACACCTGCTTAGCTCAGAGAGCAGGAAGTCATATTACATTAGTTCTACTTAAATAAGAAGTTTTCTTGATTTCCTAAGTTTTCCTTCCTGATCCCACCTCTTTGAACCTGTTAGGGTTACAAGCTTAGATTATAATAAATGGGAAGTGAGGGGAGTGAAACCTTAGGTCAGACTAAGGGAGAAGAAGGAATGTGATAACCTTCTTGGACTATAGATTTCTCATTTACAGTAGGCCCCAACTGAGGATGAAGAAGAATTTTAAATGTATTATTTATTATTATTATTCTAGCTTTATTGAGATTAATTGACACATAACATTGTGTAAGTTTAAGGTGTACTAAGTGATGATTCTGTACAAGCATATATTAAAAAATGATTACCACAATAGGGTTAGTTAACAACTTCATCAACTCACATAATTACCCTTTTGTGTGGTGAGAACATTTAAGATATATTATCTCAGCAACTTTCAAGTATACAGTACACATTATTAAGTATAATCATCATGCTGTACACTAGATCCCCCAAACTTATTTATCTTATAACAGAAAGTTTGTTCCTTTTGATCAATATCTCTCCTGGCAACCACCATTCTACTCTTTGTTCCTGAGTTCAGATTTTTGTAGATTTCACATAAAAGTGATATCATTCAACATTTGTCTTTCTCTGTCTGAATTATTTCACTTAGTATAATGCCCTTAAGTTTCATCCATGTTGTCACAAAAACCAGGATTTCCTTCTTTCTCATGATTCGTATTCTGTGTTGTGTGAGATATATATATATATATATATATCGCATATCTTTTTTATCCATTCATCCACCAGTGGGCACTTCGTATCTTGGTTACTGTGAATAATACTTCAATGAACGTAAGAGTGTAGATATCTCTTTGAGATACTGATTTCATTTCTTTTTGATATATACCCAGAAGGGGGGTTACTGGATCATACAGTAATTCTATTTTTACTTTTTTGAGTACCCTCCATACTTTTTTCACAGTGGCTGTATCAATTTACATTTCTACCAACAATGTACAAGGATTCTCTTTTCTCCACATCCTCACCAACCTTGTTATCACTTGTCTTTTTAAATATAGCCATTCAACACGTTTGAGGAATATTTCTCATTGTGGTTTTGATTTACATTTCCCTCACGATCATTGATGTTGAGCATTTTCTCACGTACCTTTTGGCCATTTGTATATCCTTTGTGGAAAATATCTATTCAGGTCCTCTGACATTTTTAATTGGATTATTTGTTGTTTTGCTGTTGAATTGTATGAATTCTTTATATATTTTAATATTAACTCCTTAGAAGATAGTTAGTTTGCAAATGTTTTTTCTTGTTCTGTAGATTACCTTTTTATTTTGTCAGTCACTTCTTTTGTTGTGAAGAAGCTTTTCAGTTTGATATAGTCCTGCTTGTTTACTTTTGCTTCTGTTGCTTGTGCTTTTGTCATATCCAAAATATTGTTGTAAAGACCAATGTCAAGGAGCTTCTGTTTTCTAGGATTTCTTCTAGAATTTTAAGGTTTCATATCTTATGTTTAAGTCTTTAATCCTTTTCAGGTTAATTTTTGTAAGTGGTATAAAATAGGGGTCCAATTTTATTCTTCTGTATGTAATTATCTGGTTTCTTGAGCACAATTTTTTGAATGAACTATTTATATCCCATCGAGTATTCTTATCTCCCTTGTCAAATATTAGTTTACTGTATATGCAAGGGTTTATTTCTGGGCTCTTGATTCTGTTCCATTTGTTATCTATGTGTCTATTTTTATGCCAGTACCCTACTGTTTTAAATATAATATAACTTTGAAGTATAGTCTGAAATCAGGAAGTGTGATGTCTCAGCCTTTGTTCTTCTTTCTGAAAATTGCTTAGCTCCTCAGGGTGTTTTGTGGTTCCATACAAATTTTAGGATTAATTTTTCTATTTCTGTGAAAACTGTCATTGTAATTTTGATAGGGATTACATTGAATCTGTAGATGGCTTTGGATAGTATGCATATTTTAAAAATATTCATTATTCCAACCTATGAACACAAGATATCTTTTCATTTATTTTTTCTTCTTCAATATCTTTCATCAGTCATAGTTTCCAGTGTACAGATCTTAAACCTCCTTGGTTAAATTTATTCTTAAGTTTTTTGTTTTGTTTTGATGCTATTGTAAATGAAGCATTTCATATATTGATTTTGTTTCATATATGATTTTATTTCATATATTGATTTTGTATCTTGCAACTTTATTGAATTCATTGATTAGTTCTAACTGTTTTGCGTGAGTGTGTGTGTGTGTGTGTGTGTGTAATCTTTAGGACTTTCTATATATGAGATTATATTGTCTGTCAACAAAGTCAATTTTACTTCTTACTTTCCAATTTGGGTGCTATTTCTTTCTTTCTTTCTTTTTTTCTTCCCTGATTACTCTTGCTAAGACTTCCAGTACTATGTTAAATAAGAGTGATGAGAATGAGCACCCTGTGTTATTTCTCCCCTTATGATTTTCATACATGGCCTTTTGTATACTGAGGTATGGTCCTTCTATACCTAATTTGTTGAGAGTTTTTATCCTGAAAGGAGATTGTATTTTGTCAAATTATTTTTATGAATCTATTGAGATGATTATATGGTTTTTAACATTTATTATATTAATGTGGTACATCATATTTACTGATTTGCATATGTTGAAACATTCTTGCATCCCAGAGATAAATCCCACTTGATCATTATGATGCCTTTAATGTTCTGTTGAATTTGGTTTGCCATCTACATTTTGCCTTTGGAAAAATGTCTATTTCGTTCTTCTGCCCATTTTTTAATCAGATTGTTTTGTTTTTTGATGTTGAATTGTATCAGCTATATATTTGCATTGGATATTAATGCTTCATCAATCATATAATTTGCAAATATTTTCTTCCATTCAGTAGGTTGTCTTTTCATTTTGTTGATGGTTCCTTATGCTGTGCAAAAGCTTTTAATTTTAATTAGGTTCCATTTTTTAAATTTTGGTTTTTATTTTCTTTAGGAGATGGATACAAAAAAAACTATTGCTGAAATTTATGTCAAAGTTGTTCAGCCTATGTTTTTCTCTAGGAGTTTTATAGTATCTGGTCTTACATTTAGGTCTTTAATCCATTTTGAGTTTATTTTTGCATATGGTGTGAGAAAATGTTCTAATCTCATTCTTTTACATGTAGTTGTCCAGTTTTCCCAGCACCACTTATTGAAGAGACTGTCTTTTCTCCATTGTATATTCTTGCCTTCTTTGTAGTACATTAATTGACCATAAGTGTGTGGGTTATTTCTGGGCTCTCATTTCCCATACTATTTTGATTACTGCAGCTTTGTAGTACAGTTTGAAATCAAGGAGCATGGTACCTTCATCTTTTTGTTTCTTTCTCAATTGTTTTGGCTATTTGGGGTGTTTTGTGTTTCCATACAAATTTTAGAATTATTTGTTCTAGTTCTGTGAAAAATGCCATTGGTATATTGATAGAGATTACATTGAATCTGTAGATTGCCTTAGGTAGTATGGTCATTTTAGTGATATTAATTCTTCCAAATCATGAGCATGATATATCTTTCAATTTGTATGTGTCTGTTTTTGTGCCAGTATCATAGTTTTTTGATGACTGTAGCTTTGTAGTATAGTCTAAAGTCAGGGAGCATGATTCCTCCAGCTCCATTTTTCTTTCTCAAGATTGCTTTGGCTATTCAGGGTCCTTTGTGTTTCCACATAAATTTTAAAATTATTTGTTCTAGTTCTCTGAAAAATGCCATTGGTAATTTGATAGGAATTGCATTGAATCAGTAGGTGGGTAGTATTATCATTTTAACAATACTGATTCTTCCAATCCAAGAACACAGTATATCTTTCATCAGGGATATTAGCCTGTAGTTTTCTTTTTTTTTTATAGTGTCCTTCTCTGGCTTTGGTATCAGAATAATGCTGCCTTAATAAAATGAGTTTGCGAGTGTTTCTTTCCCTTTATTTTTTAGGAAGGTTTGGTGTTAATTCTTTTTTAAATGTTTGCTAAAATTTACCAGTGAAACTATCTAGTCTTGGGCTTTTCTTTGTTGTAAGTTTTCTGATTACTATTCAGTCACCTTATTCATCATTGATCTATTCAGATTTTTTATTTCTTCATGATTCAGTCTTGATTGTTTGAATGTTTCTGAGAATTTATCCATTTTTTCTCAGTTATACAATTTATTGGTATGTAATTATTCATAGTATTCTCCCACATAATGCTTTATATTTCTGTTGTATCAGTTATAATGTCTCTTCTTTCATTTCTGATTTTATTTATTTTGGTCCTCTGTCTTTTTTTCTTAGTATATGTAAATATTCATCAATTTTATCATTTTTTTAAAAAACTAGCTCTTAGTTTCATTGATCTTTTCTCTTATTTTTCTGGTCTCTATTTTTTATTTATTTTAATTTTTTATTGAAGTACTTTTGATCTACTATGCTATATTAGTTTCTTGTATACAGAATAGTGATTCAGTATTTTTAGATTATAATCCATTAAAAGTTATGACACAATAATGACTATAATTCCCTGTTCTATACAATATATGCTTATTGCTTCTCTATTTTACACATAATAGTTTGTATCTCTTAATCCCATACATCTATCTTGCCCCTCTGATCTTCCCTTTCCTCACTGGTAATCACTAGTTTCTTTTCTATATCTGTGAGTCTGTTTCTGTCTTATTATATACATTTGTGCATTTTATCTTTTAGATGCCACATAAAGTGTTGTCATAAAGTATTTGTATTTCTCTATTTTATTTCACTAAGCATAATATTCTCTAGGTCTATCCACATTGATGAAAATGGCAAAATTTCATTTATTTTTATGGCTGAGTAATATCTTATTTTATAAATAAAATATATATATATATACCACATCATATATATATATATATATATATATATATATATATATATATATATATATATATATATATATATATATATATATATAATCTCACATCTTCTTTATCCAGTAGTCAGTTGATGCATACTTGGGTTGCATTCATATCTTAACTATTGTTAATAGTGCTGCTATGAACATTGGGAGGCATGTATCTTTTTTAATTACTGCTTTCATTTTTTCCTGATGTATATCCAGGAGTAGAATTGCTGGATCATATGGTAGTTCTATTTTTAACTTTTTGAGGAACCTCTATACAGTTTTTCATAGTGGTCGTACCAAGTTACATTCCTGTCAACATTGTACAAGTGTTCCCTTTTGTTTACATCCTTGTCAATGTTTGTTATTTGTAGTATTTTTGATGATAACCATTCTGACAGGTGTGAGGTGATATCTCATTGTGGTTTGATTTGCGTTTCTCTAATAATTAATAATGTTGTACATCTTTTCATGTGCCCGTTGGACATCTTTATGTCTTCTCTGGAAAAATGTCTGTTCAGGACTTCTGCCCATTTTTGATTGGGTTGTTTGTTTCTTTTGATATTGCATTGTATGAGATGTTTATATATTTTGTATATTAATCCATGGTTGGTGATATCATTTTGCAAATATTTTCTCCCATTCAGTAGGTTTTCTTTCCATTTTGTCAATGGTTTCCTTTGCTCTTCAAAAGCTTTTAAGATTAGTCAGGTTGCATTTTTAAATTTTTGCTTTTATTACTTTTGCCTTAGGAGACAGACTTAAAAAATTATTGCTACAATTTATGTCAAAGTGTGTTCTGCCATGTTCTGTTCTAGGAGTTTTATGGTTTCAGGTCTTACATTTAGGACTTTAATCCATTTTGGTTTATTTTTGTATATGGTGTGAGAAGATGTTCTAATCTCATTATTTTACATGTAGATGTCCTGTTTTCCCAGCACTGTTATTGAAGAGGCTATCTTTCCTCCATTGTATGCTTTTGGCTCCTTTGTTGTATATTAATTGACTATAGCTGTGTGGGTATATTTACAGATTCTCTCTTCTGTTCCATTGATTTATGTGTCTGTTTTTGTGCCAGTACAATATTCTTTTGATTACACTAGCTTTGTAGTTTAGTTTGAAGTCTGAGATGTTGATAATTCCAGCTTTGTTCTTTTTTCTCAAGATGGGTTTAGTTTGGCAATTCTATGTCTTTGTGGTTATATATGCATTTTAGTTTTTTTTGTTCTAGATCTGTGAAAAATGTCATTGGTACTTTGACAGGGATTGCATTAAATCTGTAGATTGATTTAGATAGTATGGCCATTTTAACAATGTTAATTCTTCCAATCCAAGAACACAGGATATCTTTCCATTTCTTTGTATCATCTTCCATTTCCTTTAACAACATTTTATAGTTTTCAGGCTATAGGCTTTTATCCTCCTTGATTAAGTTTATTCTTAAGTATCTTATTTTTTTATATGTTTTTAGCCATGATAGTTTTTTTTTTTTACTTTCTCTTTTTGATAGTTCATTATTAGTGTATAGAAAAGCAACAGATTTCTATATAATAATCTTTTATCCTGCAACTCTGCTGAATTCATTTATTAGTTCTAAAAGTTTTTGGGTGGAGACTTTAGGGTTCTCTATAAACAGTATCATATCATCTTCAAAAAGTGACAATTTAAATTCTTACCATCCAATTTGGATTCATTTTATTTTTTTTTCTTCTCTGATTGCTGTGGATAGGAATTCCAATACTATGTTGAATAGAAGTGGCAAGAGTGGTCATCCTTGTCTTGAGACACTGAGAATGATGTTTGCTGTGGGTTTGTCATAAAAAGCCTTTATGATTTTGATATATGTTCCCTCTATATCCACTTTGATGAGAGTTTTTTATCATGAATGGATGTTGAATTGTGTCAAATGCTTGTTCTTATGTCTACTGAAATGATCAAGTAATTTTTATCTCTTTTTTTATTGTTAATGTGGTGTATCACATTGATTGATTTGTGAATGTTGAACTATCCTTGTGTCCCTGGAATAAATTCAACTTGAAAATGGTGTATGATCTTTCTCATATATTGATGGATTTTGTTTACTATTTTGTTGAGGATTTTTGCACCTATATTCATTAAAGACCTTGGCCTGTACTTTTCTTTCTTTTGGGCAGTGTCTTTGTCTGGTTTTGATATCAGGGTTATAATTGCCTTGTAGAATGAAATTGGGAGGTTCCCTCCTCTTCAACATTTTGGAATAGTTTGAGAAGGATAGGTATTATCTTTTCTTTATATATTTGGTAGAATACCCCTGTGAAGCTGTTCATCTCTGGACTTTTGTTTGTTGGGAATATTTTTCTCTCTTACTACAAACTCAATTTCC
The DNA here is from genome assembly GCF_039906515.1 of Pseudorca crassidens. Taxonomy (NCBI): domain Eukaryota; kingdom Metazoa; phylum Chordata; class Mammalia; order Artiodactyla; family Delphinidae; genus Pseudorca; species Pseudorca crassidens. The sequence continues at coordinate 76,769,953 of NC_090304.1, read as the reverse complement.
ATAATAGTGATCAGTCTGTTCAAATGTGTTTTTCTTCTTGATTCAGTCTTGAAAAGTTGTATGTTTCTAGACATTTGTCCATTTCATTTAGACTGTCTAGTTTGTTGGCATATAACCGTTCATAGTATCCTCTAATGATTTTTGCGTCTGTGGTATTGGGTGTTTTTTCTCCTCTTTAATTTCTCATTTTGTTTATTTGGGTCCTCTCTCGTTTCTTCTTGGTGATCCTGATTAAAGGTTTTTCATTTTTGTTTATCTGTTAGAAAAAATAACTCTTGATTTCATTGCTCTTTCTATAGTTTTTTAATGTCTATTTTACTTATTTCCTCTTTAATCATTATTATTTTCTTCCCTCTGCTGACTTTGGACTTTGTTCTTCTTTTTCTAATTCTCTTAGGTGGTAGGTTAAGTTGCTTATTTGAGATATTCCTTGTTTCTTGAGGAAGGCATGTATTGCTATAATCTTCTCTCTTAGAAGTGTTTTTGTTTCACTTCATAGATTTTACAGTATTGGGTTTCCATTTTCATCTGTCTTGAGGTATTTTCTGATTCCTCTTTGATTTCTTCATTGACTCACTGTTTTTTTTAAATTAACATGTTGTTTAGTCTCCACAGGTTTGTTCTTTTCTCATTTTTCTTTCTTCAATTTAATTTATAGTTTCATATCATTGTCAGAGAAAAATGCTTGATACAATTTCTGTCCTCTAACTTTGTTGAGACATGTTTTGTGGCCTAGCATGTGATTTAGCCTGGAGAATTTTTCATGTGCACTTGAAAATAATGTGTATTATTCTGTTTTTCAATGTAATGTCCTATAGATATCTGTTAAGTTGAACTGGTCTGTTTTGTCATTAAATACTACTATTGCTTTACTGATTATCTGTCTGGATGATCTGTTTCTGATGTCAGTGGAGTGTTAAAGTCCCTTACTATTATTGTATTATTGTCAGTTTCTCCCTTTATGTCTTTTACTCTTTGCTTTACACATTTAAGTGTACCCATGTTGGGTGCACATATGTTAGCAAGTATAGTATCCTCTCATGTATTGAACCCTTTATCATTATATAGTGATCTTCTTTATCTTTTGTTATAGCCTAGGTTTTAAAGTCTATTTTTTTCTGATAAGAGTATTGCTACTCCTGCTTTCTTTTCATTTTCGTTTGCATGTTATATTTTTCCATTGTCTTCTTTTCAGTCTTTCAGTGTAACTTTATCTCTGAAGTGACTCTCTTATATGCAGCATATAGAAAGATCCTGTTTTTTTTAGTCTAATCAATCATCCTATGTCTTTTGATTGGAGCATATAATGTATTGACATTTAAAGTGATTATTAAAGCATATGTACTTATTGCCATTTTGTTACTTGTCTTCTGGTTGTTTCTGGAGCTCTTCTATGTTCTTTTACTCTTCTTTTAGTTTCTTCCCTTGTGGTTTGATAATTTCTTTAGTGATATGATTGTGTTCCTTTCTTTCTAGTTTTTGCATGTCTATTGTATGTTTTTGATATGTGGTTACTATGGAGATCATATATATTGACCTATAAGTATATCTACTTGTTTTAAACTGATAGTCATTTAAGTTCAAACATACTCTAGGGGCTTCTCTGGTGGCACAGTGGTTGAGAGTCCACCTGCTGATGCAGGGGACATGGGTTCGTGCCCCGGTCCGGGAAGATCCCACATGCTGTGGAGCGGCTGGACCCATGAGCCATGGCTGCTGAGCCTGCGCGTCTGGAGCCTATGCTCCGCAATGGGAGATGCCGCAACAGTGAGAGGCCCACATACCGCAAAAAACAAACAAACAAAAAAACAGACTCTAAAAGATCTACATTTTTTACACCTCCCCTTACATTTTGTGTTTTTGATGTTACATTTTACATCTCATGCCTCTCCCTTAACTATTTATTATAATTATAGTCAATTTAATAATTTTTGTCTTTTAACCTTTGTACTAGCTTCTTTAAGTGGTTGAGTCACTGCCTTTACTATAATTGATATTTGCCCTTACCTGTGGGATTTTTCCATTTAATATAAATTCTTACTTCTTTTCCACTTAGATAAGACTTTTTAACATTTCATTTAGGGTAGGTTTGGTATTGATGAATTCTTTTAGTTTTTGCTTCTCTGAGAAATTCTTTATCTCTCCTTCTGTTCTAAAGGATAATATTGGTGGGTAGAGTATTCTAGGTTGCAGGTTTTTCTCTTTCAGCACTTTGAAAATATTATGCCACTCACTTTGGCCTGCAAAGTTTCTGCAGAGAAACCAGCTAAAGCCTTATTGTAATTCCCTTGTGTTTGACTCCAGGCTTCTCCCTTGCTGCATTAAGAATTCTCTATTTATCTATACCTTTTGCCATTTTAATTATAATATGTCTTGGTGTGGGTCTGTTTGTGTTCATCTTGTTTGTGATCCTCTGTTCTTCCTGTACCTAGATACCTGATTCCTTATTCATGTTGGGGAATGTTTCAGCCATAATTCCATCAAATACATTTTCAATCCCTTTCTCTCTCTCTTCTCCTTCTGGGGCGCATAAATTGTGAATTTTGGTATGCATAATGTTATCCCAGAGAACTCAACTGTTTTATCATATTTTTAAGTTAATTAATTTTTATTGGAGTATAGTTGCTTTACAAAGTAGCTTCTACTGCACAGCAAAATGAATCAACCATACATATACATATATCCCCTCCCTTTTGGATTTCCCTCCCACTTAGGACACGACAGTGCATTAAGTAGAGTTCCCTGTGCTATATAGTACGTTCCCATCAGTTGTCTATTTTATACATAGTATCAATAGTGTATATGTACCAATTCCAATGTTTTCATATTTTTAAATCTGTTCTTTTTTCAGTTCTGATTGGATGACTTCTGTTATTCTATCTTGCTAATCACTTATGTGTTCTTCTGTATTACTTAGTTTACTATTCATTCCTTCTAGTGTGTTTTTAATTTCAGCTATTTAATTCTTAATTTATGATTAGATTTTTTATATTTTCAAGTTCCTTATTAAAATTTACACGGTGTAAATATATTCTTTTCCCTAAATCAGTTAATTTTTATTACCAATGCTTTGAATTTTTTATATAGTAAATTGTTTATTTCCCTTTCATTATTTTTTTGGGAGTATTCTCTTGCCCTTTCAATGGAGAGAAATTCCTCTGCCCTTTCACTTTGCTTAACTTTCTCTGTCTCTTTAAATTTAGATGAAACAGTTACTTACTGCTGTCTTGAAGGGTTGTTCTTATGTGGGAACATCCCTACACAGACTGTGTGTACCCAGTGCTTTTGATGAAAGAGTTGGATTTGATGTGGGGACAAATCACATCTTTCTTCAGTGTGAGTGGGCAACTATCACCTTGGTAGGGGTGGGGCTGGAGATGGAGGGGTTAGAACTGGAGCCAGGTGTGAAGTGAGATTTCCCTTCTGCTCAGTGACCATCACTGCCCTATCTGGAGGGGGTTCTGATCCTAAGTTGCTGGAGCAGAAGCCCTTAGCGTTCTTTGAAAGCTGGCTCTGTTCCCTTTAAGTGTGTGTTTTCCCCTCTTCTTGCACTGGGATACTTGCTTCAGAGGGCAGGAGTGCTGAAACAAGTGGAGCCTATGTGGGCTCTTGGCTCATGTGGGCCTCAGACAGAAGTCTGAGCTGTCTCCAAAGTGTTGCCAGTACAGGTGCCCACAATTTTTCCCCTCAATCTGTCCAGACACAGCCTCATGTGCAAGTCTCCTTTCTCCCTTGCAGTCAGTGTCCCCAGCTTCTTCTGTCCCTGCTCTATTGTGGAGCCACACTACAGGGAAGTCGGGGCCTGCATGGAATCTCAACATGTACTGGGGAGTGAGCTATGGTGTAGAGGCCACCCTCAGACATCTGGGCAGCTTCTGATGCACTGCTTGGGTAAGCACAAAAAATGGCCACTGCCACCTCACCCAGGCTCTGCCCCAGGACTGGGCCAGCTCTGATTCCCATGGTCAAGTCTTCTCCCTGATTGTGGCTGCCCCAGATCCAGTGCCAAGCTGTGTTGTGGAGTGACCAGGGCTGGAGAATTTACTTGGCTTGGGCTGAGGTGTGCATCAAAGCAGTTGTAAGAAACCCTGCAGCCACTTTTCAGAACTCTCCACCCTGCCTCACAGGCAAGGCTATATGCACACTCCTCACAAGTAGAGTTTGGCTTTCCACAGCCCACCTGTTAGTCCCAGAACTCTTCCAGCCAGCCAAAGCGGTTTGTCTCCTTCATGTAGGCCCCTAGGACTAAGGCATCCAGTCTGTGGCTCTCACCACTCACTCCCCAAGATGGGTGTCTGTCTGTGAATTCTAACTTTTACTCTGAGTTCTTTCCCATGAACACAAGTCTTGAATCAATCACTGTTCTTTCCTTCCTACCCAATTATGTGCATATCTTTGTTACAGCCTTGGTTGCACAGGAGTACTTCTAATTTTTAGTTAGTTTTCAGTGAGAATTGTTCCACATATAGATGTATTTTTGATGTGTTTGTTGAGGGAGAGGCGCTGCAGCTTATCAATTATTTCTTTTATGTATCATGCCTTTGGTGTTATATCAAAGTCATCATCATATCCAAGGTCATCTATGTTTTCTCCTATGCTATCTCCTATGAGCTTTATACGTTTGCATTTTTACATTTAGGTCTATAATTCATTTTGTGAAGAGTGTAAGGTCTATGTCTAGATTTGTTTTTTTATTTATTTTGTATATGGATGGATATCCAATTGTACCAGCAGCATTTGTTGAAAAGACAATCTTTGCTCCATTATATTGTCTTTGTTTCTTTGTCCAATGTCAGTAACCTACATTTATGTGAGTTTATTTCTGGGTTCTCAGATCTGTTTCATTGATCTATTTTTACACAAATACCACACTGTCTTGATTATTGTAGTTTTACAGTAAGTCTTGAAGTCAGGTAGTGTCAGTCCTCCAATTTGGTACTTTCTCATCAATATTGTATTGGCTATTCTTGGTCTTTTGCTTCTCCATATAAACTTTATAATCATTGTGTCAATATCAATAAAATAATTTGCTGGGATTTTGATTGAGATTGCATTGAATCTACAGATCAAGTTGGGATGAACTGACATCTTGAAAATATTGAGCCTTTCTGTTCATGAACATGGAATAAGTCTCTATTTAGTTAGTTCTTTTTTATTTTATTCATTAGAGTTTTGTAGTTTTCATCATATAGATCTTGTACATATTCTGTTAGATTTATGCCTAAATATTTCATTTTCAGGGATGTTAATTTAAATGGTATTGTGTTTTTAATTTCAAATCTCACTTGCTTATTTCTGGTATATAGGAAAACAATTGACTTTATATATTGACCTGTGTTGTGAAACATTGCTATAATTGCTTATTAGTTCCAAAAGTTTTTTGGTTGATTATTTTAGATTTTCTACATAAATGATCATGTCACGCTCGAACAAAGAAAATTTCATTTCTTCTTTCCCAATATGTATACATTTTATTTCCTTTTCTTGTCTTATTACATTAGCTAGGACTTCCAGTATGATATTGAAAAGGGGTAGTGGGAGGGGTCTTCTTTGCCTGGCTCCAAATCATAAGGAAAATCTAGTTTCTCATCATTAATGATGATGTCAACTGTAGATTTTTTTTGTAGATATTATGTATCAAGTTTAAGAAGTTACTCTCTAATCCTAATTTACTGAGTTTTTATAATGAATGGGTGTTGGATTTTTGTCAAATGCTATTTCTGCATCTATTAATATGATCATGTGATTTTTATTTTTTAGCTTGTTGATGTGATGAATTACATTAATTGATTTTTGAAGGTTGACTCAGCCTTGTATACCAAGGATAAATCATACTTGATGATGGAGTAAATTCTTTTTATATGTTGTTGGAGTCTATTTGCTGATATTTTGTTGAAGATTTTGTATCTATGTTCATGAGAGATATTGGTTTCCAGGTTTTTTTTTTTTTCTTGTAATATCTTTGTCTGGTTTTGGTATCAGGGTATTGCTGGCTTCATAGAATAAATTCAGGAGTATTCCCTTGACTTCTATTCACTGAAAAGAAATTGTAGAGCATTGGTAAAATGTATTCCTTAAACGTTTGGTAGAATTCACAAGTGAACCCATCTAGGCTTGGTGCTTTTTGTTTGGGAAGGTTATTAATTATTGATTCAATATCTTTAATAGATATTGGTCTATTTAGGTAGTCTATTTCTTCCTGTATAAGTTTTGAAAAATTGTGTTTTTCAAAGAGTTGATCCATTTCATCTAGGTTACCAAATTTGTGGGCATAGAGTTGTTCATAGTATTCCTTTATTATTCTTTTAATATATGCTAGAAGAAATCAATAGCAGATCAGATGATACTGAAAAATGGATCAGCAAACTGGAAGACAGAGTAGTGGGAATCATCTTAGCTGATAGAAAAAATAAATAAATGAGGATAGTTTGAGAGATCTCTGAGGCAATGTCAAACATACCAAGATTTACATTCTAAAGTTTACAGAAGGAGAAAAGAGAGGGAAAGGACTAGATAATTTACTTGAAGAGATAGTAGCTGAAAACTTCTCTAATATGGGAAAGAAAACAGCCATCCAGATCCAGGAAAGACAGAAAGTCCTAAATGAGATGAACCCAAAGAAGTTCACATCAAGACACATTATAATTAAAATATCAAAAATTAAAGATAAAGAGGGAATCTTAAAATCAGCAGGAGAAAAGAAACTAGTTATGTGCAAAGAAATTCCTATAAGTATATCAGCTGACTTTTCAGCACTAACATTTGCAAACCAAAAGGGAGTGGCATAATATATTTAAAATAATGAAAGAAAAATACCTACAACAAAGAATACTCTAACCAGCAAGACTTTCATTTGTATTTGAAGGAGAGATAATGAGATTTACAGACAAGCAAAAGAAAGAGTTCAGAACCACTAAACCAGCTTTATAAGAGATGTTAAAAGGACTTCTCTAAGTGAGAAAGAATAGACCACAGCTAGAAATATCAAAATTATGAAAGGAAAAATCTCGTTCATTAAGGCAAATATACAGTAAGGTATATATCAAAGGTTTACTTATAGATTATAAGTAGATCAACCACTTATAATGCTAGTAAGAAGGTTAAGACACAAAAGTAGCTAAAGGATATGAAAAAAAAGAGGTAAAATATGATATCAAAAACATTAAATGTTGAGGAGTTGTTAAGAATGCAGGGGGTTTTATTGTTCGTTTGTTTTTGTGGTATGCAGGCCTCTCACTGTTGTGTCCTCTCCCATTGCAGAGTACAGGTTCCGGATGCACAAGATCAGCGGCCATGGCTCACGGGCCCAGCTGCTCCACGGCATGTGGGATCTTCCCGGACCAGGGCACGAACTCATGTCCCCTGCATTGGCAGGTGGACTCTCAAACACTGCACCACCAGGGAAGCCCTACAGGGTTATTTGAAGTCAAGTGATTGTCCCCTTAATATAACCACATATAGATATAAGTTGTTATATGTGAACCTCATAGTAACCACATAACAAAAATTATGGGACTTCCTTGGTGGCACAGTTGTTAAGCAACTGCTTGCCAATGCAGGGGACACAGGTTTGAGCCCTGGCCTTGGAAGATCCCACATGCCGTGGAGCAACTAAGCCTGTGCATCACAACCACTGAGTCTGCTCTCTAGAGCCTGTGAGCCAAAACTACTGAGCCAGTGTGCCACAACTACTGAAGCCGGCATGCTTAGAGCCCATGCTGCACAACAAGAGAATCCACTGCAATGAGAAACTCACGCACCAAAGTGAAGAGTAGCCCCCGTTCGCCACAAATAGAGAAATAGAAAACTGGGTGCAGTAATGAAGATCCAACATAACTAAATATAAATAAATAAATAAATTTATAAAAAAAAACACACCATATGATAGATATATGCACAAAGAAGAGAAAGGAATCCAAACATAACACTAAAGACGTTATCAAATCACAAGGAAAGAGAGTAAAAGAAGAAGAAAAGAACACAAAAAGACTGAAAACACATAACAAAATGGCAATAAATACATACCGTGAATAATTACTTTAAATGTAAATGGACTAAATTCTCCAATCAAAAAACAGAGAGTGGGGGACAAGGGGAAGATGGCAGAAGAGTAAAAAGCGGAGATCACCTTCCTCCCAACAGATACATCAGAAATACATCTACACGTGGAACAACTCCTACAGAACACCTACTGAACACTGGCAGAAGACCTCAGACTTCACAAAAGACAAGAAACTCCCCACGTACCTAGGTAGGGCAAAAGAAAAAAGAATAAACAGAGACAAAAGGATAGGGATGGGGGCTTCACTGGTGGTGCAGTGGTTGGGAGTCCACCTGCCGATGCAGGGGGCGCAGGTTCGTGTCCCGGTCCAGACCAGTGGGATGGACCTGTGAAGGAGGAAAGGTTTCCACACAATAGGAAGCCCCTTTGTGGGCGGAGACTGTGGGTGGCGGAGGGGGAAAGCTTTGGAGCTGTGGAGGAGAGCACAGCAACCGGGGTGCAGAGGGGAAAGCAGAGAGATTCCCGCATAGAGGATCCATGCCGACCGGCACTCACCAGCCTGAGGCTTGTCTGCTCACCCGCCGGGGCGGGCGGGGCTGGGAGCTGAGGCTCGGGCTTCGGTCGGACTGCAGGGAGAGGACTGGGGTTGGCTGCGTGAACACAGCCTGAAGGGGGTTAGTGCACCACAGCTAGCCGGGAGGGAATCCGGGGAAACGTCTGGATCTGTTGAAGAGACAAGAGACATTTTCTCCCCTCTTTGTTTCCTGTTGCGCAAGGAGAGGGGATTAAGAGTGCTGCTTAAAGGAGCGCCAGAGACGGGTGGAGCCGTAACTAAAAGCGTGGACCCCAGAGACGGGCATGAGACGCTAAGGCTGCTGCTGCTGCCACCAAGAAGCCTGTGTGCGAGCACAGGTCACTATCCACACTCCCCTTCTGGGGAGCCTGTGCAGCCCACCACTGCCAGGGTCCCGGGATCCAGGGACAACCTACCCAGGAGAACGCACGGTGTGCCTCAGGCCAGTGCAACTTCACACCGGCCTCTGCTGCCGCAGGCTCACTCCGCACTGGGAACCCCTCCCTCCCTCCGACCTGAGTGAGCCAGAGTCTCCGAAGCAGCTGCTCCTTTAACCGCATCCTGTCTGAGCGAAGAAGAGACGCCCTCCAGAGACTTACACGCAGAGACGGGGCTAAATCCAAAGGTGAGACCCGGGAATGGTGAGAACAAAGAAGAGAAAGGGAAATGTCTCCCAGCAGCCTCAGAAGCAGCGGATTAAAACTCCATAGTCAACTTGATGTACCCTGCATTTGTAGAATACATGATAGACAACAAATCATCCCAAATTGAGATGAAAGGCTCTTGGTGCTGCAGCCAGGAGTCAGTGCTGTGTCTCTGAAGTAGGAGAGCCAACTTCAGGACACTGGTCCACAAGGGACCTTCCAGCTCCACATAATATCAAATGGTGAAAATCTCACAGAGATCTCCATCTCAACACCAGCACCCAGCTACACTCAATGAGCAGCAAGCTACAGTGTTGGACACCCTATGCCCAACAACTAGCAAGAGAGGAACACAAACCCACCCATTAGCAGAGAGGCTGCCTAAAATCATAATAAGGCCACAGGCACCCCAAAACACACCACCAGACATGGACCTGCTCACCAGAAAGACAAGATACAGCCTCATCCACCAGAAAACAGGCAGTAGTCCCCTCCATCAGGAAGCCTACACAACCCACTGAACCAACCTTAGGCACTGGGGAGAGACACCAAAAACAATGGGAACTACGAACCTGCAGCCTGCAAAATGGAGACCCCAAACACAGTAGGATAAGCAAAATGAGAAGACAAAAACATACAGCACATGAAGGAGCAAGATAAAAACCCACCAAACCTAACAAATGAAGAGGAAATAGGCAGTCTACCTGAAAAATAATTCAGAATAATGATAGTAAAGATGATCCAAAATTTTGGAAATAGAATAGACAAAATGCAAGAAACATTTAACAAGGACCTAGGAGAACTAAAGATGAAACAAACAATGATGAACAACACAATAAATGAAATGAAAAAGACTCTAGATGTGATCAATAGCAGAATAACTGAGGCAGAAGAACGGATAAGTGACCTGGAAGATAAAATAGTGGAAATAACTACTGCAGAGCAGAATAAAGAAAAAAAGAATGAAAAGAACTGAGGACAGTCTCAGACACCTCTGGGACAACATGAAACACACCAACATTCGAATTATAGGGGTTCCAGAAGAAGAAAAAAAGAAAGGGACTGAGAAAATATTTGAAGAGATTATAGTTGAAAACTTCCCTAATATGGGAAAGGAAACAGTTAATCAAGTCCACGAAGCACAGAGAGTCCCATACAGGATAAATCCAAGGAGAAATTCGCCAAGACACATATTAATCAAACTGTCAAAAATTAAATAAAAAGAAAACATATTAAAAACAGCAAGGGAAAAACAACAAATAACACACAAGGGAATGCCCATAAGGTTAACAGCTGATCTTTTAGCAGAAACTCTGCAAGCCAGAAGGGACTGACAGGACATATTTAAAGTGATGAAGGAGAAAAACCTGTAACAAAGATTACTCTACCCAGCAAGGATCTCATTCAGATTTGATGGAGAAATTAAAACATTTACAGACAAGAAAGAGCTGAGAGAGTTCAGCACCACCAAACCAGCTTTACAACAATTGCTAAAGGAACTTCTCTAGGTAAGAAACACAAGAGAAGGAAAAGACCTACAATAATGAACCCAAAAGAATTAAGAAAATGGGAATAGGAACATACATATCAATAATTACCTTAAATGTAAATGGACTAAATGTTCCCACCAAAAGACACAGATTGGCTGAAAGGATACCAACAGAAGACCCATATATATGTTGTCTACAAGAGACCCACTTCAGACTTAGAGACACATACAGACTGAAAGTAAAGGGATGGAAAAAGATATTCCATGCAAATGGAAGCCAAAAGAAAGCTGGAGTAGCAATTCTCATATCAGACAAAATAGACTTTAAAATAAAGACTATTAGAAGAAACAAAGAAGGACACTACATAATGATCAAGGGATCGATCCAAGAAGAAGATATAACAATTGTAAATATCTCTGCACCCAACATAGGAGCACCTCAATACATAAGGCAAATACTAACAGCCACAAAAGGGGAAATCGACAGTAACACATTCATAGTAGGGGACTTTAACACCCCACTATCACCAATGGACAGATCTTACAAAATGAAAATAAATAAGGAAACACAAGCTTTAAATGATACATTAAACAAGATGGACTTAATTGATATTTAGAGGACATTCCATCCAAAAATAACACAATACACATTTTTCTCAAGTGCCCATGGAACATTCTCCAGGATAGATCATATCTTGGGTCATAAATCAAGCCTTGGTAAATTTAAGAAAACTGAAATTGTATCAAGTATCTTTTCTGACCAGAATGCTATGTGACTAGATATCAATTACAGGAAGAAAACTGTAAAAAATACAGTCACATGGAGGCTAAACAATATACTACTAAATAACGAAGTGATCACTGAAGAAATCATAGAGGAAATAAAAAATACCTAGAAACAAATGACAATGGAGACATGACGACCCAAAACCTATGGGATGCAGCCAAAGCAGTTCTAAAAGAGAAGTTTATAGCAATACAAGCCTACCTTAAGTAACAGGAAACATCTCGAATAAACAACCTAAACTTGCACCTAAAGCAATTAGAGAAAGAAGAACAAAAAAAACCCCAAAGTTAACTGAAGGAAAGAAATCATAAAAATCAGATCAGAAATAAATGAAAAACAAATGAAGGAAACAATAGAAAAGATCAATAAAACTAAAAGCTGGTTCTTTGAGAAGATAAACAAAATTAATAAACCATTAGCCACACTCATCAAGAAAAAAAGGGAGAAAACTCAAATCAATAGAATTAGAAATGAAAAAGGAGAAGTAACAACTGACACTGCAGAAATAGAAGAGATCATGAAAGATTACTACAAGCAACTCTATGCCAATAAAATGGACAACCTGAAAGAAATGGACAAATTCTTAGAAATGCACAACCTGCCAAGACTGAATCAGGAAGAAATAGAAAATATGAACAGACCAATCACAAGCACTGAAATTGAAACTGTAATTAAAAATCTTCCAACAAATAAAAGCCCAGGACCAGATGCCTTCACAGGTGAATTCTATCAAACATTTAGAGAAGAGCTAACACCTATCCTTCAGAAAGTCTTCCAAAATATAGAAGAGGGAGGAACACTCCCAAACTCATTATACGAGGCCACCATCACCTTGATACCAAAACCAGACAAGGATGTCACAAAGAAAGAAAACTACAGGCCAATATCACTGATGAACATAGATGCAAAAATCCTCAACAAAATACTAGCAAACAGAATCCAACAGCACATTAAAAGGATCATAAAACATGATCAAGTGGGGTTTATTCCAGGCATGCAAGGATTCTTTGATATATGCAAATCAATCAATGTGGTACATAATATTAACAAATTGAAGGAGAAAAAAACCTGTGATCATCACAATAGATGCAGAGAAAGCTTTTGACAAAATTCAACACCGATTTATGATAAAAACCCTGCAGAAATTAGGCACAGAGGGAACTTTCCTCAACATAATAAAGGCCATATATGACAAACCGACAGCCAACATCATCCTCAATGGTGAAAAACTGAAATCATTTCCACTAAGATCAGGAACAAGAGAAGGTTGCCCACTCTCACCACTCTTATTCAACATAGTTTTGGAAGCTTTAGCCACAGCAATCAGAGAAGAAAAGGAAATAAAAGGAATCCAAATCGGAAAAAAAGAAGTAAAGCTACACTGCTTGCAGTGCAATCCATATGAAACTACCACTGGCATTTTTCACAGGACTAGAACAAAAAACTTCACAATTTGTATGGAAATACAAAAGACCCCAAATAGCCAAAGCAATCTTGAATACGAAAAACGGAGCTGGAGGAAGCCGTGTCCCTGACTTCAGACTATACTACAAAGCTACAGTAATCAAGACAGTATGGTACTGGCACAAAAACAGAAAGATAGATCAATGGAACAGGATAGACAGCCCAGAGATAAACCCACGCACATATGGTCACCTTATCTTTGATAAAGGAGTCAGGAATGTATGGTGGATAAAGGACAGCCTCTTCAATAAGTGGTGCTGGAAAAACTGGACAGGTACATGTAAAAGTATGAGATTAGATCACTCTCTAACACCATACACAAAAATAAGCTCAAAATGGATTAAAGACCTAAATGTAAGGCCAGAAACTATCAAACTCTTTGAGCAAAACATAGGCAGAACACTCTATGACATAAATCACAGCAAGATCCCTTCTGACCCACCTCGTAGAGTAATGGAAATAAAAACAAAAATAAACAAATGGGACCTAATGAAACTTCAAAGCTTTTGCACAGCAAAGGAAACCATAAACAAGACCAAAAGACAACCCTCAGAATGGGAGAAAATATTTGCAAATGAAGCAACTGACAAAAGATTAATCTCCAAAATTTACAAGCAGCTCATGCAGCTCAATAACAAAAAACCAAACAACCCAATCCAAAAATGGGCCGAAGACATAAATAGACATTTCTCCAAAGAAGATACACAGAATGCCAACAAATACATGAAAAAATGCTCAACATCATTAATCATTAGAGAAATGCAAATCAAAACTACAATGAGATATCATCTCACACCGGTCAGAATGTCCATCATCAAAAAATCTAGAAACAATCAATGCTGGAGAGGGTGTGGAGAAAAGGGAACCCTCTTGCACTGCTGGTGGGAATGTGAATTCGTACAGCCACTATGGAGAACAGTATGGAGGTTCCTTAAAAAACTGCAAATAGAACTACCATATGACCCAGCAATCCCACTACTGGGCATATACCCTGAGAAAACCAAAATTCAAAAAGAGTCATGTACCAAAATGTTCATTGCAGCTCTATTTCCAATAGCCCGGAGATGGAAACAACCTAAGTGCCCATCATCGGATGAATGGATAAAGAAGATGTGGCACAAATATACAATGGAATATTACTCAGCCATAAAAAGAAACGAAATTGAGCTGTTTGTAATGAGGTAGATAGACCTAGAGTCTGTCATACAGAGTGAAGTAAGTGAGAAAGAAAAAGACAAATACCATATGCTAACACATATATATAGAATTTAAGAAAAAAAAATGTCATGAAGAACCTAGGGGTAAAACAGGAATAAAGACGCAGACCTACTGGAGAACGGACTTGAGGATGTGCGGAGGGGGAAGGGTGAGCTGTGACGGGGCGAGAGAGAGTCATGGACATATACACACTAACAAACGTAAGGTAGATAGCTAGTGGGAAGCAGCCGCATGGCACAGGGATATTGGCTCGGTGCTTTGTGACAGCCTGGAGGGGTGGGATAGGGAGGGTGGGAGGGAGGGAGATGCAAGAGGGAAGACATATGGGAACATATGTATATGTATAACTGATTCACTTTGTTATAAAGCAGAAACTAACACACCATTGTAAATCAATTATACCCCAAAAAAGATGTTAAAAAAAAAAAAAAGACGTGGCACATATATACAATGGAATATTACTCAGCCATAAAAAGAAACGTAATTGAGCTATTTGTAATGAGGTGGATGGACCTAGAGTCTGTCATACAGAGTGAAGTAAGTCAGAAAGAGAAAGAAAAATACCATATGCTAACACATACATATGGAATTTAAGAAAAAAAAAAAACGTCATGAAGAACCTAGGGGTAGGGCAGGAATAAAGATACAGACCTACTCGAGAATGGACTTGAGGATATGGGGAGGGGGAAAGGTAGGCTGTAACAAAGTGGCATGGACATATATACACTACCAAATGTAAAATAGGTAGCTAGTGGGAAGCAGCTGCATAGCATAGGGAGATCAGCTCAGTGCTTTGTGACCACCTGGAGGGGTGGGATGGAGAGGGTGGGAGGGAGGGAGATGCAAGAGCGGAGAGTTGTGGGAACATATGTGTATGTATAACTGATTCTCTTTGATGTAAAGCAGAAACTAACACACCATTGTAAAGCAATTATACTCCAATAAACATGTAAAAAAAACCCAATCCTTTAAGCCAAGGATTTGGGTAGCGTTTGGGGGATTTGAGAAGAGATGCTGTGTGCAATAAATGGGATTCACCTTAATATAATGTTTTAAAATGATACAAATAAAGATTAAAATACTTCATGTAAAAAAAAAAAAGGTATGACTCAGTATTATTACTGTTACATAAATATTGGAAAACAAAGTAGAACACAACAGTGTGGCATGATATATATTTTTCTAAGAACAAAAGTTTCTTTTATTGAAAGAAATAAGATGTAGTGCTGTGTACATCTCATTCTATCATATCAGGATGTACTAAGTGTCTGTGTGTCTTCTTTTCAATGATGTAAAAATCAGTGGGTTCAGATGATGGCAGACTGATATTTCTACTGAAATGTTCTTCATCAGCACTTTACCTAATGGTTTTAACATCTACTAATAATCATTGCCTGAGTAAAGTATTTGTTATTTTTTTAATTCTATGGCTCCTTTTGCATTTATTAACTGTGATTATTTTGTAAAGTAGAGCTATCCTTCATGAATTATTTGATTGTCCTGAAACACAGTCCCTTTAGGAAAGGCAAAATACTTAAACTCTTTCCCTTTTTTATATTATAGCAATTCCCAGAATGATGAATCTTGTATCCAGCAAAGAAAATTATTGATTTTGCATTTATTAGTGTGAAATAATAAATTTTTATATATTATACATGTTTCAATTCATTGCTGTCATTGTTCTTTATGAGCTCAAGTTATCCTGTCTTTTCTAATGGGATGTGATTAAGTCTCCACTTAAATGATAGACTTTATAACCACGATGAGTCCCAATCTCATCCTGTACATTCCTACTGAGACCTTAAATCAGCTATTTCCCCAAGAAGGTTTCTTTTAGTGGTGAATGGAATTTGGAAACCACAAGTTGTGCACTGTTTATTCATTATTTGTATTATTTGTTCATTACAGGTGTTCATTGTTCTTATAAACCTTTACAGTGAACAAAGCTAATAAACAGGCATTTTTAAGAAAAATGTTAAATAAACCATGAATTCATACTGATATTTCTAAGTCAAAGATTACAGGTTTTATTTTATATATGTATGTATCTCTATTCGTTTATTCTGAAAGTATACTCTTTTAATAATTTTAACATTTAAATGTACATATTGGCTATTTCAAAAACAATTATACTAATTATATTACTCACAAGAAGACCAATGAATGTAGATTTAGATGTGTGTGTGTGTGTGTGTGTGTGTGTGTGTGTCTGTGTGTGTGTGGTTTGTCCTTGGTATGTACGTCTCATTAGAGGCATGACATGGGACATGACAGTTCCATACTGTCAAAATACTGAATTAAAATACTTATCTTGGGGCTTCCCTGGTGGCGCAGTGGTTGAGAGTCCGCCTGCCGATGCAGGGGACACGGGTTCGTGCCCTGGTCCGGGAAGATCCCACATGCCGTGGAGCGGCTGGGCCCATGAGCCATGGCTGCTGAGCCTGTGCGTCCGGAACCTGTGCTCCACAATGGGAGAGGCCACAACAGTGAGAGCCCCACGTAAAACACTTATCTTTGTGGTTATAATTCTTTTATAAAGAAAAAATTTAACTTCTCAGTCATCTGATATATAATTTTCAATTTTTCCTTTTTGTTTGATTTTTAAATTAATGTAAAACATGTATATAGTTCCAAACTCAAAACTATGAAACAAGTACATTGAGAAAGAGCTTGCTTGCATATTTGTTCCCACATCCAATTCTCCACTTCCTTAGTAACTAACAATTAGTAGTTTTTAGTTTATTCTTCCATTATTTATTTTAGAGAATATTAGCAAATATGTGTTTGTATTTTTCCCACTTCTTACACAAAAGGGAGCATATACTCACTGTTCTGCACCTTATTTATTCACCTAAAATTGCATATTTTTGTAGTCTACCTTAGGAATATATCCCTTGACATAGGATTGCTAGGTCAAAGTGTAAATCCATATAAAATTTTATTGGTTATTGCCAAGTTCCCTTCAATAGAGTTGTATCATTTTGTGTTTGAGAAGATTTTGAAAATAAGAGTTCCCTTGTCTCTGACCTACTGAATCAGACTCTGAGCTTTAGGTTCCCAGGTGATTTGGATGGTGGCCCTGGCTTTTGGAATCTTGTTCTGAAGGAAATTTTAAAGTCTAACATGAAATTAAATCCAATCAGTTGCTCACTTGATATGTGCTATGTATTATGCTTGGCACTAGTGAGAGAAATTCTAAGATGAACATAATATAGTCTCCCTTGGAGGATCTCATAACCTAGATAGTGGAGAAGAAACATTTATATAGAAATCATTGTAACATCATATGATTGCTGGTATAATAGAGATGTATACTTCGTACTAAGGAAACACAAAAGTGCTGGCACAAAAACTCTGTCTATGAGAATTGTACCTGGTATTGATTGGGATATACTGCTCTTAGAAAAAGCAGAGGTATGTATTTAATAAACTGTTTATAAAACTAATTTAATGGATTCTTCTTGAGAATAAATAAACATGAGTTTAACTCTGAATTTATCTCATTTGTATTTGCTTCTTTGCTGGTTTATTCTTTGACATAGCTTTCAGTTTTCAAGTTGAAACTACCATGGACCTCTATAAAGATTTTTGAACCTAAGGTGATAACAACATGCAGAGTCCTAACATAGTGATATTTTCAGTGTGAAAACACTACCATAATTATGAGCATATTGTGGTCTGCATAAAATAATGTTACTCATGTAGTTGACAGGAGAGAAGATAAAAGACAATAAAAAGAGAATTATTTATTAAAAAGATCTAATGTTACAAGAACAGTACACAGAACTATTATCTGACTGTGCCTTCCACATGGTATATACCATTATATATAGTATATATACAGACTGCATACAATATATTTAACGGTTTGACATGGGGTCCACAGTACCTTTATTTGGGTATGCAAGGCATTCAATTTCATGAAATTTTTAAATAGGAGGAGTCTTTTTCTTCAGAGTTCAACTGACGTTATATAAAACTACAGTCTGTTTAGTGATTTAAGACTGTGTGGTTACTATTCCATCCAAGAAAAAGCTGACTCAGTATAATGTACCTTGATAAGGAATGCCGCTCTGCTTTCTACAAAGTAACAAGTATGTAATACATAAGTACATAAACATTTTAAAACCTGTTTTTAATAGGTTTATGATACAGAATACATATTCTGTGCATGTTGCATTAAAACATCCTGTATCGCTGATTCCTTTAAGAATATATCAGACATTCTGTATTTAAATATTCTGTCAGATATACACCATCCATCAGCTAGTCAGAAATATTGGTTAATTTGAATTTGCTGTGTATTGACATTATATTTCATTGGGCTTTGTTTTACGAGTTTTAGTAATAATTCAATTCTTAAAGTCCGCTAAGTCTAGTATGAACCACCATGGAAAATGAAGAAAATGATTTTATTCATCAAATACGAAGTAGAAATTATTGCCCATTCTTTAATATTCTTGCTGCAGTTTTTTCAGATGCACAATCTGCTCCTGCAAGCTATACCATACTTGGGGGGAACTCATATTTTGCCTGCAAAACAGTTACCATCCCTCTATATGCAAAATCCAGCCTCTCCCACTCCAAAGGAGGTACTCAAGGAAGGCCACTTGGTTGTCATTATTCACAGGCTTTGATATTCACCATCCGTGGTAATTTACTACAATAATCTATTAACCAAAATAGTCTTCTAAATCACTTCTTGTTTGTTTAGGGTTGTCTTGAACATAATCTCCCCCAAAGAAGATGAGTAACCAACACAAAGAGTGGTTCTGTGTCTCTGAACCCAATTTCTGAGGATGTTCAGAACAGAAACTCCAATCTCTCTTCTGGTTCTACAAGGATTAGCCTCTAGAGCTGGCAGTTTGAGCTCAATACTGCTTCATTTTGCTTGCTGTTAAAGATGTGAATAGAATTAGCAGGTTTAGATTTTATAAAGGAAAAGAAAAGAATCTACATTTTGTTCTCATATTAACAACACCTGTAAAACGGTAGTTTCTCCAGGCTATTTTTTGGCATATGGCTTTTCAATAACTATCCCTTCAGGAATCTTCTTGGGTCTAATGTGAACTCTGGCACGTTCTCATACTGGTTAGAATATCTGTAAAATATCACATAGAAAACTTTCACCTCACTTTCCGACAACTATCTAGGATCACTTAGGTTCAAGTTGAGTCCTCAAAGAGCAAATGGGTATTACCTCCTAAGCAGTGTATGGCTAGATGGACTAGCTGAGCCCCTGTATTGAGGCCTTGTTTCCACACACTGTTTAATTAAAAAAAATCAATTTATCTAAGAGGTTCTCTTTATTTTAATAGTTGGTAAGATTTTATTAATGGCATGTGATGCATGGAACTCTTTAAAAAAAATCAACATTTTTTATGCTTGAACCATTTTAATCCATAGACTATCTCTATGCAAAATTACTTGCAGAACAGATTTTCATTGTCCTTAAAATTATTTGCAGTTAGAAGAAAATCTTGGGCCTAATTCAATACCTTTTTTGGCAGTAGGTGGGGAAATGGGGAAGCTCTGTCCCATATTCATTTCATTTTCAAGTTAGCACCCTTGGCAGCATGTCAGTATCTTCAGCTTTTAGTGATCATATATATTTTTTTGTGACTTTATATTTTGTTATTAAAAATAAACATTTACTATATTTGTAGCTAGATAACATAGTACTTGATGAAAAACAATAGCACTTCAGTTCATTTGGACTCACTTTCTATTTACCTTGCACTAATGTAAATGGCTTATTCCCTATCCGAATAACTTGCTCTAGGGATGCATATAGAATAGCATATTGACAAATTTTGCTATTTCACGATGCAATCATACAATATTTTTTGAGAAAATTTTTGTGTACTTATCCTATAATGGACCACACAGTTGAAGTATTTTTTTATATCTCCTGCTGCTTTGTCAATTGGAATAGTCAGCCAAAGGAAAAATGAAAAACAGTAGACTTGGAGTCTTAAGCAAATTTTTCATTCTCAGTTTTGTATTTGTGTTTGAAACAGATCTGCTAGAGACCACTTGCTTAACAAATGGACGGCACACACTCAGGGTCATCAGATATAAAATCAAATTCCAACATACTAAAAAAGTAAAGAATACATTTGACAGAAATTACCTTTGCTTACAAAATTTATTACGTACAATCTGCATATTTTTATTGGACCAATAACTGTCCTCTCCATTTACAAAAACCAAAAAGAAACCTGACGGATAAGTAATATTCCCCCCAACCTCCTGTAAGTGCAACATGTGTAGTTCCAAGTTTTTAACGCTTATCTCAAGGTCCTGGGTCTCCACTTACATTACATTCTATTCACTGCTGTTATCAAGCTAAAGTAAAGAAAAGCAAATTAAGTCTGTAGTTTTCACCAAGAGGTTGAAGGAATCATCAATGCCAAAAGCAACGTTACTGATGACGAGGACGTGGAAAGAGTGTGGAGGGTTGACTGAGCACTAGTGATTTTCCCACCTGTGGAAAAGAGAAGCATTATATGGACAAAATTATTTTGGTTTTGCTTGAGCTAGAAAAGAGTTGTTTTAGGTATGTTAAGATAAATGAATGCAACATCAATCCTCTTTCTGATGACAGCGTTCCTTGTGCTTATGAAACAAGATGTCTGGGGTTCTCAAAAGGTATATGGAGGGCAGAAGTGTATATGGAATATTGTGTTAAAAAGGCTGTGTCGTGTCAAACAAATACACCTCATCAGGAGATTCAGTATAATTTTCAACATGATGCACTGATGGAAAATATCCCAAATTCCAGGTATGAAAATAAAATAATTTCTATTGTGCACAGTTCAGGAAATGGAGTAAAAATAATTAGCAAAAGTTTGTGGCAACAAGAATTCATAATTTATTTATTTTTATTTTTTTAAGTAAATTTTTAAATTTAATAATAAACTATTAATTTATTTAATTTACTTATGGGTCCTTGATTGATTTGACTGTTTCAATTGAGCAGGCTTAAATTATAGGTTCTCATGCCAAACTTGGTAAAGAAAAGGCATCTTTCATTAATCTTACCTCTACCCAGGAGAAGTTCTTCCTTCTTGAGACAAAAGCATTGTATACAGTTAATGTATTAGGGTGGTTGCTTGATCAAACTCACTGATTTGAATGTATTAGTCTGAAGAAGTTTTGATAGCTCCATACATTCACAAACTAAGTACGACCCTTAGACCTAACTTCAGGAATGGTTCTTCAAGTCAGAGGTCTTTGGAAGTATCATCATCATGATTGATATTTAATGAATGCTTATTATATGCCAAGTACTGTAAAAAGCCCTTCATACACGTTATTTAATTTGATCTTCACAACATTCCTATGTAGTAAGTGCTATTATTTATCCTCGTGTTGCAGATGGTACCAGGGCTTAAAAAGATTATAGAAACTTGTTTAAAGTCATTGAGCTAGGAATTAGTGGAAAGAGATGCTTTTATATATTGTCTCTATTAAAACAATGATTGGCCTTGATTAAAACCATGATAGACTAATAATAAAATGTATGAATTGATTTTTGGAATTATTCTTCTGTCACGTTATCCTCTCTGACCAGACTGAGTGTAACAGAATTCTGGGTGTGATTTTTGTTACAGGATAGAGTCTAAATTTATTTTTCAGATGCTTCTTTAAGAGCTGAAGAAACTTTTGTTTGATAAACTAAACATATACACACTCTAAAAGCAGCAAATCTTCTTTCCTTTGAAAACTGTTACAGCTAAGGCACTAATAAAAGCTATTATTCAACATATTGGGGAGTGTTACATATATTTCAACTTGTACAAAATGGGGTCATTGTGAAGTGCATGGCCACACGTGAGCTACAAGAAAGGCATGATGACAAAGCCTCACTGGAGTGGTATGTGCATGCTTAATAAATGACTGTGAAAACATTCTTTCTGTTTATTTGAGAGTAGCTGCATCCTTGTTAAGTCAACTTACATGATATTTTTACAAAAAACCCCTCACTTTCATAATGCTAAGTAGGATATATATCTCAAATTCCACATAGAATCCACAAAGCAAAAATATGCTATTTCAGCATAGCAAAACAAAACAAAAACAACAACAAACATTGGACTAAGTTCTAGTCCCAGATATAAAACTAACTAACTATTTCACTTGAGCAGGTCATTCAACTTCTTAGGCTTTTGGTTTTTGGAAAAAGATAAGAAGGAAATCAATCGTTGCTCATGTTTTATCGGTCTAAGAAAATACCATGAGATTTCACTTCATTAAAACTCAGGAAATGGGTTGTACTGGCCAAAGTGTTTTATTAACTAAAACATAAAAGTTGATAATTTTTTTTTTATGGAATAGAAGTTACAAGTTAATTAGAATGTAAATGGGAGAATCAAGGTGTTTGTAAGTACTTTCAATCTTGGGGATGATATTATTTGGATGATACTTTAGAATCTGATTGTGTTACAGTTGAAAGGAAGCTTGGAGAGCCAGAGAATAATAAAATACTTAACTCATAAGTTTGCTAGGAGAATAAAATAAAATGACATATAGAAAACAGCTAGCACAATGCAAAGAACATGACCAGAGTGCAGTAAATGCTCTTTGTATTGTTGTTATTAGAAACTTAAGACTTATCAAGCAGGCAGAGAGTTGTCATCTTTTTCACTTTTCAGAAATAATCTTTAGTTCTTCAATGTGCTCTTGAAAATCTGAACATTTCAATTGTGCATGAATCAGTGTAGAGACATTATTACCTTTCTTGCTCTTGAAACTATAATTTTATAAATAAATCATAAAGTGTATTAAATATTGTGTGACCACAATGTATTTAAGTTCTCAGGTCTTTTCACCTGAATTTCTGAAAAAGTCAGATTTTCTGTATCGTGTGATTTTTATTTTTAAATGTTCATTTTGAAATAATTTTAGATGCATAAAAAGTAGTGAGAATAAAATAAAGAATTCATCCAGATTCCTTAAATGTTTATGTTTTATCTTCTTGCTCTATTATTCTCTCTATAAATACATACGTTTATTTCCTGAACCATTTGAAAGTAAGTTGAAGACATGATGTACCTTTACCCCTAAATACTTTAATGTGCAGATCTTAAAAATAAGACATTTTCTTGTATACCACAGTACAACTTTTAAAAACAGGAAATTAATGTTGATATAATATTATCTAATTTACAGACATTATTCAAATTTATCAATTGTCCCAATAATGTCCTTTATCTCATCTTATATGTTTATGCAAGAATTTACTTACCAAGTATTATGGCAACAGCTTTTCCTCAAAGTTTCAGTCTATCATATTATTTTCTCCACTATGTTTTCCTTCTATCTCACTTTGTGGCATCAAAAAACAATCATAAGAAATGTCTCTGGTCTTAACCTAAGTTGAGCAATACATTGAATATAATAAAGCCACATTCAGAATTCTACAGAATATCATTGGATACTTCCCTTT
The DNA here is from genome assembly GCF_039906515.1 of Pseudorca crassidens. Taxonomy (NCBI): domain Eukaryota; kingdom Metazoa; phylum Chordata; class Mammalia; order Artiodactyla; family Delphinidae; genus Pseudorca; species Pseudorca crassidens. The sequence continues at coordinate 76,746,324 of NC_090304.1, read as the reverse complement.
AGGTTGATGCTTCTGCTTGAGAATGACTGCTCAATAAATAATATTCATCATTACCTATAATTAAATGTACATTAAACATTTTTATACAAGGCCTTAATAAAAATTGCCCAATATTTTCTCAATGAGACATTTGTTTAATGAAATATTTTCCTTTCTTTTTTGACTATCTCAATGAAATGACTACTTTCTTCTGAATTTGCAAAAATCTCCCTTCCTTTAATCAGTTTTCTCTTGCTGGTGTAATGATGGCAGTGGGGTTGAATCCTGGTTCTTCTACTTAGTAATAGTGTGATCTTAGGCAAGTTACTTAAATTTTCTCTGTAAAACAAGAATAATGCAACCTACCTCATAGATTGTTAAGAGGATTAAATAAGATGATGTAAGTAAAGCACTTATGACCGTGCCTTACATATAGCAAGGGCTCAGTCAAAGCTAGAAATTATTAATATTACTAATAATAACAATGATGCTCAAATAAGTTCTAGAGATCTAATATATAGCATAGTGATTGTAATTAATAAAACTGTAATATATACTTGAAAGTTGTTAAGAATGTAGATTTTAAATGTTCTCCCTACAAAAAAGAAATAGCAGTTATATGATGTGATGGAGGTATTAGCTATATTTTTGCAATAAATCTGTGTACATATTTGCAATATACAAGTGTATCAAATCAACTGTTGTACACCTTAAACTTATACAATGCTATATCTCAATTATATTTCAATAAAGCTGGAAAAATAAAAAAAACCCAAACAAAGATATTCAATGAAATTTATAATTTATTTTGAAATCAATAAACATAATCAAATTTTAATTTAAAAAGCATTCCCTTTAAACTTTCCTGTCCCTCACTTTCCATTATCTAATAATAAAGGCAATCATGACAATAGAGAAATGGGTATAATATATTAAATTAGTGCAATACTGGTTAAAAGCAATATTGAAAAGCACAAATGACCAGCAAGACACTACTTGAGATCAGGATAGAAAGGGGAATTTCACAAATAAAAATATTTTAATGAAAATGTTAACTCTTTTCTAGATTTGTAGAAATTCCACAGTTGTGAGTGGGCTGCCATGGTTTGTATTAATTGAAGGATCATATAGCAAATCAGAGTAAAATAAGAGAAAATTCAAAGTCTCTGAATCATGCAGTCCATCGTGTTAATTTTGATGAGTTTTACACCATCTTAATATTGGTAGTGGTTATCAAATTAAGCCTATTGTGTCAAAACTTACCTGAATATGATGAGACCCTGATTTGGGAGCTAGCGGTTCCATCCCCTCCTTCACTGCATGCTCGAACTTCAATAATATAGACTCCAGCATCAGGGAGCGGGACTACTGCTTGAGGTTTCTGTGTTTCAATAATTTGACTGTTGCCGTGACCCTCTTGCCTATAAAATACCTGGGAACAATATCAGATGTTTAAACGTTTGATATTCAGTCAAGGATTTCAAATGTTTATTGACTGCCTTCTGTATGTCACATTCTGAGCTAGATACAGGGAGCTTACAGCTTAGACAGATATGTAAGTAAATGCAATGTATGTGTTATATGCAGCTATGGAATATACATAAGGGACTATGGGAATACAAAAGAGAGAGTTTAATTCTGTCTGGTGGTTTAAGGAAGGTTTTTAGGAGAAGGTGATGCTGAGTTAAGTATTTAAAGATAAGTAGAGTTCACCAGTTGGAAAACGCAGGAAAAAAAGTCTACAAAGAGATAAGAGAAGATTAAAAATACATCTAAGCAATAAGAAAGCAATAGCATTAGAAGACATTTGGAAATAGTGAGAAATTGAGGCTAGAGAAGTAGGTAGTGAGGGGGCAGATGATTGAAAGTCTGTTATTCCTGGTTCTTGAAATGAATAGCATTCTGAGGGAGTACTCAAATCTGTCATCTTCAAATCATTTGAAAGGAGTAATCAGAAAATTTGTTAAATACATCAATAATAAATCCTTGACAATGTAGAAGATAGCTGAAAGCTTAAAATTATATTGAGTATTTTTATTTTTACTTTTGTGTTTGCCTTTTGGTAAATTGGCATTTGGATATATTGGGTAGCCAAGTTGTTTTTTGACATCTGTCCATGGTACTAGAATTGAACATGTATTCATGGCAAACAGAGTTTTATAACTACAGATTAGGACTCAGAATTGTCCTGTGTTTACAGGTCAGAAAACTAATGTCATAGAGATTATATGATTTATACAAGATCATATGGCTAGCTGTAGAAGGAATTGCATTGGAAGATTAGTATTCAGATGATCAGTTCAGAGGTGTTTCACTGTATTATACTGTTTCTACTCATTTGCCCCCAATAAACTTTGTGTGTGTGTGTGTGTGTGTGTGTGTGTGTGTGTGTGTGTATAATGGTCAAGTAGCAGCAGTTAAGATTTTAAATGCATTTGCATTGTTTCATTGTTTTAGTGCTTTTATCATAATTGTGAGTATTATGATTGCTTTGCATAATGGAGAGAACACTGGCTTTGCAGTCTCACAGATCTGGATTCAAAACAATCTCCTACAGAACAAAACAAAAAACAATCTCCTACACATTCCTGTCTGAGCAAATTTGAGCAAGTTACTAACCTTTCTAAATCTGAAGTGCCTGTACAGTATAGTAGAGATAATAACACCTATTTCATGGTTTTGTTAGGAAAATGCATGTAAAATGCCTAGCACAGGACCTGGTAAGCTTAATAAGAGAAAGCGACTTTTTCTGTTGCTATTATTGTTCATTGTCAATGGTCAGTATTTCATTTGCATCATAAAAGATGAACTTCCTTGGGAGACTAGACAAAAATTTATAATACTTTTTGTTTATTAAAAATGTGTTTTGGGCTTCCCTGGTGGCGCAGTGGTTGAGAGTCTGCCTGCCCACACAGGGGACACGGGTTCGTGCCCCGGTCTGGGAGGATCCCACGTGCAGCGGAGCGGCTGGGCCCGTGAGCCATGGCCGCTGGGCCTGCGCGTCCGGAGCCTGTGCTCAGCAATGGGAGAGGCCGCGGCGGTGAGAGGCCCGTACCACAAAAAAAATTTTAAAAAAGTGTTTTGAACTTGAACTAACCTACATACAAGAAAAAAATACTTTAGAAAAGTAATATTTTCATATATTGAAGCGTGCCCGTACTCGATCCTCCTTTCTGCATTCTGGTAAAGTATGCTGCCTCCATTTACTTTCTCTATCTTTCATGAATTTAAATTTACTTCGGAGTCTTGGGAGAGAAGTAAATTCTCTGTAAAAGTATAAAATATGTGCAATAATTCTATCTACTGAAATTCTTATAGGGAAGGATGCCATAGGTTTAAAATAGTTGGGAAGTGGCAAGAGCAACATCAAATATTTTACTGGGTATCTCATGTGAGTTAGGCACAGTGCTATGTACTGGAGATTCATCAGAGAATAAGACTATATGGTCCCCTCATGGCACTTACAGTCTAACAGTGGAGACAGATAAACAGTGCAATTGAGTGTGCTGTGTTCTGCAGTAGGAAACATATTTGATGCTATAACCACGTACAGAGTGGTACAGATTTGGGAATCAGAAACATTTCTAGGAGGATGCCTATAGCACGTTCTTTTGGCTTTAAAAAATGAAAATTGTATCAGAATTTATGCCTCTCATTTTGACTGTAGCAGCATACTGAATTAGAATTCTGTTCATCCACATGAGGTAATTAGGAAGCAAATTTATGGCAACAAAAAAGTATGTAAATTGGTGAGGATTGGCAGGGGAGTGACTATTTTAGAGGACGTTGTTATTATGGTTCAATAAATTACAATTCTTATGACAAAGAAAAATGCAGTCAATAATGCATATCTAATGTGGCTGTAAAATCCAGAGTTGAAGAAAAATGTGTGGATCAGTTGAGATTTGGGAACAAAGGTAAAGGCAGGAAAATATCAGTTAATGGTAGCAAAAGAAGTTTGAGATTAAATGTGGCTTTAAACAATACATCCAGAGAGATGTAGTGCTATGAGTCAGTAAGTAGGTATACTAAGTGAAAAGATACGTTAAATTAATGGTTAGTCTTGCGTGATTTAGAGAATCTTTGCTCATTTTAAAGTACTGATTTAGAAGACATGACTCGAATGAGAAATATGAGAAGGTTAAGGAGTTATCATGACATGTCAGAAATAGTTATTGACAGTAAGAAGACCAGGGAGTACTTTGAGAATTTGGATATTTATAGATTGGAAGTTGCAATGATGGCTATCTCTAGGCATAAAGAAAATTGTCTATTGTCAAGACAATTCTCAAATTCTACTTAAAAAACTTAGTCAAAGAGATGATCCTAAACAAAAATTTAGTGCAGTCCTGTTATTCTCAAAGGCATGATCTAGAAATGGCTAGTTTACATGTCTGATAGTAACAATAATGGTGTGAGTGTGCCTAAAAATATAGCAGAATAAATTTTTGCTAGTTTCACCCACAAGTGTCATTGGAAGGATGGATCCTATTCAATGGAAGGGCTATTCACTTGCTTAGCATCTTGGGTACAATTGTTCTTCACAAAAGTGGGTGAGGGATCCAAAACCCCAGTGGCAATGGGTGGGTGAGGAGGAATCAGCAAGATAGTAGAATCTAGGTGAAAATAAGGTGGGAGGCTCAAGTACCAGTGAGAAGCCACAAGCTGTAGGGTGACTCCAAGGACTTTTAAGAACAGGAGTTCCTATGGCAATTTTCAGATGTTTGTTTGTATGCTATGCCTTTCACTCTATCTCCCACTGACATTTCCATAAAGTCTTCCTTGTATATGTATATACTTGACATTATACAAGCCATTTCTGTTTTAATCTTTAAAAAATATTTTATGATGAAAACATATAAGCATAATCAAATATAGAAATTATGGTATAAACCATTATATATGAGTCTTTTTAACTTGTAGGGATCACAGGAAAGAGGCAGAGTCCCATATTTGGAGTAAATATAAGATAAAGTAACAGCTGTAAGATACAAGAAATCAAGGAGACCAGAATGGCCACAGACCTTAGGCTCCCTGAGAAGCTGGAGAAATATAGGGATGGACTTCAAAGTTCCACAGGCTGTGGAATACAATTTCAGTTCAAGTGTACCTATATCTCAGGAGTATGGCAGGCCCTAACTGATATCTAAATGGAATAAACAAACAAAAATTTCTGTCTATATTGATGGATCATATAATAACTAGTAAGCTTTGAGCCTGATTTTCCCCATATTCTCCCTAGCTCTATAAATATCAGAAAGTAGAGGTGAAGGAGAAGATGTATGGTGAAGAGGTTGTATATCCAGGAAAGGATATTTCTAGATATAGACAGAAAAAATGAGACCCTGTTTTCTTGATATGTAGCCTGAAGCCCTTATCCTGAATTCCCTCTGAGTGCTTTTGTCTTCTGAATGGACAGAAGTCTGTCTTGGTGGGGAAGGGGATATTTGCACAAGGGAAAGCATAGCCCCTGGATATTTAGCATTTATTTTCTCTTTCACTTAAGTTTAAGTCTGTATAAGGAGAATAAGGTGGGGATAAGATGGCTGTTTTACTTTATAATCTTGGTAAGTTTCTTTCACAGTACAAAGAAAAAAATTCTCCATTCTCAAGATCATTAAGGAGAATTATGGCTAAATATACTTTAGTTTTGTTATTGGCATTTCTTTGGAAGTGGTAGTAACAGACATAACATGTGCCAAAATTAGTAAGGATTCTAGATTCAGATCCCAAGCTAGTGGAGTCATAAAAACAAAGTTTACTTCATTTAAAAATACTTATTTGGGAAAAATAAGTTAAATTAGGAAATTTCTTTGAAGTTGTTGTTCCATTTTCCTGATTTTATATATATATATATATATAATATGCAGCTAATCTGAATTGGGAAATGTAAAATAAAGTCAAATATTAAAATGACCTGAAGAAGTGATGAATATGCTAAATAAACTCCCAAATTTGACTCATATTTTTAGGTGGGAAGCTATTTTGTTTGAGTGGAAATAATTTGTAGCCATGTCTACAAATGACAATTATTTTCCAGCATTTTTCTTGTTCTTCATGCTTCTATTCCTCTTGCTTGTTAATAGAAGCTGTGATATCTTAAAAGTATTACTTTTAAATCTGGACTTCTTAAACAAAATCCCAAGAAGTCCAAGTTCTCTTGGACAGTCTCAAAGAGCAGTGAGAAATTTCAGTACTAGCTAATTCTATTTATCTGAATAGATTCAATTTTAATGTGTTTCCTGTGACACTGTCATATATGGTTCAATTCCATTGTTCTTTCACTATAATCTTGGTCACTTTTGAAGTTCCTGATAAGATGTTGTGGTAGGGAGACCTTCTTTTTCTCTTAACACCTTTGAACCAAATTTCCTTTGTTATTGTATCTTTCTCTGGTAATAAGGACAAGTCCTTATGTATGTTGCTGACACCTCAATCTGTGGAATCAAGTAAAGAAGTAAGATTCATGCTTCCTTAGAAAATGGGTTGGTCTAATTCCAAGCTCTGCTGTTTTATCTTATTATCTTATGTTTTTTTTTTGTGGTTTATTTTTTTGAGAATAAATTGCATCCAGTATATAATATCTTAACTATAAAAAAGAATAGTTTAATGGATTATTTATGGATCAAGCCTATGGAACAAATCCATTTTTCTCCATATTTATCACAATCCAATCATTTTCACAATCTGGAAAATTTCTAGATGAGGACTTTTTCTTAATTCATCCATCTTAAACTGGACTTGATATAAAACATGGAATATACAATCCCTGCAATTTAAACCTCAAGCATTAACTCCTAGTTTCCAGCTTCAAATTTACATACGATGTATATTTCTAGTGATCTCTTTTGATTTTACAAGCAAAGTAACTTGGCCAGGACAAAAAGTAAAAATAAATTTACTTTCCTTTTGATATTGCAATTAATTGTGGAAGTTCTCTCTTGCCCTGATTAGCAGGAAATCCTCTACTGCAAATTTTCCAAGAATCTCAAGAGGCAAACTTAGTCTTAATACAGCAAGCTTACCTCAAATTACCTCATGGAAAGAGAAAAGATTAGTGTGTTGACATGTCCCTAATTTTGTTAATTTTTTTGTGACAGCCATACACAATTACGTTTAAGAAGATGGGGCTCTTAAGAGTGGTGCCACTCTTGGTCTGGCAGTAGTTTTTTGGGTATGTAGTAGGAATCAAAGTCTTCTCCCTCTGAGTACCATACTAGCCTCTCCATATTTGTGTGAACCTCCCTCCAGATGGTACAGCTCTTTCACTACATGCAGATCCTTGCCTAAGGCTGTAGTAGTTCTCCTCCAACTCATGCTCAGAAAAGGGGGCTCCAAGCTTGTGTCCTCTGGGTTCCATCTCTTTAGTAAATATTCACAGCTACTGTTCTTAATCATATTCCTTTCCATTATGCCTGTGTCAATAGGAGCTTTCATGCTTAGTCACCTGCCCTGTGAAAACCAGACCTTCCCAGGAGAATCCAGGCTCTATGTTAAGCCTCAATCATCAATCTGAAGTCCCCTTTCCCTCACAGGGCACTTTGTGTCATTCCTGCCAGTAGGTCTCTAACTGGGGATTAGCCCATACATCAGAAGTTCTAATAAGGTTTAGTTACAAAAGAACAGGCTTTGAGGTCTCACTCCATTTGTTATCAGCAGAGTCCTTTCTTAGGAACTAGATTTTCCTTCTCAGGGACATAAGGAGGTGAGACCATTTCAAGGAAATAAAAGAAAAAAATCCTCTGTCAACATGTACCTACTTGTCATTATTTATACAACTAAGATGGACCATGTTAGTGATTACCTCCTCCACAACAATGTATTCCAGGTGACTTGTGCTGTCTTCATTGAGACAGAACTGGCAGGCAACTTTTAAAGATCAGTTTCTTCTGTTAAAATATTTGAAAATTCCACCTTACTAGGTGGAATTCTTCCAATAACAATAAGAAAAACAGTAGCTATTTTTCAATGAGCACTTCTTATATGCTAAGCATTTTACACAAATTATCTTACTTAATCCTTAAAATAATCTGTATAATATGTTATCATTATTTTTGCATTTTTTTGAAGCTAAAATGAAACTCAAGTTAAGCAACTAGCTCAAAGTTACAAAACTGGGATTTGAACTCAAGTCTGTCAGACTCAGAAGCCAGTTCTCTTTTCCCATTCCACCACAGCACATGGGAAGGCCACGATAGGAAAAACACACAGCTGATAATACACACTTGTGAGTAATTGCATAAAATACCTCAAGTTGGGTCAAAAATTAATTTATTCATCCACTCTAGAAATGTTAGGGATAAAGAGATGAGTAAGACAGAGGCCTTGCTTTCAATCATATATAAACAGCGTGGGGAGACAGTCACATGTAAAGAGGTGAGCAATGACAGAAGTAGAAGTGGCAAATGCGAGCAACAAGGAGGGTCATCCCACCTGGGAGCCCTATGCCGAGGCTCATGTATTTTCCATGTGGTATGGTATTTCTTTTCTCACCTGAAAGGTGCCTGAAGCCAAATGGCTCTTCTAGGCAGTCATATGCTTTTATCTAGCTCTTTCTTGCGTCTATTTGCCTCTCCAGTTTGGGAGATTGCTTGCTAGAGTTCTAATGACATTAGATTGGTTCTCGGATGGTTCATCACCATTTCTGGCCAGACTGCTACCCTTAATCATTGAAGGGTATCTTTGCCTTAGAATACAAGTTGTGAGGATGAGGGGAAGGATGTGGAAAGAAGAGGACTAAGAGAAGGATACAGAAGATGGCACATCTGCCCTCCCCCCAAAGATCAAATTCAATACCCACGCGGATTAGGACAGATTTGAGTGTGAGTGTTTAATTGTGAGGATGTCTATGACCCATACCAATCATAGTCTGTAAGAATTGCTACAGTTTGTGCCTTAAGATATTCTTAATGGGAATTATCTAACTTAAAAATATATTCCATTTATAACTTTTTCAGTTTTTATCTTCAGAATTTTAACACTTTATATACAAAGTGCTGTGTTACCATCTCTGATAGTTGAACAGCCACCTAAATGATGCTTTTCAGTCAAATATGATCATTGAAATTTAAAAAAAAATCTGCTATAAATAATATTCCACTAATGAATCAGTATGAGTTTAAGACAATAAATAGAATCTGATGTTATTGAAAAAGAATTTGAAATTCAGCCAATTCAATATATTGACCACATATTTTAAAATCAGAGACAAAGCTGTTTTTCAAAAACAAACTGCCTAAACATTTTTATATTTGCAGATCTCTTGCTAGCACATAGCAGGATGACCATATGTGAAATGTTGTATCTATTTTGGAGCTTGCTGTCTCTCTCCATGGTCTCTTTCCTATCCCCTGTGCTGACGCTAGCATTTTTTTCTTCTTGTGTTTCTTTGCTAATGGAAAGTCTTTATACTCAAACTATGTGGTCCAGTCTTTTCCATCTGCCAGGACAGTTTGTCTTTGGGAAGAGAATGCCAAGACTCTCTAAGTTCTGCTTGTCCTGACACTGTTTCATGAGCCATTTTTACCCTGTATTCAAATTGTTGTTGTCTTTCCTACCCATTCCCTTCTTGTGCCTTGTGTAGCTGAAACTGATTTTGATTTCCTTGGATTCCCCACTGCAGGAAGGCTCTTTCTAAGATACAGGTAGAAAAATGATTGAGAAAAAAATAGGTATGTTAATAGGTCTTTATACACCTTTTAAATTACACATCCTCACATTAGCAATTTTTTAGATGAGAGTCTATCCAAAGAGTAGAAGAACACTGACCTTGTAGCCCATGACTTCAGACTCGTTGGCTAATGGTCTGACAGGTTCCCAGTCCAGAGAAAGCTGAGAGCCTTGCTGCTCCCACCTGAGGTTGTTAGGTGCTTGACTGGGGGCTACAAAATAAAAAGCAAAAGTGAGTGGACGAAGAGTCTTAAATACATTTATTCACTTAAATCCTTGTATTTCAGTCTTTTCTTGTGCTCAGTCTTTTCTTTTGAGTACATCAGTCTTTTCTAGTTGACTGGCACCATAGGCTTCTTTCCAGCTAGAGTCAGATAAGGAAGGTTTTGCTCCAGGAGTGTCATTTTAATAGCTACTCTGCTGAGTTTTTGAACCTGAATCCTTTTATCTCCCTTCTGTGTCAAAATCGCTTAGCCTTGTTTCACAGGAAGATAACCCTTATCTACTATGAATACAAAATTTTCTGAGCTAGTTTTGGAATTCAGATCTAAGCATGAAGCAAGACTATAAATCAAAACTCCTCTTCAACTCTGCTTTTTATGTACCTCACATGGCTTTCAGAAATGTTAAAAGATGTTTCCCTTTTGTCTGAAACAAACAAAAAGCCCAGGTCACTTACGGGATTTCTTTGTGGTTGCACTCACTTCACTGCTAGGTGGCCCATATCCAGCTCCATTATAAGCTCTCACTGTGAAGTGATATAATGTATTTCCTTCTAATCCTGTCAGGATGACAGATGACTCATTCCCCCTAGTTTTGATGGTTTCTGCTGCATCTTCTTGTTCCATGTCTTTCCTATAGCCAATCTGTCAACATGAAAGATTAATTTTAAAGTTTCTCCTGTGCTTATGATTGTTGATTTTTTTTTTTCCCTTTGGATGTTTCTCAAACCCATCCCTGGGAAATCACTCCTGTATCATCCAATTAACAGGTTCCACTAATGAGGCTAAAATCACTATCTTGGCCACTGCATGATTTGCAGCTGTGTAAACTGCAGCAACTTAGCAAAGCAATGAAAGGTGCTACCTTGTAACCTGGTAGTATGAAGAATCATTCAAAGAAATTGAAGAAGTTCTTTTCTCATAGGTCATCAGAACCAGTTCCCATTCAAAGCCATGGGGCTTTTAATGAATTATTTGAGAAAGAGGCATGAGAAATATTTCCTCCTGGGCCCCACACAAAGGTGAATCACACAGCTGGATGGATTTAACAGAGGAGAGGCGACAGAACACTCATGATAATTTGGAATGGTTTAAATGCAGAGAAATGGCTTTGCTAGGATATGGGAGGGTGGCAGAAGGGAACAGCTCTTTGTCAAAGCACAATTTGTACATTGAGGTGATCTTCCCTGGTTATGAGCTCTTGGTGGCTGGTCTCATACAGATCTTGATCCCTTTATGAGATTCAATAATTATCTCTGTGTACCTAAAGCTTAACCTTATTCGGACCCTGGAATTTAACCATGCATAAAGGCACAAGAGAGTAGTTTTTTTTCCCCCTACCTATTTACTGCGGTAAAAATAATGGAAGAGTGATTCTTCTTTCTCCAATTAATTACTGTGGTGAAAGAAGTGGACTGCTGCAAACATTTCATCATCCTTCAAGGGCTTTTTCTACTCTGCAGGCTAGAAAACCAAACATCACATTTTCCAGATTCTGGCTTACCTAAGGTTGATGCTACAAAATTTGGGCAGTGAGGAGTTTGTTTGGAACTTGAGATATTCTGGAGCATGCCTAGTACCAGTACTTGCATGGTACTAGCATACTAGTACCAGTACCTTGGGGCTGTAGGAAGTCACTGTAGGCTCCTACCTCTCAGGAAAAAAACATTTGAGTCACTGTACCATATTAAAATGCATCTACCAGCCTAGATGATGGCTAAAGACAAAGGGTGTAAGAAATGGGTAGAGGGGGAAGAAAGTTACAAATTATAACTGCAGCCTTATGAAATGAAGACTGTAAGAGCCATATTTTCTTCCTTATACTGTTTTATATCTAAATATTAAATAACCTGGGTCCCTTCCTTTCTTGTGATAGAGTGTTGTGGGTAGATAAATTTCTAATGTAGTTCATTACAGGAGATGGACAGACTGACTAATGGAAATTTCCTTGGCTTTCCCTTTTAGGGAGATTGTGGGTACATTTTCATTTGTTTAAGAGATATTTGCACAATGGAGCATTGTCATTGCCAGTTGTTGCTTTTGGGGAGTTGTTGAATGGGGAGAAGGATGTGTATGGATGTTGAGTAACCAAAGGGATATGGTACTTTAGCTTTCAGCATCCATTTCACCCTCATTCTAGTGTCTTCCTGGACTTAAGAGATGCAAAGATAAAAATCATACTTTCAAGACTCCCTTGCAGTTAGGGCTCTGAATATGTTTTAGGCTTAACCAGTCAGATGCCATGCCTGGTATTTGAAAGTAAAAATGAGATGGAGAGTGAATTTCTACAAATTCTGTTTCTTTTGCCTATGAGTTTAGTAATGGAGACATTATTTTTCCTTTCCCCTCCACCCTCTGACTGTGGCAGCAAAAATGAATGGCTTATTGTCTAACCATTAGCTTTATGGGAGTCAAGGAGCCAGGCACAAGACATCCATCTTATTGGTGCAAATTATAGCAAACATGGCAGGATTCTGGAACAGGCAGTAATAGCAGAGGCTTTCAGATCACAGAGGCTTCCTGAATGTGGTGCCATTTTGTTCATGGTGGCTTCCAAACCATGGTAGTGGAGTGTGGGACTAGGGCTGGAGACTTCCTGCTTTTAGAAGACATCAGTGTCTTCCTGGTGTCTTAGTCTTATTGACTAGCTTTAACAGTTACTTTTGAAAGATCACCCTGGAGTGTGGTAATTTAACTCAATGATTCTGTAAACCATTTAATACTTATAATAAAACACTTCTTACTTAAACTAGTTAGAGTAATTTAGTTCTTTGCAATTAAACACTGCCTGACACACCTACACAGATCTTGAATATGAATATATATATATATATATATATAGTTAATAAGATAATCATAATCAAATTTCTATTTCTCATCCCTGTCTCTTCATAGATTTGACCTGGCATACAGCTGAGTGACTGAACTTCAGAAATTTGTTTGATTAAGCTGAAATGCTCTAACACTGCCTTCTGTACTATGTTTGCCCCATTAGTCCCAATTCCAAGAACTAACTTATCTTGCTTGGTCTTGAGCATACTTTTAACTGAAGAAATCTAAGTTATTTTCAAACTACAAAATTTGATGAGCTGTTGTTGGATGAACAAATGTGTATCTTTCTCCTTCCCAGTGATATATCTGATTTCTAGGTCTCTGCTTCAATTTAGGCAATAATCTAGCCAATTTTCTTTAATTGGCTAGATTATTTTAAGTTAGTTAAATATATATATTTGAGGGAGTTGAGTGTGATTAAATTCAGCAAATTACAGATTTTGATACAAACACAGATTTCAATACAAATTCTGGACTTCTAAATATTGAATTTTTTTTAACATCTTTATTGGAGAATAATTGCTTTACAATGGTGTGTTAGTTTCTGCTGTATAACAAAATGATCAGCTATACGTATACATATATCCCCATATCCTCTCCCTTTTGTATCTCCCTCCCACCCTCCCTATCCCTCTTCTCTAGGTGGTCACAAAGCACCAAGCTGATCTCCCTGTGCTATGCAGCTGCTTCCCACTAGCTATCTATTTTACATTCGGTACTGTATATATGTCCATGCTACTCTCTCACTTCGTCCCCGCTTACCCTTCCCCCTCCCCGTATCCTCAAGTCCAGTCTCTATGTCTGCGTCTTTATTCCTGTCCTGCCCCTAGGTTCTTCAGAACCATTTTTTTTTTTTTAGATTTCATATACATGTGTTAGTATACGGGGTGTGTTTTTCTCTTTCTGACTTATTTCACTCTGTATGACAGTCTCTATGTCCATCCACCTCACTACAAATAACTCATTTTTGTTTCTTTTTATGGCTAATATTCCATTGTATATATGTGCCACATCTTCTTTATCCATTCATCTGTCGATGGACACTTAGGTTAAATATTGAATGTTTAATTTTCTGATGAATCACCACAAAATTAAACATCCCAAGTAAAATATAAAATGTTTGGAAGTCACTGATTGTGAGAAAACACAAATACTAGCTGCATCAGGTAAAATCTGTGATAAATCTAAAAAATCCACACATTATTTCTCTTTCTGGCATATTGAAAAAAAGAGCTGGAGAAGTTATGACCTTCACAGTGAAATAATAATTTTATTTACTAAATTTTTTTTTGATGGAGGATAGGGTAAATCAGAAAAACAGAAAAATATTTGGAGTTTAACATCGTGCTTATTTAGTGATTCTTAACTTGGAATTGAGATAATATAGTATTCATAAGTCACACTGCACCTCTGAAAGTTGAAAGTTCCTCTTCATTCAATTTATTTCTTCATGATTCAATTCTATCCTGATGATAGATTTTATCAACCTATAAACTTTGAACTCTGTATGAGATCACTTGAAATGAGGTTAAAAACATTTAAAAAGATATAAATATCTGAAACTGGAAGAATAGATAACCTGCTATTTTATCGCCCTCACACAATTGGGGATTTTTTTGTGTTTATCCCTTCCTGTATTTTTATTACATATAGTTAATATAATTATGTAACTACTTTTCTTCTCTAACATTATAGTCACATATAAATATTTTCCCATTTTTTATATCAATACTAAAAGTCTATCATATGCCTTGTGTACCAAATATCATTTAACCACTTTTCTATTGTGGAACATTTGGGTAGCTTCCAACTTTTGCTCTCTTAATTAAAATGTTGCCATGAATATGTTCATGTACATTTTTTTCCACATATTGGAATAATTCCCCAGAATAGAATTCCAGACAGGTGACTATGGGGTCTAAGATTATTGAAATTTTTATGATTTTGACACAAAAATGCCACACTGGTTTTCAAATAGTTTGCACTAATTTTCACTTCCAACAAAAGTGTATGAATCTGAAAGATACGCCAAAATGTTGCAAGCTCTAGGCACATCATGGTTTTGGAGTCAGAAGGCCTAAATTTTAATCTTATTTTTGATATCTATAAGCTTCATATAATGGGACAAGTTACTTAACCACTGAATCTCTATAACCTTGTTTATAAAAACCTCAGTTTTATGAATAGTTTTAGACAGCTCCCTTATTGTCACCCAACTACTTGAACTATTTTGTTTCTTGATGGCTTAACATTTCTGATTTTTGTAATTTGTGTTTACCTTTTTGCTATCCTTCATATTGTTTTGTTTTTTGACTTTGTTCCTCCAAATTATGTAATATTAATAGTGGCAGGCAGGAAGCATGAATTCTGAGTCAGCTGATAACTTTAAGTTTGTAGATTTGAACCTAAATCTAGATGGTTTTTCTTAGTAGATAACCTATTTTTTTCCAAAGTTGATTCTCCATAATGATGATTTTAACTAAGCAGATAACATATTCAATTATCTTATGTGATGATTCTAAGATATCCATGTCATACACAGTCTGGTTCCCTTACATGAAATTACAGGATCTAAAATCCATGAATGCTGCTATATGGAGTCAGTGGTTGCTGGATGAGCTATGAACTTTCCCCTACTTCCCAGTCTTCATTCAGTCATATATATAATCACTGAAGAATTCTTACTAGTATTTTATATTCTCCTTTCTGATTTTTGTTACCTGTTAGATTTTAAAAACACAATTCTTAGCTCCTGTATTCACTTGTTTTTATAATTTAAATTGCACTCAATGATCACTGCTCATTCAATAGTGTACTCCCTGAATTTAATAAAGACAGCTCTACTTTCTGATGTTATTTAATGTTGCAAAACAAAAATTTGATTTTTGCACCATTGAAAGTAATTTATTCTCTAGACTAGTAAGGCTAGAGTTTTTATTTTTTTAAGTTTTTCTTTTTTAATTTATTTATTTTGGCTGTGTTGGGTATTTGTTGCTATATGTGGGCTTTCTCTAGTTGTGGTGAACAGGGGCTATTCTTCGTTGCGATGCATGGGTTTCTCATTGTGGTGGCTTCTCTTTGTTGTAGAGCACGGGGTCTAGGTGTGTGGGCTTCAGTAGTGTGGTGTGCAGGCTCAGTGGTTGTGGCTCTTAGGCTCTAGAGTGCAGGCTCTGTAGTTGTGGTGCACAGGCTTAGTTGCTCTGTGGCATGTGGGATCTCTCCGGACCAGGGCTCGAGCCTATGTCCCCTGCATTGGCAGGTGGATTCCTAACCACTATGCAACCAGGGAAGCCAAAGGTTAGAGTTTTAAAAAATAATCAAAATGCATATTGAAATGTAAATATTTTACCATACTTTGAGACTTCAAAACTATTAATTTAATTACTTTTTCAAAAAATTGTTTTGAATATATATTATTTACCATGCACTGTGCCTGTAGGCAACTGGGGTAATGGTGAGCCCAAAAAGACACTGCATAAGACTCATCAGGAAAAAAAGGGAGAAGACTCAAATCAATAGAATTAGAAATGAAAAAGGAGAAGTAACAACTGTCACTGCAGAAATACAAAGGATCATGAGAGACCACTACAAGCAACTATACGCCAATAAAATGGACAACCTGGAAGAAATGGACAAATTCTTAGAAAAGTACAAACTTCCAAGACTGAAGCAGGAAGAATTAGAAAATAGGAACAGGACAATCACAAGCACTGAAATTGAAACTGTGATTAAAAACCTTCCAACAAACAAAAGTGTAGGGACAGATGGCTTCACGGGTGAATTCTAAAAATCATTTAGAGAAGAGCTAACACCTTTCGTTCTCAAACTCTTCCAAAATATAGCAGAGGGAGGAACACTCCCAAATTCATTCTACAAGGCCACAATCACCCTGATACCAAAACCAGACAAAGATGTAACAAAAAAAGAAAATTACAGGACAATGTCACTGATGAACATAGATGCAAAAATCCTCAACAAAATACTAGCAAACAGAATCCAACAACACATTCAAAAGATCATACACCATGATCAAGTGAGGTTTATCCCAGAAATGCAAGGATTCTTCAATATAAGCAAATCAATCAATGTGATGCACCATATTAACAAATTGAAGGATAAAAACCACATGATAATCTCAATAGTAGCAGAGAAAGCTTTTGACAAAATTCAAGACCCACTTATGATAAAAACTCTCCAGAAAGTGGGTATAGAAGGAACGTACCTCAACATAATAAAAGCCATATATGACAAACACACAGCTAACATCATTCTCAATCAATCATCTCAAAAGATGAAAGCATTTCCTCTAAGATCAGGAACAAGACAAGGGTGCCCACTCTCATCACTATTATTCAACCTAGTTTTGGAAGTTTTAGCCATGGCAATCAGAGAAGAGAAAGAAAAAAAAAGGAATACAAATTGGAAAAGAAGAAGTAAAACTGTCACTCTTTGCAGATGACATGGTACTCTACATAGAAAATCCTAAAGATGCCACCAGAAAACTACTAGAGCTAATCAATGAATTTGGTAAAGTAGCAGGATACAAAATTAATGCACAGAAAACTCTTGCATTCCTATATATCAATAATGAAAAATCAGAAAGGGAAATTAAAGAAACACTCCCAGTTTCCTTTACAACAAAAAGAGTAAAATACCTAGGAATAAACCTACCTTAGGAAGCAAAAGACCTGTATGCAGAAAACTATAAGACACTGATGAAAGAAATTAAAGATGATACAAACAGATGGAGAGATATACCATGTTCTTGGATTGGAAGAATCAACATTGTGAAAATGACTATACTACCCAAAGCAATCTGCAGATTCAATGCAATCCCTATCAAACTACCAATGACATTTTTCACAGAACTAGAAAAAGAAATTGTAAAATTTGTGTGGAACCAAAAAAAACCCTGAATAGCCAGAGCAATCTTGAGAAAGAGAAATGGAGCTTGAGGAATCAGGCTCCTTGACTTCAGAATATACTACAAAGCTACAGTAATCAAGCGAGTATGGTACTGGCACAAAAACAGAAATATTGATCAATGGAACAAGATAGAAAGTCCAGAGATAAACTCAAACACATATGGTCACCTTATCTTTGATAAAGGAGGCAAGAATATATAATGGAGAAAAGACAGCCTCTTCATTAAGTGGTGCTGGGAAAATTGGATAGCTACATGTAAAAGAAAGAAATTAAACATTTCCTGACACTATACACAAAAATAAGCTCAAAATGGATTAAAAACCTAAATGTAAGGCTAGACATTATAAAACTCTTAGTGGAAAACATAGGTAGAACATTCTATGACATAAATCACAGCAAGATCATTTTTGACCCACCTCCTAGAATAATGGAAATAAAAACAAAAATAAACAAATGGGACCTAATGAAACTTAAAAGCTTTTGCACAGTAAAGGAAACCATAAACAAGACAAAAAGACAACCTTCAGAGTGTGAGAAAATATTTGCAAATGAAGCAACTGACAGAAGATTAATCTTCAAAATATACAAGCACTCATGCAGCTCAATATCAAAATAACAAAATACTCAATCTATAAATGGGTGGAAGACCTAAACAGACATTTCTCCAAAGAAGATATACAGATTGTCAACAAACACATGAAAAGTTGCTGAACATCACTAATTATTAGAGAAATGCAAATCAAAACCACAATAAGGCATCACCTCACACCAGTCAGAATGACCATCATCAAAAAATATAGAAACAATAAATGCTGGAGAGGGTGTGGAGAAAAGGGAACCCTCCTGTACTGTTAGTGGGAATGCAAATTGATACAGCCACTATGGTGAGCAGTATGGAGGTTCCTTAAAAAACTAAAAATAGAACTACCATATGACCCAACAATGCCACTCTTGGGCATATACCCTGCGGAAGCCATAATTCAAAAAGAGATATGTACCCCAATATTCACTGAAGCACTATTTACAATAGCCAGGACATGGAAGTAACCTAAGTGTCCATTGCCAGATGAATGGATAAAGAAGATGTGGCACATATATACAATGGAATATTACTCAGCCATAAGAAAAATGAAATTGAGTTATTTGTAGTGAGGTTGATGGACCTAGAGCCTGTCATACAGGGTGAAGTAAGTCAGAAAGAGAAAAACAAATACCGTATGCTAAAACATATATATGGAATCTAAAAAAAAAAAAGTCGTTCTGATGAACCTAGGGGCAGGACAGGAATAAAGATGCAGACATAGAGAATGGACTTGAGGACACAAGAGGGCAAGGGGAAGCTGGGACGAAGTGAGAGAGTAGCATTGACATATATACATTACCAAATGTAAAATGGATGGCTAGTGGGAAGCTGCTGCATAGCACAGGGAGATCAGCTTGATGCTTTTTGACAACCTAGAGGGGTGGGAGGAAGGCTCCAGAGGGAGGGGATATGGGTATATATATATACATATAGCTGATTCAGTTTGTTGTACAACAGAAACTAACACAACATTGTAAAGCAATTGTACTCCAATAAAGATTTCAAAAAAAATTTAAATAAAAACAATTTTAAAAAAATGTAAAAAACCCCACAAAGGTTACAGTTACATTAGAATAAAAATATTAAATAGGGATAAATCTAAGGAAAGATTTGCAAGGTCAGTAAAGACAAAGATCAAAGAAGGCTTAAAAAAAAGAGGGATATAATAATCATGGATTAGATTTAATATTGCAAGTGGATAATTCTACCAAAATTTTCCTCTGTACTCAGCTCTATTCAAAACAGACCCAAACTGCAAACAGGCCTAATGTCCATCAATGGAAGAATGATAAATAAATTGTGGGATACTCACAAATGAAATTTAGGAGAAAACACATAAAAATATGGATGAATATTACCGATATAATGTTGAGTGAAAAATACAAGACATAAAAAGCGCCATATGATTCCCAAAACTAGTAAAACCAATCAGAAGTCAGGATACTTGGTTTTCGTTTTTGTTTTTGGTGGGGGTGTGGGGTTCAGAATAAGGATAATGACTATAAGAGATACAAGGTGATTCTCTAGTTCTTAGAAATGTTTTGTTTCCTGACCTGGATTGTGGTTACACAGGTATGTTCACTTCGTGATAATTCACTGAGCTGTACATTTATGATTTGTGCACTTTTCTATATGTAGATTAAAAAAAGTCTTGCCTTTTGAAAATAAAGTCTCAGCCATTTTGTAATTAGCAAATAGTCAATTAGTAATTGGCATTTTTATAATGCTAAGCTTGTCTTTTGCAAAACTTCCTTTTTGTGCGTGTTCAAACACCTTATAATATTTCTATATTTCTTAGTATAGTAAGCAAGACCATGTCTGTATCTAACTCTTCAACACTCATTGAATTAGGACCTCTATGCCACAAGTATGTTGTCAGGTACTTAAGATAAAAACCCAACCCTCGAAAGGAAGATTTTTTTGCAATTTGGTATTTCTCATATGGGTCATTCTAAGAGAATGTCAACAAAAATATTCCAAGTATTTGTAAAATTAAATGGGTTGATGTCTACATTTGTTATTTTATTTTTTGCGTGGATGCTTTCTGTGTACAAATGTGTATTATGTAACAGAGAGTGAGATTGTGGATGGACATGATGAGCTCAGGATGGCTGCGTTTAGGAGTAAAGAAAAAAACCCTGTTTAGAGGTCACACAGTAAATTACCATTTGTGTCAAAGCGTGAAAAAAATAGGAAGTACTTCTGAATATGATAAAAGATATCATCCATACATACCCTTTTGGTTCTTCATGTGGGTAAAACAATATATTCAGGCAAATATTTTAATATTCTTGAAAATAAAATGGTTTATAAAAGTTTTAGTAGAAGAAAATATGAAACGTGGTTTGGGTTAGGGAATTTTCTCCATGAAGCAATGTATTTAGAAGTAAATGAAACAGAAACACAGTATACACTGAGTTATTCATTACCTTCTAAAAGAATTCTACAGGTTGCCTTTCAATAGGACAGGGGAAGGAACAAGTTAAACAACTGTTACATCTTCAAGTTACTTCTATAATTTCCTTTTGATCTGCTGATTTTTTAAAATCATAAATAGTTTTAGTTAGCCTCCCAGTCTCTGAAAATAACCTAAGAAGGAAATCTAATGATAGAGACATGAAAGCTATTTGATTTTTCCAGAGTCCGCAGAATTTCAGAAAAGGGAGTGTAGAAGTATTTTCTTCTCACTGTTTAGTTTTTTATATTCTTAGTTTTATATAGTCATAACAAAAAGCCAAAGGAGAATCCGTACAACGGCGGCTGCCCACCATATGGAAAATAAAACAGCCTTTGTTTTAGCCTTTTGGTAACTGGTTTCATTTCAGCTTCTTTTCCCCCTTTAATTTATGTCTGAAATTCCATTTTACACACACACACACACACACACACACACACACACTCACCCTTGCACCCTCTGCTATACCAATTAAATGCAATCTGCCTAGTATGAGTTATTGTCAAACAGCAGTGAGGACCATTTTTTTTTTTTGTCTCCTTCTTTGACGATTAGAGTCAGCTCATAAAATAAAAACAACAATCTCATCCCTTTTCTCCTTAAGAAATCCCCACTACAACTTACTTTATAGAGCAAAACACAATTAGTGTCTTTTCAGTGCAATCAATAAGTGGAAATGGCTTTAGTGACATGTCTAAAATGAACTTCTGAGTTACATACCCTCTGGAGGTTCTAAAATAAATACATGCAAGTCTTGAATATAGCCTGGGAAAAGGAGTCTCTAGGGGTGTGTGTGTCTTTTAGTGAGAATTGTAAAATGGAACAAGTTGTTTTGCCTTTTGTTCTTCTTCATAATAAGCATGAAAAAGTTAAGAATTAGGACTCGGACACTGTGCACTTTTCACTCTGCTATAAAAATACATTGTCGCTTATTATTGAAATGAACCCAGCCATTAAAAAATATACTTAATAATACTCTTCCAAAAAGGTCACAATGAGTACAAGCACCATTAACTTGATAATCATGAGGAATTTTGTTTCACAGGTAGAATATACAATATAATATTTAAAAATATGTCTAAAAATTTCCTTTTTATTTTATTCAATAAAATTTCTATCGATTGATTTATTGTTTTATTTAGGAATATTGAGGACATTTAGGGACAGAAGCATATGCTCAAGCAAACAGAAACCTATGCCCATGGAGGGCATTGGCATGGGTTTATGCTACTAGTGTTTCTTCAGAGGATCAGGATGCTAAGGAATCCTAGGGTAATTATGGACATAAGAATTGTATTGTTCCAATGTCTTCCTCTCTGCCTTTTGCTTATTTAAATTTCCCACAAACATCTCTCAGTATTAAACTGTGATTTCTTTTAAGAGCAGGGACTAGATCTTAATAGTTTTGCATTTCCACTGACTAGAACAGTGCCTGATAATAAATGCTTGATAAGTGAAGGAATAACAAATATTAATCATCCAACATTGCATTATAACCCAATTTCCTTTGTCATTCCTCCCAATTTGGGAAAATCAGAGAAAAGATGATGAAATTTGGCCCTATTTTTCTTTAGTCTTTTTTCTTGTTAGACTGGCATCTGCTCTGATTTTGTATGCACATAAAAATCCCGGTGTTCTAGGAAAAGCTTTAGAGGCTCTGCTCAAAGATTCAGGAATTACCATTCACAGGACACTTAATGCTGGTGGGTTCATAAATTCAAAACTGAAACTAATAATTTATTTGCATGGGCCAATGACAGGGATGGCAATCGAGATGGGGCAGTCATGATAATTCAAAAATCAGTCATTCAATGCATATAGCTCACTTCTGATTTTCAATCATGCTGCATGTCATAAGCTAGAAATTTCACATATCTCAATGTCAACGCTTTCTACATTTAGTCTCTGTAGCCATGAAATCTCAAGCTACTTCCATGTGAGTAAACAAAATTCTCAAATGGGTTGTTTTAAGAGAATGTCAACAAAATTGTTCAATTGTATTTGTAAAATACAATTAGATGGAGTGGTGTCTATATTTGTGATTTCATATTCTTTCTTATTTCCTCAGATGGTCATTTTTGTGAGGTAGTATAAGACTTGTATAATAAAAGGCAGCCTTGCAAACTTGTTGAAAAGACCACTTTTTTTCTTTTCATAGCAGAATTTGAATCTAGCCTAATTGTGACATTTAGAAATGTCCATGGGTGGACCCACTTTGAAATTAAAGGGGATAATATTACTAAAATTTCCTGAAGCCTCTTACATAAAGTCATTTTATTTTCTGGTAGGCTAGGGGCTGTCATCATTCTGACGCTATCTTTATACATAGCTATTTCTACCATATCAATTGCTTTGACCATTCTATTAGATAGAGCAATTAGTCATTTTAATAACAAAAACAGTTTGATTTGAATTAATTGGTTAATGTATTTGAAAGTGTAAGTTAGTTGCAGATGAACATAGTTTAAGTCAAAATGCTTGATTCATTATTTGGTAAACAAATGAGAGTGTAATGGAGGCTTCCTTGTAAAGGACAAAAATGCTAAATGTAGGTAGGTAATTGACAGATGGTATCAGGGAAAGCCTCCTACTGAGATCCTTACAGCTGCCCTATAGGTCTGGCTACAGCAGGGAAAAGAATATCAAAACCAAGACATCAAACAAAAGGAGCTACAAGGCCTTACCAAAAAACAGAAAAACAAAAATGAAAGAAAGAAACTGAAATAAAGTCTCCCTTGCTAGACTGTGATCTTCATAAGGGCAGGGAATCTGTCTATTTTACTTATTGTTTTACCCCACGCACTACACCAAGACTTAGCAGGCATTCAATAAATAGCACGTGGATAAGTAAGTGAATGAATAATAAATGATAACTGAGATTCAGACGAAACGCACAGAAAGTCAGATCAGGCACAAACGAGGTCCAAATCTGACAATCCAGATCACAATTAGAATCAGGCTCAGAGTCACTTGAAGAGCGTACAGGGGAAGGAGAGCACAGTGATGGGAACTTAGATGGGGGATCAGGTGATGTTATAAGAGCCTTAAGGACTTTATTGCTTTTGATGATGTCCATCTTCCCTCTAAATGACCCTTGCTTGAGGGTAGCCTCCCAAGATTAGTGGAAGAGAAAACACAAAGATTTCAGAGTCAAGTGAACGACATAGGTTCAAGTTTGATTATTTATTAAGAAGAGTTCATTGAGGGGTTATCATTAGTTAATACTGTACTATGTATTCTAGAGATAAAGTTTGTCCATATCAAACTGGCAGTTGAGTATGTGTTTGACAGGAGCCATATCCTAGAAGGAATTAAAGGTGTGGTCATGACTTCAGATATGATTTCTTTTTTCTCATTTACCTCCATTATTATGCCTGGTGTATCAAAGGAAGTTTCCCATATAAAAGTCTCATCTTTACTTCTTTTTTTTTTTTTTTTTTTTGCGGTATGCGGGCTTCTCACTGGTGTGGCCTCTCCTGTTGCGGAGCACAGGCTCCGGATGCGCAGGCTCAGCGGCCATGGCTCACGGGCCCAGCCGCTCCGCGGCATGTGGGATCTTCCCGGACCGGGGCACGAACCCGTGTCCACCTGCACCCAACCACTGCGCCACCAGGGAAGCCCTTGACTTCTTTTAACTGCTTTTATCTGAGGCTAAGATAGTTGTCTGCAGTGGTTAATTCAATTCTCTTATAGTCATTGACTGGTGTGAAAACATATTGAGAGGTTGAGTCTGACTCTTACCCATTTCTGATAACACTGAAGAGTTATGATTCTAATGTATATCAAGACATCTTGATATCCTGACAAGAGACTTAAATGATTCCACAACAAACAAATGTGTTGCTGGTCTGGAGTTCTGAATTGAGGTTCTCTCTAAATTGCTGCCACTAGCCATTATTTAGATAGAAGTAATATTCTTAAGGGTATTTGATGTCTACAACCTGAAGTAACTAAACTGATAACACAAGGGATATGAATCACTTACTTAATTGTGAAAATTTCCTGAAGATCACCAGTAACTGCTAAACCCAATAGAAACTTTTCTGCTTTCATCTCGATCTCTTAGCAGGTGTAAACACAGTTGACCATTTCCTTCTTTTTGATTAGCTCTTTTAGTTTCTTTGACACCTTACACACTTGATTTTCTCTCCATCAAGATGATCTCTCCTTGCCACTCTCCATGCTGATTCCTTTCCTTCAGCTAAATTTCTACATGCTGATTGCACCAGGACACAGCTTATCTCCCCCTTCATTCCTCCTCTTATCCTCTCCTTTACTCCCTTCTGGGAATTTGTCCTTAGGTGATTTAATGTAATAGAATGGCTTTAAATACCACCTTTATGATTGCCCCCTTTATGTCTTCAGCACTGGTCTCTTAATTAGACTCCAAACTCACATATCCTATTGCTTATCTGACTTATCCTCTTAAATTTCCAATAGGCATCTCAAATTTAATTTAGCCAAAACAGACTTCTTTATTTCCCGTTTTCAAATCTCTTCTTTGTCCAGGTTTTCCCTTTAAATTTTTAAAATATTATTATTATTATTTGGTAAATCATACCACTATTCATCCATTTGACCAAGGCTATGATGTAGGAATCATCATTTTCCTTCCCTCCACATCTGATCATTCAGAAAATCCTGCCAGACCTGCCTCTAAAGTATGTCTACCTTTCTCCTACTCCACTGTTATGACCTTAGTCTAAGTTATCATCATTTCTTGCATGAATTATTGCAATGACCTCCTAACTTCTACTCTTGACCTTTCTCTCCTCACCCTTTCATTCTGCATGGAATAGCTGCCAGAATAATATTTTAAAAAAATGTAAATCAGACATTGTCACTCTCCTCCTAAAATTGCCCCAATGGCTTTTCATTGTATTTGGAATAAAATACAAACTCTTCTCATAATCTATATATCCCTAAATAATATTGTGTCTGCCCACCTAACACTCTGACTACCTCAAATTTCACTCACATCACTGTTCACCAAGGTGTAGTTGCTCCACTTTCTTCTGTTGCTTAAATGAATCAGGTGTGTTCTACCTTTGCACTTCTACATGTATTGTTATCTAAGTTTATTTTTCTCATATTTATTTATTTTCTCCCATTATGATGCAGTATTCATAAGAGCAAGACCTTTTCTATCTTATTCACCCATTCAATTCAGGAAAAACAAGAGACTTGACCAAAAACACTGTCTCCACTATTTTCAGAATGGCACAGGACTGGTAGCGGTTATAGTAACTAACTACTTTAGACATTGCAGGTAAAGCTGCAATTATGGCTAGAAAAATGACTCACAGGATTGATATGATAAGTACATAAAACTTGAAACCAGTCTCATTGGCTTTTGTGACAAAAACAATACTTGTTTCATCGTCATCATGCTCAGAATTCTACTATTAGTAAATACAACTAGGATTGTGGCTGGGATAGAATAGAGGAGGGAGATAGTGATGAGATAAAATATTAAGCTTTAGGGGTTACTACATTTTAGAAATATTTAGTTTAGGAGATCTTTTTACTGAAAAGAAAGATGAGGAGACAATGAGAACAGTAAATTCTGGGATGCGTAAGGTGAAGAGCAGATGTAGATCTTTTCTTAAAGGGATAGAGAGTAGAAAAAAGAGGGGGTGGGAGTGATGCTGGTAAGTTTTACTTATATCACATTTATTTATTTTTGAATTTTATTTTATTTTATATACAACATGTTCTTATTAGTTATCTATTTTATACACATCAGAGTATACATGTCAATCCCAATCTCCCAGTTCATCCCACCACCACCACCAAATCACCCACCCCGCTTTTGTCTCTTGGTGTCCATACATTTGTTCTCTATATCTGTGTCTCTATTTCTGTCTTGCAAACCGGTTCACCTGTACCATTTTCCTAGGTTCCACATATATGCGTTAATATACGATATTTGTTTTTCTCTTTCTGACTTACTTCACTCTGTATGACAGTCTCTAGGTCCATTCACATCTCTACAAATGACCAAATTTCACATTTATTTTTAAAATCTACATGCAACTATACACTTATGAGACAGTATATCTTATAAAGAGTCTTTGCTGACTATATTTTACTTAAAATAACTGTTATGTCATATTTGGTCATTGAATTATATAAAGTTTTAATTATTTTCTGATAATGAAAAGCATACATTTGATTTTCCCATTAACAAGATATTGGTTTTTTTTTTCAGTAACAAGATGCCATCTTTTTAAAAATACAATTTATAATGCACTATAAAATACTATAAATGTTACTGTGCCCATGGAAGCTGTGTTGTTTCTTTGTGTAAAAATAGTTGTCAGAATTTGTGTTGATTTACTTTAAATAAAATTCAGTCAATGTAATGATTGCTCCAGAATTTGATTAAATGTTATTAACATATCCTCAAAGATATTCCATTTTTGCTTGTGATAAGTTGTTGCTTTGAATAAAATAGATTTAGAGAAAACTTTGTGCTCTGACACTCTTGAATGCCATGCTTGAGTGATCTTGGTCTTGATCTCTAGTCAAACCTTGATCATCAGCATTTTATAAAACCCTTCTCACCATAGTCAGTAAGGTCTCTGCATGGCACACCCATTGGGCAATCTCAGGCCTCATCTTTCTGAAGCCTCAGGCCTCATCTTTCTGAATTTCTTAGCAACATTTGACTCAGCATTTGACATTCCATTTTAAAATTCTTCTCTTGGCTTCTGAACTTCTTCAATGTCTTCTATAGTTTCTTTGGCCATATCTTCTTTCTTGAGTTCCAAATGATGAGGCGCCATAGGGCTCAATTCTCAGACATCTTTATCAACATTTGGTGATCTCAGCCAGCACATGTATAAAAACCATTTATATACTGAAGATTCCTCAGAGTTATAGCTCTGTCTCTAACCTTTCTCTTAAAATAAGACTTACTTGATAGCTCTTTTTGTAAAAAAATAAAATAAAATAAAAGGCTTATAAAATTTAACACATTAAACCAGAATCTTTGATCTTTTTCTCTAAAATATGCTCTTCTCCATTAGTTCCTTATGTATGTGAATGATTTGTCATTCTCCCAGCTTCTTGGGTCAAAAAGCTCTGGAATTAACTTTGACATAGTCCACATCCAATTCATAATCAAATCCTGCCACACTTCCACTCAAAATATATCTTAAAATGTCCACTTCTCATCAATTCCACCTCTACTGTTCTAGTTGAAAGCAACTTCATTGTCTGCTAGGTTGGAAGGACCGCTTCTCCACTGCTCTACCTGAGGTCCTCTTAGAGCCTGTTCTTCACCCTCTAGACCAAGAGATGCTTTTAAAATATGAGTCAGAGCCTGATTGGACTCTCTGTTTGTAATCGTTAACGGCTTTTCCTTATACTGAAGATAAAATCTAAACTCCTTTTCCTGGTTCACAAGACTGCGTATAACCTGGTTCTTGTCCCAGCGATTTTTCCTGCTACCACTCTTCCTGTTGTTAACTGTTATCTATCCAAAATCGCTCCTGTTCTTTGAACAAGGCCAGCATGCTCTTAAGACAGGGCCTTTGAGTTTGCTGTTCTCTCTGCCTCTCTCTCTCTCTCTCTCTCTTTCTCTTTCTTTCTCTCATTTGATCATGTCAAATGTCAGAAGCTCAGAAAGGTTAATTCCTCAAACCTCTATAAACAGCAGACTCTCACTCTACCTTCTTGTGCAGTACTATTTTTCTGCACAACATTCATCATCAACTGAAATTATATCACACATTTATTTGTGAGCTTGTTTATTGTTTGCCTTCCCTATTACAACATAAGCTTCATGAGGACAGGGACTTTAATTTGCTCATTGTTTTATCCCTAGCATCTAGCTCAGTGTCTGCTAATTAGTAGGCCTCCAATAAATATTTGTTGAAAGAATGAATGAATGATGATTTATATATCGAAAGAGAACCATTGTTCACAAGCTTAAATCTTATGTGATCTCTGTAGGACCTCATAGAAAGCTGTTATTACAGGTGAATCATAGTGGGAATATGAATGTCATGCTATTAGGACAGGCAGAAAAATTGTTGAGGGTGACTGGCTGTGTGACAGGAGCACCACTTTGAGATGTAGAAGCCTGGATCCTCACTCTTCTGAACAGCAGAATACACTTTATGGCTTACTACAAGTATGCACACCAGATGTTCTGATTCAGAGGTTTAAGTGGACCTATACTTATGTAATTGTTTTAGGTTGAGTTCCATAGAAGCAGAGCGTGAGACAGGGATTTGAATGATGTGATTTACTGTGAGAGTGCTTGCAGGTGAATCTATAAGGAAGGGAGGAAAAGAGGATGGGAAGTAGAAGGAACTGAGCAAGAGTGTGGTCCCAGGTGATCTAGCCTTGGCCTGATGTACATGACTAAGGCTCTGGATCATAAACTGCACCATAAAGTTGTTTCCTCCTTGAAGCAAGGGACCAGTATCAGTCAGTATCAGCCAGTCATTGACCTTGGGTTGCTTGACTGTGGGGTTGGTACCTTTTCAGGTAAGGCATCACCCCTAAGTGGAGGGCAGTTCTCCAGAAGGGAAGCTGAAAACCATTCATAGCCAACACTCACAGCAGCTAGAGGATGGTGCCCTGGCCCAGTGCAGGGGAGCAGGGCAGGCCACCCCAATGTCTTCTACAGTGGGAGCAAAAGGGGCTGTTTGTGAAGCACAGATATTCATTTGTTCAACAAATATTTATTGTAGCTGTCCTGAGCCAAGTACTACCAGCCTTGGGATTGACTGGTGAACAGACATGGTCCCTGCAGCATGGCTAGGGAGAAAAAGAGATTTTAATAAAACAAGCATGCAATCCTGATATGATACATATTGAATTATCACCAAATAATGAACTGAAGCAAGATTGTAGAAATAAATCCATGATATTGTATAGGTAATGGTTTCATATAAATGATATTTGCTGTAACTCTTAGAAATATTGTATAAACTGTTAATCACTGTGACCTTTAATGCTGGCTGTATATTAATCAAATAGTTCTCAGCCATTATTTGAAAACTCAAATATAATAAAGAAATGTGTTTTTTAGCCTGGAAACCATGTTGGTATACAAGTCCTATATTCGGTCATTATTTAAAAATCAAGATGATTTTCTCTTAGTGGCAGTTGAAACAGAGGAAAAGTAAACATTAAAAAATTTAAAGACAACTAAGATCCTCAGTTGGATGCTAATTCTTTTTTGTATTTTATAAATTACTCCCCTAATCCTATCCCTCACTGGCAAAGGCAAGAACAAGAGCTGTATGAGAGCTCTTGTTTTTGTGGAATACTCAAGTTCACAGACTGCCCACAAACCTTTAGTCCATGTGGAGGATAAAATTTTATTGCAGTCAATGAATTGTTATAAAATATTCACCACTATAAGGCTGGCATAACTATGTTTAAAAACAGTAAAATTTGAAGGACAAAAAGTCATTTGGGTGAATAGGTACAGATCACTAAGTTCCAAGCAAATCTGACAAGTTAGTATAGGAGGTAAGATCTGCCACAAACAATATAATAGGAAAACTTGTTTTATACATTAAATTATTAGAGAGAAATACACAAAAAGTATTTTTAACCACCAATAAATTGGATGCCAGTAAATATCAACCTGTAGCTCCTGGTTTTTTATCTAAAGGTCTATTTTCTTTCTTTTTTTTTTTAATATCTGCCCAGTGCTATGGAAACTACTACATTGAAAAATAAGCTAGCTAATGAGCAACATAATACATGTCAGTAGAATAGTATATTTCTCATTTCTTTTCCATAGAGCGAATTTCAAAGGAATGTAATTCTGTTGAAGTGTCACCAAACAATTTCTTCAAGAGAGTACAATGCCGGCAGAAATAACAAGGCTTATTTTCAGTAATTCTGTTCATACCTCAAATCCCTGTGGTCTTCCTAGACTCTCTTTAATATGTTTCCATGCAACAAGAATCTCTGACACAGACACACTTGTAGCCTTGACATCTGTGGGAGCAGCAGTGGGTTCTGTATGAAGGAAAATGGAAATAATAAACCACGATGGTAACAAGTTATGCATACCAAAGCATTGCACCTGAATAATTCAGGTGTTACTTCCTTCTATCTGATTTTTGAAATGAAGTGCTGTGATGATTATGAAAAGCACAGCAAGAAAAAAAAAAGATGTTCTTTTTGGATTTCTACACTGTGTCCAAGTCTCATCAGTACCTTACCAATGACAAATAACAAATCTAGCAAGAAAAGTAAAGAAGATCTTTATCCTTGGATTAACAAGGACATTTCTGGAGAAGTTAAATTGTCTGACTTAAAATTGTCTGCCAGTCTAACATAATGATCAAAAGAATGGACTAGGAGTCAGGCTTGGATTTTTTTTTTGCTGTTGTTGTTGATTTTTGTCTTCCAAAAAATTACTTACCTTCAGACAAGTTGCTTTACCTCTTCCTGAGCTCCAGTTCCATCTTCTGTCGTTTGGGCATATTGAGAGTACTTAGCTCATAAACTTTTAAGGTTAATTTTAATTGAAATAATACATATAAATTATTTAGCACAGTGCTTGGCACTTAAAACATTCATTCACAAAATATCACTTTTTATTTTATTTTTTTACCCTGTGAAGGCACAAACAGAATCTAAATTTCATTAGATTTCTTTTGTTGTTCCAACCACAAAGCTACATTTCCATGATTGTGTAAGGAATGTGTTATGAATCATGATATTTGAAAGGCATGCATTGACTTTTAAGACAGATATAGACCAAAAAGGAAAGTCCCCGAAGGTCTCAGTGCTGTTGCTCAAAACCACCTTTTCATTCATTCCTATGCTCAGTGACCTTTCTTATTACTTTTTTTTTTTTTTCAAATACACCATGTCTGACTGGTATCCATCAAGAGGTGCACTTTATTTGAGGTTGTAATCTATGTGAGGAACAAAATATTTTCAGCTTTAACATTGCTGAATCATAAATACTGTGTCACAAACACAGGTTAAATGAAATGGCGGAATAAATGCCATAAGTTAGTTCAACTAGTCTATACAAAGTCGATTTCAAAAACTCCTACCCCATAAAAATTGTAGAGGCTTTTTGATTCTAATGCCATATCACGACTTCAGATGAAACTGTTGACACACACACACACACACACACAAATATATATATATATGTATATATATATATATATATATATATACACACATACACACACACATTTTTTCTTTTTGTTTTTAGATTCAGGGAACCTTACTGCAAAGGCAGAGTTCTAAATAAAATTTTTAAGTCTTGGGCTTCCCTAGTGGCGCAGTGGTTGAGAGTCCGCCTGCCGATGCAGGGGACACGGGTTCGTGCCCCCATCTGGGAAGATCCCACATGCCACGGAGCGGCTGGGCCTGTGAGCCATGGCCGCTGAGCCTGCGCGTCCGGAGCCTGTGCTCCGCAACGGGAGAGGCCACAGCAGTGAGAGGCCTGCGTACCGCAAAAAAATTTTTAAGTCTTAGTCATATAAAGGGAATTATTGAGTTGGTCAAAAATTTTGTTTGGGTTTCCTGTAAGATGTTATGGAAAAACCCAAATGAACTTTTTGGACAACCCAATGTAACCATTTGCTGAGATTTTTCCTTTTCTAATGGAAGGAAAGTGGCCACATATCTACCTGGAGAGCCTTTATATATTATTAATTGAAAAATATAAGTCAAAAACATCTACCCTTGTTACTGTAAAAAAGCACACAGAAGACTTTTTCAAAAGTGCATGTTTGCACTGAGCAATGATTTTTCTTTTGGTAAAGCTTTCATTAAAATTATATACTATATTTGTGTTACTTCAAAGTGCTTTGGTAAATTCACATTAATCTTTACACAGAAGCTGACATTAGTTTCTGCCATGGTATAAATTGTCATTTCTCATTCTGCCCTTTGAATATCTTTTATTTGCTTTTGCTCAATGGTTTCCTTCATCCCACTTTCCAACTGCCTATTATTTGTGCATCTACCAGATTAAAAAAAAAAAACTGTGAAAAGCTTCTACTTTTATTTCATTCTAGAATTCTGTTCAGCAGACCTGCAACAAAATTTTTTTTCATTGCTATTTAACAGGAGTTAAAATTCTTTATTTTGCAAGTAAATGGAAAGAAATGCTCATGTTCTTAAGTGTGTATAATCCGATCTCCAGGATTTAGGATATGATTTATTTCAAAGAAAGCCACCCTTTGAATATCATTTGTTATTTGGAAGAAGTTTTGCTTATCTTTTAAGTGAATGCATTGCAGAGATTTGTGTGACAAATGCCTTCTTTCAACTTTTTTTATTATTGAGGCAATTACATCTTTGTCAAAGGAGATTGCAGGGGGATAAACAATTTCAGAAGCACAAAACATGTGGTTGGATGGCAGCCTTTCGATCTCTCTTTACCATTAGAGAAAGAAATTTCTCTCTCAGCTTTCTGTAGCACTACACATGTTTAAGTACTTTTTAAATAGAATGACAAAAGTTTTAAAAAAGTAAAAAATAAAGAAAAATATTCAGAAATTATTTCCCAAACCAGCACCCTAATTTCTATTTAAAACCTCTAAGCTTTTTAAATCCAGGTCAGACACAAGAAGACATTTCATAGTTGCACACTTGGGGGATAAATATTATAGTTGCATCAAATGAATGAGGGTAGATGAAACAAGAATTGAAGAGTCATTTCTTATTTTTTTCACCTTCTGGATGTAAATAGTATAAGAAGTAGACCCATGCTGACCTGCATTGGAAATTTAAACATGTAAAAAAGTGACCTCATTCAGTTTACTTCCAAAAGTTTCAATTTGTACGGTTTATTAGCCAGTGAATATTTTCATGTGTATCAAAAAGTTTGTCTGCAGGCAAGAGTAACTGACTAAATCATAGAATATCTGCTTTGAATTGGAACTAGCTGTCCTGTTTGGGCATCCCATTGCAGTTGAATGATGGAACGTCACAACTAGAAAGAATTTTAGAAAGTCACTTGGATCAAAGGTCACACATGGATGGCCAGTGGGTCTTCAGCCATATTTTGTTTGCCCAAATAATCTATTAAATTAATTAATTCCAACATTCCATCTAAAAATAAGAATTTATGTCTTATTTGGGGGAAAAAAGGGGGATACCAAATCTGAATCCTTGGGTGCTGGTAGATGAGAATTAGCAGTTGTTCCCATTAGTCAGGGTATATTCTTTTTAGTTTGCCAGATTCTCTACCAGTCTTTATTGTCTCACTTCTGGGACTACTTTACTTATTTATATTTCTTACCTGACATCTATAGGCTTTTGAGTTACGAACCTATGTTTTAAATCCATGCTCTCATTTTTTTTTTTTTTTGCTTTTTAAATTTTTTTTTAATCTAAAATACTGTAAAATCACATAATATGATTCAGAAGGCAAAGTGTCATCAGGAGCAAAATAATAAATCCAGTGCTCTTTCACTGTAAATATTTATTATTCTCTTACTTCTAAAGCTTAAAAATATGAAATTTATTGTTAATTTGATGAATGCTCCCTATCGTGAAATTGTTTAGATGCCACACACACACAGTTCTCATTGCTCCCTCATCTTAGTGATTGTAGACTCAATGAAGATTTGTGTCTCTGTGATAAGTTTGCACAGGCTACATTACCTGCATAAAGGAAAAAGGACTTACGAATATCATTGTATATAATAGGTACTGTTTGAAAACTTAAACATGCCCTCATTTTGCAGATGAAAAAAGTGACATAGAAACAGGTTTATCTGAACTCTGCTTCTGTCTCTGAAAGAGCCCCAAGTAGAACTCAGGTCTCAAGTGCTCTCTCTTCTGTTGTTTTTAAATGGCACCAAGGAAGCAGCTTGCTCATTCTTTACCTCTTAGGGTCAGTTTTGGGGTGCAGAAGAGATTTTACAAGAAGAATATATAGTCAATTCTCTTGCTGCACAATTGTTTCCAAATAACTGACAGATGAATGAATGGAATAAGATTAAAAACAAATGAACAAAAATAACAAAGGAAATAGATGAGGGAGGAATAACCAAAGATAATAATAGTAACTGCCATTTCCTGAAGATTTGATATATGCCAAGCCTTATTTAAAATTCTTTATAATGTATCAATTAATCCTTCCAACAACCCTACTATCATTGTCACCATTTTTCAGATGAGGAAATCTAGGGGCAGAGAGGTTAAGCAACTTGCCCAAAGTTGCACAGCTGCTAGAGGGTGGAGAGAAGATTTGAACAGAGCAGTTAGGCCCTGACCACCACACTGTTCTGCTTCTGTGCACACATCTGTGTTTACCCCCCTGGTGCTTCTTCCTACTGCTTTCTCTTCTCCTTGCCCCACCACGCCTAACTTCTCTCAAGAATATTTATGTTGGAATCCCCAGCTGGCCTCTCTAAGTCATGCCAGAAACCACCTAAACCCCCGTCATCTCCTGTTTAACCCTGCCACAGGCATACTATCAACTCCTTTTATTCCTATTTTATGGAACTTTTGGTAATTTTGAACCACAGCTACACTGCTCCTCATAGATCTTGTCATATTCAGGCATCTCTAAAACTCTCCTGATCTGTAAATCACAGGATGCTTCTTGCCACGCTCACTTCTATCTGTTATGCTTGGGTAATTTGACGAAAATTCAGGGATTTATTTGAGATTACACTAGCATTTTGTCTAATAGATTCAAAGATTTTTGAAGATTTCTTTTTTTCACTTATGATGATATTAATTAGGCCATGGCTGACTCCTTCACTCCAATCTTGGAATATGAAGTGGACAGGCTGACTGATAGAATTCAGTTCCTGTTAGATTAAAAATTTTGTACAGCATTACCGTGTTCATGAATTTAGATGATACATTTGTATTAAGTGACCTAGCAGCTGGAGTTCTCCAAGTAATATGGGCGGATGTGCTTATAATATTGATTATACGTTTGACTTCCCAGGAGAGGTGGGTAAGAGCATTAATCAAAGGACAGTTTAATAAACTCCTTGGGAGAAGGGTTATGGTTTCATTATTTAAAAATTCAGTTAAGACAGCTGTAGCTGAACTTTTATAGGCACTAATCCAAATGGATCATCTGGCAAAGACAGGAAAGTATTTCTCGTATTTTACAACTAATATGCCAATTTATTAATTTTCAAGTTCACATAAATCCCACTGAGCTCAGTTTCAGCTAAGGACTGATTTGCAGAATAACACCTCATGAAAGTCAGGTTTTAATTTGAGCTGTGGTAGCTCAATTTACAAGAGGATAATTGCATATCATTTTCTGCAAACAAGAAGCTTTTTGACTTTAATAAAACATAATAGCCGCATATTTTTACATATAAGGAAAAAGCCAAAAAAGCTAGAGAAGGTTAAATCACATCACACATAAACAAATATTTCAACCTACAATTAATCTATATTGAATTTCCCTCTATTTTTCTATTAGATGTATTTGAATGCTCAGTTTCTTTCCCTTTCCAAATCTCAAGTGGAAAATGGATGTAAGTTTAATGAATAAGTATTTCTAGAAATATGGAAATGAAGGCCAATTTGATTTCTCATGTTGGAAATATTGCTTTTTATCACTTATACCATGCACTTTAAAATCAATTATGTTGGAATTTTGTTTTTCTTTAAAAAAAATAGAATTGTTTCCAAGATGAGCGTATTGTATGGGATTATATCATACCCTGAGACCTGAAGTCAAATCAGGGTTAGAATGCACATAATTTTTGCCTGGTTCAAAGGGTATAGATAAATATGCATGATGCATGGAAGTCCCAGAAGGCAAATCTCTTTCCTCCCAGGTTTATGTCGAATGTTGCTT
The DNA here is from genome assembly GCF_039906515.1 of Pseudorca crassidens. Classification (NCBI taxonomy): domain Eukaryota; kingdom Metazoa; phylum Chordata; class Mammalia; order Artiodactyla; family Delphinidae; genus Pseudorca; species Pseudorca crassidens. The sequence continues at coordinate 76,709,872 of NC_090304.1, read as the reverse complement.
GTCACTGACAGAGCCATTCGGGATTATTTCTGTTGTGGAAACCTTGAAAGGTTTCAAAGTCTCAAAGGTGTTAGCAGAAAAACCATTTGGAGCTTTTCTGACAGTACTTTAGGGCAATAGTCAACCTCCGAGTGGCAAGAGTCAAGGTTATTTCCCAAGTGATTTACTAAGTATCTATATGTATAAATGATGAATCCTTCTATAATAGATTACATTCAAGGTTTTCCCTTCAATAATGTACTACTCACTTGCATCCCAATAGGTTTCTTGAGAGGAAAAGGAAAACATAGAGGTATGGGGAATGCACACAAGCACTTATGGAAGTGTGTTCTGGATGCGAATGTCATCCATTGTCAATGTGTCAGTGAGAAATGGGTTGAGAACTAGTACTGTCAGGTGTGACTTGAAGTCCTTGTGTTCTGTGCTTCCCTCCAAAAACATGGCTGTGTTTGATATGGCATCTGGTACATTTCTCTTCATGTCTTGATGTCAGCTGTGAAAGGGTGGTACCTTCTCCATGGTACTCTAGGTGTGTAGCTGTATCATGATATGAAGGGAAGGAACTATGGCCATAAACAGAGATAGAAAGCCAGTCCCTCTGCTCTTGTTCTTTGCTTTATCTAAGAATACAGAGGACATGTGGACTAGGTTAATGGAAGAAAAAAGAAACAGAAGTGGTCTATGGAGAAATACAGTCTCAATCAGATCAGTTGGGCTTTGGGCAAGAGTATGATGACAAAGACTCACTGTGAATCTCTGTGAACATCCACAGACATGGAAGAGAGGCCCCTGCTCTGGCATAAGCGCAATATATTATTTCGTCAGTTTATTACAGGCCTTGACTCTTTTTAAAAATGGTTCAATCTTGAAAATGTTCACTCCTTTTCAAGTAAAGCAGTTTGCCAAGTGACTAAAAAGGATGTTGGTTTCCCTCTTTTTATTATAGAGCAAAAGTCGATCTGTTATTATTGCCTATACTGGGACAATTAAAATTTAAAAGAATATTTCAGAATGTAGAATAAATTGACAAAATTTTAGTCTTAGATTTTTAATGGCGTCCAGGGATGTTCTACTTCTAGATTTTCATTTTTAGAGTGGAGGAAGGTAAGGCTCAGAAAGGTGAAAAAAAATGCCCAAGACCTTACAGTTAGTCTGAGCTTGAAACTGAAGCTCCGCTTACCCTAGGCAAATACACTCTTCCTTCCATTGTCCTGCTTTTCACGTTTAACACAATTTAATAGTGCTAAAACTTTATTAATATTTACACATAAATTTCCAAATTAGTAAATTTACTTAGTGAGCAAATGCTAATATATGTTTGAATTTTGTTGTCAGAACAAAGGCAGACTCTATTCAGATTTTTTTTATTTTGACATATTTATTGGAGTATAATTGCCTTACAATGGTGTGTTAGTTGCTGCTTTATAACAAAGTGAATCAGCTATCCATATACATATATCCCCATAACTCCTCCCTCTTACATCTCCCTTGCACCCTCCCTATTCCACCCCTCTAGGTGGTCACAAAGCACCAAGCTGATCTCCCTGTCCTGGGCGGCTGCTTCCCACTAGCTATCTATTTTACATTTGGTAGTGTATATTTGTCCATGCCACTCAATCACTTCGTCCCAGCTTACCCTTCCCCCTCCCAGTGTTCTCAAGTCCATCCTCTATGTCTACATATGTATTCCTGTCCTGGCCCTAGGTTCTTTAGAAAGACTTTTTTATTTTAGATTCCATATATATGTGTTAGCATACAGTACTTGTTTTCTCTTTCTGACTTACTTCACTCTGTATGACAGACTCTAGGTTCATCAACCTCACTACAAATAACACAATTTCCTTTCTTTTCATGGCTCAGTAATATTCCATTGCATATATGTGCCACATCGTCTTTATCCATTTGTCTGTTGATGGACACTTAGATTGTTTCCATGTCCTGGCTATTGTAAATAGAGCTGCAATGAACATTGTGGTACATGACTCTTTTTGAATTATGGTTTTCTCAGGGTATATGGGCAGTAGTGGGAGTGCTGGGTCATATGGTAGTTCTATTTGTAGTTTTTTTAAGGAACCTCCATACTGTTCTCCATAGTGGCTGTATCAATTTACATTCCCACCAATAGTGCAAGATGGTTCCCTTTTCTCCACACCCTCTCCAGCATTTATACTTTGTCAATTTTTTAATGATGACCATTCTGAACTGGTATGAGGTGATACCTCATTGTAGTTTTGATTTGCATTTCTCTGCTGATTAGTTATGTTGAGCATTCTTTCATATGTTTGTTGGCTATCTGTGTATCTTCTTTGGAGAAATGTCCATTTAGGTCTTCTGCCCATTTTTGGATTGGGTTGTTTGTTTTTTTGATATTGAGCTGCATGAGCTGCTTGTATATTTTGGAGATTAATCCTTTGTCATTTGCTTCATTTACAAATATTTTCTCCCATTCTCAGGGTTGTCTTTTAATCTTGTTTATGGTTTCCTTTGCTGTGTAAAAGCTTTTAAGTTTCATTAGGTCCCATTTATTTATTTATGTTTTTAGTTCCATTTCTCTAGGAGGTTGGTCAAAAATGATCTTGCTGGGATATATGCCATAGAGTGTTCTGTCTATGTTTTCCTCTAAGAATTTTATGGTGTCTGGCCTTACCTTTAGGTCTTTAATCCATTTTGAGTTTATTTTTGTGTATGGTGTTAGGGAGTGTTCTAATTTCTTTCTTTTACATGTAGCTGTCCAGTTTTCCCAGCACTACTTATTGAAGAGGCTGTCTTTTCTCCACTATATATTCCTGCCTCCTTTATCAGAAATAAGGTAACCATATATGTGTGGGTTTACCTCTGGGCTTTCTATCCTGTTCCATTGATCTACATTTCTGTTTTTGTGTGAGTACCATACTGTCCTGATTTCTGTAGCTTTGTAGTATAGTCTGAAGTCAGGGAGTCTAATTCTTCCAGCTTCGTATTTCTTTCTCAAGATTGCTTTAGCTATTCAGGGTCTTTTTAGTTTCTATATAAATAGTGAAATTTTTGTTCTAGTTCTGTGAAAAATGCCATTGGTAGTTTGATAGGGATTGCATTGAATTTGTAGATTGCTTTAGGTAGTATAGTCATTTTTATAATGTTGAGTCTTCCAATCCAAGAACATGGTATATTTCTTCATCTGATTGTATCATCTTTAATTTCTTTCATCAGTGTCTTATAGTTTTCTGCATACCGGTCTTTTGTCTCCCTAGATAGGGTTTTTTCCTAGGTATTTTATTCTTTTTGTTGCAATGGTAAATGGGAGTGTTTCCTTAATGTCTCTTTCAGATTTTTTGTCATTTGTTTAGGAATGCAAGAGATTTCTGTGCATTAATTCTGTATCCTGCTACCTTACCAAATTCATTGATTAGCTCTAGAAGTTTTCTGGTAGCATCTTTAGGATTCTCTATGTATAGTTTCATGTCATCTGCAAACAGTGACAGCTGTACTTCTTCTTTTCCAATTTGTATTCCTTTGATTTCTTTTTCTTCTCAGATTGCTGTGGCTAAAATATCCTAAACTATGTTGAATAATAGTGGTGAGAGTGGACAACCTTGTCTTGTTCCTGATCTTAGTTGAAATGTTTTCAGTTTTACACCATTGAGAATGATGCTGGCTGTGAGTTTGTGATATATGGCCTTTATTATGTTGAGGTAAGTTCCCTCTATGCCTATTTTCTGGAGAGTTTTATCATAAGTGGGTGTTGAATTTTGTCAAAAGTTTTTCTGTATCTATTGAGAGGATCATAGGGATTTTATCCTTCAATTTGTTAATATGGTGTATCACATTGGTTGATTTGTTTATATTGAAGAATCCTTGAATTCCTGGGACAAACCCAACTTGATCATGGTGTGTGATATTTAATGTGATTTTGGACTCTGTTTGCTAGTATTTTGTTGAGGATTTTTGCCTCCATATTCATCAGTGATATTGGTCTGTAGTTTTTCTTTTTGTGACATCTTTGTCTGGTTTTGGTATCAGAGTGATGGTGGCTTCGTAGAAAGAGTTTGAGAGTGTTCTTCTGTCTGCTATATCGTAGAAGAGTTTGAGAAGGATAGGTGTTAGTTCTCCTTTAAGTGTTTAATAGAATTCGCCTGTGAAGCCATCTGGTCCTGGGTTTTTGGTTTTTGGAAGATTTTTAAACACAGTCTCAATTTCCGTGCTTTTGATTGGTGTTTATATTTTCTCTTTTTTCCTTGTTCAGTCTCAGAAGATTGTGCTTTTCTAAGAATTTGTCCATTTCTTCCAGGTTGTCCATTTTATTGGCATATAGTTGCATGTAGTATTCTCTCATGATTCTTTGCATTTCTGCAGTGTCAGTTGTTACTTCTCCTTTTTTCATTTCTAATTCTATTGATTTGTCTTCTCCCTTTTTTTCTTGATGAGTCTGGCTAATGGTTTATCAATTTTGTTTATCTTCTCAAAGAACCAGCTTTTACTTTTATTGATCTTTGCTATTGTTTCCTTTATTTCTTTTTCATTTATTTCTGATCTGATCTTTATGATTTCTTTCCTTTTGCTAACTTTGGGGTTTTTTTGTTCTTCTTTCTCTAATTGCTTTAGGTATAAAGTTAGGTTGTTTATTTGAGATATTTCTTGTTTCTTGGGGTAGGATTCTATTGCTCTAAAGTTCCATCTTAGAACTACTTTTGCCACCTCCCATAGGTTTTGGGTTATTGTGTTTTCATTTTCCTATGTTTCTAGGTATTTTTTGATTTCCTCTTTGATTTCTTCAGTGATCTCTTGATTATTTGTTTATGTATCGATTAGCCTCTGTGTGTTTGTATTTTTTACAGATTTTTTCCTGTAATTGACATCTAGTTTCATAGCATTGTGGTCAGAAAAGATACTTGGTACAATTTCAATTTTTCTTATATTTACTGAAGCTTGATTTGTGACCCAGGATATGATCTGACCTGGAGACTGTGCCATGAGTCCTTGAGAAGAAATGTATTCTGTTTTTTTGGATGGAATGTCCTATAAATATAAATTAATTCCATCTTGTTTAATGTATAATTTAAAGCTTGTGTTTCCTTATTTATTTTCATTTTGGATGATCTGTCCATTGGTGAACGTGGGGTGTTATAGTCCCCTACTATGATTGTGTTACTGTTGATTTCCCCTTTTATGGCATTTTCCTGATGTATTGAGGTGCTCCTATGTTGGGTGAATAAATATTTACAATTGTTATATCTCCTTGGATTGATCCCTTGATCATTATGTAGTGTCCTTCTTTGTCTCTTTTAATAGCCTTTATTTTAAAATCTATTTTGTCTGATATGAGAATTGCTCCTCCAGCTTTCTTTTGATTTCCATTTGCATGGAATATCTTTTTTCATCCCCTCACTTTCAGTATGTATGTGTCCTTGGTCTGAAGTGTGTCTCTAGTAGACAGAATATAATATGGGTCTTGTTTCTGTAACCATTCAGACAGTGTATGTCTTTTGGTTGCAGTATTCAATCTATTTACTTTTAAGATAGTTATCGATATGTATGTTTCTATTACCATTTTCTTAATTGATTTGGGTTTGTTATTGTAGATGTTTTCCTTCTCTTTTGTTTCCTGCCTAGAGAAGTTCCTTTAGCATTTGTTGTTAAGCTGCTTTGGTGATGCTGAATTCTCTTAGCTTTTTCTTGTCTGTAAAGTTTTTAATTTCTCCATGGAATCTGAATGAGATCCTTGGTAGGTAGAGTAATCTGGGTTGTAGGTTTTTCCCTTTCATTACTTTAAATATGTCCTGCCACTCCCTTCTGGTTTGCAGAGTTTCTGCTGAAAGATCAGCTTTTAACCTTATGCGGATTCCCTTGTATGTTATTTTTTTTTCCCTTGTTGCTTAAAAATTTTTTTTTTGTATTTAATTTTTGATAGTTTGATTAGTATGTGTCTTGGCATGTTTCTCCTTGGATTTATCCTCTATGGGACTCTCTGCGCTTCCTGGACTTGATTGAATCTTTCCTTTCCCATATTAGGGAAATATTCAACTATAATCTCTTCAAATATTTTCTCAGTCCCTTTCTTTTTCTCTTTTTCTTCTGGGACCCCTATAATTCGAATGTTGTTGTATTTAATCCTGTTCCAGAGGTCTCTCAGACTGCCCTCAATTATTTTCATTCTTTTTTGTTTATTTTGCTCTGCAGTAGTGATTTCCACTATTTTATCTTCCAGGTCACTTATCAGTTCAGCTGCCTCAGTTATTCTGCTATTGATTCCTTCTAGAAAATTTTTAATTTCATTTATTGTGTTGCTCATCATTGTTTGTTTGCTCTTTAGTTCTTCTTGCTCCTTGTTAATCATTTCTTGTATTTTCTCCTCCCTATTTCCAAGAATTTGGATCATCTTTACTATCATTAGTCTGAATTCTTTTTCAGGTAGACTGTCTATGTCCTCTTCATTTGGTTGGTCTGTTGGGTTTTTACCTTGCTCCTTCATTTGCTGTGTGTTTCTCTGTCTTCTCATTTTGCTTAACTTACTGTGTTTGTGGTCTCCTTTTTGCAGGCTGCAGGTTCATAGTTTCCGTTGTTTTTGATGTCTGTCCCCAGTGGCTAAGTTTGGTTCAGTGGGTTGTATAGGCTTCCATGGGGGAGGGGCCTAGTGCCTGTGTTCTGGAGGATGAGGCTGGATCTTCTCTTTCTGGTGGGCAGGACTGCATCTGCTGGTGTGTTTTGGGTTGTCTGGGACCTTATTATGATTTTAGGCTGCCTCTCTGCTAATGGGTGGGGTTGTGTTCCTGTCTTGCTTGTTGTTTGGCATAGGGTGTCCAGGACTGTAACTTGCTAGTTGGTGAGTGGAGCTGGGTCTTAGTGTTGAGATAGAGATCTCTGGGAGATCTTTGGGTGTTTGATATTACGTGGATCCTGGAGCTCACTGGTGGACCATTGTTTTTCACTCATCTTTCCCACTTCAGAGGCACAGGCCTGATACCTGGCCAGAGCACCAAGACCTTGTCAGCCACATGGCTCAGAAAAAAAAAAGAAAGAATGAAAAAATAATAGAATAAAAGTTATTAAAATAAAAAAAATTATTAAAAATAAAAAGAAATTAAAAAGTAATTTAAAAAAAGAAAGGAAGAAAGAAGAGAGCTACGAATTCAAGAAAACAAATCCACCAATGATAACAAGTGCTAAAAACTATACTAAATGGAAAACAAACCAAAACAAAACAAAATGAAGAAAGAGAACTCTAGGACAGATGGTAAAAGCAAAGCTATACAGACAAAATCATACCAAGAAACATACACATACACACTCACAAAAAGAGAAAAAGGAAAAAAAAAAAAAAAAATATATATATATATATATATATAGTTGTTCCCAAAGTCCACTGCTTCAATTTTGAGATAATTGTTTATTCAGGTATTCCAGAGATGCAGGGTACATCAGGTTGATTGTGGAGATTTAATCCACTGCTCCTGAGGCTTCTGGGAGAGATTTCCCTTTCTCTTCTTTGTTCTCATAGCTCCTGGGGTTCAGCTTTGGATTTGGTCCCGCCTCTGCATGTAGGTCACCTGAAGGCATCTCTTCTTCGCTCAGACAGGACAGGGTTAAAGTTGCAGATGATTAGGGGGCTCTGGCTCACTTGGGCTGGGGGAGGGAGGGGTATGGAATGCGGGGAGAGGCTGTGGCGGCAGAGGGTGGCGTGACGTTGCAACAGCGTGAGGTCCGCCGTGTGTTCTCCAGGGGAAGTTGTCCCTGGATCATGGGACCCTGGCAGTAGCAGGCTGCACTGGCTCCCAGGAGGAGAGGTGTGTATAGTGACCTGTGCTTGCACGCAGGCTTCTTGGTGGCTGCAGCAGCAGCCTTAGTGTTTCATGCCCATCTCTGGCGTCCGTGCTGATAGTCACGTCTTGTGCCCGTCTCTGGAGCTCGTTTAGGCAGGTGGTGCTCTGAATCCCCTCTGCTTGTGCACCCCGAAACAATGGTCTTGTTGCCTCTTAGGCAGGTCCAGACTTTTTTCCGGACTCCTTCCTGGCTAGCTGTGGCACATTAGTCCCCTTCAGGCTGTGTTCATGCAGCCAACCCCAGTCCTCTCCCTGGGATCTGATCTCTGAAGCCCAAGCCTCAGCGCCCTGCCCTCACCTGACCCGGCCAGCTGGTGAGCAGAGAAGTCTCTTGGGCTGGTGAGTGCCAGTCGACACTGATCCTCTATGTGGGAATCTATCTGCTTTGCCCTCTGCATCGCTATTGCTGTGCTCTCCTGTGTGGCTCTGCAGATTCCCCCCACCACCCCCACCATCTCTGCCAGTGAAGAGGCTTCCTATTGTGTGGAAACTTTTCCTCTTTCACAGCTCCCTCCCAGAGGTGAAGGTCCAATCCCTATTCTTTTGTCTTTGTTTTTTTCTTTTTTCTTTTGCCCTACCCAGTTACGTGGGAGTTTCTTGCCTTTGGGAGGTCTGAGGTCTTCTGCCAGGATTCAGTAGGTGTTCTGTAGGAGCTGTTCCACATGTAGATGTATTTCTGATGCATTTGTGGGGAGGAAGGCGATCTCCACGTCTCACTTCTCCTCCATCTTGAAGCTCCTCCCTCTATTTGGATTTAATTTGCCTGGTATCTTTCATATTTCAGTCCACCAAAGTAAATGAAGTGTTACTGTGAAATATGTTACAGCAACAACCTCGGTGTTTTTGAAAGAAAATATGCATATTTCCTATCTAGCTGGAAAGAGAAATCTCTAAAAGCAAGCCATTTCAAATTTAAGAAAACACAGTATAAATAACCCATGGTGGCTGCTATAATTTAATTTTAAAGCAAAGGTTGACAAGGAACGTACAAATCTGGATTTCTTAAAGGCAACACTGGTGTTACCATACGAAGCATGTACACACCTGTCCAATTCATCTCATGTGACATTTGGGACCATGCACTTTATAGTTAGGTTAAATAAATTAAAACCACAAGAATATGCACTTCCTGAATAAGACGTAGTTCAAAACAGATATCAGACTAACAAATGATGTAAAATATTATTATTATATACACTAACATAATACAATAATGAAACATTATTGTTAAAGACACTCCTGATGAGAAGGTATAGGTTAGTGATTAAAAGCATTAGCTTTGGAGTCATACAGACCTGTGTTCAAATTCCAGCCCTGTCACTTACTACAGTTACTTATAACTTTTGTTATTTACTGGGTTGATTTGAGCATGTTACTTAGCCTCTCTGAGTCTCAGTTTCCTGCAAAATAGATTGCAGCTTGAGATTCCTACCTCATATTTGATTGTAAGAGTTAATATAAGTAATGTGGAGACTGGCTATACTATCTGAAAAAACATCAGAAACTTGAGATGCTAAGTGCATGAATATCTCATCAGAATACCTATGGTTCCTTATTATTACTTGATTCTTCACTTTCCTGTTCATTCTTATACTAGGAAAAATTTTCTACTTCTGCTTCAAAATTTGGCTCTATGTCATAAAATACAAGGCAGCTAGTGCTGAAAAACTACATCTTACATAAATTAGACACTACCTTTGTGCTTCAGTATTCAAACAACCTTACTTATTTCCCCCACCATGAATTCCCCATACCAAAAAGATTGGTAATTCTCTTAAGCTAGTCAAGTCACACATGTAGGCACAAAGGAAATAAAAGGGTCAGTTTATGAAAAAACAATAATTATTTGGAAGGTCAAATGTGTGCTGCCTTTGGTGTAACATTATCTCAGTCTTCTGTCAGGTTTAGGGACTGTAAGGCATTTTACTTACTTGCAGAGCCAATTGAAATTGTGCACTTGAATTGAAGAAGGACTGTGCAGAAAAGTTAACTTTAGGGAGTTAGCTCTATCAAGCTTTCTCTCACTCAGAAAATACATTTTTGTATTAAAATTTGAAAGAACCAAGGATTTTGATGTAGGAAACTGAGTTTGTCCTCTAGCACTACCACCTGTTGACTGTAACCATGAATAAGTCTCAGATTTACAGTTTACTGATCTGTAAAATGGGTTTCCTGCCTAGGTCCTGCCTACCTAGTAGGTTTATACTGAGAATTAAATGAGGTTATACATATGAAGACAGCTTGCTATAGACAAATCAAGGATTTAATGATTGAAAGGACTGGGTTTAATTCTCAATTAGAAACTATTTAACTTTTTTTTTAACAAGTTCCTTAACTTTTCTCGACTTCAATTTCTCTTTCTCTACAATGGGGCTAATAAAGCCTATTAGACAAGATTGTTGTGAGGATTTAATAATACCATGTGTGAAAAGCTTCAAACAAAAAATCCTGTCTGATACTTATCAGTCGGCTGTTTTGTGTATGAGGTTAGTAATAAATAGTTATTGGAGTCTTTATTTAAATTTATTTCACATAAGTTAAAATTTTCAATTAAAATAGAAGTTATCTAAATTTCTAAATTTAAATTAGAATAAGGTTAAAATAGAAAATGATCTAAATTGTGAAACAGAGAAGAATGGTTAAATGTCCATCCATCCAGAGAATATTCTACAGGCGTTACTAATATTGTATTGTCATGGAAAGATATTTGCCATACATCATCAGGGAGTGAAGAACATAAAGCAAAGTATATGGAATGATCAATTTTTTTCAATAAAAATTATTTGGAAAAAATTTTGGAAAAATATATCTAAAAAGTGTAGTGGGACTATGGGTAAGTTTTATTTTTGCTTTTGGTGTACTGTATTATCTAATATATTACAATAGTGTCACAATCATGTACCAAAATAAAATATTAAAATGTTAAATGAAAATAATAAGCATGAAAAAACTGACCTCCTTCAGCTGAACATATGACCACAATTTGACTGAAAGGTCCATCTCCTTTATTGTTATAAACGCCAACCTTCACTTCAAAGGGAGTAAGAGGAGGGACACTTTCATCTCGATAAATGAATTTTGAAGCTTCAGAAGATGTCACCATTTTTTCCTTCCAGCCACGTGTTCCATTGGGTCGGAAAGCCACAATATAGCCAAAGCCTTCCCCATTCTGAAACTCTTCCGATACTGGCTAAAGAAGAAAAATGCAATTAAATATCAGGAAAATAATTCATCAAAACCCCCACTCTTTCCAATCTTTAAATTTTTAAAGATTATGGATAACTAGAGCAATAGAGACTCTCCAATCTTTATATTACATTGGAAGCCAACATAGAAAAATAGCTTGACAGTCACTGGAAATTTAAAAGGCTTTAAAGGTATAAGATTAAAAAATTAAATGGTATCAGTTGGTATTTAAGAAAAGCATCAGGAGTATTGAAAACTCTTGAAGTGAAACAAATTTGCTCGAACTAGTCATGTATATGAAACAAAGGTCCTTGGATTCCACACTAGAATGTAATATGCTGGGGAAAACTGTCATATGGTCTGGTGGTCGGGAAAATCTTGTCACTGGTAATGCTCTGCAGAGGGCTTTGCACAGAAAATCTCGGTGAAATTAATGTAAGACCTTTCTTCTAGTTTTTTCTCAATTACTGTTGTGCTTTACTAACATATGAAAAAGTTAGAATATAGAATTTTTTCAAGAGACTTGTACTCCATGGCTTACATTTAAATTTGTTAAATGAGCATCAATTGCACACCAAAGAAAACAGTAATTGTCATTAACTAGTTAGTCAGTGGAGCAGTTACCAGACATTGCCTAGCACAATGTTTGACAAATAGACACACAATAAACCTTTGCTATATTTTCTTATTTTGAATTTTGATTTGAGAGAAAACTATGTATTGAGTGGAGGAAAAGAGACAAAGCCTATTATATCAAAGTACTATAGACTAAATGTTTATACCCCTTCCTCCCCCACAATTCATGTGATGAATTCCTAACACAATGTGATGGTACTAGGAGATGGGCTTTTGGTAGGTGACTTGGCTATGAGGGTGGAGTACTCATGAATCAGATTATTGACCTTGTAATACAGAATCTAGAGATCTGTCTTGCCCCTCTGTCACGTGAGGACATAGTAAGAAATTGTGTTTTATGAACCAGGAAGCAGGCCTTTGCCAGATCTGAATCCACCAATGCCTTCCAGAACTAGACTTCCAGCGTCCAGAACTGTGAGAATTAAATTTCTGTTGTTTATAAGCCACCCAGTCTACAGTATTTTTGTTATAGCAGCCCCAGCTGACTAAGACATAAAACTGACAGGGAAGGCAATTCCGTTTAGAGAGGTTTGATCTCAGTGAAGGTCAGGTATTGGGAAGTTAATACCTCTGCAGAAATCAAAAACAAGGCATAAAGTTTTATTGAAGAAGAGGCATATGAACAGAAGAACAGGTCAGAGGATGTGCTCATGGAAGATTTCTTACTAGGGAAAGGAGTTTTTCTATATGTTTCTGTACATTCTATCATTGTTCTTAGAGATGGTCAGGGATTGGTTGTTTTCTCCAATAGTTATTTCCATCTCCATATTCTAACGCATTGTTCTGTTAGCTACCTAGCTATATTTGATAATAAAGTTAACATTAAAGAAGGAAAGTGGCTTTATGGAAAATAAATGTACCTCTCACACTCTTTCTCCCCTGTTCCTTTCCTTTGACAGAAGGAATTTTGGAGGTCATACAGTGAGGGACACAAAAGAATAAGGGTTTTGGATTCAAAGCCCCAATTCTACTGCTTCTCAGGAAAGTACTCAAGCTGTGCATCAGTTTCATAATTTTGTAAAACAAGGAAAATTATCCCCACTAATAGGATGGTTGTATGAGATAAATGAAATAACCCAGTCACTACTCCAGGAAAACCTCAATGGTTTTAGCCTACATATATGTCAAGAGTGCTATTCAATTGTGAAGTAAATAAATATCAAACTAAGCCAAATAAACATCTGAAGTAATTTGTGAGAGAATGTGTTTTAATCATTCAAACTGTATTCTGAGACAGCCTATATGACAGGACAGCACACTTTAGACTTGGTATGAAAATGAGAAAAGTTCATTTTGGAAATATTCATGTGAGTAACGCATGCTCAAAGTGTTTCTTAACCTCCTTTAAACAGAAGTTACTCAGTTACTCTATACCAAATACTGATACTCTATGTGTAACTTTCTTTTTTAAGGAATCAACAAGTTCTGACATCTGAGTAGGCTTTCTTACCTCCCAGGCGATGACTAACTCGTGCCTTCTTCCACTTCTTCCTCTTACATTGGTGGGTGTTGTCTTTGGAACTGTCGTTAAAAATGGGCCAAGAGTGAGGACAATACATAGATGTACAATTTAAGTGTCCCTACACCAAGAATGCATCATAACCCTACTCTGGTTGGGTAACATCCCCAAATAAACAAATCAAAATATGTTTGGAAGTCAAAGTGGTCTTATTCAATATTAAACAAAATGTTTGTGACAAATACCTTGCTTTCAAATATATGTGGGGGAGTTTGATATATATTTTTCATGGCCACATACTGCATCCCCAAACTAGTTCAATTGTATAAATGCTCTGTGGTTACTAAGGTCCAAATCATAATTAACACTATAGTCAAGGACATCTGCTAATGGTTAGTTAAATTTCATCCTACATGTTTTCTTCTTCCTGAGGATGTGAATCTTCTGTGATTTCAGGGCTTGCAGAACCCCTGGAAAGTCCACAGGTTGACGTTAGCCTTACTGCTTTACTAGAACTCCCAGGTGGCTCCAGTTTAAAGAAATCTTAGCAACAGTTCCATGGAGTGAGAACCTATTTAAATGAATAAACATTTTAAAAAACTGTCAAGAATGAACCTCTCTGCAAACTGCAAAATATATAGATACCTGGTGAAGCTTTTTCAAATGCAAAACTATTAAAAGAATAAATGTGTCAAAGGAATAAATTTCCCCTTCACGGCACCAAACCACAAAACATGTAGTTGAAAGGGAATATATTCAAATGAAGAACTGTTAAATGAAGAAAACTATTAAAAGAAATCTTTTTCTAGGCTATGAGCCTGCATTAGCAATTCACTTCAGCATTGCCTTTATATCCGAGCATATAGTTTTTTAAAAAATATTGATATACTCATAAACAATAAATTCACTCCCATTTATTACCTACTTGGAGTGGAAGGCTGTTAATTACTGGTAGATATTAACACAGCATTTTATATACTGGAAAAACTGATGCAGAATTTATATGCTACTAGAAAGGAAAAAAACAATTCTTCTTGGACCACGGAGGTGGAAGAGAACACTATCATTGCCTCCATTGAACTAGATGATATTTATTCACCAGGTCCAAATTTCATTTCCTTGACACTTTTCTCCGTGAACATGAGTTCTTGTCTTTCTCATGCACACGTAGAAGGATATATACAGAAGCCGTTACCAATATTTCTTTTTTCACAGTTACATACACATTAAGGATTATTCATATGTGGAGTTCACTCTCATGAATTCCCTCAGAATTACATGGAATTGGATACCCCTTTGTCTCTCAATCAGGAAATCAAAAGGAATTCAACTAAGAAGAATGATGGTATTAGAGCAATAACAGTGAATATGCCTTAATTTATATGAAGAGCAGGCAGATGACTTAACTTGAGTTTTTTACTAGTAGTCATAAGTTATCACTGCATGTAACAATCTATGACACATCAGTCTGCCTTGACACCATGTCTCAAAACCACTGTTATAGAGTAGTAGTTTTAAATTCATTTTCTGGTGTATGGTATGAGTAAAGCACACAGGAGGAAAATTCATCACTGTATGTGTAAAAGGGTAGGGCTACACATTTCCAAATATACCCTCAGTGGCTAATCTCAGAGTTCTGAATATTGTGACCATGAGTGCATGGTCAGATAAATAGTAGAAGCAAGTTAATTTGTTGATATGGTGCCACTATGGTTTCTCTTAGTACCATTTGTTTGTAAAATATAAAAAGTTATGCACACACATATGCTTCACATTCATCACTGACAATAATTAACAGGTAAATAATATTACAAGTAATATCTACCACAACCACCTACTTCATCTGTTACATTGGAATTGCTAGTTTATACCCTAAATGTAGGAATTTGAATATTTTTCTTTGAAGATACCCTCCCTATGATCA
Source organism: Pseudorca crassidens (assembly GCF_039906515.1). NCBI lineage: Eukaryota > Metazoa > Chordata > Mammalia > Artiodactyla > Delphinidae > Pseudorca > Pseudorca crassidens. The sequence goes on along the minus strand of NC_090304.1, from coordinate 76,694,871 downwards.
TGGATTTTGTGGAAAGACTAGGCACTGAGCATCCTTTTCTATTTTATTCAGCCCTCAAACATCATCTAAAAAGAGGATGCTTGGAACCTCTAGCTTAGGGTTGGAGAGTAGGCTATAGGCTATCTTGTGAACATCTCTCTCTTGAAGCTCATTAAAGAAGTATGAGTAGAATGAAATTCAAGTGATGATTTGAGGTCAAATCTTTCTTCTGGAGCTTTGGTAGTATTGTTCCATAGTCTAATAATGTTTTTATTTTTTAAAAAGAATATTTAGAGTTTTCAAAAGTTTTAACTTTGTGAGTAAAAAAATTGAAAAGAAACTAATGAAAAATGTGGTGAAAATTTCCACTTTGAGGAACCAAGAAAGAAAAATTTAATTTGTTTCTGTGTGAGTTACTTCCATATCAAATTATCCATAAATGACCTAGATTCTGTAAAATTTATTTTATCATTTGAAATTAGTCTTTGAAGTCTTCCTACTGCTACTAATTCCTTTTAAGAAGATAAAATAAATAAATGTAAATAAAGAAAATAAAATAATGTAAATAAAGATCATCCAATTTTAATGTATAATAAATGACACAAAAGAGGCACTATAGTTCATTGAGTTTTAATAGTATATGTGTATAAGCACCAACTGTTCTTTTTTAAGAAAGGCTTACTAGATATAATAGGAAATACTAACAGAAAACTTAAGGCTTTAAAGACGTGGAAATAACCTAATGTCCATGGATCAATGAATAAAGAAAATGTGGTGTATTATACAATGGAATACTATTCAGCCATACAAAGAAGGGAACCCTGCCATTTGAGACAACATGGATGGACATCAGCGTCCTTATACTAAGTGAAATAAGCTGGACAGGGAAAGACAAATACTTTATTATCTGACTTATATGTGGAATCTAAAAATATGGAACTGGTAGGAACAGAGAAGAGATTGATGATTGCCAGAGGTGGGAATGAAGGGTGGGGGAAATGGGGAAATGTGGTCAAAAGGTATGAACTTCCAGATATAAGATAAATAAGTTCTAGGGATATAATATACAACATGGTGACTATAGATAACAATACTGTTATTGTATATTTGAACGTTGCTAAGAGAGAAGATGTTAAAAGTTCTCATCACAAAGAAGAAAATGTACTTGTGTGAGGTGATGGATGTTAACTAAACTTGTGGTAATCATTTTGCAGTATATTCATTATGTTGTTCACCTTAAACTAATACAGTATTATATGTCAATTATATCTCAATAAAACTGGAAAAACAAACAAACAAACAAAAAGAAAACCTAAGTCTTTAATAGATGCAACTCAGGTATTGTGCTTTGCTGTCAGGATCATAATGTTTGAATTGGGTACTCTAATTCTAATTGGCTTAAATTTCCTAATTACATGCAGATGATCAGTGGAACCCATGCTCATTGGTTTCCTTTTCAAGTTGGTGGTTCACAGTTATTATCTCTGCAGTCAACACTGATTTTAATTATATCCTTTTATTTTTAAAACAACATATTCATGATACGTAGAGGTTTCACTTAATTGTTCAGAGCACTTCTATTGTAGAAGTTCTATAATTCTTGTTAGAAGCATAAAATTAATATAATCAAACATGTAATAAATGCTTTCATTGAGTTCAGAGAAATACATATTTACCTAAACCCAAATTTATTTTCAATATAATTATTGAAAATCTGATTTAGAATTAAGCAGCTAGATGCTTTTCTCCCTCTGTTGGCTACTGATCAATGCCATGAGCTTATTAGCTTAGAGAATCAAGTTTACATGCATGGTTAATGAGTTAAACTTTTATTCTTCAGAATTTCTTTTGAACATTAGTCTTCCATGAAGGAATAACGTGATTAATACTTTTCCAACAATCTATAAATGTCTTGCTGTTTTAGTGCCTTAACTGGCATGTTGAAATGTAGACTCTTGTCCCTTTTTATCTTATACATTTGGTTGTAAATGCTCAGAGTGACTAAAATATAGTGTACTACCTTAGTTTAAGTGTGCATGAATTTAAGCTTAAGTCTCAAAGAACTCTTCCTAAGTGTAATAGTCTGAACAAAGTCAATCACACTAAAAACATACTTTAATTAGCATTCAACTAAACGAATACAGGATGAAATCGTTTACCAATCTCTCTTTTTTTCCCTGAAAAATTTCCAAATCTATTACAGTAAATGTTTACATAGCTCATTAAATAATACAGCTTTACTAGAGACCTGGGAGCGGTCACATAATTTAGGAGCAAATCCAGCAACGGGTTTGGGCAGAGAAGTGCAAAAGAATAGAAGGAGGGAATGGAGGTTGATAATATAGTGAAGGTGGGAGTCAGGAGAGAAATTTTAAAAAAAAATTCCTACCTGAATTGAAGTATGTAACATACAAATATTTCAGTTAACTGATTACCATCTAAGCTCACTTTATAAAAAGAGTTAAAGAGCTTCCAAAATTAAAAAAAATAATACCAGTGGTGTTTCCTAAAGAGTTCAGATAATGCTGTTATTCCTATCAATAGGGTAGCTAAGGTGGTATGTGTAAGTGGTAAAAGTATTCTTCTGGGACTGAGAAAGATCTGGGCTTGAATCTCAGTTCTACCATTCTAGCTGATGGGTTGAAAATATTTCTTAACCACTTTGTCCTTTAGTTGTCTCACGGAGATAATAATAATACCTACTTTTTAAGGTTTTCATAATTATGTATCACAGTGCCTGGAACTGTAATTTATAACTATTACCTAATATTATCTACTTCAAAAAGAAAATATAGTTGTCTTCTATGATAAACACTAAGTTCAGTAGGAATCTGTAAACATGTGATCTTGATATAGACTTATTTTGGAAATCTGGATAATACAGTTTCGACAGTACCATGGGAATTGTGCTTTCAGTTTTGGCTCAGCTTGTTTTAATTTGAAAACCTAGGCAATATATCATTTTTGATTTACAACTTTCGTTGCTAGGATATTTCAGAGAATGTAAGATTTCTCTGATATATGAACCTTCTCATAAATAGCAATAGTCAGGACCACAGGAGGTACGTATAGACAATAAAAGGTGTTTCCATTCACTCATTTTCTCTGAACTTTATTCCACAAAGAAGTAGAAGCAGAGGATAGGCATAATAATCTTTGAGCAAAATTTGTTGGAACGTGTGGTAAAATGAAGAGAAAGAAAAAGGCAAGAGGAAGAAGGGAGGGGTGGGAGGAAGATAACTTGGGAGTCATCACCTTTGGTTTAAGATTAGAATTCCAACTCTGCCACTTACTTATTAGATAACCTTGTACAAGTTTTTAACTCTCTTATTCTGTTTCTCATCTGTAAGATGGGGATAAGCCTGCTTGCTTTAGAGGGTTGATATGAGAATTAAATGCTATAATGGAAGGCAAGGGCTTAGTATAGGGCTTGAAACATGGTTCATGATTTATGACTGGTATATGGCATTATAGGGACTAGGAAGATGGGAAAAGTCTAACTTGAGTGTCTCACATTTACTCCTGGGTTGATAACCTCTCATTACCCTTTTGTCTTTCATGCTCAAGTCTTCTACTGCTCTTCCCTCATCTTGCTATTAATCAGAAAGGGGCATGCCTAACAATTAACCATGTTTCATTTAGAAGGGCATTTGTTAAAGTTACCATCTCTGTTTGCAAAGTGTCTCTGAAACTGAAGATATATTTCTTGAATATATTTTGCAGAAAAGGCTTTCCTGGACCAAAGTGGTTTCATGATTTAAAATACTGTCTGCTGTATGAGCCATACTATTATCTTCTTTTTTCCTAATTATTGAGATTTGGTCTTAAAGGTCTGTTTCTTGCTATGATTTTTGTCTGCTCTTAATGTTACTAAGAACAATTTCTTTTATTTAATATAATTAAATTACTCATTGAGTTGAAGAAAGTTATAATGTTCATTTAATAGTATTTTCTTTTAGAGTTTCCCAATTATTTCAGTTGACTGCTTTACATTTTTTATATCATATATATTTTTTAGAAGCGTAGACTAGAAAGACCTTTAAAAACCCCACAGCTTTATGCCTTTTCTCTGTACACACCAGTGCCTGACAATAGTATGTAGATTTTTAAATTGCCCCCTATAAATAATTCTGCCTGAGTCTCATTTGGGCTGGCCTTCAAAGCTCCATTAAATGCCATTTACAAGGCCAACCCACAAGCCCCTGGGAAAATTAATTCAGCCCCATCTTATAATAGTATTTTATTGTGTTCTTTCCATAACTTTTGAACTCAGTGAAGTTTCCTAAGTAATTATCATGGACAAGAACTGTGAATATACAAATATGAACAAAGCAAGATCCTTTCAGAAGTAGGAAGGTAATGTACAGGGAAAGAAACTGTAGTAGGAAGTTTAATGAGTCTTTTCTGGACTTGGGATGAGACACATGTAACCTCAGATGCTAAAATGAGGTTAGCTAGACAAAACCACAGAACTACTAGGAAATAGAGAAAACCAATTTCATGACCCTTTCCCATTACCCCCCTCCAGCCATATATATAAAATTTTAGCTCAAGCAGTGTTTTGGAAGAAGGATGTCAGCTTAGCAGATGGATGTGCTGTGGCATATCCCTCCATCCCCAGCTCTCTCTAGGAGCAAAGTGGGAGTATCATTTCCCCCTCAAGCTAAGTGACAAGAGAAGCAAAACAGCTGATGAGGAGATTACAGATGCTTACCTCTCACATCCTGGCTGGATGCTGTTGAGCTTTAGAATTATGTGAGATGGCTCAGCCCTGCACTATGCTACTAGAGCAGAGACCAAAATAGTTCTTGAGAACATATGGCATTTCTAGAGTTTGGCAGGTCAGAAATGCAAAATGATTATCATGGGCAAAGCAGACACTGTGGAAGGTAGGTTTGAATAAGCCTGTTGGTATCACAGCCAATGAAGCTGCCTACTAGGAGATAGGATAGTCTCTTAAGAAACCAATGTACTCCGAGAATGAAAGAAGCAGAATGTGAACAAATGCCATCTCCTGGAGCACTCAACATTTACGTGAGAACAACAAATTACAACACGTGAAGTCATTTTTCATTTTCTTCTTTTCTGACCTGGGAAGTGACCAGAATAGCAGTTGGAAGGTCAGGGAGGAAGTAGAAAGAAGAAAGAAAAGACAAATCATAACCCTTGAGTCAAGGCTGTGCTGGGATGGAGGGACAGAAACATGGAACTGGATATGAGATGAAAGTGTTTATTAAGTTAATATAGAATTTTGTTGTTGTTGTTACTTTTTGGGTACTAGATGTTTATTTCAGACTCTTTTGTCACCGAGGTCAATAAACAATCAAAAGGTTACACATATCTATTGTATTCCAAGACAAATCTTCGCAGGAAAAAAAAAATGTACCTATTAGAACTTACTATTTCAGCTCTACTTGGAGCTATACACATGAGATATAGATATTCAGTTTCATAACTCCCTAGTTCCAAATAGACCACTAAGTATTTAAAAAGAAAAAAAGAAATAAAAGAAACACACACAAGCCACTAGTTATACTTGAATGGCTAATACATAGGGTAGTTTGAAAATATTGAGAATAACCTCTTCTCTATTTTATTTATTTATTTATTTAATTTTTAAAACATCTTTATTGGAGTATAATTGCTTCACAATGGTGTGTTAGTTTCTGCTTTATAACAAAGTGAAGCAGTTATACATATACATATGTTCCCATATCTCTTCCATCTTGCACCTCCCTCCCCCCCACCCTCCCATTCCCACCCCTCTAGGCGGTCACAAAGCACCGAGCTGATCTCCCTGTGCTATGCGGCTGCTTCCCACTAGCTATCTACCTTACGTTTGGTAGTGTATATATGTCCATGCCACTCTCTTACTTTGTCACAGCTTACCCTTCCCCCTCCCCATATCCTCAAGTCCATTCTCTAGTAGGCCTGTGCCTTTATTCCCGTTTTGCCCCTAGGTTCTTCATGACTCTTTATTTTTCCCCTTAGATTCCATAATATGTGATAGCATACGGTGTTTGTTTTTCTCTTTCTGACTTACTTCACTCTGTATGACAGACTCTAGGTTCATCAACCTCACTACAAATAAAACAATTTCCTTTCTTTTTATGGCTGAGTAACATTCCATTGTATATATTGCCACACCTTCTTTATCCATTCATCTGTTGATGGACACTTAGGTTGCTTCCATGTCCTGGCTATTGTAAATAGAGCTGCAATGAACATTTTGGTACATGACTCTTTTTGAATTATGGTTTTCTCAGGGTATATGCCTAGTAGTGGAATTGCTGGGTCATATGGTAGTTCTATTTGTATTTTTTTAAGGAACTTCCATACTGTTCTCCATAGTGGCTGTACCAATTCACATTCCCACCAGCAGTGCAAAAGTGTTCCCTTTTCCCCACACCCTCTCCAGCATTTATGGTTTGTAGATTTTTTGAGGATGGCCATTCTGACCGGTGTGAGATGATATCTCATTGTACTTTTGACTTGCATTTCTCTAATGATTAATGATGTAGAGCATCCTTTCATGTGTTTGTTGGCAAGATGTATATATTCTTTGGAGAAGCGTCTAATTAGGTCTTCTGCCCATTTTTGGATTGGGCTGTTTGTTTTTTTGATATTGAGCTGCATGAGCTGCTTATAAATTTTGGAGAATAATCCTTTGTCAGCTGCTTTATTTGTAAATATTTTCTCCCATTCTGAGGGTTGTCTTTTGGTCTTGTTTATGGTTTCCTTTGCTGTGCAAAAGCTTTTAAGTTTCATTAGGTCCTATTTGTTTATTTTTGGTTTTATTTCCATTTCTCTAGGAGGTGGGTCAAAGAGGATCTTGCTGTGATTTATATCGTAGGGTCTTCTGCCTATGTTTTCCTCTAAGAGTTTGGTAGTGTCTGGCATTACATTTACGTCTTTAATCCATTTTGAGTTTATTTTTGTGTATGGTGTTAGGGAGTGTCTTAATTTCATACTTTTACGTATACCTGTCCAGTTTTTCCCGCACCACTTATTAAAGTGGCTGTCTTTTCTCAAGTGTATATTCTTGCCACCTTTATCAAATATAAGGTGACCATAGGTGCATGGGTTTATCTGTGGGCTTTCTATCCAGTTCCATTGATCTATACTTCTGTTTTTATGCCAGTACCAAACTGTCTTGATTACTGCAGTTTTGTAGTATAGTCTGAAGTCAGGGAGCCTGATTTCTCCTGCTCCATTTTTCTTTCTCAAGATTGTTTTGGCTATTTGGGATCTTGTGCGTTTCCATACGAATTGTGAAATTTTTTGTCCTAGTTCTGTGAAAAATGCCAGTGGTAGTTTGATAGGGATTGCATTGAATCGTAGATTGCTTTGGGTAGTAGAGTCATTTTCACAATGTTGATTCTTCCAATCCAAGAACATGGTATATCTCTCCATCTATTTGTATCATCTTTAATTTCTTTCATCATTGTCTTATAATTTTCTGCATACAGCTCTTTTTTCTCCTTACGTAGGTTTATTCCTAGATATTTTATTACTTTTGTTGCAATGGTAAATGGGAGTGTTTTCTTAATTTCACTTTCAGATTTTTCATCATTAGTGTATAGGAATGCCAGAGATTTCTGTGCACTAATTTTTTATGCTGCAACTTTACCAAATTCATTGATTAGCTCTAGTAGTTTCCTGGTAGCATCTTTAGGATTCTCTATGTATAGTATCATGTCATCTGCAAACAGTGACAGCTTTACTTCTTCTTTTCCAATTTGGATTCCTTTTATTTCTTTTTCTTCTCTGATTGCTGTTGTTAAAACTTCCAAAACTATGTTGAATGACAGTGGTGAGAGTGAGTAACCTTGTCTTATTCCTGATCTTAGAGAAAATGGTTTCAGTTTTTCACTATTGAGAATGATGTTGGCTATGGGTTTGTCATGATATATGGCCTTTATTATGTTGAGAAAAGTTCCCTCTATGCCTACTTTCTGCAGGATTTTTATCATAAATGGTGTTGAATTTTGTCGAAATCTTTCTCTGCATTGATGGAGATGATCATATGGATTTTCTCCTTCAATTTTTTAATACAGTATATCATATTGATTGATTTACATATATTGAAGAATTCTTGCATTCCTGGGATAAACCCCACTTGATCATGGCGTATGATCCTTTATTGTGCTGTTGGATTCTGTTTGCTAGTATTTTGTTGAGGATTTTTGAATCTGTGTTCATCAGTGATATTGGCCTGTAGTTTTCTTTCTTTGTGATATCTTTGTCTGGTTTTGGTATCAGGGTGATTGTGGCCTCGTAGAATGAGTTTGGAAGTGTTCCTCCCTCTGCTATATTTTGGAAGAGTTTTAGAAGGATAGATGTTAGCTCTTCTCTAAATGTTCGATAGAATTCGCCTGTGAAGCCATCTGGTCTTGAGCTCTTGTTTGTTGGAAGATTGTAATCACAGTTTCAATTTCAGTGCTTTTGATTGGTCTGTTCATATTTTCTATTTCTTCCTGGTTCAGTCTCAGAAGGTTGTGCATTTCTAAGAATTTGCCCATTTTTTCCAGGTTGTCCATTTTATTGGCATAGAGTTGCTTGTAGTAATCTCGCATGCTCTTTTGTATTTCTGCAGTGTCAGTTGTTTCTTCTCCTTTTTCATTTCTAATTCTATTGATTTGAGTCTTCCCCCTTCTTTTCTTGATGGGTCTGGCTAATGGTGTATCAGTTTTGTTTATCTTCTCAAATAACCAGCTTTTAGCTTTATTGATCTTTGCTATCACTTCCTTCATTTCTTTTACATTTATTTCTGATCTGATCTTTATGATTTCTTTCCTTCTGCTAACTTTGGGTTTTTTTTTTCTTCTTTCTCTAATTGCTTTAAGTGTATGGTTAGGTTGTTTATTTGAGATGTTTCTTGTTTCTTAAGGTAGGATTGTATTGCTATAAACTTCCCGCTTAGAACTGCTTTTGTTGCATCCCATAGGTTTTGGGTCTTAGTGTTTTCATTGTCATTTGTTTCTAGGTATTTTTTGATTTCCTCTTTGATTTCTTCAGTGATCCCTTGGTTATTTAGTATTGTATTGATTAGCCTCTGTGTGTTTGTATTTTTTACAGATTTTTTCCTTTTATGACATCTAGTCTCATAGCATTGTGGTCAGAAAAGATACTTGATACAATTTTAATTTTCTTATATTTACCGAGGCTGATTTGTGACCCAGGATATGATCTGACATGGAGAATGTGTCATGAGCACTTCAGAAGAAAGTGTATTCTGTTTTTTTTGGATGGAATGTCCTATAAATATCAATTAATTCCATCTTGTTTAATGTATAATTTAAAGCTTGTGTTTCCTTAGTTATTTTCATTTTGGATGATCTGTCCATTGGTGACTGTGGGGTGTTAAAGTCCCCTACTATGAATGTGTTACTGTTGATTTCCCCTTTTATGGCTGTTAGTATTTGCCTTATGTATTGAGGTGCTCCTATGTTATGTGCGTAAATATTTACAATTGTTATATCTTCTTGGATCAATCCCTTGACCATTATGTAGTGTCCTTCTTTGTCCCTTGTAATACTCTTTATTTTAAAGTTTATTGCGTCTGATATGAGAATTGCTATTCCAGCTTCCTTTTGATTTCCATTTGCATGGAATATCTTTTTCCATCCCCACACTTTCAGTCTGTATGTGTCCCTAGGTCTGAAGTGGGTCTCTTGTAGGCAGCATATATATGGGTCTTGTTTTTGTATCCATTCAGCCAGTTTATGTCTTTTGGTTGGAGCATTTAATCCATTTACATTTAAGGTAATTATCGATATGTATGTTCCTATTCCCGTTTTCATAATTCTTTTGGATTAGTTATCATAGGTCTTTTTCTTGTCTTGTGTTTCCTGCCTAAAGAAGTTCCTTTAGCATTTGTTGTAAAGCTGGTTTGGTGGTGCTGTATTCTCTTAGCTTTTGCTTTTCTGTAAAGGTTTTAATTTCTGCATCAAATCTGAATGAGATCCTTGCTGGATAAAGTAATCCTGGATGTAGGTTTTTCTCCTTCAACACTTTAAATATGTCCTGCCACTTCCTTCTGGCTTGCAGAGTTTCTGCTGAAGGATCATCTGTTAACCTTATGGGGATTACCTTGTGTGTTATTTGCTGTTTTTCCCTTGCTGCTTTTAATATTTTTTCTTTGTATTTAATTTTTGATAGTTTGATTAATATGTGTCTTGGAGTACTGCTCCTTGGATTTATCCTCTATGGGACTCTCTTTGCTTCCTAGGCTTGATTAACTAGTTCCTTTCCCATATTAGGGAAGTTTTCAACTATAATCTCTTCAAATAGTTTCTCAGTCCCTTTCTTTATCTCTTCTTCTTCTGGGACCCCTATAATTCGAATGTTGGTGTGTTTAATGCTGTCCCAGAAGTCTCTGAGACTGTCCTCAGTTCTTTTCATTCTTTTTTGTTTATTCTGCTTTGCAGTAGCTATTTCAGTATTTTATCTGCCATGGCACTTATCCATTCTTCTGCCTCAGTTATTCTGCTATTGATCCCTTCTAGGGAATTTTTAATTTCATTTATTGTGTTGTTCATCAGTGTTTGTTTGCTCTTTAGTTCTTCTAGGTCCTTGTTAAATGTTTCTTGTATTTTCTCTATTCTATTTCCAGGATTTTGGATCATCTTTACTATCTTTACTCTGAATTCTATTTTAGGTAGACTGCCTATTTCCTTTTCATTTGTTAGGTCTGGTAGGTTTTTACTTTGCTCCTTCATCTGCTGTGTGTTTTTCTGTCTTCTCATTTTGTTTAACTTACTGTGTTTGGAGTCTCCTTTTCGCAGGCTGCAGGTCCGTAGCTCCTGTTGTTTCTGGTATCTGTCCCCAGTGGCTAAGGTTGGTTTAGTGTGTTGTGTAGGCCTCCTGGTGGAGGGGACTAGTGCCTGTGTTCTGGTGGATGAGGCTGGATCTTGTCTTTCTGGTTGGCAGGACTGTATCTGGTGGTGTTTTTTGGGGTGTCTGTGGCCTTATTATGATTTTAGGCATCCTCTCTGCTAATGGATGGGGTTGTGTTCCTGTTTTGCTAGTTGTTTGGCATAGGGTGTCCTGTACTGTAGCTTGCTGGTCGTTGAGTGAAGCTGGGTCTTGGCATTGAGATGGAGATCTCTGGGAGATTTTTGCCGTTTGATATTACATGGAGCTGGGAGGTCTGTTGTGGACCAGTGTCCTGAAGTTGGCTCATCCACCTCAGAGGCACAGCCCTGACACCTGGCTGGAGCACCAAGAGCCTTTCATTCCACATTCCACATGGCTCAGAATAAAAGGGAGAAAAAATAGAAAGAAAGAAAGATGATTAAATAAAATAAAATAAAGTAAAATAAAATAAAGTTATTAAAATAAAAAAATAATTATTAAGAAAAAAGTTTGAAAAGTAAAAAAAAAAAAAAGAAAAAAAAAGAAAAGAAAAGAAAAAAAAATCCAAAAACGGACAGACAGAACCCTAAGACAAATGGTAAAATCAAACCTATACAGAGAAAATCACACACAGAAGCATATACATACACACTCACAAAAAGAGAAAAAGGGAAAAAAAGTATATATCTTGCCACCAAAGTCCACCTCCTCAATTTGGGATGATTCGTTGTCTATTCAGATATTCCACAGATGCAGGTACATCAAGTTGATTGTGAAGATTTAATCCGCTGCTCCTGAGGCTGCTGGGAGAGATTTCCCTTTCTCTTCTTTGTTCGCACAGCTCCCGGGGCTCAGCTTTGGATTTGGCCCCGCCTCTGCGTGTAGGTCGCTTGAGGGTGCCTCTGTCCTTCGCTCAGACAGGACGGGATTAAAGTAGCAGCTCATTCGGGGACTCTGGCTCACTCAGGCCGGAGGGAGGGAGGGGCACGGATGCGGGGTAAGCCTGCGGCGGCAGAGGCCAGTATGACATTGCTACAGCCTGAGGTGCGGTGTGTGTTCTCCCAGGGAAGTTGTGCCTTCATCATGGGATCCTGGCAGTGGCGGGCTGCACAGGTTCCCAGGAGGGGAGGTGGGGATAGTGACCTGTGCTCGCACACAGGCTTCTTGGTGGCTGCAGCAGCAGTCTCAGCGCCCGTCTCTGGAGCTCCTTTAAGCGGCGCTCTTAATCCCCTCTCCTCGGGCACCAGGAAACAAAGAGGGAAGAAAAAGTCTCTTGTCTCTTTGGCAGGTCCAGACTTTTTCCCGGACTCCCTCCCGGCTGGCTATGGCGCACTAACCCCTTCAGGCTGTGTTCATGCAGCCAACCCCAGTTCTCTCCCTGCGATCCGACCGAAGCCTGAGCCTCAGTTCCCAGCCCTGCCCGCCCCGGCGGATGAGCAGACAAGCTTCTCGGGCTGGTGATTGCCGGTCGGCACCGATCCTCTGTGCGGGAATGTCTCCGCTCCGCCCTCCACCCCCCTTGTTGCTGCGCTCTCCTCCGTAGCTCCGAAGCTTCCCCCCTCAGCCACCAGCAGTCTCCGCCCGGGGGGGCTTCCTAGTGTGTGGAAACCTTTCCTCCTTCACAGCTCCCTCCCACTGGTGCAGGTCCTGTACCTATTCTTTTGTCCCTGTGTTTTCTTTTTTCTTTTGCCCTACTCAGGTACATGGGGAGTTTCTTGCCTTTTGGGAAGTCTGAGGTCTTCTGCCAGCGTTCAGTAGGTGTTCTGTAGGAGCTGTTCCACATGTAGATGTATTTCTGATGTATTTGTGTAGAAGAAGGTGATCTCCACGTCTTACTCTTCCGTCATCTTGAAGCTCCTCCCCAGTATAGAATTTTTTAATAGTTGAAAATGAGACTGTCCTAGTACCTAAAAGAGCCTTGGATATAGTTGAGGCTGAAGCCAGAGATGAGATGGAACATATTGGAGAACAATGGTGGGAGAAGAATTAAACTCTTATGTTTAAACTCTATGTATTTCAGTCTGCTCAGTAAACCAGTTACCTAACTGTAACATAATATAGTACAGAAAGTGCTAAGGCTAGGAAAGATTTTCATCTGATTGTTTACCTGATAGTCATATTTATCTGGTTGACCATTAATCTCTTAAATGTAGAAAAGTTTTTCCTTGTGTCGCAAAAAATATGTGACATTTTCCATTTCAAAGTCCAAAGGGAATGACAGGACAGACTACAATGCACTAAGAAACTAGAAAGTTATTGAATATGCAACAATGTGTTTAAGCAAAGTCTTTCATTTGACACTTCTTCTTCTCTGCTCCTTTTGTGTTATCTATGTTATAAGAACCAAAGAAAATGGCTACGTGTTGTGACAATATGATCCACTTATGGATGAGGGTGGCTAGACAAGAAAAGCAGCATGGAGAGCCCAGACATGGAGGTGGAGAAGGAGGATGTAGAGGGGAACATGGTGCTCTGTACTGTGCACCACACTCTGAAGGGCTCTCTTGACTCCCCAACCATTCAGGTGGGTTGAGGGGCCAGGATGGATGACACACAGTCTGCTGTGGAGACTTCTCAACAGGACAGTGTCTTGGAGGCAACTGCAAGCCAAGAGACTGAATGGCTCTTACTATGTTGACAAACATATATTTAACCTGAAAATGTTTCCTCTATACGAAAATAGCAACATGCATAATTACTTTCGTTTAAATTTATATTTAATAAAGTAATAACTCATTTAAATTCATGATAATAATAATAATAAATGGCTAATGTTAAGCACTTACCATGTGCCAAACTCTTTACCTTCATTATCTTATTTAACACAATAATCCAAAGGAGTAGGTTGCTATATGATCTCCATTTTACAAGTGAAAAAATTGAGCCTTGAACAATGCATATCGCTTACCTATGTTTATTGCTAGTAAGTGGCAGAGAGGAACATTAATCCAGACCTGCATAACTCTGAACCTCAAACTCTTAATTACAGGTATTAGGTAGCACCTTCTTTTATCTCTCTCTATCAGTTCATCATAATTTGGAATAAAAAACTGCAGGTATTGAGATTTAAACCAAGAGCTTTAATAATAATAGAAATTTTATAGAACAGAGAAGACCAAACCTTTCTAAACTATAGATTACATAGTTAATGGTATCTTCTCTCCTTTTCATTTATCTTTCATCAGTTAGTGTTATAAATATGTAACACAGAATATTAAAGTTCAGTTAAATGAGAGAATTAATTAAATGAGAGAATTTTTCTTGCTAAATTCATATTTACATATTTTATTATTTCTACCAGAGTGTTTATTTCAAAATTCATTTCCTAAAATGTGATTTTTCTCTCTTGAGTGTCATCTTTTTAAATGGTAGAGAAAGCATTCCCAGTATTCAACACAAACTTATATACTGGTTTGAAGATAGTAACACATTTCCACATTTGCAAATTTCTTTCTCTCTCTCTCTGTAGCTAACAAACTCACTAAAACTTGTAAGAAAATTGAACTATAAATAAATAAATATAAACATACATTAAAGTGCAAACATATACAGGTATCCCTTGCTTTTCAAAAGTTTGCTTTATACCACTTTGTTTTTTACAAAAGACCTACATTAGTACCTATTTTCACAAACTGAAAAAAATCTGAATAGATTTTCACTTTTATAAAAAAGATGAAAAATGAAAATTGGTTCTTCACTTTATGCCATTTTGGCTTACAAGTTTTCTTAGGAATGCTTTCCTTTTAGATAGCTGGGGAAATCTGTATTTGTATCACGATTTTGACATCCTAAAAATAATAAGTTGACTAAACCAATTTATCATATATTTATTGCTTATGAAGAGTATATTGATGACCATAAAATTCAAAATATACCCTACAGTATATTGCAAAGAAAAATTAACCGTTTTTGGTGTGTGGGCAAGAAACAATCTAAGGTAAAAATGCTTTACTAAAACTGCTTTGGGATTTAGAATATTCTAGTAAAGAGGAGAATTTTAAAGGGACATAAAACTTTTGATTCAATATCCAGAGTGTGAGACCTTTTCTCTTCCAGGCAGCTGCATTGGTTTTCAAAGATTACTTGGCCCATTAGAACAGCATCATCTTTTAAAATGCAGGACATGTACTTAATAGAGGCAGAGTGCATCACTTGAGAGGATGTCTCAGGATGTTAGTGTCCCTTTTAATCTGTGCTGCCTGACAAAACAGGCACAAAACTCAACCCTTGGTTCAACACCATTAGCCGCTTTAGCCCTGTGTGGTTCCAAAGCACAAGAAGCATAAAGTATGCAGTACAGCCTTCCTCAACTCACTTTCAAAAAAGAGTATTTCATGTATTTTTCATGCTATTTCTCTTCTCTTCCATAAGATTTTAATGGACTAGAGTATGTCATGTGTATAGAACTCATGATAAAATGGAGAGACAGGCGCTATATGATTGAAGTAGCTTCAGAAATAGACAAGGGACAAATCTTTTAAAATGCATTATCTGAATACGATTTAACTTGAAAAGTGAAAGTGTTGTTGTTATTTTTAATAGCACAAAGAGATTTGTACTACAGAAAGTCTAAAATGATTATTCACCCCAAACGGATTATTTATTTTGAAATGAATATTTATAGAGAACATCTGAATTAGGCAGTAATCTTTGCCTTTGTTTAAACACAATTAACAATATGCAAATTAAGGCAGTGCTTTTTAGAAAATATGTGAGCCTAAGTACTAATATTGGCAGTCATTTCAATATCTGCACAGTGAGTACATAAAATGAGGAACAACTAACCTGTTATGCCCTTAATTAATGAACACCTGTACACAATGAAAGCATGGCTGATTTCACGAATGCATGGAAATCCAACCTAGCAATTAATGTTCAATTAAAAATTCACACTATTGAAAAAGTAGCAGAAAAAAAACAACTTGTGATAGGCAAATCACAAAAGCAGAAAAGTTGGATTTTTCTGTGAATGAATCTTTTCCAACATATTTAGACTAGTTTTTCTTTTCTTGGTTGCTTAATTTTTATATGAAAAGAATTTGAACATCTTTTTAATGATTATTCACATTTTATGCAATAAGTTGATCATTTGGGATTCTTTTCTTTTCTTTCTTTCTCTTTTTAAGAACCAGACTGAGTGTGTTTTAGAGAAAGAACCAACTCTTTTGATAATTTATTTTAATTATTATAAGCTTTGTTCGATTTCTAAGAAGTCACAAATCACATTTTTGGTCCAATTCTATAACTATGATACAAAGTGTACAATACACAGTTCATTCTTAAACTTCTATGTACATGTGTCTCTGACCTGGGTCCTGATGTGGATAGCAGCATATAAAGGAAAGAAAAGGAATATTCCTTTTTAATCTTTCAACAAAGACATATGGAGTACCAGTGCCAGATATTGTTCTAGGTATTGAAGATAAAACAGTGAACAAATAAGACAAAATTCTCATCCTTAGTGTATTTACGTTGTAATGATTATTGAGATTCATGTTACCATTGAGTGTAAAGACATTAATTTGTATTTCTCCTTCTCGTATCTGTAATCGATCCCCCTCTTCATTTCTCTGTTGTTTTAATCTTTCTTATCAACATTATTGATATTTGTGTTTGCCTAAGCTAGTGCCTTACTAAATACTTTTTATATACAATTTTATAGGGACATACAGATAAATCTCAATAAGACTTTGTCCAAAGTAATCAAAACTCTACTAACAATTTTTCTTTATTCTGCTTCTTCCAGATGATGGACAAGTTATCTTAACATTTGTTTTTAAATAAGGCTGTTAATTTTCCTTGTGTGGTCTTTAGAAAGATTCTATCAGAGATACTTCATTCTAAAAGGCCGAAAGAATACTGTTTTTTTTTCTAAGTTAGGAAGCAGTTATTTTACACATAGACATCAAGATGGCAGTAGGTCAAGTTAAGACTATGTTTGTCTTTACCAAGTGTAATTTATACCAGCTCAGACGGTGAAGGGCAACATAAAGAGTTTAAGGAAGTACCCTATAATTAGAGGTAACTTATCACTGGTGAAAAAGAGGGTGAGCTAATCTATTCTGAATTTTATAGGTCTGCTGTATTGAATGAGTATATAATTAGAAGAAGAAACTAACTGCTTCAGTTTCATGGTAACTTGATGCAGGCAAGGTTTGGGAGGAAATTGAAGCACCTAGACCTGTACTTGTAGAAACAAGGAAAGAATGTTCTGAAAACAGATAAAATGAAAGAATTATTTTGAAGGAATATATTTTATGATGTCTAGGTAAATGAATCAGGAAAAATTATACTAAAGCAAGCATTAATGGTTAATTCAACTTGCTTTAAAAGTGATTAGGGACATACCAAATAGAATGCTGACTCCCCAATATTCTCACCTGCTTCATTTGTGCGGATCATTCGAGATGGGGTGCTTGGATCTCCAGTCCCAATTGGATTGGTGGCCACCACTCTGAATTCATATTCCACCCAGGGGTTCAGGTCCACTGCCATGGCTGATTCCATGTCCCCTGTTATGATTTCTGGGACTGTGGAGAGGAAGTAGATTTCATGCCATTAAGTGAACTGGAAATGCTTATAGATCGCGATCAAAGATATCACAGGCACTGACATAATTGGCAGGCTGCTGCGTACATCCTTATAACACGTGGTCATGTGTCACCTCCCATCTCATTAGTAAAATGAAAATCAATCTTCAGAAGTAAGCACTTGCACGTTAGTTTGTTGTAGTTAGAATTCTTTCATCTCATATTTGCACATAGATTGACATAACATAACTTGCCATGATCATTTTGTCAACCCCTCAGCCCCAGATAAGACACCAACTAGTGCTCTAATTTAAGCAAATAGTTCTCATATTTCTAGAGAAATTTGTTGAGCAGTTTTCTCCTCACAGTTCTGGCAAACATGCTTAGCCACTTGGCAGTTCCAAGCAGCAGAGTAAGAATATATTTCTCTAATTTAAAAACTCCAATTTGTGGTTTCAAAGTGGAAGCTCTGAACTCTCCTTGGAGTGGTTTTTGCACTACATTTAGATTTTATTAAAATATAAAATTGTGTGTCAATATAATTACCACATAGTAAAGTATTTTTTACATAGCATTTATGCTCTATTTGACTGCTTTTCTTGTTCACTCATCTCTGCTGTGTAGGAAATATTTCTGGAAGAACATTTGTTATAGAGGTGAAAAGGGGGAAAGTAGAAAACCTCCCTTATGAAGTTCAATCATTCTCTGGGTTTATATCAGCCCTGGATTTCTTTTTAAACATGGCAGGGCAGTGGCAGGGGGGAACTCTTGATCTGATGACTTGATGGACTTTTACTGTGACAAGGTGTAATTAAATGCATCTTGGATTTCCCATAAAAATCTCTTTTGAAATGTAACAGTAGAATATTACCAGATAATTAGCTCCCTGAAAGGTGAATGATCAATGCATAGGCAGTGTAGGATGCCTGACAAATCTCACAGCCCTACAGAGCTGACTTTTTAAAGCAGTAAAATGAAGACATGAAAAAAGTCTGTCCCCTTTTGCTGCACTGGCAAATGAGCAACATGCTTGGAGTCTAAGAGGTAGGGGATAAAGGCCACTGTTGGTAGAATACTGAGCTGTGTATGCCAAACATAAAGGTGGGAAGAAGAGATACCAAGGCACTCAGCTCTCCCTAG
The DNA here is from genome assembly GCF_039906515.1 of Pseudorca crassidens. NCBI lineage: Eukaryota > Metazoa > Chordata > Mammalia > Artiodactyla > Delphinidae > Pseudorca > Pseudorca crassidens. The sequence continues at coordinate 76,676,365 of NC_090304.1, read as the reverse complement.
ACCCCAACATACACTGTTTCACCAATACTTGCCTTGGGTCCCTCAGGACTTACTGTTTCATTGACTTCTGTTTATGTCAGTCATTTCAAGCAACTCCAGACAGATAGGTCGTGCCTCATCCGTTTTATTCTAATCCCCATAGAACTCTGCACATTTCCTCTTTCTGTCTCAGTTGTCATCCTTCCCTACTGTTTAAAATCCTTTTATTAGGGCCTTTGGAATTCATAATCCGTCATTAGCAAAATTGCCATATACTCATTCTTCTTTCTGAACATTCTTACAACTTTTAACTACAGTAGAAACATGAATCCACTCTAAGGCAACTTTATGCCTCTCAAGGGGTGGCCCTCTTAAGATATTGTAAAGAAGAGGTCAGTCCATCTCAGTTGTGTCTCTCTCCTCCCCACCTCCCCCACAAATGTCTCTAAAGCAAGCATGCAGGTATTTTTCCCACTTAAAAACAAATCAAAACAAAATTGTCTCAAAATTTTCTCTCCTTCCAGCCTTCACTCAGTCTCTATGTTTCTTTTATAGCAAAACTTCTCGAGAGTTATTTGTGCCTTATTTGCTATCTCCAATTATTCTCTTTCTATTCACTCTTGAACCCACTCCAATCAAGCTCTTAACCTCCAGCATTCCACTATAACTGCTCCTGTAAAGATCACCAATGGTCTCTATTGCTAAAACCGTATGGTTGGGTCTCTGTTCCTTAGACTGTTTGTTCTAACATCATGCTATTACACAGTTGATCATGCTCTTCTCTTTGAAATACTTTTCAAAACTTCTGTTTTTCTCCCTTCTGATTATGCCTTATCAGTCTCCGTTGCTAGTTTCTTTTCTTCTTCCAGGTGCACCACAGATCTACTAACTCCCATTTTTTTTTTAACTCCATGGTGATCTTATCTAGTCTCATGATTTTACATACCTTCTGTATGCTGATGACGCCAATATTTTCAGCCATGAACTTCCTCCCTAGACTCCAAATTCACATGTCCTATGACCTATTAAACATTTCTATTTAGATGGGATTCTTAACCTTAATTTCCCCCACCTACTTCTGCAGTATTCCTTACTCAGTGAATGACAATTTCTGTATCCAAAATTTGGGGGTCATCCTGGATTTCTTTCTTTTTCCCCTGCACCACTCCAACTCATAAGCAAATTATGACATCTCTGACTTCAAAGTGTTTTGATTTCTCCACTTCCCTTTGCAGCAAAACTTCTTAAAAGAGTTGTCTGCAGTAACTTTTCTCCATTTTCTCTTAAACCAATTCTTGTGAGACTTTAGTCCTTACTATTTTACTAGAACTTCTAGTGTCAAGATCACGAATTACTTCTATGTTGCTTAAATCAATGATCAATTCTCATTCCTCATCATACTTTCCAAGTCAGCAGCATTTGACCCAGCTGACTACTTTCTCTTTCTTGATAGATTTTACTCTTTTTCTGTCAGGCTATCACATTCTTTTTTTTTTTTTTTTTAACAAATGGTTGCTTCCCCTCTGTATCCTTTGGATGGCTCCTTTTCCACAACTTCTTTCTATTCGATACTTGAGGGCTTAGTTTTCATACTCCTTTCTTCTTTATTTTATGCTTATATCCTTGGAGATGGCATGCAGTTTTATGGTATTAAATGAAATTTATATGCCAATAATTTCCTAATTTATATCTTTATTCTAAACCTCACTCTTAAATTCCAGTCTTGTATATCTAATTGCTGTCTGATCTCTTTAAAGGCGTCTCCCCCAAATACAGTCATACAGTGGTTAAGATTTCAACATATTAATTTTGGGGAGACACAAGTCAGTCCATAGCAGGCAGGTTGTGATTTTTAAAATTTTTTTAAATTTATGTTAATTTTTGGAAATTCACTTGATGCACAATCTATGTTAGTTTCACGTGCACTACAGAATGATTTGACATTGCATACATTATGAAATGATTGCCACATTATGTCTAGTAACCATCTGTCCCTAAACAAATATATTACAATATTACTGACCATATTCTTAGGCTGTATATTACATGCCTGTAACTTATTTATTTATAACTAGAGATTTGTACCTCTTAATCTCCTTCACCTATTTCACATCCCCCAATGCCAACTTTCTGGCGATGTCTGTCTGTTCTCTGTATCTAAGAGTCTGTTTTCATTTTGTTTTCTTTCTTTTTTTGTTTTTTGAATTCCATATATGAGATCATGTGGTATTTGTTTTTTTTTTTTTTTTTATATGTATATATGCCACCTTTCTCTTTATTCCTCTGTCAGTGTACATGGGTTGTTTCCATATCTCAGCTATTGTGAATAATGCAGCAATAAACATGGGAGTGCAGATAGTTCTTTGAGATCCTTATTTGAATTATTTTGTATACGTACCCATAAGTGGGATTGCAGGATCATTTGGTACTTCAGTTTTTTTGAGGACTTTTCTTACTGTTTTCCATAGCTGTGGCACCATTTTACATTCCCACAAAAAGAGTACAAGAGTTGCAATTTCTCTACAATTTTGTCAACACATTATTTTCTGTAATAGCTATCCTACCAGGTGTGAGATGATATCTCATTGTAGTTTTGATTTATATTTTCAGGATAATTAATGATGTTAATGATTTTGAGCATCTTTTCATATACCTGTTGACCATTAGTATGTCCTCCTTGGAAACATGTCTATTCAAGTCCTTTGCTTATTTTTTGTATGAGTTTTTTTCTTCCTTATGAAGTTGTAGGAGTTTTGGAAACTACTTATCAGATACATGGTTTGCAATATTCTCTCCCATTCCATAGTTTGCCTTTGTTTTTCTCTGATACTTCATTAGCATAAGACCCTCTAAATCCATACACATTATGTCAAAAGGCAAGATTTCATTATTATTATAGCTGAGTAATATTCCACTGTTTATATATTTACCACATATTCTTTATCCATCTATCAATGAACACTTAGGTGGCATCCATATCCTGGCTATTATAAATAATGCTGCAATGAACATTGGAGTGCATACATCTTTCTGAACTAGTGTTTTTGTTTTGTTTAGATAAATACCCTGAAGTGGGATTGCTGGATTTTATAGTAATTCTATTTTTTAAAATTATGCAATCAAAATTTTAATAACAAAGATACTATTTTTAACGTGGCCAAATATACTTGGCTAAGTCCAGATTTTAAAAATCAAGAGCTTGGTCGATGACAAGAGCTTGTGGAGGGAGCATCAGTGTTCTGCTGCATTTCTGCATCTGGCAATACAACAACAAGCACCAGATTTTAGTAATCCTATTTTTAATTTTTTTGAGGAAGCTATTACTGTTTTCCATAGTGGATATACCAACTTACATTCCTACTAAGAATGCACAGGAGTTTCCTTTTCTCCATATGCTCACCAACATTTGTTATTTGTTGCTTTTTTGCTAAGAACAATTTTCACAGGTGTGAGGTAATATCTCATTGTAGTTTTGACTGGCATTTGTCTGATGCTTAGTGATGTTGAGTGCCTTTTCATGTGTCTGTTGGCCATCTCTATGTTTTCTTTGGAAAAATGTCTATTTAGGTCATCTGCCAATTTTTTAATCAGGTTGTTTGATTTTTTTATTTGATGTTGAGTTGTATGTGTTCTTTGTATATTTTGGATATTAACCCCTTATTAGATGTATGATTTGCAAATATCTTCAAATATTTCAGTAGTCTACCTTTTTGTTTTGTTGATAGTTTCCTTTGTTATGCTAAAAATTTTTAGTTTGATGTAGTCCCATTTGTTGATTTTTGCTTTTAGTGCCCTCGTCTGAGGAGACAGATCCAAAATAAATATTAAGACTGATGTCGAACAGTGTACTATGTTTTCTTCTAGGAATTTTATGGTTTCAGGTCTTACATTTAAGTCTTTAATCCATTTTGAGTTATTTTTGTATATGGTGTGAGAAGGTAGTCCAATCTGATTCTTTTGCATGTAGCTATCCAGTTTTCCCAGCATTATTTACTGAAAAGTCTTTCTTCTCCTCATTTTATATTCTTGCATCCTTTGCCATAGATTAATTAACCATATGTGTGTGGGTTTATTTCTGGGCTCTCATTTCCCATACTATTTTGATTACTGTAGCTTTGTAGTACAGTTTGAAATGAGGGAGAATGATACCTCCAGCTTTTTCTTTCTTTCTTGATTTTTTTGGCTATTTGGGGTGTTTTGTGTTTCCATACAAATTTTAGAATTATTTGTTCTAGTTCTGTGAAAATTGCCATTGGTATTTTGATAGAAATTGCATTGAATATTTAGATTGCCTTAGATGGTTTGGTCATTTTAACAATATTAATTCTTTCATTATATCATTTTCTATGTATAGTATTATTTCATCTGAAAACAGTGAGTTTTACTTCTCCTTTCCAATTTGGATTCCTTCTATTTATGTTTTCTTGTCTGATTGTTATGGCTAGGACTTCCATAAAGGTAGTAAAAGTGGGCATACTTGTTTTGTTCCTGATCTTAGAGGAAATGCTTTCAGCTTTTCACCATTCAATATGATGTTAGTTATGGGCTTGTCATTTATGATCTTTACTATGTTGAAGCATATTTCCTCTATACCCACTTTGTTGAGAATTTTTATCATAAATGGATGTTGATTTTTTTCAAAAGCTTTTCTGTATCTACTTTGATATGTATATGATTTTTATTCTTCAATTATTTAATGTGGCATATCACACTGATTGATTTAGGAATATTGAATCATCTTTGCATTCCTGGTATAAATCCCACTTAACCTTGCTGTATGATCTTTTTTATGCATTGTTGAATTCAGTTTGTTAACATTTTGTTGAGGATTTTTGAATCCATGTTCATCAGTGATATTGGCATATATTTTTATTTTTTGTGTTGTCTTTATCTAGTTTTGTTATCAGGGTGATGTTGGCCTCATAGAAAGAGTTTAGAAATGTTCCTTCCGCTTCAATTTTTTTGGATAGTTTGAGAAGAATAGGTACTAACTCTTCTTTAAATGTTTAGTAGAAATACCCTTTGAAGTCATCTGGTCCTGTACTTCTTTTTGTTGGCTTTTATTTTTTTTTATTACTGATTCATTTTCAATACTAGTAACTGATCTGTTTTATTTTCCATTTCTTTCTGATTCAGTCTTGGGAGATTATAAGTTTCTAGAAATTTATCTATTTCTTCTAGATTGTCAATTTATTGGCAAATAATTTTTCATAGTAATCTCTTATGATCCTTTATAAGAGATTATTATTATTATTATTTATGTAACTGTTGTAACTTCTCTTTCATTCTTGATTTTATTGATATGGGCTCTCTTTTTCTTGATGAGTCTGACTAAAGGTTTATCAATTTTGTTTATACTTTCAAAGAAACAGCTCCTAGTTTTATTGGTTTTTGTTTCCTATTGTTTTATTTAGTCTCTATTTCACTTATTTCTGCTCTGAAATTTATTATTTCATATCTTCCACTAACTTTGGGTTTTATTTGTTCCTTTACTAGTTCCTTTAGGGGTAGGGGTAGGTTGTTTCCTTGAGATTTTTCTGGTTTCCTGAGGTAGACTTGTATTTCTAAAACTTTAGAACTGCTTTTGCAGCATCCCATAGATGTTAAGATGTTGTTTTAATTTTCATATGTCACCAGGAATTTTTTTGATTTCCTCTTTGATTTCTTCAGTGACCCATTGATTTTTTTTATAAGGAGTCTTTCATTTCTTAATGTTAGTTATTATTCATTTTTCCAAATAATATACCTTAGCAGAACAATGCTTTCTTTATTTTTTTAAATTTATTTAATTTATTTATTTATTTAGGCTGTGCAGCCTGCAGGATCTTAGTTCCCCAACCAGGGATTGAACCCATACCCCCTGCTGTGGAAGCACAGAGTTTTAACCACTGGACCACCAGAGAAATCCTCCACCATTGGTTGTTTAGTAGTATATTGTTTAGCCTCCATGTGTTTGTGTTTTTTGTAGTTTTTTTTCCTTGTAGTTGATTTCTAGTCTTTAATCATTGCATTTGGATAAGTGCTCAGTATGGTTTCATTCTTCATGAATTTACTGAGACTTGTTTTGTGGTCTAGCATGTGGTCTATCCTGGAGAATATTTCATGTGCACTTGAGAAGAATGTGTATTCTGCTGTTTTTGGATGGAATATTCTGTAGATATCTGTTAATCTATCTGGTCTAATGTGTCATTTAAGGGCAGTGTTTCCTTATTGGTTTTTCTGCCTGGATGATCTGTTCATTGAGGTAAGCAAGATCTTAAATTCTCCACTATTATTGTGTTACTGCCAATTTTTTCTTTATGTTTGTTAATATATGCTTTATGTATATGTGTTCCTAGGTTGGGTGCATATATATTTACAATTGTTATATTTTCTTTTTGGATTGATCTCTTTAGCTTTATGTAATATCTTTCTTTGTCTCTTGTTACAGTTTTTGTTTTAAAGTCTATATTGTCTAATATAAATATTGCTACTACAGCTTTCTCTTTGTTTCAATTTGCATGGAATATCTTTTTCCAGCCCCTCACTTCCAATTTGTTTCCTTAGAGTTGATGTGAGTCTCTTGTCATTGCATATATGGCTCTTTTTTTTCATCCATTCAGCCACTGTATTTCTTTTGATTGGAGCATTTAGTCTATTTAAATTTAAAGTAATTATTGATAAGTATGTACTTATTGCTATTTTGTTAACTGTTTTGTGGTAGTTTCCACAGTTCATTTTTGTTCACTTCTCCTTTTGCTCTCTTCCCTTGTGGTTTGATGACTATCTTTAGTTTTATGTTTGAATTCCTGTCCCTCTTTTGTGTGTATCTCATATCTCTTGTAAATTTTTGGTTTGTGGTTACCATGAGGTTCATATATAACTATATAACTATATATATATATATATAATTATTTAAGTTGATGATCTCTTAAATTTGAATGCATTCTAATAAGCCTGCATTTTTACTCCCCCCAAAGTTTAATATTTTTCACATCATTTTACACCTTTTGCTTTGTGTATCCCTTAACAACTTGTTGTGAATATAGATGCTTTTACTACTTTTGTCTTTAACCTTCCTACTAGCTTTATAAATGGTTGATCTATCACTTTTATTGTATGTTTCACTTTATTGTATGTTTGTTTGCCTTTGCTTGTCTGTAAATCTCTTCACATCTGAGTGATAGCTTTTCTGGGTAGAGTATTCTTGTTTGTAGGTTTTTTCCTTTCATCACTTTGAATATATCATGCCACTTCCTTCTGGCCTGCAATGTTTATGCTAAAAATTCAGCTGATTTTTCTATGGAAGTTCTCTTGTAACTTGTTTTTCTCTTGCTGATTTTAAAAAATATCCTTTTATCTTTGATGTTGACATTTAATTATGGTATGTCTTGGTGTGGGCTTCTATGGGTTGATCTTGTTTGGGACACTGAGTGCTTCCAGGAACCTGATGTTTGTTTCCATTATGAGGTTAGGGAAGTTTTCAGCTATTATTTCTTCAAATGATTTCTCTGACCCTTCTTCTGGGACCTCTATAACATGAATGCTATTACATTAGATGTTGTCCCAGTGGTCTCTTAAACTGTCCTTTTTTTTTTTTTTTTTTTTTTTTTTTGCAGTATGCGGGCTTCTCACTGCTGTGGCCTCTTCCATTGTGGAGCACAGGCTCCAGACGTGCAGGCTCAGTGACCATGGCTCATGGGCCCAGCCACTCCACGGCATGTGGGATCTTCCTGGACCAGGGCACAAACCCGTGTCCCCTTCATTGGCACGTGGACTCTCAACCACTGCGCCACCAGGGAAGCCCATGTCCTATTTTTTAAAAAAATTTTTTTTTCTTTTTTCAACTTGGGTGATTTTCACTACTGTGTCTTCAGTTTGATCTGTTCCTCTGTATTACATAATATAGTATTGATTTCTTCTAGTGTATTTATTTCAGATATTGTATTTTTCAGCTCTGTTTGGATCCTCTTTATATTTTCTAACTCTCTGTTAGAATTATCACCACATTCATCTATGTTCTCCTGAGTGTAGTGAGCACCTTTATGAACATTATCTTGAATTTCTTACCAGGGAGATTGCTTATCTCCACTTTGTTTAGTTCTTTTTCTGAGGTATTATGAGATTTTTTTCTTTTTCCTTTTTATCATATTCCTCTGTCTCCTCATCTTGCCTAATTCTTTGCTTATTTCTATGTGTTGGATAAGTCAGTTATACTTCCCCATCATTGAGAAGTAGCCTCATGTAGGAGACATCTAATAGACGTCCAACAGCACACTCCCTTCTAGTCACTGGAGCTATATACTCTAGGGGTCTCCCCTATTTGGGTTGCATGGACCCATCTATTGTAGTGAGGCTGACTACTGTGGGTGCTCTGGTGGGCTAGACTGGCCTCCATTCTGTTTGACTCTCAGGTGCTGCCTCATGGCTGCTGGCCTGCTAAGGACAGGGCCAAGTTTTGAAATGGTTGGCTGCTCAGCCTGGGTGGGCCCTGAGCTGGTGTCAGCCTGCTGGTGGGCAGGTAGGCCCTCAGCAATAATAGGTTAGACAGAGGACTCCAAAATGGCACTTGACAACATCAGTGTGCTTGTGGTAGAATGAGCTCCCCCAAATGGCTGTCACCAGTGTCTCTATCCCCAAGGGGAGCTCCATTGCCTCCTGCTTTTCTAGGAGGCTCTCCAAAATCAGCAAGTGGGCTGACCCAGATGCCTTTAAAATTATGGCCCCTACACTGGGACTTGAAATGTGTGAGATTTTGTGTATGCCTTTTACTAGTGGAGTCCCTATTTCCTACAGCCCTCCAATTCTCCTGAATGCAAGCCCCACTAGCCTTCAAAGACAGAAGTTCTAGAGACTCTTCTTCCTGGTGCAGGATGCCCAGGGTGGGGAGCCCAATGTAGGGCTTGGAATTCTTGCTCCTTGGGGAGAACCTCTGAGACTGTGATTATCCTCCCATTTGTGGGTCACATACCTGGTGGTGTGGGTCTCAACTACACAGTGTCTCTGTCCCTCCTCCCCATCTCTTTTATGGTTTCTTCTTTATATCTTCAGTTGCAGAATAATGTTTTCTCCTAGTCTTAGGGTCATTCTCATAGGTAGTCATTCTGTAAATAGGTGTAGTTTTGGTGTGCCCATGGGAAGTGGTGAGTTAAGGATCTTTCTACTCAGCTATCTTCACCACACATCTCTTGAAATTTTAAACAGTGTGGTCAGTATGAGCCTCATTAGGAAGGTGCATTTGAGTGAACTTTTGAATGAAGTTTGGATTTAGCTATGCCAATATTTGGAGGAAAGCATCCCATGTAAAAGGAGTAACTAGTACAAAGGTATTAGATGCATTATAGGCAGGACATTAGAAGACCAGTGAGTCAGGAGCAGAGTGAGAATGGTAGAAAATGAGTTTGTAGAAGGATTGGAGGAACAAAGTCATAAAGGATTCGGGCTTTCATCCTGAGAGAAATGAAGAGACATTGGGGAATTGATACTGTGTTATCTTTAATATATTAAGCTATGTTGAAAATAGGAAGTAATTAAGGTTAAATGAAGTCATAAGGGTGGGCCAATGATTTGATAAGAATAGTGTCTTTATAAGAAGAGACGTTGGAAAACTTGCTTCCTGTCTGTCTGCTATGTGAGTACGCAGTGAGAGGGCTACTATCTGCAAGCCAGGGGGAGCATTCTCAGCAGAAATCAAAAGGAACTGGCTGACACCTACATGCTCAGTCACCAGAACTGTTAGAAAATAATATTTTGTTGTTTTAGCCACCTAGGTGATGGCATTTGGTTATGACAGCCCAAGCAGACTAATATACTACCTCTTCCACAGTACTTCTGATCTTCCTTACAATATAATATTTCTTTATTTGTTTCATTCATTAACTTCCAAGATACTATTTAACTTACATGTTTATTATGTTCTCTGTTTATTGTTTGTCCTCACCCATGTGAATACCGTCTACACAAGAGCATGAATATTTTGTTTTGTTTTGTTCCCTCATACATCCTAAGTGCCTAGATCACTGTCTGAAGGTTTCTTGTTACATTATTGTTGAATGAATGAAAGGGGAGTTCAAATTGCCAGGTGTGACCAACAGTTAATTTCTGTTTTAATCTTGATGTAATTATTTCTGATGCAATGCTAAAAAACAAAATTAGTATAAAATTTATAACTATCCTTCCTCCCAAAGCTACATATATTTATATTCTCCTAGCCATAACTATAGGTTTTAAAGACTCTTACCTAGGGGGAGACATTCAAGATGGCAGAGGAGTAAGATGTGGAGATCACCTTTCTTCCCACAAATACAACAGAAATACATCTACATGTGGAACAACTCCTACAGAACACCTACTGAATGCTGGCAGAAAACCTCAGACTTCCCAAAAGCCTCAGGAGCAGCGGATTAAGTCTCCACAATCAACGTGATGTACCCTGTATCTCTGGAATACCTGAATAGACAACAAATCATCCCAAAATTGAGGCGGTGAAATTTGGGAGCAACTGCAGACTTGAGATATATATTTTTTTCTATTTTTGCGAGTGTGTATGTGTATGCTTCTTTGTGTGATTGTGTATGTATAGCTATGTTTTACAATTTTTCATAGGGTTCTCTCTGTCCTTTTTACTTTTTTTTAAGTATGGTTTTTAGCACTTGTTATCACTGGTGGACTAGTTTTTTGGTTTGGTTGCTCTCTTCTTTCATTCTTTTTAAATTACTTTTTAATTTTTAATAGTTTAAAAAATTATTTTAATAACTTTATTTTATTTATTTATTTATTTTTTATTTTAATCTCCCTTTCCTTTGAAACCATGTGGCTGACAGTCTTGGTGCTCCAGCTGGGTGTCAGGCCTCTGATGAGGGACAGCTGAGTTCAGAATGTTGGCCCACCAGAGACCTCCTGGCTCCATGTGATATCAAATGGTGAAAGATCTCCCAGAGATCTCCGTCACAGAGCTAAGACTCAGCTCCACTCAATGACCAGCAAGCTACAGTGTTGGACAGCCTATGCCAAACAATTAGCAAGACAGGAACACAACCCCACCCATTAGCAGAGAGGCTGCCAAAAATCATAAGGTCACAGACACCCCAAAACACACAACTGGAAGTAGTCCTGCACACCAGAAAGACAAGATGCAGTGCCACCCACCAGAAAACAGGCACCAGTTCCCTACACCAGGAGGCCTACACAACCCACTGAAGCAACCTTAGTCACTAGGGACAGACACCTAAAACAACAGAAAATACGAAGCTACTGCCTGTGAAAAGTAGACCCCAAACACAGTAAGTTAAGAAAAATGAGAAGACAGAGAAACACATAGCAGATGAAGGAGCAAGGTAAAAACCCACCAGACCAAACAAATGAAGAGGAAATGGGCAATCTACCTGAAAAAGAATTCAGAGTAATGATAGTAAAGATGATCCAAAATCTTGGAAATAGAATGGAGAAAACATAAAAATGTTTAACAAGGACCTAGAAGAATGAAAGAGCAAACAAACAATGATGAACAACAACAAAAAAATGAAATTAAAATTTTTCTAGAAGGTATCAGTAGCAGAATAACTGAGGCAGAAGAAACGGATAAGTGACCTGGAAGATAAAATACAGGAAATTACTACTACAGAGTATAATAAAGAAAAAAATAATGAAAACAATTGAGGACATTCTCAGAGACCTCTGGGACACATTAAAAGCAACAACATTCGAATTATAGGGGTCCCAGAAGAAGAAGAGGGAAAAAAAAAGAGGCTGAGAACATATTTGAAGAGATTATAGTTGAAAACTTCCTTAGTATGGGAAAGGAAATAGTCAGTCAAGTCCAGGGAGTGCAGAGAGTCCCATACAGGATAAATGCAAAGAGAAAAATGTCAAGACACATATTAAACAAACTATCAAAAATTAAATTCAAAGAAAAAATATTAAAAGCAGCAAGGGAAAAACAACAAATAATATACAACAGAATCCCCATAAGTCTAACAGCTGGTCTTTCAGCAGAAACTATGCAAAGCAGAAGGGAATGGCAGGACATATTTACAGTGGTGAAAGGGAATAAACCTACAGCCAAGATTACTCTACCCAGCAAGGATCTCATTTAGATTTGAGGGAGAAATTAAAATCTTTGCAGACAAACAAAAGCTAAGAGAATTCAGCACCACCAAACCAGTTTTACAACAAATGCTAAAGGAACTTCTCTAGATAGGAAACACAAGAGAAGGAAAAGACCTACAATAACAAACACAAATCAATTAAGTAAATGGTAATAGTAACATACATATCGATAACTACCTTAAATGTAAATGAATTAAATGCTCCAACAAAAGATACAGACTGCCTGAACAGATAAAAACACAAGACCAGTATATATTCTGTGTACAAGAGAACCACTTCAGACCTAGGGGCACATACTGACTGAAAGTGAGGGGATGGCAAAAGACATTCCATGTAAAGGGAAATCAAAAAAAGCTAGTGTAGCAATTTTCATATGAGAGAAAATAAACTTAAAAATAAAGACTATTACAAAAGACAAAGAAGGACACTACATAAGGATCAAGGGATCAATCCAAGAAGACATAACAATTGTAAATATTTATGCACCCAACATAGCAGCACCTCAATACATAAGGCAAATGCTAACAGCCATAAAAGGGGAAATCATAGTACAGGACACAAAGTAGACTTTAACATCCCACTTTCACCAGTGGAAAGATCATCCAGAATGAAAATAATTAAGGAAACACAAGCTTTAAATGATACATTAAACAAGATGGACTTAATTGATATTTATAGGACATTCCATCCAAAAACAACAGAATACACATTCTTCCCAAGTGCTCATGAAACATTCTCCAGGATACATCATATCTTGGGTCACAAGTCAAGCCTTGGCAAGTATAAGAAAATTGAAATCATATCAAGTATCATTTCTGACCACACTCTATGAGACTAGATGTCATTTACAGGAAAATATCTGTAAAAAATACAAACACAAGGAGGCTAAACAATACACTACTAAATAACCAAGAGATCACTGAAGAAATCAAGGAGGAAATCAAAAAATACCTAGAAACAAATGACAAGGAAAACACAATGACTCAAAAAATATGGGATGCAACAAAAGCAGTTCTAAGAGGAAAGTGTAGAGCAATACAATCTTACCTCAAGAACCAAGAAACATCTCAAATAAACAACCTAACTTTACACCTAAAGCAAATAGAGAAAGGAACAAAAAAACCCCTCAAAGTTAGCAAAAGGAAAGAAATCATAAAGATCAGATCAGAAGTAAATGAAAAAGAAATGAAGGAAACAATAGCAAAGACCAGTAAAACTAAAAGCTTGTTCTTAGAGAAGATAAAAAGAAATTGATAACCATTATCCAGAATCATCAAAAAGAAAAAAAAAAAAAGGGAGAAGACAAATCAATAGAATTAGAAATGAAAAAGAAGTAACAACTGACATTGCAGAAATACAAAGGAGCATGAGAGATTACTACAAGAAACAATATGCCAATAAAATGGACCACATAGAAGAAATGGACAAATTTTTAGAAAAGTACAACCTTCCAAGTCTGAACCAGGAAGAAATAGAAAATATAAACAGACCAATCAAAAGCACTGAAATTGGGACTGTGATTAAAAATCTTCCAACAAGCAAAAGCCCAGGACCAGACGGCTTCACAGGAGAATTCTATCAAACATTTAGAGAAGAGCTAACACCTATCATTCTCAAACTCTTCCAAAATACATCAGAGGGAGGAAGACTCCCAAACTCATTCTATGTGGCAACCATCACCCTGATACCAAAACCAGACAAAGATGTCACAAAGAAAGAAAACTACAGGCCAATATCACTGATGAACATAGATCCAAAAATTCTCAACAAAATACTAGCAAACAGAATCCAAGAGCACATTAAAAGGGTTATACACCATGATCAAATGGGGTTTATCCCAGGCATGCAAGGATTCTTCAATATACGCAAATCAATCAACGTGATACACCATATTAACAATTTGAAGGAGAAAAACCATATGATCATCTCAATAGAAGCAGAAAAAGCTTTGGGCAAAATTCAACACTGATTTATGATATAAACCCTCCAGAAAGTAGGCATAGAGGAACTTACCTCAACATAATAAGGGCCATATATGACAAACCCACAGCCAACATCATTCTCAATGGTGAAAAACTGAAACCATTTCCTCTAAGATCAGGAACAAGACAAGGTTGCCCACTCTTTCCACTATTATTCAACATAGATTTTGCAGTTTTAGCTACAGCAATCAGAGAAGAAAAAGAAATTAAAGGAATCCAAATTGGAAAAGAAGAAGTAAAGCTGTCACTGTTTGCAGAAAACATCGTATTATACATAGAGATTCCTGAAGATGCTACCAGGAAACTACTAGAGCTAGTCAATGAATTTGGTAAAGTAGCAGGATAGAAAATTAATGCACTGAAATCTCTTGCATTCCTATACACTAATGATGAAAAATCTGAAAGAGAAATTAAGCAAACATTCCCATTTACCATTGCAGCAAAAAAGAATAAAATACCTAGGAATAAACCCACCTAAGAAGGCAAAAGACCTGTATGCAGAAAACTATAAGACACTGTTGGAAGAAATTGAAGAGGATACATACAGATGGAGAGATATAGCATGTCCTGGGATTGGTAGAATCAACAATGTGAAAAAGACTATACTACCCAAAGCAATATACAGATTCAATGCAATCCCTGTACAACTACCAATGGCATTTTTCACAGAACTAGAACAAAAAATTACACAATGTGTATGGAAACAGAAAAGACCCCGAATAACCAAATTCATCTTGAGAAAGAAAAATGGAGCTGGAGGAATCAGGCTCCCTGACTTCAGACTATACTATAAAACTACAGTAATAAAGGCAGTATGGTACTTGCACAAAAACAGAAACAGAGATCAATGGAGCAGGATAGAAAGCCCAGAGATAAACCCACGCACATATGGTCAACTAATCTATGACAAAGGAGGCAAGGATATACAATGGAGAAAGGACAGCCTCTTCAATAATTGGTGCTGGGATAACTGGACAGCTACGTGTAAAAGAATGAAATTAGAACATTCCCTAACCCCATACACAAAAATAAACTCAAAATGGATTAAAGACGTAAATGTAAGGCCAGACACTATAAAACTCTTAGAGGAAAACATAGGTAGAAGACTCTATGACATAAATCACAGTAAGAACTTCTTTGACCCACCTCCAAGAGAAATGGAAATAAAACCAAAAATAAACAAATTGGACCTAATGAAACTTGAAAGCTTTTCTGCAGCAAAGGAATCCATAAATAAGACGAAAAGACAGCCCTCAGAATGGGAGAAAATATTTGCAAATGAAGCAACTGACAAAGGATTAATCTCCAAAATTTACAAGCAGCTCAAGCAGCTCAATACAAAAATTCAAGCAAACCAATCCACAAATGGGCTGAAGACCTAAATAGACATTTCTCCAAAGAAGATATACAGATTGCCAACAAACACATGAAAAGATGCTCAATATCACTATTCATTACAGAAATGCAAATCAAAACTACCATGAGGTGTCACCTCACACCATTCAGAATGGTCATCATCAAAAAAATCTACAAAAAATAAGTGCTGGAGAGGGTGTGGAGAAAACGGGACCCTCTTGCACTGTTAGTGGGAATGTAAATTGATACAGCCACTATGGAGAACAGTATGGAGATTCCTTAAAAAAGTAAAAATAGAACTACCATATGGCCTAGCAATCTCACTAATGGGCATATACCCTGAGAAAACCATAATTCAAAAAGAGTCATGTACCACAATGTTCATTGCAGCTCTATTTACAATAGCCAGGGCATGGAAACAACCTAAGTGTCAATCAACTGATGAATGGATAAAGAAGACATGGCATATATATAAATGGAATATTACTCAGCCATAAAAAGTAACAAACTGAGTTTCTGTAGTAGGTGGATGGACCTAGAGACTGTCACACAGAGTGAAATAATTCAGAAAGTGAAAAACAAATACTGTATGGTAACACATATATATGGAATCTAAAAAAAGAAAAAGTTCTGAAGAATGTAAGGGCAGGACAGGAATGAAAATGCAGACATTGAGAATGGACTTGAAGACACAGGGTATGGGAAGTATAAGCTGGGACAAAGTGAGAATGTGGCATTGACATATATACACTACCAAATATAAAATAGATAGGTAGTGGGGAGCATCTGCATATCACAGGGAGATCAGCTCGGTGCTTTGTGACCACTTAGAGGGGTGGGATAGGGAGGGCGGGAGGGAGACTCAAGATGGAGGAGATATGGTGATATATGTATATGTATAGCTGATTCAATTTGTTATGAAGCAGAATCTTACACACCACTGTAAAGCAATTATACTCCAATAAAGATGTTAACAAAAACTAAAGACTCCCACCCCTATTCCATATCCTCTCCATCATCCTTAATTCTAATTTCTCTTTGAAAATGATAAAAGAAAGTTTAGAATTCTGAATTCATTGCTACTTGTAAGGACTATTAAAAAATTGCAAAAAAAAAGAGTTGAAGGTATTAATATTTGAGATGAAATAACATACAATATGAACTAGAATAGAAATATTTTTATAAAATTAGGATTTTTATTTCAAATGCAATATTGTGGAGAGTAAAGATAATGGAGAATGTATATCAAAGGATGCATTTTTAAAGACTTGCATGTATCTTTCTATAAAATTAATCTTTCTAGAACTCTGGAGACAAGTTGGTTTCAAAGAAACTATTCTGCTTCAGAGAGAACACACAGCAACTTTAGTGGAGGACTGCATATTGATTCCAGGAGAAAAACTTGTTAAAATGCTTTTCCTGTTAAAAAATTGTATCCAAAAATTAAATTAAATTAAATTAAATTATATTAAAACAATAAACCTATTCAGTTGATAAATTTAACCACCAATCAGTCCGTGGAAACTATCCACAAAGAGGAGACATATCTACTGATTGAAGAATAGTTAAGAAACATATTTGAATTAAGTAAATAAAGGCCAATCGATTCTTTGATTATAGGTGATTTGGTATTCTTAATCAGACATAGTCAAAAAAACTAAGTCAGCTAATACTGCTCAGTAATACAAATAGGAAAGCAAGTGTTCAAATCAAAAACAAGTAGTTTGAACAGAAAAGGGGGTTTGCAAGTGAAATCATCTATTTCTTATGATTGTTTTCATACTTTCATAATGAATAAACAGCCCCATTCACAGTCACCTGTTTTAAGTCTTATTTTTGGGTGGGTGGCATTGATAAGTTAATTCCAGATGTCCTTGGCTAGAAGGCCCATGTGCGATTCATTACTTCATTTGTCAAAAATGAGGAACTCATTATTCTTTGTATTCATGTTGGCATATAACGGAATTTTAATAGCTTTTTAAATGCTAGCTTATGTGTTGCATTAACTTCATCAGAGAGTTCAAACTGCAGAACTAAATTTTTTTTTCTATCATATGTTTCTACATTAGAGCATATCTCTACTGAAATTGATTTAGGTGAGATAGTAACTATGAAAACAAAAGACCTGCTGCCCAGTGGAGATGATTTGCATCCAAAAGGACTTCTTTCCCTATCACAGGCATGAAAAAAATTATGGTCAGTGTGAGCTAGGGGCAAAACCCAGGAAACATTTGAAACATCTCCTTTAGAACATGCAAAAGGTGAGGACTGCTCTTTGGCTGGCCTGGAGGATGGCAATGCCTCTACCAGTAGCTTCAAGAGATGCTGAGTTTTAGAGAAAGGTGTGACTAACTTAGGTGAGGAACTCCTTGCTAGAGAACTATTACTCTCAAGGGCAAATAAAATTGATCATTTATAGAAATATATTTCTGAAAAAAATATATTTACTTATAAATACAGTACAACCATAGATTTTTTTTATAAGTACTTGCTGAACTGAATTTAAAAAGAACTCTCTACTCAAAAATATTTACAACATTCAAATTAAATTAGAAAAATAAGAATGCAACCTTATATCATGGACTTCTAAATAAATAAACAAATACCTAAAATAGCATGTAATCCAAACAATTAAGCCCTCTATACATACAACACACACACACACAAACACCAACACACACACACACCTCGCTTTTGTCTTTCCCTAGCTTATGCCAAAATATTTTAGTTTATATATGTATATATGCATATATATGTACAAGATATATAGATATATATACACATATCTATCTATCTATCATTATCTATTAATCTATCAAACAACAAAACGTAGAAACAGGTGAGTCAAGGTATGTAAGAAATCAAGAAATAAGAGTAACTAGGAAAATATGGAAGATTAGATGTCCTGGATTGCCGTACCATGTGTTAAGGTAAGAAACACAAGAACATGGGTATGGATGAGCAAGGAAACATATATATGTATTGCAATGTACCCACAAGTGAAACTTCCCAAGAAGTAAGTATTGTAGGCAATGTGGCAAGACTGGGCAGGGAACATAGCCACAAGCAGGAGAATGAGTTTCCTGAGTGCACAACATGATATCTGAAGGTGAATCCATTTCCTTTCAGCATAGCAAAGGGTTTGGGCTCTCACACTAAGGATGATGTGGGAGCATCTTATAAATGGAGGTTATAAGAATTCTTGTATAAACCTGTTCATGTGGTCTGAATTTGTGTCCTTTCCAGAATTATCTACTGAACATAGACATTCCCCCAATTTCTTGACTCTGCATATTATTATAGGGTTAAAATGGAGCCAGGAATGAGTCTAATACTCACAATTACATATATTACAAGATAAATATATACGCATGTATAGTACACTATAAAGATAATCATACTGAATTCTATGAATTAATATAGGAACCTAATAACAAGAAAAACCTGAATTGTGGGACTTCCCTGGTGGCACAGTGGTTAAGAATACACCTGCCAGAAGACCTCAGACTTCCCAAAAGAGTGCGCAAGGAGAGGGGGTATGGAGCACTGCATAAACGAGCTCCAGAGATGGACATGAGGCACAGCTGTCAGTGAGGACACCAGAGATGGGCATGAAATGATAAAGCTTCTGCTGCAGCCACCAAGAAGCCTGTGTGCAAGCACAGGTCACTATCCAACCTCTCCTCCCAGGAGCCTGTGCAGTCCACCACTGCCAGGGTGCCGTGATCCAGGGACAACTTCCCCAAGAGAACACATGGCATGCCTCAGGCTGTTGCAACATCACGCTGGCCTCTGCTGCCACAGGCTCAACCTCCATTCCGTACCCCTCCCTCCCCCTGGCCTGAGTAAGCTAGAGCCCCCTAATCAGCTGCTACTTTAACACCATCCTGTCAGAGTGAAGAAGAGATGCGCTCAGGTGACCTACATGCAGAAGCGGGCCCAAATCCAAAGTTGAAGCCCAAGAGCTGTGCGAACAAAGGAGAGAAAGGGAAATTTCTCCAAGCAACCTCAGGAGCAGCAGATTAAATCTCCACAATCAACTTGATGTATCCTGAATCTCTGGAATACCTGAATAAACAATGAATCATCCCAAAATTGAGGCAGTGGACTTTGACAGCAACTGTAGACTTGGGGTTTGCTTTCTGAATCCAATTTGTTTCTGGTTTTATGTTTATCTTCGTTTCATATTTAGAGTTTATTATCATTGGTAGATTTTTTTATTGATTAGGTTGCTCTCTTCCTTTTTTTTTTACAATATAGATATAATTGTTTTTTTCCTTTTTCTCTTTCTGTGAGTGTGTATGTGTATGCTTCTTTGTGTGAGTTTATCTGTATATCATTGCTTTTACCATTTGTCCTAGGGTTCTTTCTGTCTGTTTATTTTTTGTTTTTGTACCTTTTTGGTATAGTTTTTATCACTTGTTTTCATTGATAAATTTGTTTATTGGTTTGGTTGCTCTCTTCTTTCTTTCTTACTTTCTTTTTTAATGACTTTTTATTTTTTTACATTTAATGACATATTTTTTAATTTTAATAAATTTGTTTTATTTTATTATCTTTTTTCCTTTTTTATTCTCCCTTTTCTTCTGAGCCATGTGGCTGATGGGGTCTTGGTGCTCTGGCTGGGTGTCCAGCCTATGCCTCTGAGGTGGGAGAGCTGAGTTCAGGACATTGGTCCACCAGAGACCTCAGGGGTCAATGTAATATCAAAAGGCAAAAGCTCTCCCACAGATCCCATCTCAATGCTAAGACCCAGCTCCACTCAATGACCAGCAAGCTACAGTGCTGAACACCCTATGCCAGAAAACTAGGAAGACAGGAACACAACATCCAGTAGCAGAGAGACTGCCTAAAATAATAATAAGATCACCGACACCCCAAAACATACTACCAAACACAGTTCTGCCCACCAGAAAGACAAGAAACAGCCTCATCCACCAGAACGCAGGCACTAGTCCCCTCCACCAGGAAGCCTACCCAACCCAATGAACCACCCTTAGTCACTAGGGGCAGACCCCCAAAACAATGGGAACTATGAACATGGAGCCTGCAAAAAGAAGACCCCCAAACACAGTAAGTTAAACAAAATGAAAAGAAAGAGAAATACACGGCAGATGAAGGAGCAAGGTAAATACTCACCAGACCAAACAAATGTATCAGAAATAAGCAATCTACCTGTAAAAGAATTCAGTGTAATGATAGTAAAGATGATTCAAAATCTTGGAAACAGAATGGATGAAACACAAGAAATGTTTAACAAAGATCTAGAAAAACTAAAGAGCAAAGAAACAAGGATGAACAACACAGTAGATAAAATTAAATATTCTCTAGAAGGAATCAATAGCAGAATAAATGAGACAGAAGAACTGATAAGTGACCTGGAAGATAAAATACTGGAAATAACTACCACAGAGCAGAATAAAGAAAAAAGAATGAAAAGAATTGATGACAGTCTCAGAGACCTCTGGGACCACATTAAACACACCAACATTAAAAGTATAGGGGTCCGGGCTTCCCGGTGGCGCAGTGGTTGAGAGTCCGCCTGCTGATGCAGGGGACACGGGTTCGTGCCCCAGTCCGGGAAGATCCCACATGCCGTGGAGCGGCTGGGCCCGTGAGCCATGGCCGCTGAGCCTGCGCGTCCGGAGCCTGTGCTTCGCAACGGGAGAGGCCACAACACTGAGAGGCCCGCGTACCGCAAAAAAAAAAAAAAAAAGTATAGGGGTCCAAGAAGAAGAAGAGATAAAGAAAGGGACTGAGAAAATATTTGAAGAGATTATAGTTGAAAACATCCCTAATATGGGAAAGGAAACAGTCAATCAATTTCAGGAAGTGCAGAGAGTCCCATACAGGATAAATCCAAGGAGAAACACACCAAGACACATACTAATCAAACTATCAAAAATTAAATACAAACAAAAAATATTAAAAGCAGTAAGGGAAAATCAACAAATAACATACAAGGAAATCCCCATAAGGTTAACAGCTGATCTTTCAGCAGAAACTCTGCAAAGCAGAAGGGAATGGCAGGACATATTTACAGTGGTGAAAGGGAAAAACCTACAACCAAGATTACTGGACCAGCAAGGATCTCAATCAGATTTGACAGAGAAATTAAAACTTTTACAGACAAGCAAAAGCTAAGAGCATTCAGGACCACCAAACCAGCTTTACAACAAATGCTAAAGGAATTTCTCTAGGCAGGAAACACAAAAGAAAGAAAAGACCTACAATAACAAACCCATATCAATTAAGAAAATGGTAATAGGAACTACATATCAATAACTACCTTAAAGGTAAATGGATTAAATGATCCAACTAAAAGATATACACTGCCTGAATGATTACAAACACAAGACCTGTATATATGCTGTCTACAAGAGACCCACTTCAGACGTAGGGAGATGTACAGACTGAAGGTGAGGGGATGGCAAAAGACATTCCATGCAAATGGAAATCAAAAGAAAGCTGGAGTAGCAATTCTCATCTCAGAAAAAAATATACTTTAAAATAAAGACTATTACAAGGGACAAAGAAGGACACTACATAATGATGACAGGATCAATCCAAGAAGAAGATATGAGAATTGTAAATATTTATGCACCCAACATAGGAGCACCTCAATACATAAGGCTAATGCTAACAGCCTTCAAAGGGGAAATCGACAGTAACACAATAATACTAGGGGACTTTAATACCCCACTTTCACCAATGGACAGATCATCCAAAATGAAAATATATAAGGAAACACAAGTTTTAAATGATACATTAAGCAAGATGGACTTAATTGATATTTATAGCATATTCCATGCAAAATGAGCAGATTATACTTTTGTCTCAAGTGCTAATGGAACATTCTCCAGGATAGATCATATCTTGGGTCACAAATCAAGCTTTGGTAAATTTAAGAATATTGAAATCAAATAAATTAACTTTTCTGACCACAATGCTTTGAGACTAGATATCAAATAGAGGAAAAAATCTGTAAAAAATACAAACACTTGGAGGGTAAACAATACACTACTAAATAACCAAGAGATCACTGAAGAAATCAAAGAGGAAATCAAAAAAATACCTAGAAAAAAAGGACAAAGAAAACACAATGACCCAAAACCTATGGGATAGAGCAAAAGCAGTTTTAAGAGGGAAGTTTAGAGCAATACTATCCTACCACAAGAAACAACTCAAATAAACAACCTAACTTTACACCTAAAGCAACTAGAGAAAGAAGAACAAAAATCCCCAAAGTTAGCAGTAGGAAAGAAATCATAAAGAACAGATCAGAAATAAATGAGAAAGAAATGAAGAAAACAATAGTAAACATCTATAAG
The DNA here is from genome assembly GCF_039906515.1 of Pseudorca crassidens. NCBI lineage: Eukaryota > Metazoa > Chordata > Mammalia > Artiodactyla > Delphinidae > Pseudorca > Pseudorca crassidens. Next base: position 76,653,630 of record NC_090304.1, on the reverse strand, counting down.
AGTAAAAGCTGGTTCTTTGAGAAGATAAACAAAATTTATAAACCATTAGACTGACTCATTAAGAAAAAAAGGGAGAAGACTCAAATCAACAGTATTAGAAACGAAAAATAAGTAACAACTGACACTGCAGAAATACAAAGGATCATAAGAGATAATTACAAGCAAGTATATGCCAAGAAAATGGGCAACATGGAATAAATGGACAAATTCTTAGAAAAGGACAACCTTCCAAGACTGAACCAGGAAGAAATAGAAAATCTAAACAGACCAATCACAAGCACTGAAATTGAGACTGTGATTAAAAACCTTCCAAACACAAAAGCCCAGGACCAGATGGCTTCACAGGCAAATTCTATCAAACATTTAGAGAATAACTAACACTTATACTTCTCAAACTCTTTCAAAATATAGCAGAGGGAGGAACACTCTCAAACTCTTTCTACAATGTCACCATCACCCTGATACCAAAACCTGAAAAAGATGTCACAAAGAAAGAAAACTACAAGACAATATCACTGATGAACATAGATGAGAAAATCCTCAACAAAATATTGGAAACAGAACCCAACAGAACATTAAAAGGAACATATAGCATGCTGAAGTGGGGTTTATCCCAGGAATGCAAGAATTCTTCAATATATGCAAATCGATCAATGTGATAAACCATACTAACAAATTGAAGGGAAAAAAACATATGATCATCTCAATAGATGCAGAAAAAGCTTTAGACAAAATTCAACACCGATTTATGATATAAACCCTCCAGAAAGTAGGCATAGAGGGAACTTACCTCAACATAATAAGGGCCATGTATAACAAACCCACAGCCAACATCGTTTGCAATGGTGAAAAACTGAAACCATTTTCTCTAAGATCAGGAACAAGACAAGGTTGTCCACTCTCACCACTGTTATGCAACATAGTTTTGGAAGATTTAGCCACAGCAATCAGAGAAGAAAAAGAACGTTAAGGAATCCAAATTGGATAAAAGAAGTAAAGCTGTCACTCTTTGCAGATGACGTGATACTATACATAGAGAATCCTAAAGACGCTACCAGAAAACTACTAGAACTAATCAATTAATTGGATAAAGTAGCAGGATACAAAATTAATGCACAGAAATCTCTCACATTCCTTTACACTAATGATGAAAAATCTGAAAGTGAATTTAAGGAAACGCTCCCATTTACCATTGCAATGAAAAGAATAAAATACCTAGGAATAAACCTACCTAAGGAGACAAAAGATCTGTGTGCAGAAAACTATAAGACACTGATGAAAGAAATTAAAGATGATACAAATAGATGGAGAGATATACCATGTCCTTGGATTGGAAGAATCAACATTGTGAAAATGACTCTACTACCCAAAGCAAACTACAGATTCAATGCAATCCCTATCAAACTACCACTGGCATTTTTCACAGAACTAGAACAAAAAAAATCACAATGTGTATGGAAACACAAAAGACTCTAAATAGCCAAAACAACCTTGACAAAGAAAAATGGAACTGGAGGAATCAGACTCCCTGACTTCAGACTATACTACAAAGCTACAGAAATCAAGACAGTATGGTAGTGGAACAAAAACAGAAATATAGATCAACGGAACAGGACAGAAAGCCCAGAGATAAACCCATGCACATATGGTCATGTTATCTTTGATAAAGGAGGCAAAAATATATAATGGAGAAAAGACAGCCTCTTCATTAAGTGGTGCTTGGAAAACTGGACAGCTACATGTAAAGGAAAGAAATTAGAACACTCCCTAACACCATACACAAAAATAAGCTCAAAATGGATTAAAGACCTAAATGTAAGGTCAGACACTATAAAACTCTTAGAGGAAAATATAGGCAGAACACTCTATGACATAAATCACAGCAAGATCTTTTTTGACCTACCACCTAGAGAAATGGAAATAAAAACAAAAATAAACTAATGGGATCTAATGAAACTTAAAAGCTTTTCCACAGCAAAGGAAACCATAAACCAGATGAAAAGACAACCTTCAGAATGGGAGAAAATATTTGCAAGTGAAGCAATTGACAGAGGATTAATCTCTAAAATTTACAAGCAGCTCAATATCAAAAATCAAACAACCCAATCCAAAAATGGGCAGAAGACCTAAATAGACATTTCTCCAAAGAAGATATACAGATTGCTAAGAAACAGATGAAAGGATGCTCAATATCACTATTCATTAGAGAAATGCAAATCAAAACTAAAATGAGGTATCACCTCACACCAGTCAGAATGGCCATCCTCAAAAAATCTACAAACAATAAACACTGGAGAGGGTATTGAGAAAAGTGAACCCTCTTGCACTGTTGGTGGGAATGTAAATTGATACAGCCACTATGGAGAACAGTATGGAGATTCCTTAAAAAACTAAAAATAGAACTACCATATGACCCAGTAATCCCACTACAGTGTATATACCCTGAGAAAGCCATAATTCAAATAGAGTCATGTAGCACAATGTTCATTGCAGCTCTATTTACAATAGCCAGGACATAGAAGCAATCTAAATGTCCATCGACAGATTAATGGATAAAGAAGATGTGGCACATATATAAAATGGAATATTACTCAGCCATAAAAAGAAACAAAATTTAATTATTTGTGGTGAGGTGGATGGACTCAGAGACTGTCATACAGAGTGAAGTAATTCAGAAAGAGAAAAACAAATACTGTATGCTAACACATATATATGCAATCAAAAAAAATGTTTCTGAAGAGCCTAGGGGCAGGACAGGAATAAAGATGCAGACATGGAGAATGGACTCGAGGACACAGGGAGTGGGAAGGGTAAGCTGGGATGAATTGAGAGAGTGGCATGGACATGTATGCACTACCAAATATAAAATGGATAGCTAGTGGGAAGCCACTGCCTAGCACAGGGAGATCAGCTTGGTGCTTTGTGACCACCTAGATGGGTGCGGTAGGGAAGGTGGGAAGGAGATGCAAGAGGGAGGAAATATGGGGATATATGTATGTTTATAGCTGATTCACTTTGTTATAAAGCAGAAACTAAGACACTATTGTAAGGCAATTATACTCCAATAAAGATGTTTAAAAAAAGAAAGGAAAAATGAATCCATCTGCCAGTGCAAGGGACACAAGTTCAAGCCCTGGACCAGGAAGGTCCCACATGCCATGGAGCAACTAATCCCGTGTGCCACAACTACTGAGCCCATGTGCCTAGAGTCCATGCTCTCCAAAATGAGAAGCCACCGTAATGAGAAGCCCATGCACCCGAACAAAGAAAAGCCCCAGCTCCCCACAACTAGTGAAAGCTTATGCAACAACAAAGACCGAACCCAACCAAAGTAAAATAAATATATAAATAAAATTAAGAAAAAAAAGAAAAACCTAAATTGTATTTCGCATGTGGATGAATACACTTTCTTTCCCCTAAATTTCAAATTTTTACCCAAAAACAATTTTCTGCTCAAATTTAATTTATTTAAGCAATGAGATGGACCACTTTACTCCTATAACATTCAGATTGAGTTTTATGGTTACTGCACTCAGATATTTTACTGACTTTATATTTCACTTCTATGCAGGTAAATCCATTTTATATTTAGATAGAAAATAAAATCACAAATCCCTGCTCAGTATGGACAACTGCTTCTGAAGATTACATTTTATAGATACTGTACACTTTTTCACCAATATGCTAAATTGGTGATAACTATCAACTGAGTGTAATTTCACATATCCTTGCAGACAGCCACATTTGAAGAGGGAAGGGAAGTTTAGTTATAACGTGATGAGAAAACCTTCAGGGAAGAAAATTATTTTTAAAATAATGCAAGTGGAAGGCAAACATCTTAGAAGTAAGCATTAAAATGCTGTATTGTTTTAAATAATGTGATTTTATGTTAGATTTTCTTTTTATAAATAAAACAGATGTGTGACTCTAAAGGGGTAGCCCAAGGAACTGGAGTAATGGAGCAGTTCTGTATCTGTCTTGGTAGCGATTTGAATAGATATAATAAAATTTCATAGAATTTTATGGAACTATACCCTAAAAATATTGCATGTAAAAAAAGGTGAAATTTGAATATGATCTGTGGTTTATAGCATTGTATCAATGTCAGTTTCCTGATTTGATCATTGTGCCATTGTTATGTAGAATATTTTCATTGGGGCAAGGTGAGGGATGGGCCCACAGGGAATCTTTGTATTATTTTTGCAACTTTTATGTGAGTCTAAGGTTATTTCAATAAACAAAGATAAATGATGTGGTCCTTCCTTGGGAAATGAGAAAAGAAGAAAGAAAAGTGACTTTATAAAAAGAAGGCAACAATGATTAATATTGTCATAAATAATAAAACTTCCAGAATCCAAAATAATCCTACTAAGATTGTTAGCAAATATAGCTCATGACATAGGAAACTGCTCTGGTGGTGTCTGACATTGCCTTAGAGCCTCTTACCTGTTTTTACTGTTTGCCAGCCCAGGGAGAAGGGGCTGCGAGCCTGCAAGTTGTATGAGGAGATTGGGCTGTGGTTGTCAGTAGCTGGACTCCAGGAAAGTGTGGCTGTGCTCTCAGTGATTTCCTCAACGATCACTATCCCTGGTGGGCCTGGGGGACCTATAAGCAAAAGGGAATGGATAAAGTTAAGGTCAAGCCATGAGAAATTGTATTTCCAGTAAGGACCCAACAAAACTAGTAAGTATCTTAATGAAATACATATTTAGTAATGAACGTTGACAGTAAAAAGTAAATGAGATGCATGTTGGTTTCCATGATTTCTGGGGATAACTTAATTATAGTTTAGATTTTTTTTTCTAATACTTTGTGCTTGGAGGCAGTTAGCATTGCATTTTATAGAAGAGGAAAATATAATTAAAAACAAATACAAGGATTTGAATGTCAGGAGCAACTATGACTCTTGAAATCAATCACAGCTTACAGAAGCAACAACAGAGTGATAGGCAATGCTATCAGGAACAGAAACAATCCCATCATTACCACAAACCTACAGGTGTATGGCCCTAATTTTCATGTTCACGAAGAGTACAGTGTGCAAATAGTGTGATGTACCTATCAAGTAGCTTAAATTCAAACAGGGAGTGCTTCCCTGGTGGTGCCGTGGTTGAGAATCTGCCTGCCAATGCAAGGGACAAGGTTTCGAGCCCTGGTCTGGGAAGATCCCACATGCCGCGGAGCAACTAGCCCCGTGAGCCACAACTACTGAGACTGTGCGTCTGGAGCTTGTGCTCCGCAGCAAGAGAGGCCGCGACAGTGAGAGACCCGCGTACTGTGATGAAGAGTGGCCCCCGCTCGACGCAACTAGAGAAAGCCCACGCACAGAAACGAAGACCCAACATAGCCAAAACAAAAAAATTCAAACAGGGAACAATGAAAGGCTCTGAAATAATGAGATTTCAGACCAAGAAAGAGTATATACTAGAAGTGAGACATGGAAAAATGATTAGATGATGATAATGATGATGACTTTGGTGAGGGTGAGAAGATGATGAATTAGAGAAGATTATTGCCCTTTTTGATCATAAAAAGTTGGTATAGAATAGTGATTATCAAGTGATGTGCACGTAGACTCCAGCTTCAAAAAACAACCAAGATCTGATATGAGGAGAAATATACCTCTGTATTACTACTTCTAAAACAGGGATTTCTAATAACATTCAAAAATATGTAGAGTGTTGATATTTTAGTGGCTAAGAACAATGCCAGTTTCCTTATTAACATTTTTGTATTCCCAAATATGGACAATGCAAGCTGCAAGAATGCTTTTATTTTCAATGAAAAATATAATCCACCTTTAAATATTTTATTTTCCAAATTAGTCCTTATGTAGCAAGTTGCTCTCTGGATTTGGGGATTATGAAGTCTGAGCAGTAAGGGCTGACCTAGACTGTAAGGAGCTAAGAAATGGTGGAATGCTAAAGAGATGGAGACAGTAAAGACCTCTGAGTACAAAATAAGGAAGGGACGATGAGATGGACAAAGTGTTTTTTAAACATCACCAAGTGAATGACATTTTTAGGAAATGAGAAATGAGTGTTTTATCAAGAGTAAGAAGAACCAGCAGTGGCTAGCAGAGACTCAAGACTTAGAAGACAAGGACTATTCCATCAGAAAGGTGACAAAAGACTGGGATTGTGAGCAAATGTGTAGAGGATAACCATGAGCAGTGGCATACCTTTTTCCTCTGAGAGCAATTAAGGAAGAAACAATGAATAGAGAGATAAAGCTTTTGAAATGTTAAGAAGGGAAGCTGGGAGAGCTCATTTGGGAAGGTTCTCCTTTTTTCACTAAAGAAGGAAAAATTATCCACAGAAAGTGAAGGTTGTTGGGTGAGAATGGGATTGGGAGCTAGAGGAGAATGGAAAATGTCTGAAAAAGCCCATGATAAAAGAGGAAAGACATGAAGAAGAGGGAAATATAAGTATTTTGGAATAGTCCTGGAGTTCAAGTTTGGTTCAATAACATAATTTTGAAGTGGAACTGACCAAGTCAACAAATAGGTTAGAAAGCCAGGACCAGGGCCAGAAAAAGTGGTTAATTGGGTCAATTTAGATTTAGTTTACAAATTTGATATGACATCATCAAAGTTGCCAATGGTATAAATGACCATAGTCTCAAGGAGGACTAGAGAGTCAAGTGAAGCCAGAATGGTGTTGGCAGACTAGAATAAAAGAGCAGAGTCCAGGAAACCAGGTTTTTATGAGGGGAAGATGTAAGAATAAGAAATTGTGAGAAGAAAATAGTAGGATTTGTGATTTAAGTGTAGGGAACTTTTGATGAGAATTTGTGTTTATCTGGAATGAAGTGGGAAATATAATTATTAGGTCAAGGACTTATGGAAGAATATGTTTGATGTGTCACCAATATAAATTAAAGTTCAGAGTATTAAAATGGTAGCTAAGAAGGAGGTGTGGAAGATAAATGAGATCCAGGTACTGAAGATGTCTAACAAGTTGTTAGACTGCAGTGACATGGATATGGAGGAGTGAGTCTAACGATAATAAAGATAAGAATATTAACTGTAATAATAATACCAATAGCTACCATATCCTCACTGTACTGTATTAAGTCATTAAGTATTTTGCAAACATTAACTTGTTCACCTATTTCTATGTCTCTGTGAGGTGGGCATTATAATCCCTATTTCATAGAGGACATAAGGGAATCTCAAAGAACTAGTTTGGTCGATTAATAATAAATAAGTTACATAGTCAATAACCTTACTATACGTTAGGTGTTACACTAGGCAGTAGGTATCAGAGAATCCCTTCTAGTGAGGAGAAATTATTCACCCAAGTAGCTCTGCTAGTGAATGGCACAGCAGAGATCTGAATTCAGATCTGATTGTAAAGCCTGATTTGTTCAAGAAAGCAAGGATTACAGAGATCCTTCTTCCTTTTCCTGTTAATTATGGAGTACTTTCAGTTGAAGGAATGAAAGAAAGAGAAAAAGTGTGTGTTGGGGAATGACACATTTAAATTATGTAGTAGAGATAAACATAACATTGAAGAAACTGTTTAGGACTTTGTGGCAGTCTGTGTATGAGATAGCCACCAACACTTTCTTTCCTCCTTGTACATGCAGGTCATTCCCTTTTTGAAAGGTGAATCCTATTCTTTCAATCCCGTTGAATTTGGGTTGGCCTGTGACTACAGGCATACTTCAGTGATTTTTTTCTAGATGACCATAATAAAGCTACTATTGCAATAAAGCAAGTCATACAATTTTTTTTTTGATTTCTAAGTGCATATAAAATTATGTTTACATCATACTATAGTCTATCAAGTGTGCAATAACATTATTTCTATAAAAGCAATGTACATACCTTAATTAAAAATACTTTATTGCTAAAAACTGCTAACCATTATTTGAGCCTTCAGTAGGTCATAATCTTTTAGCTGGTGGAGGGTCTTGTCTCAAAATTGACAGCTGCTGACTGATTGAGGTGGTGGTTGCTGAAGGGTGGGGTGGCTGTGGCAGTTTCTTAAATTAAGTCAACAATGAAGTTTGCCACATAGATTGACTGTTCCTTTCATGAATGAGTTCTCTGTAACATACTATGATGCTAGATAACATTTTACCCAAAGTAGAATTTCTTTCAAAATTGGAGTCAGTCCTCCCAAACAATTTTCATAATTGTTTCAACAATTTTCATAGCACCTTTGCCAAGGTAGTTTCCATCCCAAGAAACCATTTTCTTAACACATCTGTAAGAAGTAACTCTTCATTTGTTAAAGTTGTATCATGAGAATGCAGGAATTCAGTCACAGCTACAACCTACACTTCAAACTTTAGTACTCTTGCTATTTGCACTACATCTTCCTCTACTGAAGTCTTGAATCCCTCAGTCATCCATAAAAGTTGGAATCACCTCCTTCCGAATTCCTGCTAATGTTGATATTTTGACTTCTTCCCATGAATCACAAATGTGTATAATGGAATTATGATGGTGAATCCTTTCCTGAAGGTTTTCAGTTTATTTTACTCAGATCCATCAGAGGAATCACTGTCTATGGCAGTTGTAGCCTTATGAAATGTATTTCTGAAATAAAAAGACTTGAAAGTCAAAATTACTCCTTGATCCATGGGCTGCAGAATGGATATTGTGTTAGCAGGTATGAAAACAACATAAATCTTGTTGTACATCTCCATCAGAGCTCTTGGGTCACCAGGTGCATTATCATTGAGCTGTAATATTTTGAAAGAAATCTTTTTTCTCTGAGCAGTAAGTCTCAACAGTGGGCTTCAAATATTGAGTAAACCATGTTGTAAACAGATATACTGTCACCCATGCTTTGTTGTTCCACTTATAGAGCACAGGCAGAGTATATTTAGGCCCTAGGATTTTCAGAATGGTAAATGAGCATTGGTTTCAACTGAGAGTCACCAGCTGCATTAGCCCCTAACAAGAGAGTCAACCTGCCTGTTGAAGCTTTGAAGTCATGCATTGACATCTCCTCTCTAGCTGTGAAAGTCCTAGATGGCATCTTCTTCCAATAGAAGGATGTTTCATGTACATTGAAAATAAGTTATCCAGTGGAGCCATTTTTATTAATTATCCTAGCTAGATATTCTGGATAACTGGCTGCAGCTTCTACATCAGCACTTGCTGCTTCACCTTGTACTTTTATGTTATGGAGATGGTTTCTTTCCTTAAACCTCAGGAACCAACCTCTGCTACTTTCAAACTTTTCTTTTGCAGCTCTCTCACCTCAGTCTTCATAAAATTGAAGAGAGTTAGGGCTTTGCTCTGGATTAGGCATTGGCTTAAGGGAATGTTGTGGCTGGTTTGATCTTCTGTTCAGAACTAAAACTTTCTTCATATCAGCAATAAGCCTCTTTTGCTTTCTTATCATCTGTGTATTCACTGGAGTAGCACTTTTAATTTCCTTCAAAAACTTTCCTTTGCATTCAAGAGACATAGATTTCAGCTAATCTCAACTTTAGACATGCTTTCCTCTCTAAGCTTAATCATTTCTAGCTTTTGATTTAAAGTGAGAGACCTGAGACACTTTCTTTAACTTGAACACTTAGAGGCCATTGTAGTGTTATTAACTAGTCCAATATCAATATTGTTGTGTCTCAGGGAATAGGAAGGCCCAAGGAGAGGGAGAGATATAGGGAGACAGATGGTCAGCGGAGTGATAAGAACACATACAACATTTATCAGTTAAATTTGCTTTCTTATATGGGTGTAGTTCATGGTGCCCCCAAACAATTGCAATTGTAGTATCAAATATCACTGATTGCAGAGTACCATAACAAATACAACAATAATAAAAAAGTTTTAAACATTGCAAAAATTACCAAAATGTGACACAGAGACACAAAATGAGAAAATGCTTTTGGAAAAATTGTGCTGATAGACTTCTTTGATGCAGGGTTGCCACAAACCTTCAATTTATAAAAAATACAATATCTGCAAAGTGCAATAAAGTACAATAAAATGAAGTGTGCCTATATTTGACCCAGATGACAATGGTAGAAGTGACACAGCATAACTTTTGAGGAGAAATCATAAGAAGTTTTGCAGCTTCATCCCATGTCTCCTGGAATGCTTATGGGAAAATCCAGCTGCCTAGTTAGAAGTCCTATTAAACTGAGCTACCATTCTGTCAGGAAGTCCAAGCTAGCCATTTGGAGAATCCCATGGAGAGAGGGATATCCAACTTGCCCTCAGCTATTCCAGTCATCTCAGCCCAGGCACCAGACATGTGAAGAAGCCTTCAAGTGATTCCAGCTTCAGCCACCTTTAGACACATGTGCATGAGAAATCCCTGCTAAGAACGTAGCTATGCCTGTCAGCTGACAAAACCGTGAGAGCAAATAATGTATGGATATTTTAAGCCACAAATTTTGGGGAAACAATGGATAATTGGAACAGACTTCAAAATAGTCTGATTTGAGAGTTTGTTCATAGGTAGGGAATTTGTCAGGAGAATCTTTAACATGCTTTGAAAAAAGACTTGAAATTTAGCTATTGCATTCAAATAAGAATAACTACCAACATAATTCATTTATTAAGTTCTTCCATATTGTTCCATTTCACCCATTCTATTCATTTATGTCTTCAGAAAGAATTAACGATCACCTACATGTGAGGCATGATAGGAGATATTGTGGAAAGTAACTATTAGTTAACTTAAATAAAATAATTTGCCTTTCTGAGTATTAAATCTCTACTAAAATATTTAAATTATTTCTCTTAAAAAACATATATTTCTTTTAATAATAGGCAATAATTACTCTAAATACTTTTAAAAACTTCAGCTGGAACAAAAAATGGAACTTACAACATAATTAATAAATCCCCAAGTATTTTTCTTTATATTTGGCTATTTTCCCAAATATAGTCCTTAGCAAAATAATCAGTGACAGTGAACAAGATTTATGTACCCAGGATGCTGATTGTGGCTGTGCAATTATGTATAATTACAAGCCACTGTAAATAATTAATTGTCCAATAATCATGTAATGTTTAAATCATAAAACCTTAAAATAAAATAGTAGGCAGCCATTAAACTGCCTAATATTTAGGACACTTTAATGATATGGGAAATGTTCACAAAAAAAACCAGAATGCAAAATTATATGTTAATATAAATGTATAAATAGTAATTTGCCTAATGTGTATAGGAAAAGACTGGAAAGAAATGCATTAAAGTGTACATGGTGGTTATTGCTTGGAGCTGAAGCTATAATGATTTAAATTTTATTCTTTATACTTGTTTGGATTTTCCAATTCTGTACAATAAGTATGTATTACTTCTAAAATTATTTTAAAAGTCATTATTTTAAACAATGCTTCCATATTGTGATATGTATGTACTATTCTAAGTAAATTCTATTTAACTAAGCATTTGCTTATTCCTAGTATGTGTGTGGAAAGCACTGTGCTGAGTGGTGGGAGAAAGGTGGGGGAAATGGTTTATAGGAGGATAAAATAGGGTTCCAACCCCAGGTGTGTTTAAAATCCAGGGCAGAGAGAGATCTTTTACAAAAAACTAATGCCAGGCAATAATAACGTTGCACATTAGTACATATGACATCTCATTATAGCACTTGTTACATTGGCTATAATTATTTTTATGTAAGTTCCATCTGTCTGAATATTCAGCATGGTAATTGGTATATATTAGTCCCTCAGTAAATATCTGTAGAAGAAGAGATGAAAGGGAGAAGGGAGAAGAAGGAAGAAGAGATGTGGAAAGACGAAAGGAGATTTGTTTTGAATTTGAAATGCTGTGTAAAAACTAAAAAGTTTTAAAATAAAGTAATTATCATGTAAGACAAAGATCCAATATGACAGCCTCTTTTTTTGTTAAATCAAAATATTTGAGTTAACAGTTTTTTTGTTTTGTTTTGTTTTGTTTTTCAGTTAAGAGTAGAGTAGGTTGGTAATAAAAATGAAAGACTAGGTCCACGAACGAAGAAAACATTTTCATATGATTTAATACTAAGGCTCATCATTATTAGAAACTTAGAGTATTAAGGTCTATGGACAGACAACTTTTTTACATCTTTGTAAATCTGAAAGATTGTTATGAATACAGTATTATAAAAATTAGTGATGAACCAAGATGGCGGAGTAGAGGGATGTGCTCTCACTCCCTCTCGTGAGAACACCAGAATCACAACTAACTACTGGACAATCATCGACAGGAAGACACTGGAACTCACCAAAAATGATACCCCACATCCAAAGACAAAGGAGAAGCCACAATGAGACGGTCGGAGGGGGTGCAATCACGGTAAAATCAAATCCCATAACTGGTGGGTGGGTGACTCACAGACTGGTGAACACATACCACAGAAGTCCACCCACTGGAGTGAAGGTTCTGAGCCCCACAACAGGCTTCCCAACCTGGGGGTCTGGCAATGGGAAGAGGAATTCCTAGAGAATCAGACTTTGAAGCCTAGTGGGAATTGATTGCAGGACTTTGACAGGACTGGGGGAAACAGAGACTCCACTCTTGGAGGGCACACACAAAGTAGTGTGTGCATCAGGACCAGGGGAAGGAGCAGTGACCCCAGGGGACACTGAACCAGACCTACCTGCTAATGTTGGAGGGTCTCTCGCAGAGGCGGGGGGTGGCTTGGTTTCACCGTGGGGACAAGGACACTGGCAGCAGAAGTTCTGGGGAGTACTCTGTGGTGTGAGCCCTCCCAGAGTCTCTCATTAGCCCCACCAAAGAGCCCAGGTAGGCTCCAGTGTTGGGTTGCATCAGGCAAAACAACCAACAGGGAGGGAACCAAGCCTCACATATCAACAGTCAAGTGGATTAGAGTTTTACTGAGCTCTGCCCATGAGAGCAACAGTCAGCTGTACCCACCACCAGTCCCTCCCATCAAGCCTCTTAGATAGCCTCATCCACCAGAGGGCCAAAAGCAGAAGCAAGAAGAACTACAATCCTGCCACCTATGGAACAAAAACCACATTCACAGAAAGATAGACAAGATGAAAAGGCAGAGGGCTATATACCAGATGAAGGAACAAGATAAAACCCCAGAAAAACAACTAAATGAAGTGGAGATAGGCAACCTTCCAGAAAAATAATTCAGAATAATGACAGTGAAGATGATCCAGGATCTCGGAAAAAGAATGGAGGCAAAGACTGAGAAGATGCAAGAAATGTTTAAAAAAGGCCTAGAAGAATTAAAGAACAAACAAACAGAGATGAACAATACAATAACTGAAATGAAAACTACACTAGAAGGAATAAATAGCACAATAACTGAGGCAGAAGAATGGATAAATGACCTGGAACACAGAATGGTGGAATTCACAGCTGTCGAACAGAATAAAGAAAAAAGAATGAAAAGAAATGAAGACAGCCTAAGGGACCTCTGGGGCAATATTAAACACAACAACATTCACATTATAGGGGTCCCAGAAGGAGAAGACAGAGTGGAAGAACCAGAGAAAATATTTGAAGAGATTATAGTTGAAAACTTCCCTAACATGGGAAAGGAAATAGGCACCCAAGTCCAGGAAGCACAGCGAGTCTCATACAGGATAAACCCAAGGAAAAACATGCCGAGACAGAGAGTAAACAAATTGGCAAAAATTAAAGACAAAGAAAAATTATTGAAAACAGCAAGGGAAAAATGACAAATAACATACAAGGGAATACCCGTAAGGTTAACAGCTGATTTCTCAGCAGAGACTCTACAAGCCAGAAGGGAGGGGCATGATATACTTAAAGTGATGAAAGAGAAGAACCTACAGCCAAGATTACTCTACGTGGCAAGGATCTCATTCAGATTCGAGGGAGAAATCAAAAGCTTTACAGACAAGCAAAAGCTAAAAGAATTGAGCACCACCAAACCAGCTCTAAAATAAATGTTAAAGGAACTTCTCTAAGTGGGAAACATAAGAAAGAAAAAGACCTACAAAAACAAACCTGAAACAATTAAGAAAATGGTCATAGGAACATACATATCTATAACTACCTTAAACATCAATGGATTAAATGCTCCAACAAAAAAAACACAGGCTTGCTGAATGGATACAAAAACAAGACCCATATATATGCTGTCTACAATAGACCCACTTCAGACCTAGGGACACATACAGACTGAAAGTTAGGGGATGGAAAAAGATATTCCATGCAAATGGAAATCAAAAAAAACCTGGAGTAGCTATACTCATATCAGATAAAATAGACTTTAAAATAAAGAATGTTACAAGACACAAGGAAGGACACTACATAGTGATCAAGGAATCAATCCAAGAAGAAGATATAACAATTATAAATATATATGCACCCAAGATAGGAGCACCTCAATACATAAGGCAACTGCTAACAGCTCTAAAAGAGGAAATGTACAGTAACACAATAATAGTGGGGGACTTTAACACCTCACTTACACCAATGGACACATCATCCAAAATGAAAATAAATAAGGAAACAGAAGCTTTAAATGACACCACAGACCACGTAGATTTAACTGATATTTCTAGGACATTCCATCCAAAAACAGCAGATTACACTTTCTTCTTAAGTGTGCAAGGAACATTCTCCAGGATAGATCATATCTTGGGTCACAAATCAAGCCTCAGTAAACATAAGAAAATTGAAATCATATCAAGCATCTTTTCTGACCACAACGCTATGAGATTAGAAATGAATTACAGGGAAAAAATGTAAAAAACAAAAACACATGGAGGCTAAACAATACATTACAAAAAAACCAAGAGATCACTCAAGAAATCAAAGAAGAAATAAAAAAAAAATACCTAGAGACAAATGACAATGAAAACATGACAATCCAAAACATATGGGATATAGCAAAAGCAGTGCTAGGAGGGAAGTTTATAGCTATATAAGCTTACCTCAAGAAGCAAGAAAAATCTCAAGTAAACAACCTAACCTTACACCTAAAGGAAATAGAGAAAGAAGAACAAACAAACCCAAAATTTAGCAGAAGGAAAGGAATCATAAAGATCAGAGCAGAAATAAATGAAATAGAAACAAAGGAAACAATAGCAAAGATCAATAAACTAAAAGCTGGTTCTTTGAGAAGATAAACAAAATTGATAAATCTAGCCAGACTCAGAAGAAAAAGAGGGAGAGGACTCAAATCAATAAAATTAGAAATGAAAAAGGATAAATTACAACAGACACCTCAGAAATACAAAGCATCCTAAGAGACTACTACAAGCAAGTCTATGTCAATAAAATGGACAAACTGGAAGAAATGGACACATTCTTAGAAAGGTATAACCTTCCAAGACTGAACCAGGAAGAAACAGAAAATATGAACAGACCAATCACATGTAATGAAATTGAAACTGTGATTAAAAATCTTCCAACAAACAACAGTCCAGGACCAGATGACTTCACAGGTGAATTTTATCAAACATTTAGAGAAGAGATAACACCCATCCTTCTCAAAGCCTTCCCAAAAATTTCAGAGGAAGGAATACTCCCAAACTCATTCTATGAGGCCACCATCACACTGATAAAAAAAAACAGACAAAGATACTACAAAAAAAGAAAATTACAGACCAATATCACTGATGAATATAGATGTAAAAATCCTCAACAAAATACTAGCAAACAGAACCCAACAACACATCAAAAGGATCATACACCACGATCAAGTGGGATTTAACCCAGCGATGCAAGGATTCTTCAATATATGCAAATCAATCAATGAGATACACCATATTAACAAATTGAAGGAGAAAAACCATATGATCATCTCAATAGATGCAGAAAAAGCTTTTGACAAAATTCAACACCGATTTATGATAAAAACTCTCCAGAAAGTAGGCATAGAGGGAACATACCTCAATATAATAAAGGCCATATATGACAAACCCACAGCAAACATCATTCTCAATGGTGAAAAACTGAAAGCATTTCCTCTAAGATCAGGAATGAGGCAAGGATGTCCACTCTCACCACTGTTATTCAACATAGTTTTGGAAGTCCTAGTCCCGGCAATCAGAGAAGAAAAAGAAATAAAATGAGTACAAATTGGAAAAGAAGAAGTAAAACTGTCACTGTTTGCAGATGACATGATACTATACATAGAGAATCCTAAAATTGTCACCAGAAAACTACTAGAGCTAATCAATGAATTTGGTAAAGTTACAGGATACAGAATTAATGCACAGAAATCTCTTGCATTCCTATACGAATTACTATACGAATCCTATATGAAAAATCTGAAAGAGAATTATGGAAACACTCCCATTTACCATTGCAACAAAAAGAATAAAATACCTAGGAATAAACCTACCTAGGGAGACAAAAATTAGACCATTTAGAAAAATGGACACATTTTATGTTTATTTCTTCATGGTAAGGACTCTGAGCAAATGATAAAGCACAAAGGCCCTTGGCAGAAGCCATGTTCTCATGAATTCAATCTGTCTCAATCAAGGGCCCCCCAGGATTGCTGTTAGATTGCTATCAGATCAACTCACTCTGCTGACCTAATGTTCAGTTAGAAATTTGTCTTCTCTTGAGAAGCCATTGACTTTTATAGTTGAAAAACAAATAAACTATATATCTCTTTGTAACACTTAATGTTGTTATCTTTATCCTGGTGACATGAAACAAGGACTTAAAGACTTCATGTAATAGTTAAACATGTTACAGAGTCTTGGAATGTTTAAATTAACCAGAGCCATCTAGTTAAACCCTATTATTTTTCAGATGAGGAAGAAGAGAGGGAAACTCCTCCTCAGAAAAACGAGATCAAAAGGGTCCTTATCCTTTAGAAGGAAAATGAGTGGAAGCAGGTGTTGGCTTTAGTCTGGACAGCCAGTGGAGGGGTGTTTCCTGTTTAGAGCAAATTATGACAAATTAATGTTAACAAACAGGAAACTGCATACTGACCTCCTGTGAAATTATTGTTCGTTCTCCTTTTAGACATCAATTGGTGGTGCTGGACATTAGAAATTTGTGGTGTGACTGTCCAATCCTTTTTGAGGGATAATTATTTAAAACATCTTCTTAATGCTAAGAATGACTCCCTGTGGCAAGCAACTTCTTTTTCTCACCTAGCATCACATTCCCTGTCTGATTCTGACACCTGCTTATCCAACAAATATTTCTACTGGTACATGTTATTTTTTAAACAAATTTATTTTGTAAAAATAAATCTACTCAGTTTTTATTTTCATTTTTATTTGATTTGGGGGACTTTCTATGTTTCTTATATAGAAGTTTTAAGTGAAAAATTAAACTTGTTGGGATTCAAAACGTTACAAATTCTGTGCTTTAAATTGATTAAGCTAAAATGAAAAATTCAACACCAAATATGCCATGGTATCTTAAATTGATTCTGTCTTTAAGCCCATAAATATTGCTTGGGGACAGACACTTCTTACTTCTAGACACATGTAGGTATATGGGTCAGAAGAAAGGAAAGCAATCACAGAAGTAAAGTCATGAACATGCCCTTCTAATACTAAGGGAAGAGATTTAGCTACTGTCTGAAAGATTATATTAATGCAGAAAAATAAACTCGATAACTCAGACCATGAAGAGTATTTTTTAAAATTAATTAATTTTTATTTTTGGCTATGTTGGGTCTTTGTTTCTGTGTGAGGGCTTTCTCTATTTGCGGCGAGCGGGGGTCACTCTTCATCACAGTACGCGGGCCTCTCACTATCGAGGCCTCTCTTGCTGCGGAGCACAGGCTCCAGACGCGCAGGCTCAGTAGTTGTGGCTCACGGGGCTAGTTGCTCCGCGGCATGTGGGATCTTCCCAGACCAGGGCTCGAACCCGTGTCCCTTGCATTGGCAGGCAGATTCTCAACCACTGTGCCACCAGGGAAGCCCTGAAGAGTATTTTTTTATGATGTATAGTTTAAATACATGCAATGAACTATCCAGTACAAAGGACCATTTTGTGTAGATCAAGTTTAAAAGGCCATATATAAATAACAAAAAAAACTTTCATTAGAAAGTAATAGTCAACAACGTGAGTAGATTTCCTGTATCACATTATATATTAATACCTAGTAGTAACTGGTTGTTGAGGTTTTCATCTTTACAATAGAATTATGAAGACTTATGATATGCCCTTATTTAAGATGTTATTGATAACATATTTATTTTTACACAAGAAAATGTCTCCTGGCATACTTTGACATATTGTAAAGTTCAACTTCACATAGCATTGCATCTTTCTTTGCCTTTTCCTCAGATACTTCCTTACCATCATTATGTTCCTAATGAAGTTGAGAGGGTGTTCATAAATTTCTTTACTTTTTACATACTTAATTTATGTGACCCTTTCATACTGTTCTTGATCCCATGAGAATATATTTTTTTAAAACCAGGGGTAGTTAAGGATGGAAATGAGAGCTAAACAGTTCTAATTATTTTTTTCAAAAGCAATTTTGTTTCTAATTAATTTGGTAAAGTTCACCATTTATTGTATCTATCCATGTATCATTATTATCATCATTATATATATTATTATTATTTTATATCTACCTATCATTTCCATTATATTTATTATTGTTATTTTGTATCTGTCTATCTATCTATTTATCTGTCTATAATCATTATCATCATCATCATCATTATCTATGTAACCTGGTCCCTCAGCATGAAATTCTTGTCTCTCCTTACTTTGCCTATTTAACACCTGTTTAGGCTTCAAATTTCAAATCTCTGCTCAAGTATCACTGCTTTGAAGCAAACTTCTCTTGCTGCCCTGTCTAGGTAAAATCACAAGATTATATACATTCATATAGTATCATGCACCTCTCAATCATAGTTGAAATCTATGAAGGCTTCTACTTATTTGTGTGAATCTCCTATTAAGGGTAGATTTCCTATCTGAATTTTAGGTACAGGAGGGTTGAAGTTGTGCTTGTAATTGTATTCCTACTTCCTAGTACAGTTCTTGGCACCTAGTGTGTTATCACTATAGATTTGTAATAAATGAATGAATGAATAATTTTTATTAACCTAATAGGCTAGCATAGCTGTTGGGTTATCTTTTTACACATCTTTCCTTTTGACCCAATAAAATATGAAAAAGAGTAATATATCTTTACAAAATCATTTATTCTGAAGAAAATACTCTTAATATATATATTAAAAATAGATTCTAATTATGCTATGTTCTCATTTTTGGTAAACTCTCTTAATTAGATACCCATCAGATCATGGTGTTTCTAATCAACAGCAACAACAAACAAGCTATTAGTATCTTTCAAACTTTGATGAGCAACAAAATCTCTGGCATGTTTGTAAAAAATTATCTAGATTCCTGAGCTGTACTCAATAGCTACTGAATTTCAATTTCTGTGACTAGAGCTTCAGCATTGTATTTCGTACAGGTTGTCTAGAAATTTTTGTGCACCCTATATTTTAAGAAAAACTGATCTAAAGAAAAGAGATTTTGATAAAGAGTCATAGGAATATTATTCCAGTTCTGACTCTTTTATGTAAGAGCTTTATTCAAGTTTCTGAACCTCTTTAATTCTCAGTTTCCTTACATTTTATAAAGGGGATGATAATATCAATCTTATGTCATTATTGTGAGGGCTGTGTAGGGTAATATATGTAACAGTACTTTGTAAATAGCTATACTAGCATTGGTTAGGCCTTTAACTAACTCAAGAACTTTGAAAATGTCATATGATCTCACAATACTTCATTTTTTACCAATAAAAATGAGAACCTATATACCACATTGATTTATCAAAACAAATAAGGATAGATGTGAAAATGCTTTGGAAAAAAAAGTACTATTATTGGCGGATTCAATAAACAAATTCTATCTTCAGGGGAGTTTATAATGGAAAGGGGAAAAAGTGGTGCTGAAATGATAATGATTTAATGAGCACCTATCAGGTATAATGTAATGAACTAAATGTTATGTACTTTCTCTTTAATTTTTACAGAAAATCTCGTATTGACCCGTGAAGACTGAGTCTCAGAAAGTACGAGTGACTCACTCAAGACAACACAATATTCCAATACTGGACCTGGGATTCAGTTTTGATTCTTAATTGCATATATATCTGAGTTTTAACTCTGTGCTACTCATTAATATGCAACACTTCTTCACATAATTCAACATAGACAGAAAATGTAGATTTCAGAAGTTTAAGAATAATTTTTTTATTGATTAAAAATGGATTTAGAAATAGAAAATATATGATAGAGATGAAGTGAGCCTTGTGGTTGGCTCCCTAATATTCACTCCACCTTTCCCAATGTGGTATAGGGAATTAAACCCCCATTATATGCAGTAGCCCTGATTAGTCTATGCCCATCTTGGCAATCTCACCTGCCCCGCTAGTGACTGGTTCAGGAAGTTAGGTCTAAGCCAATCAGATCATGACAATCGTATTATGATAGGTACTGGTTCAGGAGTAAGCACATGGTCTAAATTGGCAAAGCCAGATGAAGGTATAGACATTTGTAGATACGCTAGTTTTTTCTCCTGTTGTATGTGAACATGAAAGAATTTAGGCCCTATTATTCTTGGCAGTCAGCCTATGATTACAATGAGCTTTAGAGTAAGGCCAGCACTGAAGATGACAGAATGGAGATAGAACCAACCTGTGTCCTTGAAAAAAACTTGAGACATTGGATCAACCAATGAAAAAAATCTGCTTTAGCTTCCTGTCAACATAACTAATAAATTTCTTATTGTTTAAGCCAATTTGAGTTAGGCTTTATATTACTTGCAACTGGAAGCATCCTAAGATACAAAGGATAACAGAAGTACCTTGGTTTACAAAGATTAAAACTGGAATAAGTCATTATCTGTGCTAAGACTGGTTATATTAGCATAAATAATCTGAAAAGGGGATCTCCAACAATATCTAATTACTCCAGATAAATCTTTTGGAAATGAAAAATGGCTAAAAGTAAATCAGGAAAACTGAAAGAACAGCCAGCCAACTAGCAACAAACAGCCAGAGAGGTAAACACAGAATACAATGAAATTACTAAAATGACTTAAAAATTTACCTATAGGATATATTAATCACTTTTGGATAGAGACTTGGAGCTTATTAAACATGTAGTATTATAACCAATGAATACCTATGACAATAAAGTTCAACAAAGTATTGAAAATTAAAGAAGGAATTTTAGAACAAGATTGAAAAATCCTATTTCACAAGCCCACAATTAAATAATCTGTGTCATTCTCATTACTACATTCATTAAAAAAAAAAAAAAAAAAGGCCTGAAAGGGCTGGAGAAATTGCCATGTGAGGACAAAAAATGAAAAGCTAAACTTGACAGCTTTGACTGATGGAGGCTGACTAGATACCTTGACACATGGGAACTCATGCAGGCCTTGCCATTTTCCAGCCAGGTGAGTTAGAAATTCACTTTTGTGAATAGAAAATTCACACAGAATTTTCTAGGACACAGAAAATTCTTTAGACAGTGATGCTGGCAGGATGGGTTTTGCAGTGAATATTCCAAGAAAACAGTTCCTCTGGGCTAGTACTTAAAGATAGAATAGGTGACTTTTTTCTTTTGGTGGCAAAAAGGGATAAATAAAAAAATAGGCCCAAAGACTGGAAAATTCAAGGCATTTCCGAAAAGCAGGAAGACAGATGGTTTAAGTTTGATCAGAGTAGCAGGATTTTATGTGGAGAAAAGGAGGTTGAGGGAAGACCTTGAACAGCAGGACAATGAGTTTGAGCATTTTTATGTAGATAGTGGAGGCCAGTAAATGCTTTAAAATGGGAGGTGGACTAACACATTAGATATTAAAAAGGAAGAGTCAAGAGTGGGAATGAAACATTATTCCAGAATTTCATGCTAAATAAATTGGAAGAATAATGGTACAATAAAGGCGAAATCTGGAGGAGAATCTCAAAAGTTTTCTTTTCAACTTAATGCAATAAATTTTAATTGAAATAATTATAATGATAACACTGAACTGCAGACACAGGAAGATGCTAGTTTGGAGCCTGAAGAGAGTTGAAAAGGTCAGTAATAGTCACTGGGAGCTATGTGATGGGGAATAAATAAGAGTTGAACAGCAACATTGCTGAAAAACATTGAGAGCTTATATGAAATGAAAAACATGATTTTATAGGGGTTGAGTCAACATTGTTCCATTAGATTCTTTATGCCCTACATTTGTTCATAACCAGAAAAAAGGTGATCAAGTTTAAAAGCCGGCATGATAGGCATCAGGAAAGTCATGGATTTCAGGTAGGAATTGAATTAGGTAAAGCTGGTGACCTTACAAGTAAAGTGGAGTCCATCTGAAACTCAGAGGAAGGCAATGACACATAAGCCTTTTCTTTAATGCTCTCATTGAATTTCCTGTCCATTTACAGTTAAACCTCCCTTTATTGCACTTCACAGATACAGTTTTTTTATAAATTGAAGGTTCATGGCAATCCTGAATCTAACAAGTCTATCAGCACCATTTTTCCAACAGCATTTGCTCACTTCACGTTTCTGGGTCACATTTTGGTAGTTCTTGCACTATTTCAAACTTTTTCCCTATTATTATGTTTGTTATGGTGATCTATGATTTTTGATTTTGCTATTGCGACTCACTGAAGGTTCAGATGATGGTTAGCATTTTTTAGCAATAAAGTATTTTTTAATTAAGGTATGTACATTGTTTTTGAGGCTTAATACACACTTAAGAGACTACAATATGTTGTAAGCACAAATCTTTTTAAAATTAAAATGTACTTGATTTACAATGTTAGTTAGTTTCAGGTATACAGCAAAGTAATTCAGTTATACATATATATATTCATTTTTAGATTCTTTTCCATTATAGGTTATTATAACATATTGAGTATAGTTCCCTATGCTATACAGTAGGTCCTTGTTGGTTATCTATTTTATATATAGTAGTGTGTATATTTTAATCTAAAACTCCAAATTTGTCCCTCCCCCTCCCTTTCCCCTTTGATAACCATAAGTTTGTTTTCTATGTCTGTGAGTTTACCTCTGTTTTGTAAATAAATTCATTTCTATCAATTTTAGATTCCATATATAACTGTAACATATGATAGCTGTCTTTCTGTGTCTGGCTTACTTCATTTAGTGTGATAATTCCTAGGTCCATCCATGTTTCTTCAAATGGCATTATCTCATTCTTTGTTATGGCTGAGCAATACTCCATTGTGTATATATACCACATCTTTACTGATACATTTGTTTATGACCACTTATGTTGCTTCCATGTTTTGGCTCTTGTAAATAGTGCTGTTATGAATATTAGGGTGCATATATCTTTTCAAATTATGATTTTATCTAGATATATGCCCAGGAGTGCAATTGCTAGATCATATGGTAGTTCTAGTTTTAGTTTTTTAAGGCACTTCCATACTGTTCTCCAAAGTGGCTATTCCAATTTACATTCCCACTAAAAGTGTAGAAGAGTTCCCTTTTCTCCACCCACTCTCCAGCATTTATTATTTGTAGACTTTTTGATGATGATCATTCTCATTGGTGTGAGGTGATACCTCATTGTAGTTTTGATTTGCATTTCTCTAATAATTAGTGACGTTGAACATCTTTTCATGTACTTTTTGGCCATCTGTGTGTCTTCTTTGGAGAAATGTCTATTTAGATCTTATGGCTATTTTTTGATTGTTTTTATTTATTTATTTATTTTTTGTATTGAGCTGTATGAGCTGTTTTTATATTTTGGAAATGAATCCCTTGTCATTTGCATCATTTGCAAATATTTCTCCCATTCTGAGGGCTTTTTCATTTTGCTTATGGTTTACTTTGCTGTGCAAAAGCTTCTAAGTTTCATTAGATCCCATTTGTTTACTTTTGTTTTTATTTCCATTACTTTAGGAGATGGATCCAAAAAAGATATTACTGCAGTTTATGTCAAAGGGTGTTCTGCCTATGTTTTCCTCTACAAGTTTTATAGTATTTGGTCTTATATTTAGGTCTTTAATCCATTTTGAGTTTATTTTTGTGTATGGTGTTAGAGAATGTTCTAATTTCATTCTTTTACATGTAGCCGTCCAGTTTTCCCACCACATCTTATTGAAGAGACTGTCTTTTCTCCATTGTATATTCTTGCCTCCTTTGTCATAGATTAGATGACCGTGGGTGCATGGGTTTGTCTGTGGACTTTCTATCCTGTTCCATTGATCTATGTGCCTTTTCTTGCACCAATGCCAAACTGTTTTGATTACTGTCACTTTGTAGTATACTCTGAAGTCAAGGAGTCTGATTCCTCTAGCTCTGTTTTTCTTTCTCAAGATTTTTTGGCTATTCAGGGTCTTTTGTGTTTTCATACAAATTTAAAAGTTGTTTTTTTAGTTCTGTGAAAAATATCATTGGTAATTTTTTTTTTTTTTTTGTGGTACGCGGGCCTCTCACCACTGTGGCCTCTCCCGCTGTGGAGCACAGGCTCTGGACATGCAGGCTCAGCGGCCATGGCTCACAGGCCCAGCAGCTCCACGGCATGTGGGATCTTCCCGGACCGGGGCACGAACCCACGTCTGCTGCATCGGCAGGCGGACTCTCAACCACTGCGCCACCAGGGAAGCCCATCATTGGTAATTTGATGGGGATTGCATTGGCCCTGTAGATTGCCTTGGGTTTTATAGTCATTTTGATAATATTAATTCTTCCAATCCAAGAACGTCATATTCTTTCTATCTGTTTGTGTCATTTTTGATTTCTTTCATCAGTGTCTTAAAGTTTTCTCAGTATAGGTCTTTTGCCTCCTTAAGTCGGTTTATTCCTAGGTATTTTATTCTTTTTGATGCAGTGGTAAATGTCATTGTTTCCTTAATTTCTCTTTCTGATCTTTTGTTGTTAGTGTATAGAAATGCAACAAATTTCTGTGTATTAATTTTGTATCCTGCAAGTTCACCAAATTCATTGATGAGCTCTAGTAGTTTTCTGGTAACGTCTTTAGGATTTTCTATGTATAGTATCATGTCATCTGCAAATAGTGACAGTTTAACTTCTTCTTTTCCAATTTGGATTCTTTGTATTTTGTTTTTTCTTCTCTGATTGCCATGGCTAGTACTTCCAAAACTATGTTGAATAAAAGTGGTGAGAGTGAACGTCCTTGTCTTGTTCCTGATCTTAGAGGAAATGCTTTCAGCTTTTCATGGTTGAGTATAACATTAGCTGTAGGTTTGTTGTATATGCCCTTTCTTATGTTGAGGTAGGTTCTCTCTATGCCCACTTTCTGAAGAGTTTTCTTAATCATAAACAATGTTATATTTTATAAAAAGCTTTTTCTGTGTAAGCATAACTTTTATATAGACTGGGAAAGCAAAAAATTTGTGTGATTCTTTTTATTGTGATATCTGCTTTATTTTGGTGGTTTGGAACCAAAACCACAGTATCTCCAAGGTATGCCTGTACTCCATGTTGCTAAAAAGGCGAAATCTGGAGGAGACTTCAGAGGATGTAGAAAGATTTGGAGGGAAAATCTATTTAAATTATTAAAAATGTATGCATATTTTTCTTTGCAATAAAGTTTTGATAACAAATGTAAATTGTGATGACTCAGTAAATCACTTTTCCAATGTTGTTTTATTTTACTGTTTCTGCTTAATAGAAGTTGTCAATGTAGTTTCAACGATAGTGGTCATTGGATGATCTGAGGATGCTTTGCATATATGCCTTTCACAGTCTTACTGAGAGTATAATGATTTTTCTACTTCCATTGTAAGCAAAAACAAAAGTTATACCACCTCTTCCCCATATTAGTCTAATAAAATTAGAATTTCATGACATTTATCCTGTTTAGTATAATTTGTGAACATGTGGTTGTCATTGGAATTTTGACACCTTGTGAGTTTTAAGCTAAAATGACTCATGCCATTTTTGGTTGAAGAACTTAATTACTAATGTGAGACTCTACACATCACTACGTTTAAAATGTTTATTTAAAGAATTCTTGTGTTCATTTTTAGAAAAACACAAACACTTCTTGGTCAGTTATTACAAACTTCAAGTGAAAGGTAAATTAACCAACAATTTCAGGTAGTTAGGAAGGCATAAATATTTAATGTAGTTTTACATGCGTTGAAGTTGTACACACTGTGTGTATTCCAATATATAAGTATTACTCTCCATCCATTGAAGGTGATCTTTCTGAAATGGAAAATAGACATTTGAGGATCTATTGTGCAAACTGGCAAGAATAATTAAAAATAATCAACTTGTTTATTTAAAACCTCAAGCAACCCAGACGCTATCTTGAAATTAATTTAGTAAGCTAGTATTACATAAATTCTAAAAACAGATGAGTTGAAGAAACCCTGTAGGAAAATAGCATATGGAGTGCTAAAATATGCAAGGTACCATGCTTCTGCAAAGCTTTCTATAAATCCAATATTGGTTTATTGTGTATGACTCATTACAACTCTGCAATGCAAATTAAGACCAAGAAAATGATGTATGCCTATATAGACTTTTAAATTCGTTCAGTCTCACTATTCTTTTATGAATAATTTATAGATATCCCTGTGACATATTTTCTCAAATATATCATGAAGTAAACTTGGAATTATTATTTCCAAAGACACATTAGGCCATACATTTATAAAGCCATTCTTTTTAAGACAGGAGCACCCTTGGCAAAACTGTGAACTAAACTGGAAGTAGTAGACTTCCTTTAATATGTTTTTTTCTGAAGTATAAGTTTTCACTTGTTCTAATTCACCAGGGATTGGTTCCAGTATCCCTTCAGATACTAAAATTTTGGAATGCTCAAGTCCCTTGTATAAAAAGGCATAGTATTTTCATATAATCTACACAATCCTCCTGTATAGTTTAAATCATCTCTGGATTAATTATAACACCTAATAAATGTAAATGCTATGCAAATAATTGTAAATATAATATAAATGCTATATAAATAATTGCCTCCACAATAAATTCAAGTTTTGCTTTTTTGGAACTTTCTAGATTTTTTTTTTCCCCTGAATATTTTTGATCCACATTTGGTTGAATCTGCAGATGCAGACTCCACAGATATGGAGAGTTGACTGTATTTAGATTTTCTTTCATGATTTTCCTTGATACCAACATGTTCTGCAAGATATCTATTTGAGACTAGGGACATGTTTCACAGTCATGGAAGTGAGCAAAAGTTGACAAACATGTATCTGGGGTCATTAATTTCACATTTTAACTAACTGAGCAAATCAATAGTCCCCTTAGGACTTAGAAAAGAGTAAGTATTACTTCCTAAGTGCTTAACTTATTGGGCAATGGCTGAGATATAATGGAGAAAAAACTGTCTTAGTGGTTTCTTGATGGCTACTTGCTTATACTCTGAGGATTTTTGCTCTACAACTGTAAGAAGACATTTATTACTATGCAATATACCATTAGAACTAGGCACAGATTGAAAAAGACTGCTGTCATATGGTGACAGTGAACTTGGTACAATCCCTGTGCCACCAACTAACTCATTGGGAGAAATGGAGACAGTGGGCTTTTGCAGAAACACTTAAATAGAGTAGTCCTGGAGGCTGGATAATTTGTAACAGCTGTTCCATATAATGGATGGTTTACAGGGAGAGTGTTTGTAATGCAGACTATCTCATTCAGGGTATGATTGATGCTTCTTATTAGCTTGACTTAACATTCTGTGAGCTGAGGTTGTGAGACAAATATGTGAGGTTTGATTTACTGATACATACAGATCAGGTGATAAAATGTCTTTGAAAGAGTGATTAAGTATTTCAAATAAAGTTTACTAATAACAGTTCTACTTCTTGAGTTGACACAAAAGAAATAATTATATGAACCAATAACCACCTGAACTTGTTTTATGCCATACTTTTCTGTGATTAATATACACTAACATTAACCAAATCAGAATGCTGACAAATGAGAAAGCTGACAGTTTGGTATAGATTATTAACTTATGTGATTTAGGAAAAAATCCCTTTGTCTGAAATTTTGTACTTTTGACCTAGAATGTTTTAAGATCTAAGACGTAATTCCAGAGGAACTTGAAAACCACTCATACCATTTGTATTCAATTTTTTAAAAAATCTATGTATTTATTTCACAAATACTTCCAGTCTTTTAGTGTCCTTTGTGGTGTTTATAAAGGCTTTCTACTCTTTATTTTAAGTTTTGCATTACTTCATTGTCAACTAAACTAAAGGCATGGCAAAGTCTCATGTAAGCATTCATAGAATGCATATTTATGTTTTAAAAATATTGAACACAGTGATTTAAATCAATTTTATAACATATATTTGGGGCTCATTTCATGTGTTATCAAGCTGGTGACATTTAGATAGGCAGATAGTGATGACTGTCACTGATAGGAAAGCAGTACTCTTAGGATTATGACGTCTCTATTGTAGCCTCATCTACACATCTTTTCTAGAATGAAATATAATTTGTGTATTTGACTTTTTTTTTTACTCAATCTTATCCTCTTGGTGACTTTGTGTAACCATACTTCAAGCCCTTCAGTATTTATTTCACATATGGGAAATTCTCTTGTACACTAAGGTAGCTATTGTAGGTTGTTCAAGGATGGAGGCCCTCAAAACAGAATCTTCAATGTAAATAAGTACATATTAATGTAAGCAACACACTTCTGGAAAGTGAGGCAAGGTTTCATTGACTCAGTTAACTGAATATACTGAGATGGTCCTAGTGGTATTTCACAGTTTATACTAATGACAGTAAACCTGCAGGGAAAACAATTATGCCAAGCTTATCAACATGCTGATTTGACTCTGAGGAAGGAGAGGCAGCCAAAATGCTCCCACTCCCTTTTAGAATGTATTATCAAATTATAATTGAACAAGACGAACATTTCAGTGGATAATGAATAATAATTCATTATCCATAATAATGGATAATCAGATAGGATTGCCTGTTGGATAAATGTGGGCCATTCTCTTGCTTATAGGAACCATGAAGAACAATGATTCATTTTCTTAATCTTAATGATTAGGGAAACAGAAATTCTTCTAGTTAAGAATATCAACAACAATAACTAGCTTTTACTGAGAAGCATTCTACCATTTGAAATCTCATTTCATTTTCCTATTAAATCTGCAAATTAGGTATTATATCCCCATTTCACAACTGAAGAGTCCAAAAGAGGTAAAATGACTTGCTATGGTCATCCAGCTAGTGTCAGAGTGAGATTCAGGTCCTGGCCTGGGTCATTTTTATGATGCTACGTTGTATGGGCTGGGTAACCTGGCTTCTATCACAGCCACTGTAAACAACTTGAGTCATTTTTAAATTGGACTATTGAGATTCAGCTAACATTTACTGAGCACCAGCTATAAACTAGTCCAGTGCTGAGTGTACCAGTTGCCCCAAGATCTTGCTTTTCCAAATGCAGCACAAGTAGAGCAGATCTTTCCCCAAGTAGAGCAGATCTTTCCCCACTACTTTTTGCACATTTTGAATGTATGCAGTTTTATTTTCTCACAGCAATAATTAACTTGCAGCTGTCACTTTTATATCTCAGCTTTTCAATACTTGCCCATGTTGACTCTTGCAGAAGTAATTCTCTATTTTAACGTTTTAATTCTCTATTTTAACTGTTTTTTAATAAAAGTAGGAACTGTTTTTTTTTTTTTCCTTTCCTTCTCAGTTTTTAGGTACCAATGATGCACAAATTTCCGAAGGCAAAATTTACTGATATACTCAGTCAATAACTTAGAGACCCATGTGCTCATGACTGCCAATCTTTACACATAATGTATCAAATTAGATTTTCTCCATACATATTAAGCAACATGTTTTACACACCTTAGTTTTAAAAAATACAAAAGAGAGACATGCATTTGAAAGATGTTTACCAAGAACGAGTGACTTTTTTTTTCTTAGCATTAACAGACATCATCTGGTGTTCAGTTTTTTCCCTACTCTTTCACTTCACTTGCTCTAACTCATTAGAGAGCTAATTGCCTTTGTAATTCCAAATTAAGGAGTAGTGAAATAGAGACATTACCTTGCCAGGTGTTTGGGAGGACAAAATCCAATATGCAGTAAAAGTTTCTTCCAATCGATATTAGCCCTCTGTTCAATCTGCATGGATTTTGTGTTGATTAATGAAGAATCATTCAGAGTCCAGGCTACATGTTGTATTGTGTTACATAAAATCAAGAAAATAATTAAGAATTGAGTATTGATATAGGTGGAAATAAAACAAGATTTTGGGATAGAAACTAAAGTGAACTCACCAATTTTCTATTGTCTTCCTTGGAGATGTGACCAGTCATTGGGTTGATATTTGGCAGAACTTTTGCTTGGAACTTGGGTTCCACATTTGGGTTATCAAAAAAGGGCCATGCAGGACAGGAATAAAGACGCAGACGTAGAGAACTGACTTGAGGACACGGTAAGGGGGAAGGGTAATCTGGGATGAAGTGAGAGAGTGGCATGGACATATATACACTACCAAATGTAAAATAGATAGCTAGTGGGAAGCAACTGCATAGCACAGGGAGATCAGCTTGGTGCTTTGTGACCACCTAGAGGGGTGGGATAGGGAGAGTGGGAGGGAGATGCAAGAGGGAGGAGATATGGGGATATATGTATATGTATAGCTGATTTACTTTGTTATAAAGCAAAAACTAACACACCATTGTAAAGCAATTATACTTAAATAAAGATGTTAAAAAAAAAAGGGCCAAGTAGTATGTATATACCCTACAGAACTATGTATTCAGGGCTTCACATGAAAGCAAATTACTACCCAATACTCTAAAGACACGCTAAAACAATATAGGTAACAGTCACAGAAGACAATATATTCAGGAAAATAAAAAGGTCAGGTTTTAGAAAGGACTGGTGGTGGGTTTAGGCTGTGTCTATATGAAGTATATAAAAAGTAAGTAAGATGATATTTCCAAACAAACAAATGAACAGACAGATAAAATGTACTTCCAATATTTTACCTAAATAATATTGGTGACTTTAAGGACACTTTTTTGAACATCAAAGACCATTTTTTAAATTTTGTGTTGTTTTTTTTTCATGACTCTTGGCACAATTCACCCATAAGTAGATGAGAAACAATGAATATCAAAGCTTTGAAAGAATAGCAGCAGCGATTGTATGGAAGACGAGGCACTTTTTAAAGCAACTGGTAGTTTTTTCCTTCCCTCATAGTTGGAGCAATTGGAAGAAAGTTTAAAATAAGAGAATGAGGACAGATCATGCAGAAAGAGGTCTATTATTTATTGATGCTTAATATTCCTGAAGGTATTTTTTTCCAGAAGTAATTTTTTTCTATCAAAACCTAGAGTGTTTGAATAAGAAGCCCCACAAGATGTCCTGAGATAATAGTTATTAGAGTTTTGATATTATATATGATTGGCAAGATGTAAGGGTCAGAAGAAATTCAGACTTGTCAGTAGGGTTAGAGGTCATTTAGGTCAAGGTATAAGATAGGGGTGATCAATGATGCTGAGTCTTCTGGTCATGTGGTCCAAGATTATGTACTTTATAGGATTAGAGAATGTGAGGCCTATCCTTAGAGGCAGATGAGAGTGAAAATGTGTTGTGTTCCCAAGCTGATATAGAGTAACTTCTGTTCTCTTTTTGGCTTAGCAAATAATTACATGTCCTTTAATCCTGCCCATATATCACATCCTTGATAAAAATTCTGTGACTTCTAGGCAGAGCTTCTTACTCCATTCCCTTATTTCTCACAGGACTCTTTTCTTTTTGTCTTTCTCTCTTTCTTTCTTTCCTTATTTCTTTCTCCTTCCTTCCTTCATTTTCCTTCCTTCCTTCCTTTCTTCCTTCCCTCCTTTCCAACCTTCTTTCTTCTTTTCCTCCCTTCTTTCCTCTCTTCCTTACCCTTCCCTTCTTTCCTCTCTTCCCTGTCCTTCCCTTCCTCTTCATCTCTTCCCAACTTCCTTCCACAAATATTTA
The DNA here is from genome assembly GCF_039906515.1 of Pseudorca crassidens. NCBI lineage: Eukaryota > Metazoa > Chordata > Mammalia > Artiodactyla > Delphinidae > Pseudorca > Pseudorca crassidens. The sequence continues at coordinate 76,621,787 of NC_090304.1, read as the reverse complement.
TTAATACTTTTCAAGACCTATAATGTGTCAGGAACTAAGTATGACCAGGGAATACAGTGATTAATAACACTGAAACAATTTGGCAATTGTTGGTGGAAGGCAGTGTAGTAATTTAAAATGCTTGCTTTGAAGTCAGTCTCCCTCGACTCTGCTCACTATTCTTCCACTTATTAAGGTGAAATTTGACAAGTCCAAAACCTCTCTGATCCTTAGTTTTCTTATCTGCATATTGGAACTAAAAATAGTATCCCTCTCATATTGTTTTTATAGGACATTCTGAATGTACTGAGTGAAATAATTCATAGAGAGCCTTTAGCACAGTGCCTGGTATATAGGAAAAAGTTAATAAATGTTAGCTGTTTTTATTATTATTAATGGAGCTTATGATCAGAAAACAAAATGTGCTGTTTATATATCTGTAATAGTATTCCTTGTATTATGTTGTAAGATGTTCCTTCATGTTGGAGACATCAGTTGCTCATGGTTAGCTGGTTCTTAACACAGTGTCTGCCACATAATATGTGCCCTATAAATGTTTGATGAATAAGTATTGAATGAATGAGTGAAGGGTGAGCAAGGGTTAAAGTTAAGCAACCTGCCCAAAGTCACACAACTAGTAAGACCTTGTGGGGATGTGAGACAATCTGTCTGACTTCAAAGCCCATGCTTTCCTTAAGATACTACACCACCTCTCATGTATTATTACTTGCCTCTCTCCACCTACTGTGATTTGGTTATTACACCCATCATTCCATTGAATTTACCCTTGCCAAAGTCATCAGTGTATTTTAAATTGCTCAAACCAATGGTATCTATTTGTTCTCTATTTACTTGCATTTGACACTCTTGCCTATTTTCTCCTTCCTGAAATTCCCTTTTCTTGTCCCTAAGACTTGGTTTCTTTGACTTTCCTCTTAGTTGCTCTGTGTTTGTCAGCTACTTCCCAATCTTCTTTGTAGCTTCCTCCCTGCCTTCAACAGAAGTGTTTCTGAAGCTTCTATCCTGAGCTTCTTCCTCTTCCCATTCTTCACATGCTGTCTCTGCAATTTCATTTTCATCTGATCATGCTCAAATCTACATCTCAACTCATGCATTTTCTCTCCTGAGATCCATAGCCACAAATCTATTTGCTTACTGGGTATTTCTCTCTGGAGAGCCTTATTTTAAATGCTCTTGCTTTACTCTCAATTCACTTATTTACTTATCTTCCAGATTACATGAAAAGCATGATCATTCTTCATTAGGATGGCCACATAATATATCAACTAAACCAGGACAGTTTTGAGAGAAGGGACTTCATTAATAATTACGCTGGCACTCCAGGTATAACTTGGAACTGTTTTGGTCTAACCAGAATGTGACTTCCCTCCCACTGACCACTCAGTTAAACATAACCACTGGCATTCATTCTTGCCTCCTGTTTCTCATTTTCCATAGCCAGTGAGCCACAAAGATCTGTAGCTTCTGTCTCCCTCCTATCTTTTGAACATTTGCTTTCCTTTCCATCTCAATTACCATTGCCTTTTTTCATACGCTTCTTGTTTCTTGTCAGGATTTTTGCTGTGGTCTCCCATTTCATCTCACGCTCATCTAAAACATCTTCTACATTTGTCAGAATGATCCTCTTAAAGTGCATATCAAATCATGTGCCTTTCCTGCTTTGGCCCTTTGATGGATATCCATAACCTGTGGCATAAAAGTTATGTTCTTTCCCAGGGCATCAGAAAGCACTTATACCAAATCCCATCTCACCAGTTCTCCCTCTTGCACACTAGAACTGTCCTGACATATAGTAGGTACTAACTAAACAATGAATGAAATCAGCGTTTAAGACATAACTCCACACACCAAGAACTTATTTCAACACGTTTACATAAATGTGAAGTAATACTAAATGCCATTATTATATTAGGATAGATATGTAAGAAAAACAGGTTATGTCTGTGGAACAAAATACATAGTGAAATGTATATACGATTTGTGATGCAAAAATATATATGATGTAAAATCCAGTTGATTAGATTTTTCTTAAAATGGAAAAGTGAAATCAGTGTACTTGTTTCAAAATAGCAAAATGCTCTCCAGAAAGTCTAAGTCAATTGATGGAAATATCAGTGTCTAAAAGAGAACTTGGCTTCCAGTAGGCACTCAATATTCATTGAGTGGTTAAATACAAGAAATTTAGTCTCCATCAATTGGTTGTCTGTATGCAATGACAATTCATTTGTGCATTTTATATATAACTGTTTCAATCATTTAGTCATTTGAGTCAAGTCACTTAAGTCAACTACCACTTCAGTGAACCAAACTAAATGTGCTGCAGAAAATCCAAATGACTGATGAAAAATGTTATTTTTTAGTCAGTTAGTAAAGAGTTCCTCAGATTAGAAAACAACCATATGAAAAATACAAGAGAAAAGAAACTAAACTGCTATTCAGTGTCTAAAAAAAATGTTACACGTGTCAATCAAACTAGTTAATGTAGAAAATGTCTAAGCTAGAAAAGCAAGAGATTGATATAAGTTATTTAAAAAGTCTTACCCAATACTAGTGATAGTAGTGAACTAAAATTTCCACAGTGATGCAGCATATTCCAATAAGACATTGCATGAAGGAGATTAGATTTTCTTCTAGGCAAGGACATTTTATAACTCCATTTTAAAGATTTTTTAAATATTGGAAAAGCAAATATATTAACTGAATAATTTCAATTCTGCTCTAAAACATAAATGATTTGCAGATTTGTTTACTATTAATATTAATTACATTAAAATTACACTGAAGACATTTGTTATTGTCCTTTTGAGTCTCAAATACCAGCATATCGTCAAACCCAGCTTTGCTTTTTGTGATTTATGGCTCTTTTTCTTTTTCACTGGAGACTTTTTTGAGTCCAAGACATTACTCTACCAAAAGTTTGTGCAATCTCCAAGCCTGTCATTTCTTATTAGATAAATGGTGGAAAAGAAAAACTGTGCAAACTCTATCTTCTAAAAGATAATTGTGCTAAACACGTGCATTTTAAAGCTTGAAATTTTCAGAAGTGATCAGATGCTAAAGATAGACATTTATATCAATGGTTCATAAGGGTAGTGCTTTGAGAGATATAAAGATAGAGCACATTAATACTGCTCAATTCTCAAATCTAAATGTATTAGGAATATGTTCAAGATTTTCACTGAACTTGAGTTTCCCTTTGTATGTGGAAAAGTGATAGTATGTACTTGCATCTTTCCAAGGGCAAAAGGCAGAAAATTCTCAAATTTTCCTCTTTCACTGGTGAGAATCACTGAAAATTATAGCTTGGAGAAAATTTGAAGAGTATTTAATCAAAGGTTCCAAATTGGTTTCCATTCGATGGTAACTGGTATCTTTTTTTTTTTTTTCAACTATTTGAAAAATAAAACAAAACAAAACAGATAACAGTTCACAACTAGCTAAAATGTAAAGTCTCTTTTGCTCTTGGCTGGAGTTAAACCACCTACTTTTTTGTTTGTTTGTTTGTTTTTTTTGTGGTACGCGGGCCTCTCACTGATGTGGCCTCTCCTGTTGCAGAGCACAGGCTCCGGACGCGCAGGCCTAGCGGCCATGGCTCACGGGCCTAACCGCTCCGCGGCATGTGGGATCTTCCCGGACCGGGGCACGAACCCGTGTCCCCTGCATCGGCAGGCGGACTCTCAACCACTGCGCCACCAGGGAAGCCCTCCACCTACTTTTTTAACAGTGGCTACCTCATGATAAAAGATTTTGGTGAAAATTAAAATAGAAATATGAATTAATGATTACTTCAACACGATAAACAAAATCTTTCAAAACGTGACTCTTGAGGCAGAATAATAAAAAATGATCTTTTGTGTAAAAAGCTGGTGAAACCTCTGAGGAGTCTTTAATATGTTAATCTTATAGATGAGAAAGCAGAGTGAGACAACTTTGTTATAACTGATCTTCCTCTTTGCTAAAGTCCTTTTTTTTCCTGTAGATTTATACATAATTTAATAGCTCTGCCAGGCTGGCTTCATGGGTGTGTTACTTGTGCAGTCACATAAGGTCCTTTCCTTAGAAGGTCCCTATACTTGGATTAATGTTCTGCTGTCACTGCCTTGAAATTCTTATCAAGCTTTGAACAGGGGACTCTGAATTTTCATTTGGCACTGGGCCCAACAATTTATGAAGCCAGTGCTATAGCTATGCCTATGTCTTTATTTCATTATTTCCCCTAAAGGATGTAGGTTATCCAGGGAGCTTTCTTCCTTGGTGTTTCTCACCCCATTCCCAAAGATGCCTCTCATACTAGTGGACAAGTGGACATAGAGCCACACAGAGGGCTGAGACCTTGGCATCTTCATCTTTCTATTCCAACTGCCTGGCTCAAGGCTTGATACAGAGCAGGTGCTGGATGAATGGGTGAGTGAATAAATGAATAGCAAAGTATCAACAAATACCTGTTGACTTATTTAATTGACAGAACAGTCAAACTTTTAATAGTTTCAGGTTTGTGGGGCTTCCCTGGTGGTGCAGTGGTTAAGAATCCGCCTGCCAATGCAGGGGACACGGGTTCGAGCCCAGGTCCAGGAATATCCCACATGCCGAGGAGCAAGTAAGCCCTTGTGTCACAACTACTGAGCCTGCTCTCTAGAGCCCATGCTCCGCAACAAAAGAAGCCACCATGATGAGAAGCCAGCGCACAGCAAAGAAGAGTAGCCCCTGCTCTCCGCAACTAGACAAAGCCCGTGAGCAGCAACAAAGAACTAGTGCAGCCAAAAATAAAATAAATAAAAAGTAAATAAATTTATAAAAAAATAATTTCAGGTTTGCAATAAAAAGTGACTAGATGGATCAGGAGAGACTAAAGGTAAATTATTCAAAGAAAAAAATTTATTGGAAAGAATAAATAGAATTGAACTGATGAAAAGTTTAAAGCAAGTAAGACTGAAATACAGTTTGAACTCCAGGTTAAATCAGAAGTGATGGGTGGAAGGAGGTATGAATAATTAAAAGCAGTTAGATTTTTCTCAACAAGGTGTGTCCTGATGTGGATTCTTTCTTCTCAAATTCAGTTTAATACACATCAGATTCATCTTGTAAACTGTAATTAAAGAAATAAAATTTGTTGTCCAAGTTTGGGGAAAGGAGGGTATATAGGTTGTGTGTTCAGAAGGAACCAAGAGATTATTGATTCTTCTTTGACTATTCCAAGAGTTTCTTGATCTACAGTTTTGCATTAATAAACAGAGTAGTATGAATAAAAATTTGCATGAAGAAGAGGAGTTTTTATTGTTTCCTTTGCCTCTAGGCAGAATAGACAGAGCTCAGGCTCTGGTTCCCAATTAGATTAGCTAAACACATTTTATTCTTTAAATGATGATAGTTTCTTACCTTTATATTCTCTTTGGGAAACATATTTCTTACATTCAGTTTTGTAAAATAAAATCAAATAACAAAAAACTAACACTCCTTTCTCTGGAGTGTTTTATGTTGTGTTTGATCACCTACCTCTCATATTGCTTGGGAGTATCGGTTCTTTACAAATTATGTATCCCCCCCAGTGAGGTTATCTCTTAATGGTCTATCTCCTTTACCTTGGATAATATAATACAGATTTATTCATCTTTAAAGAGTTCCCTATAACATTGCCTAGACTTACTTTCTTTCTTTTTGCTATATCACACTTGAATAAGTGACTTAAATTGTGCACAGATGTCCAGGTGTGGCTTTAATTTCTTTTTATTTTCCAGCAAAATAACTTATTTTAACATATTCATTACTTCTATTATGGTTCTACAAATTATGCATGGTGATGTTATGAGGCTGATTCACTGAATACTAAATATGTTGGAGCAAGCAATTTTATGCTTCAGATGATTATTTATGGGAAAATTCAATTTTTGGAGGATGATAATAATGGTGGGATAGATGTGAGTAATAGCACTGACATTCACAAGCAAAATAAAGCAAAAGTGGAAACAAGCAAAATAAAGCAAAAGTGGAAACAAGCATTTGGGGTAAAGATAGCTTTAAAGCAGTGAGTGGGAAGAAAAGCAGGGAACATCACTAGTTAGGGACTCTCAGATTCTAAACAGGCAATGATGAGGTCTTAGGACAACACACCTGATCTCCAATTTAGTGTGCTTATGGGGCCAGGTGAAGAATTGTAGGATTTTGTGAGATGCCCAAAAGAATTTCATAGACTATCTCTAATGGGAAAGGAGATGATCTCCTAGACTGATCTAGGAGAATATAGATTTTTAGTCCCCTAAATCTCCACTGAAATAGAATTACAGAGTTACAAAAACATATTCCTTGCCACCTAAGAATGTTCCTCATTCTCAAGACTGAGCAAAGTGAACTGCTGAGGCAATCCAATGAAGGTACCCTATAAGAAGTATGGTGAAATTGTCTTTACTGCTCCCATTTTTATGACACACTTGAATAAGTGTGCTTTAAGGATTCTGCTGCTGGAATTGTAGCCATCATTAGAAAAACTTCATCTAGAACTCTCAGCTTTGGTCCTGTGGCCTGTACTATTAGAATGCCCCAAATTTACAAATCAACGAATGGAGGAGTGGGAGAAAGAAGAATGCAGGGTAAAACTATTTTGAGTTTCATTTCACAAGCCAAACTTAGAAACAGCAATATTCAAGCATCCAGGTTCCTTAAATTATCAGGAACCATTAACTTACAAAAAATAATTGTAAAAATAAAATAAGAACCAGAACCTTTAGTTCAGTTTTTAAATCTGCCTAAAACCAACCAGGCAGAAGAGGCAAGCTATTTTTATTAATTTTAGAAAAATAATACAAATATATAATAGAAAATTGGTGATGAAGCAACTCACTTCAAAGGAAAGCTTGAGCTGCATGTTACATGAATATTCAGACAATAGCAACCTGTTTGAAATTGCCATTGAGTATAATTCCAAATTTCTGCATTTTATCATCTCCTAGGCATAAATCCAAAGGCTAAAAGAGCAGAACACAAAAAAGCCAAGCCTGAATTATGTTCTAAACCCTGTTGAATTTAATTTTACTTACAAAGCAGAATGTTACTTTGCCACTTAAATATTCCCCTCATGGCCCTGTAAAAATACCTGGTTTCTTGTTATCAACCTCTAAATTGTGTTATTTATTTAGAAAGCTCCAGTTTTAGGAGCATCATTCTAAATTACTAGGCAAGTGCTACACAATAAATACACATAATCTAAAACAAACTGTAGTGAGAGAAGAAAGCAATTTTCTATAAATTTGACTGCAGCGTCGGGTTTGCTGTTCCATAAGCCTTATAACTTTTAAAGGCATAAAGGAAAATTTTTAGCTAAATGAAATATCATGAGAGGCTGAGCACTTTAAAATCTTGATGTTTTATAATAGAGTAATACAGATACACATTCTTGTTATAAATTTGGAGAAGAGTTCAAATAACCTTCTGAACAGAACCATCATGTACAAAGAAATGAACAAGCCGTCACTCACTCAGATATACACTTGTTTCAAAACAACATTTTACTTGAACCAGTGGTGGATGTACTACCCAAAATCAATAAACCTTGGATGACACATACAACTAAAACAAAGAGATGATGAAGCTTACATAGACCTTATATTTCCTGCTCAAGATTTTTATAATATTAATGAATTCTTAAAAAAAATTATGATTGGAAAACACTCCAAGTGGATAAGACAAGTTAATCTAAGATATAAGTTTTTGCTATAGATTGTGAAATTTTTCTTTGCAGAGATCATGCAAGGGGTCTTAGCATGCAGTATTCACACCAGTCAAAATGTGATTGTTTAAAATTGAAAAGGGAGAGGTGAGATTCTGGTAATGTTCTAGTTCTCTTAAATGGTAATTTCATGGTGTAATGGTGTAAAGTAATTTCATCACTTTGTGATGTTTTTTCTTTGAGTTGTATACCTGTACACCTATGATTTTAAAATTTTTCTGCAGGTATATTTTTGCTCCATAAAAATGCTAAAAGGAAAGAAAGAAAGAAGGAAAAATGAAAAGGGAAAGAGAGCAGAAAGAAAGGAAGAAGAGAAATAGAGAAAGGAAGGAAGGAAGGAAGGAAGAAAGGGAGAAGGAAAGAAGAAAGAAAGAAAGAAAGAAAGAAAGAAAGAAAGAAAGAAAGAAAGAAAGAAAGAAAGAAAGAAAGAAAGAAAGAAAGAAAGAAAGAAAGAAGGAAAGAAAGAAAGAAGGAAAGAAAGGAAAAGAAAAAGAAAAAAAGGGAAAATATTACATGCTAAGAGCTGCATTTCCCATACTGGGGAATAATGTGCTAAAAGAAATTAGTGCTGTAGTCATTTACTTAATTCAAATAAGATGTAGCTTTATAGGGTCACAGAATCTGGCAGCCTGGTTCATGGTTGGAAACCACTTAACTGTCATTTCTGCACAGAAAGATTGTGTTGACATTTCCAGACTTTTAAAAAATCCCTGTTAACAGTCGCAAATGCCACCATATTAGGCACACAGTTTTCCTGTTTCACGAAGTAGAATTTAGAAGTTCGTGGAGGAAAAAAAGTGCCTGGGGGTTCCACTAGCTTTGCATTTGAAAAACACATACATAGAAAAAAAAGTGTTGTCTCTGTAGTGTCAAAGTGTCTTTGTGACTCAACTGTTGAAAATTTCTGTTTGGCATTAAGTTGGGTAAACATCTAGTAACAACTTAGTACTAAAGGTGTCTTGGACCTGAAGTTGGCTCTGTAGGTTTTGTCTGTTTCTAAGGAGCAAGTTTCCATGTAATCTTTTCAAAGGCAAAAGGTTAAGCAAAAATGACATATATTGTAAAATCGAAAGTAAAAGGCACAGTACTGATGTGCTCAAAGTCCATGCATTTAAATTCCTTTGTATGATAATTTATGGTGATCATGTCTTCAGACTGCACTATTAGCATACTCACCCCTAACAAGAAGTTCTGCCTCATCTGACACACTGTCTGCTGTGGTCTGTACCCTGCAGCCATATCTCCCAGCATGCATCAGAAGGATGTTCCTGATCATTAAATCTGCAGAGGATGCTTGCTGAAAGAGGGATGAAGTGCCAGTTTAAAATGTTGCAAATCTGCCTAGTTCAAGGTGGTTTAAGGGGAACTTTGCATATTCAGTCAAAGGGCCCATTTTTGGTCTTATAATTTATATTACAACAATTCAGAAATCAAACATACCCTAATTTAAGGAACACATGGAAGCTATGCTTTCAACAATTGCTAATAACGGGTTTGAACATTTAATATTGAATATAATAAGTTAGCAGCTACAATATTTAAAAATATTTAAATATGCACAAACAAATTCATATCTTTAAAAGTACAGGAAAAATAATCAGTGAGCAAAAATTGTTGCTTTGCTATTCAGAGACAGGATTATTTTTGTGGCAAGAAAGCAGTATTGAAAGGAATAACAACACATGGAAATTAATTATGAGGCAACAGTAGTCAAAATATTATCTTGTGTGGCTTTATTGAATGGCTGCTTTCATAAGTACACTGTGGGCAACAGAATGAAGTAGTGCTTAGATGCAAGAGTGCTGGTCCCAAAACCATGTGTTTTCACTTCACAGAGATTTATTCCTTCCATAACCACCACCATCAGGAGTAGGGTCAGCCTGAATCTCTCTTAATCAATGCAATTACAGAGCACAAAGGCACCTCAAAACATTTGATCCTTGTTGGAAGCACGATGATTAGAACACAGTTGAAGAACAACTGCAGTTAAGGAGATCAATAAGTATCAGGGAGATTATCTTTTAGATGTATCAGTTCATGGGATCAGTGCTGATCCTACACTTTAGTATGACTGGTACAACCTTTCATTACTTAATCTTGTCTTTCATTTACTTTAACAGGAAAGATAGATTTCAATTTTCATGAATGTGTAAAGAGCTGATATTTACAACAACGCATGAGGTATTCTTTTCAGAGAATGACATAGTGAAACTCCAATATGCTCTTCAGTTTCCATGTTGCAATCAAAAACAATTCACTGGAATGAGTATACGCATGCAGCATGAAATGACATCTTCAAAGAACTCAACACTCCTCTCCAACGGTAGTTGGGCACGTGAAAGAATGTTTAATGCAAGCTATGGAGAAGCACCCCAGATTGGAGAAGCACCCCAGATTAGAGATCTTTAATTTGTTGATGGAATGGGTGAATTATCTTAAAAAATGGTGTATTTGTCCTTATAGGGCAGTGGCCTGATGAGTATTTAAGACTTTAGTTGTTCACCTTTATTTTGAAATAAACTAATGGACTATATAAAAATCATGAAAATGAGAGGAATTTCTGGAAATCTGTTGGATTCTTTTTTTTTTTTCTTAGCATTTTCTTAGCATTCGTAAAAGGGTGAGAAGTCATTGGAAATTTTTACCTCTCAAATGATGTGTGTTTCTTTTAATGAATCAATTAACTGTATACTATGTTTTAGCCATTTCTTTCTGGTATTTCATTTCTGGTTTGTTTGTTATTTTTCCTTCCCATTAGTCTTATGATAGGAACTTCTAAGGGTGTTGACGTTTCCTCTCATGAAATAATTGTTAAGACATGGTCTAGTTCAGTCATTTACAAGGGAATGCTTCTTGGTGAGAATGCATTACAATGTTATAACAATAATTTCAAGGAATGTGATATTTGTCCAATGAATATCCTCCACTGCTAATTTCCTTAGATAAAATTGTTACTCAAATTTCATTTTCTCATCTGTACTAGACTAAGTGATCACTTCTTTCAAACCTGAAAAGGAAATTAACCTTAAAAAAAACCTTTGATTTCACTTTGGGAAACAAAAGCAAACTGTAAACATCATAAGCCATGGCTCAGTTTCAAATCTACATAATATAATACTGTCTAAATGAGCTTAAATATATTTACCAATTTATATAGTATGGATCCATCTTAGATGTGAAGATCTCCTTTTACCCATGGATTTCTAAGATGCTCTCCTAGTAGGGTACTCTGTTAAATTAAGAATCAATGTGCACACCATGGGCCTAGAATAGGGCCTATGTTTAATGAAAAAGCCAAGGAGATGCCTAGAAAATCAGAGAGGACTTTACTATTTCCAGAAGTAACACATCTGAAAGACTGTAGTCTTAGTTACTGGAGTTTTTTGTTTGTTTTGTTGTTCTTTTACTTGCTTGTTTTCCAGTTTTACAAACTGATTGGTGGTAGTTTAACAACAGAAAAAGTAATGATTGTAAGTCATTTTTCAGGCTCACGTTTTTGACAAAATTATCTCATAAAATCACATTCTCGTGATTAAATAATGGATTGCCTTTTTTTCCAGATCTTTTTCTTCCCAAATAATTGACTTCTATTTTTCCTGGACAAAAGTCTTAAAACTTTTGTCCTTTTCATTGAATTGTAGTGAAAGAAAACTTAATGGGATTAAGAAGAGGCTTCATTGAAAAATCACATAAAGGTCCAAGGGATTCAGAAGGGTAAAACATAGATTATCTTTTCCATGTTGTCCTTTCCTTGGTTCCTGCAATTAACAGCATGCAATGCTCTAGAAACTGGCTGAAGTTCCATCACCATCATCAGGAATAAAAGCCTACAGTCTATTGTATATCTACTAATGACAAGACTATTGGAGGAGTTGAAATTGTCTCATTTGGGGCCCATTCCTCCTCTTTTGGATTATATCTGCATTATATTTTTACAATTCTAAACAGGGAAGATTAAAAGTAAAATGAATGAATTGTGAACACTAAACCTAAATTACCCTTTCAGGAGATTTACTGATCTTTCTAGAGAAGTAATGAGAAGAATTCATGTGGGAGCCCATTACACTTAATCTCAGCCCACAGTGTGCAGTTCCTGAGAGAGAACTCCCACAATTTAGTGCAGTTTTAATGAAATGGTTACTTACAGCAGATGTTTGCTTTCTTAAGCTTAAACCTCATTTTCACTTTTTCTCTCTTGGGAGTTACTCTCTCTTTTCTTGTTTTCTTTGACACTTGTTTGACACTGCCTTTTCTTTGCTGCTTTCTTTGGCTTTATGAATAAATTGTGTTATGTGTTGCTTCAAAACAACTTTCCCACAACCAGTGCTTAACACAACACTCCAAGTGTTGTGCATCTAGCATACTGCATGCCACATAGTGGGAGCTCAATAACTATCTGTTGAATGGATGAATAAATGAGGGCTCTTTAATAAAGAGGCTCTCCGTTCACTCTCTGTGGGAGTGGCAACACTGCTAAGTCATTTACATTTCTTGGTCACATACGCTTATTAGAGCAGTTGCTAGATTACTGTAACTTTTATTTATGACTCGGAAATAATAGAGGAAATATCATCCTTCCACTCAAGTCCAGTTCTTTATTGGCTTTCACTTGGACTAAGGGTCCTGCTCATCCAACATAAGACTGCCAGTTAAGACTTCCTAAAAATGGAAGCATATTTAACTTTGCTGTTCAAAGTGCCTGTTAACTTTTGCTGCCTTGAGGATAAAGTCCAATTTCCTTGTTTCAGCAGAGGTCTACTCAGAGCATGATTCCACCTCCTATGCTGAATTCTGTGCTTCTATGACATTAACCTCACATTTCTTCCTACACCGGAATACTTCCCATAATTCTGCCTGTTCTGTTACAGATGCTCATTCTTCTTTGCCTGGAAAGATACTTTTAGACACAGTTCAAATGCCTTCTCCTTGGTTAAGCCTTTCTTCATTAGTTCTGCCACTGTTTAGTTTTGCTTCATTAGCACTCTGCTCATGTCTCTGAACTATCACTTGACATTCTTGGAAGTCACGCCTAAGGGCATTCCCAGAGCTGAGCTGGGCACTAGGGCAGCCGATTGTATTTGGGTGAGCTAATGAACGCATGGATGGCTTGCTTCCTTCCTTCTTCATGCCTGACAGTACCTCCTCCCCTCCCTCTTTTTTCTCTTAAAGAAATAAGGAAGGGAAATAGGAAAGACTATGGAGGAAGACAGCAGAAAAGAGTGCTGAAAGAGTATATACAGGTTTTGGTATGACACAGAATTGTGTGAACCCCTGCTCTGCCACTTATTAAATTTTGAACTTGGGAAAATTACTCTATTGCTCAGAGATTCTCTCACAGCTTCAATGTGATAATGCAAGTAAAGCCCATGGCAGTGTGTCTGGCACATAGTAAATGTTTGATAAATGTTATCTGTTAAAGGGCACTATAATTGCATTCTTAGCCAAGAGGAATATTTCCTTAATTGGTATTCACTCCTTCAACAAACTGGATATCAATGTTTTCCATAGTTATAGTAAGTTTTCTGGTAAGTGCCTAGCTTTATTTTAGATGTGTGTTATCCCCCCTCTCATGGAATACTACTGCACTCAGAATAAGAAGACCTGAATTCTAGACTTAGTTCAGTACCTTCCTAGCCCTGAGACTCTGGGAAAGGCACTTTACTGGAATAATAATAGCTACTCTGTCTCTCTCTTGAGTATTGAGGGAAACTGAATGAAACAATGTTCATAAATGAACTCTTAGGAAATGCTTCAGAAAGGTAAAGTACTTGTAAAGCATTTTTTCAGCAGGATTAGCAGAATGCTGTACACATAGTAAGCACTCTGAGAAGGTTTGGGGAATGAATTGTCTAAACAACAAGATAACTTGACTGTTATCATAAAAAGTGAATTCATGCTGAATGGCTTACTCAGAAACCTTCTAGGTATAGCAGTTTTTGTGTCCTTATTTAGGGTTTACATAACTTTCTCAATGGGCTCACATAGGGCACTTCCACCATCCCCAGTCCCCACCAAAGAGATACATAAACCATTCCTCTCTATAAAACAAAGTAGTACAGCATGTAAATTCTATGAGATGCAATTAAAAAAATACCATCTAACATAAAAAAACTGGGTATTAGCTATGAGACATGGATTATTAGATATGATTAATGTTATTGACATAAAATCTTGGATAGTTAAAATACTTTCCTGCTAACAATATTTCTTTTTCCCAGAAAATAATTTGCTTAAAATAGCCTAACATGATAAGAAAATAATACACATATACATTATTCTTCCTTTTACACTTGTATTTTTCTTAGACCTTTATATAATGGGATTTACATTCATGATGACCTGGGTTTTAATATATTTTTTAAGAAAGTTGCTGTTATTAACTCACATGCTTAAATAATTGGATATATTATCTGAAATAGAAATTTTAGTTTCTTCCAGTGACAAAAATACTAGACAAAATGCTATTTGACAGACATTTATGTCTATTATGATGAAATATTAAATGCATCCAACAATGCACTGAAGATTAAAAGTAGGTAAAAATGGCTCTACCATGCCATTACTGGGACCTTGGTATTTACTTCAAGCACATATTCTAAACATGTATTATTAAGTACTAAGACAAATGCAGAAAGAGTTTTTCTTAGGGACATAGATTAAAGAGGAAAAACTAGTTGATGACTCATTGATGAACTCAGGATGGCTAGGTATCCAAACTGGATCGTTTAGTATTATAAACACAAAGTCACAAATTTATGGGATAAGTCCGCTACCTTGGTTAAAATGAAGATTAGGAACTATGACACAACTCAAAGCAAGAAATCACAATTAAATTTTAGTACAATGAATTACATTTTATAAATGATGATATTGAATATATGAAGAATATTGAGTGGATGAAAAAATGCTGTGTATATCACACTAGTGTTCCTCTTTTCCCAAGTTGGCATACAGGATTAGAGGGTGTGATATTTAACTTGTCAGTGGATGCCAGGCTTAGGTGGCATGTTTGTACCCTGATTCTTGAGAGATGTCTCTTAACTGGTCATATGTACATTGACTCTCCTTTCCCTAGTGGCAAGGTAAATGGGTATTCCTTTATCTAAGATTAACATAAAAGGCCAAGGCAAAAGGACTCTATTATAGATGGAATATTTGTGTTCCCTCAGATTCATATACAGTAAGTCCCCTACGTACAAATGAGTTCCATTTTGAGAGTACATTCCTTAGTCCGATTTCCTCGTAAGTTCAACAAAGTTAGCCTAAGTACCCAACTAACACAACTGGCTATGTAGTACTGTACTGTAATAGGTTTATAATACTTTTCACAAAAATAATACATAAAAAACAAACACACACACACACACACAAAAAGTATATATTTTTTCATGGTACGCGGGCCTCTCACTCTCCCATTGTGGAGCACAGGCTCCGGACATGCAGGCTCAGCAGCCATGGCTCACGGGCCTAGTCGCTCCGTGGCATGTGGAATCTTCCTGGACCGGGGCACAAACCCATGTCCCCTGCATTGGCAGGCGGACTCTCAACCACTGTGCCACGAGGGAAGCCCCAAAGAAAACATTTTTAATATTACAGTACTGTAGTACCTTGAAAAGCACAGTAGTGCAGTGCAACAGTGAGCATATAGTGGCTGATATAGAGTGAACAGGCAAGAAATAAAGATACTGTACTACTGCACTCTATACCATACAGTACACTAAAGTACACAAAAGCACAGCCACTTGTAGAGGATGCACACACATGACAATGTACTCCAGACACAAGAACTAGCTTATGTGATTGTACATGTGAACACATGTCCGCGTCTTTAAAAGTTCACAACTTGAAGGTTCGTATGTAGGGGACTTACTCTATTGAAACCTAAACCCTAATGTGATGGTATACGAAGGTGGATGTTTGGGAAATAATTAGAGTATGAACATGGGTGAAGCCCTCATGAATGGTATTAGTGCCTTTATAAAAGAGACCTCAGAGAGCTCTCTCACCCTTTCTGCTGTGTGAGGACACAGTGAAAAGATGACCATCTGTCAATCAGGAGGCTTGCTCTCACCAAACACCAAACCTGCCAGTGCCTTGAACTTGGACTTCTTGGATTTCTATGAGAAATAAATTTCTGTTGTGTATAAGCCACTCAGACTATGGTGTTATTTTACTGTAGCCTCAATGGAATAATATAGGCCCTAAGTATGTATACTGTCATTTCTATATTAATCTAGTGCTTCTAAACTAAAAGAGGCATGAAATAGATAAGGTCACACAAGTTATCAGTCTTATGCTTCTTGAATTTATTCTTAACTGCATCCTACCTGTTGCCAAATTTGTCTTAAATGATTACTGAGAATATTTGACTCATAGTTCTTTTATTGTTTATGCAATTATCACTAATCATTCAGTAGATATTTATTTTTATGTGCTATGCTAAGCTTTGGATATACAGATATAGATTCTGCACTTAAGGAGTGCTTAGTCTAATCCAGGTTTGATGGGAAAAATACAGGATGAGAATGTGGAGTAGCTTCCCTTTCATCTGTATCTAGGTTTGGAAGAGATGTAAAGGAGACAGATGGATGTGTTATCTGATGGCACAATACTCAGACCAGGTCCAGAGAGAAATGTTTTCTCCTCCATGTGCTTCATATAGTTTTAGCAATCATTCTGTGAGAATTGACTCTTAAATTTGGTTTTTAATAGTAGCTTTCAAACCAGCCCTTTATATCCTCTATGTTATGCCCTCTTTTTGTCTCACCTTTACCCATATGACATGACATTGCTAGGTTAATACTTTTTTAAAACTGATTTTATTTACAATCTCAAACATCTTCATTGGCTATCTTCACCTATTACCTACAGGATAGTCTAACTTCTTACTCAGCATTTGAGGCTGGACACAACCAATCTTGTCTCTCACTTCTAGTGGAAAACATACTCTCTGCAACTTTCTTCAAGTTGTTCCCCCAATGAACTGCCAAAGTCTCTGAATTCTGTGTCACATGTTAAAGCCTTGTTCAAGTCTTATGTCTTTCAGAAAGGCTTAACTGACCATGAGGACTGGCTACATCATTTTTGGGTCTCAGTGCAAATTAAAAATATGAATCCCCGTGTCCAAAATTATTCGGAATTTCAAAAGACTGACAGCCAAGCTTTACACCAAGTACAAGATGCGTCTCAGTGTTGGGCGCTGGGTGACCACACAGCAGACCCATGAAGTTGGTCCCACTGAACCCTCCAGTCCACGAACGAACATGTATGCACGTTCTAGGCAATGGTGCTCTTTGGAATAAATATCAAAGGAAAAATGCATCTCTTTATAAATTATAAAACACCTATCCTTTCCTATCTTAATGTCTTTACCTTCTCTTTTATTCTTCATTGACTTGCGATCTTTTTTCTCAATGCATTTTAGCATGAAAGAATAAGAATAATTAGATTATATCTTCTTAAGGCTTGTGTTAAAAAACAGTGATTAACTTTATGTTTTATACTGAATATTTGTTGTGAGCCTATCCAGACATTAGCATATTTATGCATTATTCCATCCAAATATTCTTTTTACTTTTTTCTTACATCTCCAGTACAAGCACAAAGCTCACTGATATACCTCTGTCTGCTTCAATCTGTTTGGTATGTTTGTGGCAAACAAAGAGACAGCATCTTATGCTTCGAAGAATGGAGATGGGGACTCTGTCTAAACTTTACAGTCCTAGAGCTGGAAGGGACCATGGAGGGACTTTCATCCTCACTTTGAAGTTGGCAGTGTTTTAAGTGCCATGGCAGACCAGTTTTCTTTAAGAGAATTCTAGGCAAGAGTGGTACTTAAACTCACATCATTAATATTATGAGAAAATCATTCTTTTTTTTTTTTTACATCTTTATTGGAGTATAATTGCTTTACAATGGTGTGTTTGTTTCTGCTTTATAACAAAGTGTATCAGTTATACATATACCTATGTTCCCATATCTCTTCCCTCTTGTGTCTCCCTCCCTCCCACCCTCCCCATCCCACCCCTCTAGGTGGTCACAAAGCACTGAGCTGATCTCCCTGTGCTATGTGGCTGCTTCCCACTAGCTATCTATTTTACGTTTGGTAGTGTATATATGTCCATTCCACTCTCTCGCTTTGTCACATCTTACCCTTCCCCCTCCCCATATCCTCAAGTCCATTCTCTAGTAGGTCTGTGTCTTTATCCCTGTCTTACCCCTAGGTTCTTCATGACATTTTTTTCCCTTAAATTCCATATACATATATGTTAGCATATGGTAGTGTTTGTATGACAGATCAACTTTTTCATGGAATCTCTTCAGTAATAATATTTTATAATCTGAATAACACCTGGTTCATAGGTTGGCTCAATGAGGCAACACTGGTAGAGGTAAAAAGGTGTTAATAATCATGTCAGTAATCAATGTTTTTCCCTAAGAGTGAATTACACCATTGTCTAGGAATAGAATTATCTTACTGTCTTTCACTCTTTATGCTTTTTAAGTTACCTCCATTGATGTTACATAAAGATGATATCACTAGTTAGAAAAAAATTTTGTTCCTCCATGCATTAGCTTGTGCTTTCTAAACAGCTAGTAATGGCCTGACCACCAGGAAAGCACTAGAATAATAACATTTTACAATAGCTATACATTTATTTTGAGAGCTCATAGCATATGCACAGTTAAAGTTGTCCATTCATTCATGTAACAATCATTTGTTAGAGTGTCTAATTTGTCTAAACAGGAAACTGAAAACACTTGGCACCTTTGAAGTTATGCCCTTGTCATTTGCTCATAGAAAATATGGATGAGCTTTGACCCAACCTATGGATTTTCTCAACGCAGGGTTTCAGTTGACTGGAGTTGGTACAAGACATGAAATCTGTCATATCTGATCTGCACATGTTACAAGATAAGAGATAAATTGTGCCTTTGAGAAACTCACAATGCAATGTGGGAGGTAGACAGCTCTAATGCAATGTGATGTGTTAAAATAAATAATAGGACAAAAATATCATTGCAGAAAAAATTGATTTTAGTGTGCAAAGAAAAATAACAAATCATCTGGTTCAACCAATTCCTATAGCAGTTGAGAAGATCGGGGGCTAAAGAGTGTAGGTGACTTGTTCAAGGGCAGGTTAAGTATGGAGGCTGAAGTAGAGCCTTGGGCACTTGACTCTTAGTCAAGTGTTCTTTCCACTCTACTATTGTGACTATGAAACCAATCCTTGTTCTACTTAAACTTGCAGGTAATTTGATTCACTTGTACAAGTTGAAGCACAGTTTGGCAAGCGTACCAAAATAAAATGGTTTCAGTATATGGTAACAACCACAAAACTATTATTAGAAATTAACTCTCCAAATACACCATAGAATGATCTGAGAGCTCATGTTTTTAAGACTGCTGTTTATCAGCCATATCCAAAATGAAATGTTGCATCTTCCCTTGAAATGCCAGAATCACTTTTCTGATAATACACATGACCCATTAGCTTCATTTACCTTTGCCATCATTCAACTTTTCTGTGACTTTTAATCCAGCATTGAGAGAATTTTCTGTGTGTGACCCACAACTGATATGTTTTCTTTTAGCCATGTGTAGTTTGTAGTGACACAGCTTTAGCTGAAGAAGAATTGACCAAATTTGACTTCCTAACTTAAGTGCATAATTTAGAGGGAGCAATATTTTACTGATATTTCAACGTGTCTGTTCTCTTTTTTCTAGTACTGTCTATTTTACATTTATCTTTGAAGTTAACACTATTTTGTTACACCATCATATAACGGCTTCCAGGATGAATTGTGTTTTATTTTGCTACTGATTTTTACATTGTGGAATAGTCAGTGTCTACACACAAGTCTAGTCCCATCCTGGCTATGGGAAAGAGTGTTCAGACACCAGTCTGGAGGTTTTCTATTTCTTCCCTGAAATCACAGAGCCCAGGCAGGCAGAATATGGTAGCTCTCATCTCACCCATCAGTTAGTGCCAGTATTGATCTGATGTTGTTATAAAGTCTCAAAGTCTTAGGAATGTAGTAGACCACTCTGTGTTTCATTGATTTTGCATAGAACTATACTAATGGGTCTGGAATGAGGCCAGTTTTTTTGTGTGCCTCTATTTTACTTAGGACTCTTAGATGCCAGCAATTTATCATCCTGGGTCCCTGGAATTATGAGGGAAGGACAGAGGCTAATGCTGAGTCTAGAAGACTCATTTGGCTACCCTGGCTGAAGGCTCAGCCACTGTGGAATAGATTCAAGCCATCTTCAGTGTTACTTACCTGATTTCATGAGCCACAAAATTGTAAGCAGAGCCAAATTGTTGTCATTTTCCAACACTAAGTTTTGGAGTGGCTTGTGGTACAGTAGTAAATAATCATAAAATAATTAGGTACCTGGAAGTGGGGTGCTGACATAACTAAAGTCTAAATATGTGGCACTGGCTTTAGGGTTCTAGTTCAGAGGCTTGGAAGGTCATGAGGACATTACTACTGAGAGCTGGAAGGATCTCAAGGAGACTATTGGTAAGAGCTTGAGGAACAGTGAGGAAACTTCCTGGAGAGTGGAGGAAAGGAGATGAGCTGAAAGAGAGAAGTGCTCATTTCTCAAGCAGAATATAGAAGAAATCTAAAGGAGCTGAGGCTCCAGATGGAAAACAGAAAGACTCTTCAGCTTTAGTCGTGCCAAGTGGTAACAGACTAGTAAAGTAAGAAATGGCCTTGGAAAACACCAAATCCAGGATGCTACCAAATAAAACATATTCCCAGGGTAAAGGTCCCAAGTTGTGGCTAAAAGATACTTTATTTGCACTGGAATATTACAGACATTTTTCCAGAGGAACCAGACCCTCTGTCCAAGATAGGGAAGAATTTGAAGAAACTGTTAATGGGGGCTGAGAAAGCATTGAGAAGATCATAATTGGAGGATGGAGGAAAAGGTAACTGAGTTATGAATTGGCAGAAAAATTAGCAAAACCCTTGGCAGGTGAGGGTTATGTGGAAGATGAGCTCAGCGTATGTCTCATAGAGGTCTCTTTATATATATGAAAGAATATGGTTTGCAATGGAAAGAGTGTGTTGACAGATGTTTTAAAAGAAAGAAAAATGACCATGAATGGTGGAGAAACTTTTATACCTAATATTTTGCAAAAATATAATATTCCACATGGAATAAGTAATTTTATATAAGAATTTCTAAAGATGTATTTTCCAGTTAAATATCTGACTGTTTCAAGTTTACCCTAAAAATTCAAGTTTTTTTCTCATTTTATTTGCAATATTAGTAAATACTTTAACAAGTACAATCTTCAAGAAGTAGATTATTATTTCAACTATGGGCTTTATGACCAAATACTAAGTATTCTTTTGCCAAGCCTAACTTGGTAGTTGTTAATGCTTAGGAACAAGTTTCTGAGTCAAAAAATATCCCACTGCAAGAGAAGGAAATTTGGGTCACAGCATCCATTTAAGCACTGTCATTCACAGTCATGAAGATTCTCATCAACATCAAAAATACCTAGAATTTAGGGAATTCAAACACATCAATGTCAGAAAAGACTACTCAAACTACTGCTTAGATTGTGAGCTACAACAGCAATCTTCCAATGAAGATTCAATCAGAAGAAGAATAGTTCAGTTAAAAGGAAAGGTCAAACTGAATAAATGTGTCAATCAGAAGCCAGCTATGAAAAGTTCAAGGTCAAGGACTTCCATAGTCAAATTCAACTGACATTTTGAAAGTGATTGAGTCATTTTGATACAGAAAACTCATTTTTAATAAGTCTTTGTAATTTTATGAAAGAGAATTCACCAATTATTTAATGTATAAAAATCAGTTTACTCAGATATTGAAAAATTGTCAGAGGCCATAGTCTATTACTTCCCCTCACTTTTCTGTAAATATATAATACTGCTTCTGATATTTCAAGGAAGAGTTACAAGACTCTTTCAAAACTGCACTTCTTTGAATTGACTGCAACACCAATGATTATATATGTACATATATTTTGTTCTAAGATTTCATATTGCTAGGGTTTGAATGGTTCATTATATGTGAAATATTTTGTGTGTGCTGTTTATACAAATTAAGGGATGCTGTGTCTTACCCAGAAAAAGGACATTGTTCCATTCTATAAGATTATTATTGCTTTTAGAGAAAATCTTTATTTAGCTTTAGAGAAACCATTTTATCATTTATCGAGATATTATATATACAAATATATTCTTAGCCATAGGAAGAATTCTGATTTGAGATTATTTTTCCAGTTTGGAACCCCTTCTGAATTAAGAATTTTCAAATTCTAAGGACATCATGAGACTGAAATATCTTCCATAAATCAAGCAAGTATGCAATATTTAACAGAATAAAATGTGATTTGGGGGCTATCAAAGCCCCCTCCCGAAAAAATGTTTAGTGTTCACTAAAACTTTTAAAGATGATTTCACTGTTATCAGCTAGCATACCTGAAGAGTTTTTTGGGTTTTAATCTTTGAATATAACCTTTAAAAATAATAGAACTTTAGAATTAGATAGGAACGTTAGGAGTCGTCTACTCTAACCTCTTCAATTTGATGATAAGGGCTCAGAAATGTGACATGAATCATCCAAGGTATTACAGCTAAGTAGGGACAAAGCTGGGCCCACACCAAAAACTCTTGACACCACCTCCACATCAGATCTAGTAATCTTTTACCATATAATGATGTCACTCAGTAGTGTACTTTGACATTATATCATTTATGAGAAAAACATCTGGCAGCATCTATTTAAATTAAAAATAGTTTTGTTCTTTTACCCTGCAATCTATTCCTGAGAATGTATCCCAAAGAAAGGAAATTATTAACACCCAAGAATGCAGATATTCAGAGTTGTTTTCTGTAGTATTATTCATTAATCTCTCAAAACAGGAAACAGAGTTAGTATTTACTAACAGGGTAATGGCTAAATTGAGGAATAGTCATATACTTATTATGTACCCATTGAAAAGAATGAATTAGAGATATATCATGTGACATGGAAGAATTAAGATAATAATGAGATGCAGAAAAACATGTAAAGTATGTTTCAATATTTAAAAAAATAATCACAAAAATATCCCTCCACATATGTAAATCTAACTAGGATTATAGTAGGACTGAGGATAATATAGAAGGACATATATAGAATATTAAAAAGATTAACTAAGTGTGATAAATGCTTTCATGGGAGGATAAAAGCAGGGGAAGGTCATCCTAATAAAAGCAGCATGCATGATATAATCTCACTTGTGTAACATGTGTAACTGTGTATGCTTGAAGAGATGCATGGAAAAATGATTACAAAAATTAATGGTGATTACCTTAAGGTAGTATGATTCCAAGGGACTTTTATTCTCTCCTTTCTAGTTTTAGTATGTTTAAATGATCTATAATAAGCTTCTATTATTTATATAAGTAGAAAAAAACTCTACCTTCATTGTGGTGAAAAAATGAAAAACTGACTTTGATTTAGAGCTGAAAGATATTTTTACCATGGAGAAGCACCAAGCCAAGTGTTTGTCATCAATTGCAGATATTATAAACAAATCAGCTTGTGTGGCTTAAACAATCCATGCCAGATAAGCAGATCTTCCCACACAAGTGAAGATTGCATTTCTATTTCTAACTACAGATAATCATTTAGAACTCAGTCTCTTTATGATTATGCATCACTGACTTATGGTGCTCTCGAGGCATCTGTTAACAAAGAGTCTTAATATTTTCTTATGCTGAATGTCAGACTGATTTAGCACTGCAGTTGTATGTTAGCAATCAATAGCTGCATTCTGTTTGTCATCACGTGATATGTTGTTCTTCATATATTCTTTTTTTTTAACATCTTTATTGCAGTATAATTTCTTTACAATGGTGTGTTAGTTTCTGCCTTATAACAAAGTGAATCAGCTATACATATACATATATCCCCATATCTCCTCCCTCTTGCATCTCCTTCCCACCCTCCCTATCCCACCCCTCTAGGGAATAGCACCGACCTGATCTCCCTGTGCTATGTGGCTGCTTCCCACTAGGTATCTATTTTACATTTGGTAGTTTATACACGTCCATGCCACTCTCTCACTTCGTCCCAGCTTACCCTTCCACATCCCCTTGTCCTCAAGTACATTCTCTACGTCTGCATCTTTACTCCTGTCCTGCATCTAGGTTCTTCCAAACATATTTTTCTTTGTTTTTTAGATTCTATATATATGCATTAGCATACGGTATTTGTTTTTCTCTTTCTGACTTACTTCACCCTGTATGACAGACGCCAGGTCCATCCACCTCACTACAAATAACTCAATTTTGTTTCTTTATATGGCTGAGTAATATTCCATTGTATATATGTGCCACATATTCTTTATCCATTCATCTCTCGATGAACATTTAGGTTGGTTCCATGTCCTGGCTATTGTAAATAGGGCTGCAATGAACATTGTGGTACATGACTCTTTTTGAATTATGGTTTTCTCAGGGTATATGCCCAGTAGTGGGATTGCTGGGTCGTATGGTAGTTCTATTTCTAGTTTTTTAAGGAACCTCCATACTGCTCTCCATAGTGGCTGTATCAATTTACATTCCCACCAACAGTGCAAGAGGGTTCCCTTTTCTCCACACCCTCTTCAGCATTTATTGTTTGTAGATTTTTTGACGATGGCCATTCTGACCAGAGTGAGGTGATACCTCACTGTACTTTTGATTTGTATTTCTCTAATGCTTAGTGATGTTGAGCATCCTTTCATGTGTTTGTTGGCAATCTGTATATATTCTTCGGAGAAATGTCTATTTAGGTCTTCTGCCCATTTTTGGATTGCGGTTTTTTTGTTTTTGATATTGAGCTTCATGAGCTGCTTGTAAATTTTGGAGATTAATCCTTTGTCAGTTGCTTTATTTGCAAATATTTTCTCCCATTCTGAGGGTGGTCTTTTTGTCTTGTTTATGGTTTCATTTGCTGTGGAAAAGCTTTTAAGTTTCATTAGGTCCCATTTGTTTATTTTTGTTTTTATTTCCATTACTCTAGGAGGTGGGTCAAAAAAGATCTTGCTGTGATTTATGTCATAGAGTGTTCTGCCTATGTTTTCCTCTAAGAGTTTTATAGTATCTTTCCTTACATTTAGGTCTTTAAGACATTTTGAGCTTATTTTTGTGTATGGTGTTAGGGAGTGTTCTAATTTCATTCTTTTACATGTAGCTGTCCAGTTTTCCCAGCACCACTTATTGAAGGGGGTGTCTTTTCTCCATTGTATATTCTTGCCTCCTTTATCAAACATAAGGTGACCATATGTGCATGGGTTTATCTCTGGTCTTTCTATTCTGTTCTATTGATCTATATTTCTGTTTTTGTGTCAGTACTATACTGTCTTGATTACACTAGCTTTGTAGTATAGTCTGAAGTCAAGAAACCTGATTCCTCCAGGTCCGTTTTTCTTTCTCAAGAATGTTTTGGCTATTTGGGGTCTTTTGTGTTTCCATAAAAATTGTGAAATTTTTTGTTCTAGTTCTGTGAAAAATGCCATTGGTAGTTTGATAGGTTTGGGATTGGATCTGTAGATTGCTTCGGGTAGTTTAGTCATTTTCACAATGTTGATTCTTCCAATGCAAGAACATGGCATATCTGTACATCTATTTGTAACATCTTTAATTAATTTCATCAATGTCTTATAGTTTTTGGCATACAGGTCTTTTGTCTCCCTAGGTAGCTTTATTCTGAGGTATTTTATTCTTTTAGTTGCAATGGTAAATGGGAGTGTTTTCTTCATTTCACTTTCAGATTATTCATCATGAGTTTATAAGAATGCAAGAGATTTCTGTGCATTGATTTTGTATTCTGCTACTTTACCAAATTCATTGATTAGCTGTAGTAGTTTTCTGTTGGCAGTTTTAGGATTCTCTATATATAGTATCATGTCATCTGCAAACACTGACAGCTTTATATCTTCTTTGCCAATTTGGATTCCTTTTATTTCTTTTTTTTTCTGATTACTCTGGCTAAAACTTCCAAAACTATGTTGAATAATACTGGTGAGAGTGGACAACCTTGCGTTGTTCCTGATTTTGGAGAAAATGGTTTCAGTTTTCCACCATTGCGAATGATGTTGGCTCTGGGTTTGTCATATATGGCCTTTATCATGTTGAGGAAAGTTCCCTCTATGCCTACTTTCTGGAGGATTTTTATCATAAATGGGTGTTGAATTTTGTTGAAAGCTTTCTCTGCATCTATTGAGATGATCATATGGTTTTTCTCCTTCAATTTGTTAATATGGTGTATCACATTGATTGAGTTGCATATATTGAAGAATCTTTCCATTCCTGGGATAAACCCCACTTGATCATGGTATATGATCCTTTTAATGTGCTGTTGGATTCTGTTTGCTAGTATTCTGTTGAGGATTTTTGCATCTATGTTCACCAGTGATATTGGCCTGTAGTTTTCTTTCTTTGTGACACCATTGTCTGGTTTTGGTATCAGGCTGATTGTAGCTTCATAGAATGTGTTTGAGGGTGTTCCTCCTTCTGCTGTATTTTGGAAGAGTTTGAGAAGTCTAGGTGTTAGCTCTTTTCTAAATGTTTGACAGAATTTGCCAATGAAGCCATCTGGTCCTTGGCTTTTGTTTGTTGGAAGATTTTTAATCATACTCTCAATTTCAGTGCTTCTGATTGCTCTGTTTATGTCTTCTATTTCTTCCTGGTTCAGTCTCGGAATGTTGTGCTTTTCTAAAAATTGGTCCATAACTTCCATTTTATTTGCACATAATTGCTTGCAGTAATCTCTCATGATCCTTTGTATTTCTGCAGTGTCAGTTGTTTCTTCTTTTTTCATTTCTAATCCGGTTGATTTGAGTCTTCTCCCCTTTTTTTTTTTTTTTTGATGAGTCTGGCTAATGTTTTATCAATTTTTTTTATCTACTCAAAGGACCAGCTTTTAGTTTTATTGATGTTGGCTATTGTTTCCTTAATTTTTTTTCATTTATTTCTGACCTGAGCTTCATGATTTCTTTCCTTCTGCTAACTTTAGGGTTTTTTTTTTTTTGTTTTTCTTTCTTTAATTGCTTTAGGTTTAAGGTTAGCTTGGTTACTTGAGATGTTTCTTGTTTCTTGAGATAGGATTATATTGCTATAAACTTCTCTCTTAGTACAGCTTTTGCTGCATCCCATAGGCTTTGGGTCATGGTGTTTTCTTTGTCATTTGTTTCTAAATATTTTTTGATTTCCTCTTTGATTTCTTCAGTGATCTCTTGGTTATTTAGTAGTGTATTGTGTAGCCTCCATGTGTTTGTATTTTTTACAGATTTTTTCCTGTAACTGATATATAGTCTCATAATGTTGTGGCCAGAATAGATACTTGATATGATTTCAATTTTCTTATATTTACCAAGGCTTAATTTGTGACCCAAGTTATGATCTATCTTGGAGAATATTCCATGAGCACTTGAAAAGAAAGTGTTATCTGTTGATTTGGGATGGAATGTCCTATAAATATCAATTAAGTCCATCTTGTTTAATGTGTCATTTAAAGCTTGTGTTTCCTTACTTATTTTCATTTTAGATGATCTGTCCATTGGTGAGGGTAGGGTGTTAATGTCCCCTACTATGTTTATGTTAGTGTTGATTTCCCCTTTTACGTGTTAACATTAACCTTATGTATTGAGGTGTTCCTATGTTGGGTGCAAAAATATTTACAATTATTATATCTTCTTCTTGGATTGATCCCTTGATCATTATGTAGTATCCTTCTTTGTGTCTTGTAATAGTCTTTATTTTAACGTCTTTTTTGCCTGATATGAGAATTGCTACTGCAGCTTTCTTTTGATTTCCATTTGCATGGAATATCCTTTTCTGTCCCCTCACTTTCAGTCTGTATATGTCCCTAGGTCTGAAGTGTGTCTTTTGTAGACAGCATATATACAGGTCTTGTTTCTGTAACCATTCAGACAGTCTACGTCTTTTGGTTGGAGCATTCAATCCATTTTCTTTAAAGGTAGTTATTGATATGTATGTTCCTATTTTCATTTTCTTAATTGTTTTGGGTTTGTTATTGTAGATCTTTTCCTTCTCTTGTGTTTCCTGTCTAGAGAAGTTCCTTTAGCATTTGTTGTAAACTGGTTTGGTGATGCTGGATGCTCTTAGCTTTTGCTTTTCTGTAAAGGTTTTCATTTCTCCGTCGAATCTGAATGAGATCCTTGCTGGGTAGAGTATAGTTGGTTGTAAGTTTTTCCCTATCAATACTTTAAATATGTCCTGCCACTCCCTTCTGGCTTGCAAAATTTCTGCTGAAAGTTCAGGTGTTAACCTTATGGGGGTTCCTTTTTCTGTTTGTTTTTCCCTTGCTGCTTTTAATATTTTTTCTTTGTATTTAATTTTTGGTAGTTTGATTAATATGTGTCTTGGCATGTTTCTCCTTGGATTTATCCTGTATGGGACTCTCTGTGCTTACTGGACTTGATTGACTATTTCCTTTCCCATGTTAGGGAATTTTTAAACTCTAATCTCTTCAAATATTTTCTCAGATGGTTTCTTTTTCTCTTCTTTTCTGGAACCCCTATAATTCGAATGTTGGTGCATGTAGTGTTTTCCCAGAAGTCTTTGAAACTGTCCTCAATTCTTTTTTCTTTATTCTGCTCTGTAGTAGTTATTTCCTTATCTTCCAGGTCACTTATCCATTCTTCTGCCTCAGTTATTATGCTATTGATTCCTTCTAGAGAATTTTTAATTTCATTTACTGTGTTTTTCATTATTGTTTGTTTGCTCTTTAGTTCTTCTAGGTTCTTGTTAAACGTTTCTTTTATTTTCTCCATTCTGTTTCCAAGATTTTGGATCATCTTTCCTTTGAATTATTTTTCAGGTAGACTACCTATTTCCTTTTCATTTGTTTGGTCTGGTGGGTTTTTACCTTGCTCCTTTATCTGCAGTGTGTTTCTCTGTCTTCACATTTTGCTTAACTTACTGTGCTTTTTTCAGACTGCAGGTTCATATTTCCCATAGTTTTTGGTGTCTGCCCGCAGTGGCTAAAGTTGGTTCGGTGGGTTGTGTAGGCCTCCTGGTGGAGGAGACTTGTCCCTGTGTTCTGGTGTTTGGGGCTGGATCTTGTTTTTCTGTTGAGCAGGACTGTGTCCAGCGCTATGTTTTGGGGTGTATGACCTTATTATGATTTTAGGCAGCCTCTCTGCTAATGGGTAGTGTTGTGTTCCTGTCTTGCTAGTTGTTTGGTATAGGGTGTCCAGCACTGTAACTTGCTAGTCATTGAGTGGAGCTGGGTCTTTTAGCATTGAGATGGAGATCTCTGGGAGAGCTTTCACCGTTTTATATTATGTGGAGCCAGGAGGTCTCTGGTGGAGCACTGTCCTGCCCTCGGCTCTCCCACCTGAGAGGCACAGGCCTGACACCCAGCCGGAGCACCAAGACCCTGTCAGCCACACGGCTCAGAAGAAAAGGGAGAAAAAAATAAATAAAATAAAAAAGTTATTAATATAAAAAATAAAAAAAAATTAATAAGAAAGAAAGAAGGATGGGAGCAACCAAACCAAAAAAATCCAACAATGATAACAAGCTCTAACAACTATACAGAAAAAAAAGAAAAGGACAGACAGAACCCTAGGACACATCGTAAAAGCAAAGCTATACAGACAAAATCACACAAAGAAGCATGCACATTCAGAAAAAGAGAACAAGGAAAACATATATATATATATATATATATATATATCTTTTTTTTAAAAAAAAGGAAGAGAGCAACCAACTCAATAAATAAGTCTACCAATGATAATAAACTCTAAATACTAAACTAAGGTAAATATAAAACCAGAAATGAGTTAGATGCAGAAAGCAAACCCCAAGTCTACAGTTGCTCCCAAATTCTAGTGCCTCAATTTTGGGATGATTCGTTGTGTATTCAGGTATTCCAGAGATGCAGGGTACATCGAGTTGATTGTGGAGATTTAATCTGCTGCTCCTGAGGCTGCTGGGAGAAATTTCACTTTCTCTTCTTTGTTAGCACATCTCCTGGGGTTCAGCTTTGGATTTGTTCCCTCCTTTATGTGTAGGTCGCTTCAGGGTATCTGTTCTTCGCTCAGACAGGACGGGGTTAAAGTAGCTGTTGATTAGGGAACTCTGGCTCACTCAGGCTGCGGGGAGAGTACCGAATGAGGGGCGAGTCTGCAGCAGCAGAGTCCAGTGTGACATTGCAACAGCCAGAGCCGCGTTGTGCGTTCTCCCAGGGAAGTTGTCCCTGGATCACGGGACCTGGCAGTGGTGGGCTTCACTGGCTCCCAGGAGGGGAGGTGTGGATAGTGACCTGTGCTTGCACACAGGCTTCTTGGTGGTTTCAGCAGCAGCCTTAGCATTTCTTGCCCATCTCTGGTGTCCACGCTGATAGCCACAGCTTGCTCCTCTCTCTGAAGCTCATTTAGGCGGTGGTCTGAATTCCCTCTCCTCACACACGGAACAATGGTCTCTTGCCTCTTAGGCAGTTCCACATTTTTTCCCGGATTCCCACTGGGCCAGCTGTGGCGCACTAGCCCCCTTCAGGCTGTGTTCATGCAGCCACCTCCAGTCCTCTCCCTGGGATCTGAACTCTGAAGCCTAAGCCTCAGCTCTCAGCCCCCACCTGCCCTGGCGGGTGAGGAGCAGACAAGCTTCTCGGGCTGGTGAGTTCTTGTCAGCACCGATCCTCTGTTCAGAAATCTCTCCGCTTTTCCCTCTGCACCTTTATTGCTGCACTCTCCTCCATGGCTCTGAAGCCTCCCCCGCTGCCTACCCCCTGTCTCCACCAGTGAAGGGGCTTCCTAGTGTGTGGAAACTTTCCTCCCTTCACAGCTCCCTCCCAGAGGTGTGGGTCCTTTCCCTATTCTTTCGTCTCTGTTTTTTCTTTTGCCTTACCCAGGTACGTGGGTGGTTTCTTGCCTTTTGGGAAGTATGAGGTCTTCTGCCAGCATTCATTAGGTGTTCTGTAGGAGTTGTTCCACATGTAGATTTTATTTCTGATGTATTTGTGGAGAGGAGGAAGGTGATCTCCACGTCTTACTCCTCTGCCATCTTGAATGTCTCTCCATATATTCTTTTAAAGTCTCTTTGCAAAGGTCATATTTTAGTTAATCTTGGGGCAAGTTACTTCAGTGTTTTCTTGCTGTTATCTGTTCTCCATGCCTGCTCAATCCAGCATAACTGAGTAAAGGCACACAACAGCATTCCAAAGCTCAAAAACATATTACTTGTTTTAATATTAAGAATTATTGGTGGGTTACGTTGATGACACAGTAAATGTAAAGCTTATGATGCTAGATGAGACCTCGATGACTGATTAAGAACTTCTAGATGGGTAGAAGATGACATTTTATAACAGCTTACTAAGGTCTTCAGATTTAACTAGAGCTTGATGTCATTAGGATGCTACAAGCTGATAGTCTTTATTTTCGGCTTAGTCAAGCACATTTTATTATGTATCAATTATATAGAAATATTTCATTATATTTCTTTAAGTTTATCTTGGCTGCACATGGGATTTCTATACAGACCCATATAAAATCTATATTTGAATTATCTTTCGGTATATTAAGCCACACAGTTGAGTTGATTTTTTAGGTCTTTTTGATTTCATACATTCACTTTATAATCATGACAGATAAGAATTTCTTGGAGGATTTCCTGAAGGACTTTGACAGTATCCTTTGATGTTACCAGCTAAAAATCGACCTCATGGAAAATTAATTTTCTACCATTGTGTTCACAGGTGGAGGCTTCACCTTTGAATTCAAGGACTTCAACAAATATGCCTAATACTCATTAAAAAACTATATCGTTTGTATGTCTCAATCAATATAGTTTAGTCATCTTTATTTTTATCTTCAAATGTCTTTTGGAAACTCCTAAAATCTTTTGAATTCTCAAGTCTAATATTTACTTGAAGAAAACACTCACATCCTACAATCTGTATTCCTTTATTATACCTTAAAGCCACAGTTATAAGCACAGTAATAAATATAAATATGTTTCACAGGAAGTAGAATTACTGAATGTAGAAGTTGCAAATATGAATTTGGACTAATTTTTCACTTCTACTATTGTCCTTAGGTTAGTCTATTATTATCACAGATTTGTATGATAAACTCTAAATTTAATTTTAGATTGTGAACAGCTTCATAAGTATGTCCATTCTCTCCAACAGTTTAACCTGCAGCAAAATCAATGGTAATGCAAATAATGATGCCACCATTCATTAATGAAAAACACCTGGCATATTCTGGCTAAAAGAACCTATGAATTCATTTGGGTATGGCATATTCAGTGTATTTCATGTTAGCTTTAGATATATCCATAATCCCTTTTCAGCAGTTCATAAATAAATATATCTGCTTTTGTTCCTATCAAATATAACTAAAGCACAGAAATCAGTAGAAGCAATATTTGGACAAGACATTTAACATGGATTATGTTAGGATAGATGAAGTAGAAAATATTATAATTGTCCTCAGAATATGCTACTTTTTTTCTGAAATACTATTTGATTCATTTATTCTTTAATTAAAAATTAATGTTTCTCTGTTAATTTTTTTCTTTATAACTGCTGCCAATTTTCTACTAACAAGTGAAGTGATTAATAATTCCTAACACTTAAAAAAAGAGAACACTAACCATATAAAATGGAAAAATAACCAGATCAAGTGCATTAACTGACTTAACTTTTTAAAAAAGGGGTCAATTCAAATAGTGACTGGTTAATTTAGTCAGCAGTTGACCTAGTTTGTGTTGCTAGTGACAGCACATATTGAGTTTTAGTGTTGTGCAAATTACTATTTTTCCAAATGCTCTTTTTTTCCCCTACTTAACTCCATATGTATAATCTAGCTTCTGATTTAGTCTTAAAAATATCATAACTGAAGTTAAGGATCATTTTGCACTGTTTAGACTGTGTGGTAGATTGTTGCAGTAATGATCCCAAAGTTTTTCATGCCTTTCTGGATTCATACCCTTGGGGAGCCCCCTCCCATATTCATTGTGACTCACGAAGTGAATTGCATTGGTCAATGAGACCTTAGCAAACATGGAACAAACAGGTGACTGCTATGTGTGTGTGCATTGGAGATTGCTAATTTGGAGCCCTGTTACAACCACACAGCATGGCCTAGGCGAGCCTGCTGAAGGATGAGAGACCTCTTAGAGCAGAGACAAGCATCCTAGCTGCCACCTCCCCAAACAGCTTCTAGTTGACCTGACAGCTGACTGCAAACTCATTAAGGAGCCCAGCTGAGACCAGCAGAAAAAAACACGTCCACTCAAATTACTGATCCATAGAATTGGATCATACATGTTGTAGAATTGGTTTTGCAGCAAAAGCTAACTAAAACAAAATTAGAATCATAATTGAATGAGATTTTTTGGGTCCTGGGATGAGGGCTGCAAGTTAGAGAAATATAAAAAAATTGTGGCCAGAGGACAGATGGAGGTAAATTGCAAAAATGGCCTCAGTACTTTGCGGATCCCCCCCCCCCCCCCGCCACAGGGAATTACCGCCCGCTTTTAATCTGGTATGGCCTTATGACTTGTTTTCACCAATAGAATGTGACAGAAGTTATACTGAGCAAGGTCTGAGACTAAGCTAAGTGATCATGATGCTTCTGCTATCGGATCTTGTAACCCTGAGGTTTCCATATGAACAAGCCTGGGCTAGCCTGGTGGATGATGAGAAACACATGGCACAGTTGACCCTGTAGCCCCAGACAACAGCCAGCTGATCCCCCACATTAGTGCCTTGAAGTTGGCTGGCAGCTGACTACAGATGCATGAACTCTAGCTTAGTCCAGCCTGAGTTGCCAACCCATAGAGTCATGAGCTAAATAAATGATGCTTTGAAACTACTAAGTTTTGGGGTGGTTTGTTTTGCAGCAAAAACTAACTTACACAGATTGTTTGTTTAGTGGTCACCTCTATACATTCAGAATAACTACTCCTTAATTATTTTTTCTTTTATTAATTTTTGTTGGAATATAGTCGCTTTACAATGTTGTGTAAACTACTACTTAATTCTTTACCTATAATTATTCACAGGAACAAAAGGAGATGTGCAAAAAGTATTCATTGATATTTAAACTGTGAAATTTTCTTCTAAGATATTTATATCTCAACATCTAAAATATATATATATATATATATATATATATATATATATATATATCTCAACAGACCAATGGATTATTCCAGTCAGAATTTTGATATAAGATTAAACATGGTTAGAAACAGCAATGTGGGAAAAACCAAAAAATACTTAGCTAAGAAAAATGATCCTTAATTTATTCTGCCTTCTTATTCCTTTTTTTTTTTTTTTCCTGCGGTACGCGGGCCTCTCACTGTTGTGGCCTCTCCCGTTGCGGAGCACAGGTTCCGGACGCACAGGCTCAGCGGCCATGGCTCACGGGCCCAGCCGCTCCGCGGCATGTGGGATCTTCCCAGACCAGGGCACGAACCCGTGTCCCCTGCATCGACAGGCGGACTCTCAACCACTGCACCACCAGCGAAGCCCTGCCTTATTATTCTTAAAGACACATGGAAACGTTCTTATTGAAATGCTTGCATCTCTCACACTAGCTAGTTATTTTAAACACCAGAGATATTGCAGTAGCCTGTTCAGAGTCATTACTGATGTGATAGGAACAGTGAACAAAGCATGTCACTTCTAGTATTCCTTACTACTTAAGTGATGGATAATGGCAATTAGACTGCAGGTTTCAGAAATGCTTTTAGGAAATACTACCACTATATTTAATAAGTACTTTAAAATAAACTTTGTCAATATGCTATATTTGTTTGTGGGACTCTCAGCAATTAAAAAGGATAAAATGTAGTATTTTATAGTTTGGGTTAGGCTTCTTGATATGAAATCCTTGAACTGTTTAGTACAGTGTTGTATCTTCACAATTAATGTGTTCTAAATTATTTTAGCTAATTTTGCTTCAAAATTGTTAATTCTTTTGGTTTTATATATGGGTAAGGTGTATAATGAAAAATGGTTTGATTTTAGGGTGATTTAAAAATAATCAGAAAGGTTATTACCTTACCTTGTACTAGTTGATTGAATATCCTTCAGTAGTAAACTTAGTTGAATTCAACTGAACATTAATTTTCAAGAACTAGTTTTTCTGCCAAAGACATACTTGGTTAACAATTCACATTTCTCCTCCAGAGTTTTTCTCTCTCAACAGCATAATGTCTCAGTACTATAACATTTATCACATTCAAGAGTTTTTTGCCACTGTCTAGATTAAGATTTCTAGAAGGGAGAGATCATGCTTTACTCAGCCATATATTCCCTGCCCTGATATTGTGCTGTATATATGACAAGTAACCATTAAGCTTTTGTAAAGTGAATAAATGTATTAAAACTTTTTCTGATACTGGTATATTTCTTTTTTTATGTGGTAATTTAGCAGGTGAGCAAAGAAATGAGAAAGTAACTCTGTGTAAGAGTACAAAATTGTATTTGTTTATATAATAATTAATTTAGCAAATACTTTATTTAGCAACTAATCTACCTGACATGATGCCAGGCACTGGCAATGGTTAGCAAAATAGGAATGATTATTTTTTCAAAAATATATAATGTATTTAAGGAAAAAATATGGAAGAAAGCAGAAATTCTGATTTTAGCCCCTGACTTTTTAAACTATACTTTATTCTTACAGCTATTCCTAGCATAACAAGCAGTCTCCTGAAAAAAATCACATAGTGCTTCTCGGGGATTTATCTAAATGACGCTGAATATTGAACCTTAACACTATAATAGTTAATTTCATTTTTATATACCACACAAAAAGCTTCAAGCAACATGTAAATTTATGTAAAACACATATACTTATGCTAAGCAACAATTTATCCCTGGATTTAATTTGAAGACATATAGCAGCTTTACTTTTGCTAAGAATATGTAACATGATATAATAGGAACCAAGAATAATCATGACCATTTATGTCACTTTCATAGGTGATATGGGAAGCTTTCTTTAAAATAGAATCACTACAGTACTATATTAGATGAGGTTTGTTATAACTGTAAGATCACCACTGTTATTGGAATTTGGTAGACTTTTGATTTTCATATTTTCCTCATCCTTAGTCTCTACCTGGAGTGTCTTTCCCCCTTCTACGTTCTCTCCCTGCTTTGCCTGCAATACTCTTTTTCTCCTTAAAGAATAGGCTTAGGTGTTATTTGGTTTAGGAAGTCTGCTCTTCTTCCACAGTTTGGATAGTGTGTAACTTGGACCGAGTTCCCTGAACATATTTCTTTCAGTGCTCTTGCCACATATTGGTTTATATGCCTGTTCCTCTGTAAGACTCCAAGCTCCCCAAAGATGGTGCTCTATCTCAGTTGTAGTCATATACCTCCCATAGAATGTTTGCTACTGATTGCTACAGAATCCTCAGTTCCTGGACAGGTGCCTAGCATAGAGCCATTCAGTAAATCTTGATGGAACTGAGATAAACTCAGATTTCATCTATTGTACACTGATAAATACTCTATAAAGCCATCAATTATTCCTTAAAGATAATGATGTCATGCTTTCCAAATTCTCTAAGTTGATCTTTTCTACTTCCCTTACATAAGGGATATCAAATGAAGAAAGGAGTGAATGATAATAGCCCAATAGTTATTTCTAAAATTTCCTCCTTCTCCTTTTTTAAGACAGGAAACATCTTTGAGAGGCAACCTATTGATTATTAACTCTAGACTCCTAAATTTCACTTTTATGTTGTAATATGATAAAAATAGTCCATGAGAGAAATTGCAGGATTTTGAAAAGCTACAAGCTAAACATATCATAACACTTAGGCACCCTTTAGAACTTAATACAAAACAGATGCAGAAAGAGAAATTGTTAAATAAAGGTAGAATTTCAAAGATGTCTTGAAAATAATGGCCTCTCAAAAACCCAGCTCTTTGAAAATTACTTTGAGAAATAATAACAGGAGTCAGTCTAAAACACAATACTTACATATCAATAGTGTTTCAAAATGTAACACTGAACTATGTTTGCTTATAAAAATCCTAAACCTTATGTGGTATTAGGGAATAAGGACAGCCTTTTATTTACCGAGCCTTTCAGAAACTAAAAAGAATAATCTTTTATTATATATTATTCCATCAAGGTAAAAATTCTAGTATTGAGGACCTTATTATACTATGCATTTCATCACTCTGCAGGTTAAATTTTATCCCCTGGATACATAGATCTACGTAGGACATTCTTTTTAAAATAACAAAAAAATCTATAAAACATATCAGCATTACTTCAACAAGATAACTAGAACCACTGTATATTTCTCTTTTATTAAGAACTCCTGGGATTATTATTTCCAGAGAAAACAATTAC
This sequence comes from Pseudorca crassidens, assembly GCF_039906515.1. Taxonomy (NCBI): domain Eukaryota; kingdom Metazoa; phylum Chordata; class Mammalia; order Artiodactyla; family Delphinidae; genus Pseudorca; species Pseudorca crassidens. Next base: position 76,584,692 of record NC_090304.1, on the reverse strand, counting down.
TTTTAGCACAATATCAAAAATATTGAAACGTCCATGTGAAGAAAAACGAATAAAACTATTGATTACTGTCATTTTCTATAATTATAATGGAAGTTAGAAACTTTTCCTTGTTAACAAAAAAGTAAAAAATGCTATTTAGATATTATAGTTAACAATTTGTTTCTAAGCGGCCTACTCTAAATGGCTCATTTTTAGTTCATATATTCTTACATTCACTGATTCCTTTAGCAAATTCACAAATGTTGATTTAGTCTTAAATGTGCACAGTTACTGTGTAAGTTCAAAAAGTAAATATGTTCCTAACTTCCAGAAATGTAAAGACTAGAATGAAAGAATCAAGTGATATTTACAGTAGATTTTGATACTTGCTCTGGTGGAGGGATTGAATAGTTATAATGGAAGGACTGAGAGCACTGGGGGTGAGGAAGAGGGAAGAATCTGAACCCCTACCGGATATCTGACTTGAAAACTGGATTTTGGTGGCCAAAAACTCACATGAAACTAGCCATTCTGTAAGTAACATACTTAGTAAGAACAGATATGATTTAAAGTGTCTCAAATGTGGAATTTATGCTCTACTCTCTTTGCCTGATCAGCAGTAAAAGAAATGTAACATATTGCATCTCATTTTCATTTTGAGAGAATTTTCAAAAGACTAAAAAAGGAAGGTGATAAAAAAAGGGGTTCACACACTATAAAATGAAACAATTACAGCAGCCAGAAGAGTGAGCGTTAATTAATCAGAAAACACACCCACAGAACATCTGAAGAGGCAAGTGTAATAGGATATTTTAAGATGTTTTTCAATTCGTTCTCAGTAAATTTTATGGCAGGATTTTTTAAAACAATGTGTGATTTGATCTTACAGAACATACAATTTTATTTTTTTAATAGTGATCAAGTAACTAAGGTAAAAATAAGCTGAGTTGTCCAGCTAAAGAGGTGAGATTGCAGAGAAGAAACACAATCTCTTTCTGTCTTCAATTTTCAAAATGCCACTGTGAAGAATTACACCTAGTTTTAGTTCTTCATATCTTTACTCATCAAATCATATTTGGAATATCATTCATGGCAATGAAATTTTCAGCTCAAAGAAGCTTAAATGGTAATAGTAGCTGTGCTATAAATGTGCCTGTGATGCTCAGAACCTTCACCCTGAGGCCTTTCACCCCTCTTCCTTCCTGGGTCTCAGTTTCTTCATTTATTTATAATTTGCCTGACTCGCAATGTTGTGGGAATCAAATGAAATAAAACATATGAGAGAGGAAGGGCAAAAGTTCTCTTCATTATGTAAAATTCTATTTATATATTTTAGCCTAGGTCTTAATCAGCTAATAAAACTGTTTCAAGTTTATTCTGAAATGATTAACTAAACATTGAAGAGCCTGATTGGTAGGGTTGCCTTTAAAAATATATATAACAGAAACATATTTTTGGCAAAGGGACAGAATATTGCTCATAATAGTAAAGTTTACAAATGTTAGAAAAAAGAACTTGTATAGTGTAAATGTAACCATATAATCATAAACTTTATAGGAGTAACTTTAGATGAATATATGAAAATCTTAGCAATGAGAATAATTGACCCAAAAATTCTAAAACAGATGAAGGATATTTATCTGTGTTATTCACAAGATGATATAATTTAACATTAAACTGATTGAGAAAGAAGGGAATTTACAATGTTATCTCCCCAAATAGTTGTAGATATGCTCTAGGTTTGTTACTATATGTTGGGAGTTTGTTACACATATTAGAAAGACTAATAAGTTTAAGCAAGTAATTCACTGTTGAAAATGACTTAGAATTAGGTAAGAACTTGGTTTAATAAACATCACTGGAAAAAATCAGATAGGCTTCATGGTCAAGGTTAAAAACAATAACAATGGTTGCAAAAACTTACTGGGGCCTACAAGTGGTCACATTACCAAAGACAGAAGCACTTCATTCAGGATTAAATATTTATTTGATTGGATCTGAGTTAATATATGCATGAAATGGGAAAATAATTTTGGAGAAAAACAAAACTTCCAAAAGAGAAAATAAATATAGAGTCCTAGACATGTAACCACTTCATTTCTGGAGTTAGTGAGCTAAAAGCATATTTAATATCTGGAGTTTACAATCTAGGAAAGCAAATTCTGTTAAGAGATAAAAGAGTGTTTTCTATTTCTTACTGCCCACTTTTCCCCATCCAATAACCTGAAACATCTCACCTGACTCTGATGACAATCTCTGGGAAGTATGGTACTTTTATCCTCTCAGAGGTCACAGAACACAGGCTATTAATCTGATTTTTCTCAGCATGGCCAATACTAAAATTGCCTTTCTCTTCAAGAAGCTCTATTTTCCCTGTCTCTCTTTCAAAAGAAAAACAAACCAAAAACAAAAAGTAAACCTGCAGTTCTGCACTAAAGCACATTGCAGAGAAACTAGTAACTTTTATATTACTCATAATGCTATGTAAATGTATCATAAAGATAAAAACAGCTATCAAAAGTGGAGCCTCTAAATGAACAAAAAAGCTCTATATGGTCACCATAATACCATACCCAGAAGGTTTGTTTTGGTGGACTACCTTTAAATGAACAAAGTGAAGCTTGTGACTTAGATGGCTAAAACTGTCTTTTAATATGTGTGCCTTTGGAAGCATTACCTGATTGGACTACATCTGACAAACTACAAAAAGTCATGAGGCGCACTTCAAATTTTGCTTTGTGGGGCCAGATGCCAGTTCAAATAAAAATGGAGGTGGATAATCAATATGGTGTTACCATCAGCTGTGATCGTGATGGGGTATTGTGGTTAACAGATTACTCAGGTGAAAAGCCCAAGAGTTAAGGAAGAGTCTCTCAATAATAGGCTGCCTTCGATGTCATCTAAGGCAGTCATCTTCTATTCAGTTCCAAACTGGGCTAAAGTGAATGTCTAATTTTGCATAAAAAAGCAATGAAATAAACTATTCTGCAATATAATTTAGCAGAATTTTATGCAGTAGTTAATTAATTATGTTAGAACATGAAATAATGCAGTAGTGGGCTAAGCTGAGAAAATGCTTTTACAGTTTTTATTTTTATTGTTTATTTTTTTCTTCAACAAATATAGACAGAGTGACTGTTGTATCGACATACAAAGTGATCAAAAATAAAACAGAATATTAGCCTTTGCTTTGGGGGACCCCATAGTTTAGCTTATGTCATTAATACATAAAATGTCACAGAATCACAAGTGTTAATGGCATATTTTAGTCATGTTCATGTGACTGCATGAAACATACACACACTAAGAAGATGTGTGTTCTTTTCTGCCATGGGAACTGTTACTACTTTGAGAAGAGAGTAGATGGAGGCACATTCTCTAACACAGACAAGCAGGAAGCATGGATGTGGTACACTTTCTGGAATGATCTGAAAATCCTTGGACCTTTGAGTGTAACCTCTCTTTAGCTCCCAAGCTTTGATTGGTTATTACTCTATTCTGTCCTATTAAAGTGACAATGTAATTTCTTTTGTTAAACTAGGTGAAAGACTGGGAGAAAACTGTTATAAATCTAATATATGCAATCAAAAGATTACAGCAGAGTTCTGTACAGAAACTTGGTGAATTACCAGGATTCAGAGCAAGACAAAGATCCAGGAGGCAAGAAATTGAGTGATGAGGATGGACAAGCCCTTTGCCAGACAGGGAGGGGTAGGGCTCAGAGTCCAGGAGGCCATACTACTTGGAAGTATGACTATTACTAGTGAGCAGAATGAGCCAAAGAGAACTTGTGACTTTAGTAGAACTGTTGATTTTCGGCCTTTCACACATTTTCTGATTAGTTATGAAGTGCCTCCAAGACTTACACCTGTTAATATAATGAAGATGGTGCAGCAGATGGTCTCAAAGTCCTAAGAGCTTTGTGCCTCAGTAAACCCTGGTAGTATGTCCAGTGATTTCATTTATTTTTACAACATTAACTTTTATCCATTGGGAAAGAGAATGGTACCAGTTGAGCACTTGCTGTCTTCTACTCTGACACTTCTTTTTCTTTTAAATTATTTATTTATTTATTTATGGCTGCACTGGGTCCTCGTTTCTGTGCGAGGGCCCCCTCCAGTTGTGGCAAGCGGGGGCCACTCTTCATTGCGGTGCGCAGGCCCCTCACTATTGCGGCCTCTCTTGTTGCGGAGCACAGGCTCCAGACGCACAGGCTCAGCAGTTGTGGCTCATGGGCCCAGTTGCTCCGCAGCATGTGGCATCCTCCCAGACCAGGGCTCGAACCCGTGTCCTCTGCATTGGCAGGCAGACTCTCAACCACCGCGCCACCAGGGAAGCCCTACTCTGACACTTTTACTCCTTAAGAAATAGTGGTTAATTCCTAAGAAGACAAACTAGGAACAGAAGTAACCATGATAAGAAGACTGACATAGGCTACTACTTTCAGCTAATAAAAAATCTTATGGTATTAAGGAGTTTATATTCTGGCCCCTTCACTCACCTAATACTCCACACAAATCAGGGCTATGAATCAGGCATGTTCCCTTATGATTCCTATGCTTAGTATACAGATTATCATAATTACTCCAACTTTCTAATTTTCTGACATTCAGATCTGGTTGGTAGTGGAATGGACTACGTCAGAGGAGTGAGTTCCTCATCACTAAAAGGATTACAGTGGACACTGATGATACTGATGGAGAATCCATGTACCAATCCAGGACTAGCTCAATAATCTCCAGGATCCCTTGTAACCCTGAGATACAATATCTTTTCTGATCTAAGGTTGACTTTCTCTTTTTTCTTTTCCTATCCTAATGCTACTCATCCTCTGAGGTCTACGTCAGGTGGTACCTTCTTCCCAAATAATATTACTTTATATGATTGTTATGAGGAATTGATGAGCTATTGTTTGTGTGTATATATATATATATATTTTATATATATATATATATATATATATATATATATATATATATATATATAAGCTGAGTGCTTGGCATATAGCAGGTGCTAAATTAATTCCTTTCCTCACTTTTCTCCACAATGATAAAAAAAATTCACATTAATCTCTTTTCTGGTCTCCAACAGTATTTGGCTCTAACAAAAAATAGTAATTTTTATGGTCATATTTTTCTTGAATTACTTTATGTTCTATGCCATCTTTACATTTACTGAAGATCAGAACCAAATCTCCCTTTTATTTTTATTTCCCACAGTTTATAGGCAAGGGCTGAACACATAATGGTCAATGAATGTGGAGAGGGTGAGCTTTACAAAGGAGAATCAACATAACGTAGTTTAAAAATCACAGTGTATTTAATATTTTTACCCCAATTTAGAATTCATGTGGCCTGGAAAAGTCTTATGCTTCTGTTTCCTCATTTAAAAATGGACTCAAACATCCCTACTCTGCTTTCCTGAGTGTATTGTTATAACCAGAGGATTGAGTGAATATGAAGGACCATGAAATAGTGCACTTTGATTTGGTTGCCCATTTAGTTGCAATTTATCACATTTGGAGAGCTCACAATGGAAAGGGCAGTTCTTCTTTTGCCAACCTTCCTGATTACAAATATTTGGCTTTTTTCTCTGCTCCAAAAGGAACAAATTACAGGCTTCCATGATATTCAGTGTAACTGATCTTTATGCATTGTAGGGATTAAAACTAGCTTACATCTTCAATGAATAATTAGGGATTTCAAGTCTCTGGAGAACAATGGATCACCATAGTCCTCCATTAAGACTGTGGCTTTGGAGTCACACGGCCATGTTCAGGCGCTGTTCAGACATCCTGAGAGTATTAAGAGGTTCTCAAAGACCTCTGACCAACATAAAAAACTGTGTCAAAACACAATTGTGTCAAAGCACGATTGCAAATAATTATTTGATAACAGGGTGGTTATTTAAGGCTGAAGCTTATAATGGTCGATTCCTCATTGTAACCTCTGCTTAACCTGCCTGGAATGAATGTAAAGTCTGCCTCATGTTCAACCCCTGCTCCACACAGCTGTCAGAATTATCTTCTTAAAGAACAAATCTGAGTCACATGGCTCCCTGTTGCATTCCAAATAAAACCCAAATTCCATGACTCCGAAATCAGTGCCTTTAACAATGAGGTCTCTGCTGCTCTCCTTTAAATGTATTCAACAAATAGTGACTTATTCTCTACTCTGTGTCGTCACTATGCCATCAGGGCTACATGTTCCTCACTGTTCCCGAGACGTGCTCTAAACTCTCTGCCTCGTCTTTGCTTCACCTGCTGTCTCTGTCTGAAATGCAGCTTCTCCTCCTAACACCTGGCAAAATTCTACCAGTCCAGGTCCAGTTCAAATACCAAATTCTTCTGCCAGCTGTATGTAGAGTTCTCTAGTGATAGCACTGTGATAGCAGATTACTAGCCCACCCTGCTGTCTGTCTCCTTAATCTGTGCTCTCTTAGGGGTGAAAGGCCATGTATTTTAACTTGGATCCTGCACAGCACTTTGCTTGTACAATTGAATCTAAATTAAATCTTGAGAATAGCCTCACTAATTTGCCACCTTCAGTTAACTCATATCATTGCCAAAAAAGGGATTTGGGTGAATTGGATCAAATGTTTACAGACTAATTGATTGTTTGGACCCTTTGAACAGTGGCTTCAATAATGGATTCACTCCAAAAATCAGTCAAATTTCTGGGTTTGTAAAACATGGCCTAAGTCAAGAGGCAAGGGAAATAGAAGCATTTTCATTATAGATTTCAAAGCAATAGCTATTATTCTTTTAACCTGATGTGATTATATGTTTATTTATTTACTCTCTTGCAGTCCAAAAGCACTCTTTTATTTAAAACATAAATATACCTTGTCTATAGGTGTTATAAAAGTTACACATAAAATTTTTCCTAGAGCTTCATCTGTAAACCAATGGCTGTGTATAAAAGATATCACTATAACAAGTTGAAAGGTGGAGAACTTCATTAAGCTATATTTTGGCACTACAAGATGGAAAGTATCAACACAATTGGTATCTTTTTGGGTTTTTTTTCAGAGATTTGGTTGATTCATTTGACACTATGCAGTGTTAATATACTTGAAATATATACCCCCCTTTCTCCTCTGATTCACCCCCATTCAATCACACACTGGTGGGTTAGGGCCAGGTCAGTTAACCTAAAGAGTACTTCAGTCAAAGGCACACTCTATTCCTGCTTAAGTCCCGAATCCTGCTGGGCTTTCTTACTCTGTTGGACCAGCCTATACCCCTAAGGTCTCGTCAATGGCTCTCCTTTGAAACTCAAAGCAAACCATAGATCACCCCACTAGGCTCTCTTCTGAGCCCTGGCCTGCCCTCTTATTCCCAGAGTCTTCAATTGGCCTCTCAAACAGAAAGTATCCACATGACCAGAGGCCTTCCCAAATCTCACTTCCTTATAACACTTTCATCCCTCCTTCTAAAACATGTTATTTCTCAGACATATTATATTTCACAAGGTGAAAGGCAGGATGGGAATAGAATGTTTTTCTTTTTTTTCCTCTGACTTTTTCAAGTCACAGAATGGGATTCTCTCCCATGTATGTCCTTGAAGCCCACAAGGACCCAATCAGTGTTTGAGGTAATTGGGGTAGAGGGAATAGACAATTTCTTCTAACTTTGCAGTTCTGAAGCTTCCAAATATTTTAAGTACAAACATATTTCTATTAATTTTTTAAAATAAGCTAAAGTGATATATTCTACATAACCTTAAGCTAAATATTTTTCTCACTTCTCAATATATTAATTTGCTTTATTTTTCTATTCTGGAGTTTATTACCACTGTCTACAAACTGAGCTCAATTTATTATGGCTTGTAGCAATATAGGTTTGCATGGAGTAAGGAGTCAATTTTGTAATTCTCAAGGGCAGGAACAGCATATGTGTAAAGAGAGATACAGCAGGTATTATTGACTGCCAACCTTATGAAAAGGATTAAAGATATTTATTTATACAAATGAATGGACCTGAAACTAAAGTGGTAACATATAAGAGACAAAAACAAGAATTCATATAATTTATCAGACCATTAATTTCTCTACTGATATTTTAAAATAAAGAGGAAGCCTGCTTCTATGAAGAAAAAACAAAATTTAGACATATTTTTTCTTTATATTTCTGATCAATCAAAATGAATGTTTACAGGTAATCCTAAGAAGAAATATTTTTGATGGTATATTTTTTTGTTTTCAAATGTAATATTTTTGTGTCATATTTTTCTGGTTTTGTTTTATGACATTCATAGCATAAAAGTTGTTCAAAATTTGAAGCTATGATCGACCCAAGGTAAATAAAAAAGAAAAGTCGCAAATTCGAGGAAAATGAGTTTAACACGATCTAAATATTTTGTACATGACATAACCATTGACAAAATTGATTTATTTAATGAGATGTGAATAATGCAGTTGGGTAATTTTTTCTTATTTATACAGTCTCTCATTAACTGCAAAGTAAATCAGGATGAAAGGAATAATTTAGAAGAAAATGTTTACTTTAAGTTATTGGCAAATGCAACAAAGAAAATTCATTCTTACTATTCTGCTAATACAAATTTATCAAATTCTAGAGTAAGAAGGGGTCTTAGAAATTATCTGGTCCAACTCCCTCACTTTAGTGCTCTATGTGATTAATGCCAAGGCAAATCAAGTGACTGGCTTTTTGTTACACAGCTGATTAAAGACTGAGCTGGGTCTTGACCCAGAAAATTCCTTACTTTGGGTCTAGGACTTTTCCCACTGTATCACATTACCTTTAAAATAAAATTCAATCCAAGCCAAGTTTTATATGTTTGGGCTCATTACAGCTGTGGTCTACCAGTGCTTCCCATAATGTTTACAGAAGAATAAACTGATGTTAATACGTATGTGGCAGCATTTTAAATTGTATTTGTAGGCATAGTTTGTATTTGGATCCACCTCTTTAACCAATATAGAAGAGATATTTCAGCCAAAATCTCTCTCTGCCACCCGAGTTCCATTGCCCTTGTCTCTCTCCATCATTATGTTACTCTTTTATGTTTCAAAAAAGTCTGTGGGGGAAAAGATCATTTTTCTACTTCTCTGTTAAGACACTATGATCATACTGTAGAATTTGGTTCAAAAGATTTCTTACTCCATTTAGTTGATTGTCACATAGATATATAAAAGATAATACAAGGAAAGATTTGGCAGATGAGAAATGAGCATGTCTGTGAATGTTTGTCTAAGGCTAATCTGCATTTCTGACTTTGGGTTGCATGTTTAAGCTCTATAGCCTGTGACAGATTAAAGAATCTCCAAGAATTACTATTTCTTCAGGAGTAGGACAGGCAGGCTTATTTCATTTATTTATTGTATCGTAATTGCTAAGAATGCTTTAAATAACACTTTTATGTTTATGTAGCCACATAACTTTTGAGAAGTAAGGTGTAAATATTGACAATACTAATCAAATAGAAAAAAATGGCAAAGAAACCAGATCTGCATAATCAAGTATTCCCAATTTCTTACTGGGAGAGTTTTAAATAAGTATTATTTTTGGTTTGACATAACATAAAATAATGAAATAAAATAATTGTTTGAATCAATTTGAATTTTGTCCTAATTTTTCCTTAACATTTCACAGAGAAGAAGTTTTTTACATTTGAGTCTAAATTTCTAAAAGTATTATTACTCAAAGAATAAAATTTTATTAACTTACGACCCTGATGCTTTCAAAGTGTCCACCTTCTTTCTCGAAATCGATAGGCTGTCCTTTCAGTGTCCAGTAGAAAGTGACATCCAAACTAGCATCGTGAATTGCTTTGCAGTTAAGGACAACGCTTTCTCCCACTGTTAACTCTGTTCTTTTAGGAGTAAGTTCTATTCTTGTAGGTTCTATAGAAATAAAAATATGTTAATTAGCATAACGTATAGTTTTCACCTTCATTCTGCATTTTAAATAATAGAGAAAAATTAAACAAGGAATCTATGTAATATAGTTGCTCCAGATACATATCTTTTAATAAACTATTATTAATTGAAATATTACCATTTGGTAATATTATCAAATATTACCATATTAATTGAAATATTAGCATTTGTAGGGAACAGATGATTTAAAAGTCCCTATTCCTGTTAAGAAGTCAGCTTGGATGAAAAAGAGGAAAGACTACATAACTAGAAAGAGCAATTGGTGCTCTGGAAGGAGGAACATTAGAAAAAAGAAGCTGTAGCCTCCCTGTCTACCTTCAAGGATCATCAAGTATAAATAAAATAATTTTTACAATAAAAAATACTTCACATCTAAGGAGGAATAATTCAAGTGAGTTCACTTTAAAGGTTATACAGAGCACTTCCCTTCAAATTACTATCTTAAAGGAGATAAAAACCATACTACTACTACTACTATAACAGCTTGTATTCACTTTATAGTTTACAAAACCTTGTAAGTAGAGGAGTAGAAGAGGCACCTCTGGCTGATTATAAAATATCCCCTTTGATAGACAGTGGATGCTTTAATTGAGATCTAAAAAAAAAGGCAAAATATTGAATAGAAATGTTTTTTGAGAAAAAATGTTTACATTAACTATTTAATGATTCAGTTAAATTTTTAAAAAATAGATACATTTTTACTGGGTTTAGAGCAACTTTAAACCAATAAAGGCTAATACCAGCTGTACATCTAAAGGTTAGTTAAGCTAATGATCAAACAACTGCAATATGATATTTTTTTTAATAAAGTAGGGAGGTGATGGAGACAGGATATTGATACTTTCTTTTTTCCTAATTAGGTTCCTGATTGTAGATACCTCAAGAAGCCTGACACAGATGAAAAATTATCCTAATTTTCCTATTTCAGCTCTACTGTTTGCAATAGCATAGTCTGATGAAAGACCATGGTTAACCACTGATAAGATCCTTTAATATGCAGCCTCCTTCAAAGCAGTCTCAGAAAGAGTGATACCAGGAAGGGAATGCCACAGTAAATATTAACATTCTGGAAGTCAAATATTCTGTGTGGCATTCTAAATTCTGTCTTCATCAGAGAAGACAGATCATCACAGCATACTGCAGTTTAAACTGTGAGAATTGGAATGTTCTGAGTAACTAAATATTCCACTTAACTCGTGATTAACAGAGAACATTTTTGTTATTATTAAATTTAAAAAGTCTGTGGATCCAGCATTGCCTCACTATGAAAAACGTTGTTTAGCACACACAAGGAATGAGACCTGGACTGGAAGACTGACTTGGATTCCAGTAATGTATGCTATAAGTGAAGACATTTTTAAAATTATGTTCCTTCCTTCCCTGGATGTTTGCCTCTTTTCTAAAATATCAGAGTGCTGGCTATTTTAATTACATTTCTCTTTCTAAAGAAAGGGGAAAATGAACATTACTATATTTTTTGTGGCCAAAGTATGATTCATTATATACTACATGCACAAATGGAAAAAATTAGTGATATACTTCATCGTGAAAACTATTCCTTTACCAAATGAAGAGAATGTCTAAGATAGGAGATTTTCTTAGTACTAAACAATGACAGGTAGTCTCAAAAGAATGTTCTAGACTTGGAATCTAGTTCACTTTAGAACTAGAAAACTAACTAACTGTTAGAAAACTAACAGAAACATTTAAGCATACTAAAAAGTTACAGTGTATAAAAATTCCATTGATGCAGAAATCAAAGAGTAGCTCTGATGTCAGTTCATCTGATGTATATTTCAACACCACATGTTCATGTCCTCCTTTTGCTACTCTTTTTTTTTGCCCCAAATCCCCAGTTGAAGTGGTAACAAAGGAATATTACTGATTGATGCTAAAATTAATCTTGATTCAGGAAAATATTTTTATACTGTTGGTATACTTTTAAATTTTGAGACATCGACTAAAACTTCAGAAAGCTTTCTTTACCCTCCCACATAGTGTGTTCAGAGCATAATATTTAAATTTCTACCAACAAGGTGTTCCTTTCTTCATAGTCCCCTAAATAATGGAAAGGGACAATTTGACTGTGTTAGTTCTTTGTGTACAATATATTTCTTGAACAGGAACATGCACACACATATATGCAAATACACATACATGCACGTTATATTTATTCACTTTCTGATAAGGCCATGAAACTATGCTTATAAAACATTTAGCCACATTTTCTTACCTTTCACAGAAACGGAAGCTATGATTTCAGCAGAACCAAAGACATTTTCCCCTTGGCAAACGTACTCTCCCTCATCTGATTTAGAAGCATTTAAGATCCGTAGACTCCCGTCTGGAAGAATAGCTATTCTGAAAATTATTAAAAAGGTTTTTTTTTCCTGTTTTACTGCAAATCAAGTAAGTGGTAAGAAACTCTCATGAAATCTGAAACCACTTCCAAGTAATAATAAATAAGGTAAAGGATCACTGTGAAAATATGCAGTGATAGTAGAAATGTTTTGCCCTTCAAGAAATTATGCAATAAACCCACATAACACCTTCTTATATTTAAAAAGGTTAGGGAGTTACGGGTTATTTTTCTTTTGACAACTTTATGACAGTTCCTTTTAAAACTTGTGGAAAAAAAGGTGACCCTGAATTTGATTATTAAAACTTATACTATCACCAGTGTTATTTTAATATTAAGCTTGAGGTATTTCACCTCAAACCAAGAATGACCTCAAAAATCAAATATAAAAAGAAACATCATAAAAACATAGAGGAGGACAAGTACAAACATAAAATTAATTGTATACAGCCTCGAGATGATTTATGGTGGTTTCTCTGCAGTGCAACCCGTGTAGCAAGGGCGTGACAGACCTGATACCTGAAACCTGGGCTGCTCGTACTGCGCTTTTCAAACATAAAAGCATGACATCTGAGTTTGCATTTGGGCTCTTTCAAGACCTTTATCAAAACTGGATCTTGAGTCTTATATGAAGGTGAGAAATTAAAGCATTATTAAAAATTTTTAGAAGTTCTGTGAAAATGAGGTTGACATTCAGGATTACCATATTCTCCTGTGTATTCATCATTCCAGAAATATAAGGATATCAAACTTAATTAGAATTTTTGTCCTTTTCTCCTTCTTATGCTCCTGAAGTATAACCTATTATTTCACCAGTGCATCGACCTACTGAAGCAACCCGAGACATAACAGAAATGGCTGTTGTGATTTTATTTGATATGCCACTAGAATTTAGCCTGACTTAGGAAAGAGGAAGTAACAGTATGTGCTACTTTAGGTAGAAAACTAAAGGTCTCACTGAACTTAAAATCCTAAAATTGGATCCTCCTAGTTCTGAAAAGAATAGTTTATTGCAGGGCAACATGATAACATTAAACTATTTAAGATACAAGAATAATGGCTAAATCAGTTTATCAACATCCTTTATGTTATTTTAAAATATGTATTCAGTTTTGCCAATCAGTCCAGAACTCATGGTTATGGGCAGCATTGAACTTTTAACAATTGGATTAGATTCTAGGCTGCTGAATATTGCTTATTAATTTATACTTACATATTATTATCCATAAAGAGACCAGTTTACTGTTCTCAATATGGATTTTCAATATGGATCAAATTTGATTTACAATGTATGAGAAGGGAGCCAAATTTAGAAGCAAGCCAAACTAGGAATAGAGGATTTGACTGTAATTTATGTCTAGCAGGGATATTAATGAGACATTTGGAAAACACAGTGGTCTCTGAAGTTATATAATCCATTTAAGATGGTCAATGAAAAATTCTGTTTGTTATTTAGATAGCACTATTTCTATAAAAATGGAATATATGTACTCATTCCATTTCAATCACAAAGATACACATGCTACAAAAAGATTTATTTGAAAGCAAAGATTATACTTTTTATAAACAAATAAGCTTTCTCTTGTGAGAATGACACACTTTATTGAAATATAGTTAAATTACTACAGTTTGTGCAGATTATTAATATTGTGAAAATGTCTACATTTTACTGACTGGTGTAAATTCTAATCTAGCAGGTGAGAAGTTTGGCTTAAAATGTCACCCCCTTTAAAGAAATAAATGTATCTTAGAAAAATGTCACCCCCTTTAAAGAAATAAATGTATCTTAGATATTGGTAGTATTTTAGCTCTTAATTTAAGATAAGTCCTTTCTCACTGACAGGAGGCAATATATTACAAAGATAGTTTATGAACACTCCTGTACTTTAGGCCACTGATCCACTTGGAGGATGAAGAATTTTGAATACCATGGTATTTTTTACCTGTCAAGTGACAATGTCATTTAACCAAAAGCCTGTCTACTGATTCAAGTTTCAAATCCTTATCAGATAAGCTCTTTTTTTAATTTAGAAAAGAAAAAAATAGAATAGACAATGAATGCAATTTATATTATAACATCTGGCTATTGCAAACAAATACTGAGATAATTGAATACTGAATTAATATTTCTTTGCAATTTCCAGCTTCTTTGTCTTCTGCCCTATGTTATTACCATGTGACTCCTACATTTGGAATCTTCAGATTTGTAGACTAATTCTTCTGAGACATCCTTGAACTTGGAATGGGGTAATAAGGGAGTGGTAAGGTGACGGTCCGTTGTGGACAGGGAGAAATTTTAGAAATGCAAACCAGCATTCTAGCACTTAGTATCAAGGCACATTTACTCTCTTCTGGTCTCTAAATTTCTCCACAAGTTTCTGCCTCGACCTGGAGGTGTCTTGGTTCTCATCTTGCACTTAGTTACTGGATCTTTGCCTTGGTAACTTGCCCAATACCACAATCTACCTAGTATACCATTGTGCTTACCCTATCTTGCAAGGATTCATTGTTAACTTCCTGATGCCTATCTTGATCTCCAAATTTCAGGATCATTTTCTGGACTCTCCATTTCCATGTTTGGCTTACCTGTCAGATAGTACAACCTATTTTAGACCCTTCCAAGTGCTTGTCTGGGAGTACCACCTATGCACCTGCTGCCATATTATTTAGAGATCATGCTTTGACTTCCAGATTAGATTTTTTCTAGTACCCTATCATAATGGATATTATATCACGGAATCATTAATCACTAATTGAGACTGTGTGCTTTAAAGTCAGAGAGGGTTGCGTTCAAATCGCTGCCATTGACGAGTACTTGTATGATCTTAAAATTACTCAGTCTCTTTCCTTATATGTAAAACTATCATAATTATATCTAACTAGTTCTTTAACAGTATTAACTTGATAATATATGTAAATTATTCTATTTTTGTGGTGTGTGTAGACATTAATTGAAAATTTACTCAAAATTTTAAATAAAATTTGTGACAAATTTTTAAAAAGAAAAAGTAGAGAGTGCCAGGGAAAGTTCTTACTATGAAAGCCTCAACTATTTAGGGTGATGAATCTTTTCTGAGTGAAGTATTGCAGTGAGAACTGAAGGATGAAAGAGAGCTAACTAGGCAAAGTGTGGGAAAGCAGAGGGAATGACATTTGTAAGGCCCCCAGATGGGAAAGACCACAAGACCTTGAAGAATGAAATGGCCAATTATGATGGCATATAAAAAGCAGGAGCAGAGAGTGGCTCAAGGTAAGACTGGAGAGGTAGACAGGGAGTAAGATTATGCAGGACCTCTCATACTATGAAAAATATCTGTCTTTATTTTAGGTCAATGAGAGCTGCCAATTTTTTTTTAACAGCTTTACTGATGTATAATAGGCATATAATAAGCTCGCATGTTTAAAGCGTATAACTTTGAAAAGTTCTCACGTATAGATATACAGTCATGAAACCATTAATTAGCATCGTCGAGATCATCAACATATATGTCCCCCTCAAATCTTCCCTGTGTTCCTCTGTATTCTCTCCCCCCAGCCCCTTCTCATACCACCCTTATCACTGGACTACTACTGATCTGCTTTCTATCACTAGAGTAAGTTTTCACTTTTACAAAATTTTATATAAATAGACTCTTAACACTATGTACTCCTTTTGTTTAGTTAATTTCACTCAGCATAATTAAGTTGACATTAAATTGAGTGTCATCCTTGTTACAATGATCAAGAATCAATTCCTCTTCATTGCTGAGCAGTATTCTACTGTGTGTAGATGGCACAACTTGCATATCCCTCACCTTTTGGTGGATGCTTGTGTTATTTTCAGCTTGTGGCTGCTATGCTGCTATGAAGATTTGTATATATGTATTTTATGAATATTTGCTTTATTTCTTTTGGATAAATACTTAGAACTGTAATGACTAGATCATCTGGTTAGTTTTATGTTTAACTTTTTAAGAAGCTGCCATACTGTTTCCACATGGTTGTGCCACTTTACATTTCTAGCATCCCAGTGTGAGAGTTCTTGCAACACTTGATATGGTCAGTCTTTTTAATTTTAGTGATTACGAAAAGCAGGTACTCTAGAATCTTGTTGTTATAAGTTCCATTTCCCTAATGACTGCTGATGTTGAGCATCTTTATATTTGCTTATTTTCCATCTGTATATCTTCTTGGGTGAAGAGAGTGTGAGAATATTTTACCATTTTTATGGAGTTGTTATTGAGGTTTGACAGTTCTTTTTATATTCTATATAGAATTCCTTTTGCAGGTATCAGACTGACAAATATTTTTTGCCAGTTTCTGGCATGTCTTAGCATTTTTCCAACAGCAGAAGTTCTTGGTTGATGAAGTCCAATCTATTTCATGCTTTGTGCTTTTGTTGTTGTACTAAGCAATAGGTTAGGTTTGTTACCTAACCTAAGGTCACAAAGTTTTTCTATGTTTTCTTTTTGATGTTCTATAGTTTTAATTTTTATGTTTATGTCTATGATTCATTTTGAGTTACATTTTGTTCATGCTATGAGGTAGGAATCTAACTATTTATTTATTTAGTATATGGTTATCCAGTTGTTCTGTGCCACCATTTGGAAAAGACTATCTTCTCTCCATTGTCAAAAATTAATTGGCATTCATGTCCTGGCTATTGTAAATAGTGCTGCAATGAACATTGGGGTGCATGTATCTTTTTGAATTATGGTTTTCTCTGGGTATATGCCCAGTAGTGGGATTGCTGGGTCATATGGTAGTTCTATTTTTAGTTTTTTAAGGAACCTCCATACTGTTTTCCATAGTGGCTGTATCAATTTACATTCCCACTAACAGTGTTAAGACAGTTCCCTTTTCTCCACACCCTGTCCAGCATTTATTGTTTGTAGAGTTTTCAATGATGGCCATTCTGACCAGTGTGAGGTGATACCTTATTGTAGTTTTGATTTGCATTTCTCTAATAATTAGTGATGTTGAGCATCTAAACGTCCATCAACAGAGGAATTGATAAAGAAGATGTGGTACATATATACAATATTTATTCAGCAATAAAAAGGAATGAAATTGGGTCATTTGTAGACATAGATGGACCTAGAGACTGTCATACAGAGTGAAGTAAGTCAGAAAGAGAAAAACAAATACCGTATATTAACACATATATGTGCAATCTAGAAAAATGGTATAGACGATTTTGTTTGCAAAGCAGAAACAGAGACACAGACATAAAGAACAAACGTATGGATACCAAGGGGGAATGGGAGTGAGATGAACTTGGAGACTGGGATTGACATGTATACACTACTATGCATAAAATAGATAACAAATGAGAACCTATTGTATAGTACAGGGAACTCTACTGGATGCTCTATTGTGACCTAAATGGGAAGGAAATCCAAAAAAGAGGGGATATATGTATATGTATGGATGATTCACTTTGCTGTACAGCAGAAACTGACAAAACAGTGTGAAGCAACTATACTCCAATAAAAAAAAAATCCATTAGCTGTACATTACAGAGAAAAACCATGCATTAGGTAAACCTCTTTCCATTATGAGTTATGGTGTTGTTGACCGTGAGTTCAATGTTAATAAATCACCATTATATATTATATCAGATGTCTTTAAACAGACATGCATAAGACAAGGCTATGTACTGACCAGTTGTCCACAAGGTGATCAGAGGCTTGCAGGAACGTAACCCTGTTTTTCCCCCATGAACAATGGTTCAGTATTTGCTAATTCAGTGTTTGTGATGAATTTATAGAACATAGATACACAGAAAAATGAGAATTGACTGTATTTACTGCATGAAGTGATGGAGCGGTCTGGGGGTTGCTTAAAAATAATTCACGGAGGCACAGGGAATTAGGTTGGGGCATAGAGGAAACACATTGATGAGTCGAAAATTGGTGAAGCTGCAAATAGCTGCTCATTAAACTGTTTTCTCTATTTTTGTAAATGTTTGGCATTTCCTTAATAAAAAGTTTCTTGCAAAATCCCTGCCCAAAAGATACATCAATTAACATTATATGTGTAGGTCAACAACTACTTAACTGTCTCTGCTATCTCATTGATCTGTCTTGATTACTGTATCAATATGATTTGTCTTGAAGTCATGTAAGTTAATTCTTTCTACTTTGCTCTTCTTTTTCAGAGCTGTTTTGGCTATATTCTTTGCATTTCCATACGAATTTTTCAATTAGCTTGCCAATTTTGAAAAAGCCTACTGAGATTTTGATTGGAATTTCAGTGCTTTAGCTCAATTTTCACAAAAAAATTAACACATTAACGATATGGCTTTACAGTACATGAACATGACATATCTCCATTTATTTAGGTCATTTAAAATTTCTCCAAGAAATATTTTGTAGTTATCAGTCTACAGGTCTTAGATATCTTTTGTCAGGTTTATCCTTTTTTTGATGCTATAGTAAAGTACTTTTAAAAAATTAATTAATTAATTCATTTATTTATATGAAATATTTTGAGGTAATTATAGAAAAACATGTAGTTTTAAGAAGTAATACACAGAAGAATAGAGGACATGGTTAAAAATCTTGGGGCTCACATCTTGGGGCCCAACCTCGGCATATTGACTCAAGTCTGGGAGTGGATTTCAGGAATCTGCATTTCAGCAAGCTCTTCAGCACACCAGAGACCTTCAAGATGGCAGAAGAATAAGACATGGAGATCATCTTCCTCCCCACAAATACATCAAAAATACATCTACATGTGGAACACCTCCTACAGAATACCTACTGAACGCTGGCAGAAGACCTCAGACTTCCGAAAAATCAAGAAACTACCCATGTACCTGGCCGTGTGGCTGACAGGGTCTTGATGCTCTAACAAAGTGTCAGACCTGAGTCTCTGAGGTGAGAGAGCCGAGTTCAGGATATTGGTCCACAAGACACCTCCCAGCCCCACGTAATATCAGATGGTGAAAGTTCTCCCAGAGATCCCCGTATCAATTCTAAGGCCCAGCTCCACTCAGCGACCAGCAAGCTCCAGTGCTGGACACCTTATGCCAAAGAACTAGCAAGACAGGAACACAAACCCACCCTTAGCAGAGAGGCTGCCTAAAATCATAAGAAGTTCACAGACACCACAAAACACACCACCGGACGTGGTCCTGCCCACCAGAAGGAGAAGATACAGCCTCATCCACCAGAACACAGGCTCCAGCCCCCTTCAACAGGAAGCCTACACAATCCACTGAACCAACTTTAGCCACTGCAGGAAGACACCAAAAACAATGGGAACTGCAAACCTGCAGCCTGCAAAAAGGAGACCCCAAACACAGTAAGTTAAACAAAATGAGAAGACAGAGAAATAAACAGCAGATGAAGGAGGAAGATAAAAACCCTCCAGAACAAACAAATGAAGAGGAAATAGGCAACCTATCTAAAAAATAATTCAGAGTAATGATAGTAAAGATGATCCAAAATCTTGGAAATAGAACGGAAAAAATACAAGAAACATTTAGCAAGGAACTAGAAGAACTAAAGAGCAAATAAATAATGAAAAACAACACAATAAATGAAATTAAAAATGCTCTAGAAGGAATCAATAGAAGAATAACTGAGGCAGAAGAATGGATAAGTGACCTGGAAGATAAAATAGTGGAAATAACTACTGCAGAGTAGAATAAAGAAAAAAGAATGAAAAATATTGAGGACAGTCTCAGAGACTTCTGGGACAACATTAAAAGCACCAACACTCAAATTATAGGGATCCCAGAAGAAGAAGAGATAAAGAAAGGGACTGAGAAAATATCTGAAGAGATTATAGTTGAAAATTTCCATAATATGGGAAAGGAAATAATCAGTCAAGTCTAGGAAGCACAGAGAGTCCCATACAGGATAAATCCAAGGAGAAACATGCAAGACACATATTAATCAAACTATCAAAAATTAAATACAAAGAAAAAATATTAAAAACAGCAAGGGAAAAGCAACAAATAACATTCAAGGGAATCCCCATAGGTTTAATAGCTGATCTTTCAACAGAAACTCTGCAAGCCAGAAGGGAGTGACAGGACATATTTAAAGTGATGAAAGGGAAAAACCTACAACCCAGATTACTCTACCCAGCAAGGATCTCATTCAAATTCAATGAAGAAATTAAAACTTTAACAGACAAGCAAAAGCTAAGAGAATTCAGCACCACCAAACCAGCTCTACAACAAATGCTAAAGGAACTTATCTAAGTGGGAAACACAAGAGGAGAAAAAGACTGAGAAAAACAAACCCAAAACAATTAAGAAAATGGTCATAGGAACATACATATCGATAACTACCTTAAATGTAAATGGATTAAATGCTCCAACCAAAAGACATAGATTGCCTGAATGGATACAAAAACAAGACCTGTATATATGCTGTCTACAAGAGACCCACTTCAGACCTAGGGACACATAAAGACTGAAAGCGAAGAGATGGAAAAAAGATATTCCATGCAAATGGAAATCAAAAGAAAGCTGGAGTTGCAATTCTCATATCAGACAGAATAGACTTTAAAACAGACTATTACAAGAGACAAAGAAGGACACTACATAATGATCAAGGGATCAATGCAAGAAGAAGATACAACAATTGTAAATATTTATGCACCCCAAATAGGAGCACCTCAATTCATAAGGCAAATGCTAACAGCCATTAAAGGGGAAATCGACAGTAACACAATCATAGTAGGGGATGTTAACATCCCACTTTCACCAATGGACAGATCTTCCAAAATGAAAATAAATAAGGAAACACAGCTTAAATGATACATTAAACAACATGGACATAATTGATATTTATAGGACATTCCATCCAAGAACAACAGAATACACTTTCTTCTCAAAATAAAGAAAAGGAAGAGAGCAACCAAATCAGTAAACAAATCTACCAAAGATAATAAGCTGTAAATACTAAACTAAGATTAACATAAAACCATAAATAAATTAGATGCAGAAAGCAAACCCCATGTCTACCCTTTCTCCCAAAGTCCACCTCCTCAATTTGGGATGTTTCATTGTCTATTCAGGTATTCCACAAATGCAGGGCACATCAAGTTGATTGTGGAGATTTAATCCACTGCTCCTGAGGCTGCTGGGAGAAATTTCCCTTTCTCTTCTTTGTTCACACAGCTCCTGGGGTTCAGCTTTGGATTAGGCCCCGCCTCTGTGTGTAGGTCGCCTGAGGGCGTCTTTTGTGAAGTCTGAGGTTTCTGCCAGCGTTCAGTAGGTGCTCTGTAGGAGTTGTTCCACATGTAGATGTAGTTTTGATGTATTTGTGGGGAGGAAGGTGATCTCCACGTCTTACTCCTCCACCATCTTGAAGGCGTCCCTCCTGTCATCTTCTTAATAGGAAAAACAATTATATGTGTAATTATAATTAAATGAGATTGTGCTAATGGAGATGCACGTTTCCAGAGAAAGTGATATCTAAGATGATACCTACAAGAAGTAGGAATTAGGCCATTGAATGGCTGGAAGCAGGAGATAGAGTGAAGCATCTCAGTTAGATTCGTCAACTTCTTATTGAATAACTTCTGTAGTCCAGACACTACAGAAGGTATCTGGTATACAATGAAGAAAAAATTCCAGTTCCTACCCTCAGGAATTACAACTAAAGAGGAATCATCAGACAAGCAAGCAAGAAATTAACATTCAGCATATTAAATTCTGGAAAGGAATAAGCACAGGTAACTCTTTGGATTACATAGAGCGACAGCTCACCAGCCTGGGGGATGTGAGTGTGGTTAGAGGAGAAATCTCAGGGGAGGTGACAACTCATTTGAGGGCTGAACATTAGGTAAGTCTTATTCTTATCCAGGCTTTGTGGGAGGGATAGGTAAAATTATTTATTGATAAGCCTGTTTTCTGATTGCTTTTCTGAACTCTAGTCTTTCACTCCTTGCATTCAAATTGTACATTTCCTCTGGATTTAACTTCCTAAATTAGAGCTCACTCTTTTGCCTGAAATTTTCATGGCTCTCAGTCTAGCCTGCAAAATAACATACTTCTCCTTTGTAGAACAGTTAAAAGTCTCCACCAAATGGTCATAACTTCTATCATCCCTGATCTCCTGTGCTCTGCAGGTCTCCAAACCCTTTGTAATGCATTTTCTCTGTGTGTTTTATTTCATTTGTAAATTACCTACGCATCTCACACACATACACACATAGAGTGCTATACTAATAATGCTAAGTACACTGTAAACATATAATAATTAGATATTATAAGTAAAACAAACATGTTATTCCATTTTCTCCTTTCCCTCCTCCCATCCCCTAATGAATATCTTGCACAATTGAACTGTTCATACCTGTATTTGGAGACCACTTCTCTAGTCATAAGTCCATGTACCTTTCAGTGGTTAGATTCCTACCTATTTATCACAGCTCAAATGTGCTATCTGCCTGAACTCCTCCTTAATGCTCTTTAGTTAGGATTATTACTGCCTTCGTTTTCTACTTCCTCAGAAGCAAAATAGCACTGTCACATTTTTTTCTTCGTACATGATAGCTTGTGTGTCTTATCCACTAAGAACTACAGTTTCAGCATTTTCAAGTGGCTACATTAAGACTTGAGAACAGAAAAAAATGATTGGTTCAAATAATTAAAAACTACTTCAGTGTTGAAAATAATACAATGGAATGTTGTAACAATTAGTCAACCCAAATTTATCTCTTCCATTGATGTATAAGAAAGAGTTACCACCATAAAAATATAATAAAATTTTACTATTATATTAGTACTTTCAATGACAGAGTTATAAGAAATATTTCAAAATATTCTATAACAAAAGTACATTTTATATGAGATATAGGTACATTTATGATTTTTGATAAAATCTGAGATGAAACCTTTAAAAAATAAGAGAGCTTAGGACCTATAAATGTCTTAATATGGTTCTGCTAATGCTAAGCATTTACTAATCACTTTATATGTGTCAGGCATCATACTAAACTTCTACACCTTATTTCACATAAGGCTTCTAACTATGTGAGTTGAGTATTGCTAGCCTCATTTACTAATGAGAAAACTATGGTTCCTCATAATTTATTGCTTTATTCAAGGCTATTCAGCAAGTGACAGTGCCTTGATTTCAGCCAGGGTCTTTGATTTGTTATTTGTTTGCCTGCCAGTATCTACCTGACTCACTTGTAACCTCCTGCACTTGTTGTCTTCGTAAACTCCACAATAGCTGGTACTTAATAAATGGGGATGGAAATAAACTGGATATACCTTAAGTGATTTATCTTATAGATGAAGAAATTGATGTCCAGAGCACTTCAAATCACTTTTAAAAAATAAAATGGCATATAGTTTGTTTGATAATATTTATTATGCTCCTACTGTCTGCCAAGCCCTGTAAAAAAAAAACCTCTTTTAATACATTTTAATACTTACAAAGACCCCAGGTGTAATTTTACACTCATTTGATAAAGGAAAAGGAAGAAAATGAGGCACAGAGGACAGAAATAACTATCAAGATTTTAGAGCATGCCTGCTGGATTCCAAAATTCATACTGCACTTTAAGCTACTATACGTTGACCCAAAGTAAGCATCAGAAGAAAGCTTTGCATTAAATCACAAGCTTAGTGGCAGCTCTGACCTGTGATAGAAGCTGACAGAAGTGGAAACTCAAGGGTAACAACAGGAGACACATGTTTCCTATAGACGATGAAATAGAGAAATTCACACTCCTTAACTTGATCAGTAAGATTTTACAAAGCTAAGGGCAATATGCACTCAAGGAGGGCTGTGCCGTCACCTTCTCTTCCCTTTAGATGCAGTTTAGCTGGAAGGAAGAAGGGAGATGACCCAGAAAGACATGTATGATGGCCTTTAGAAAGCAAGAGGGAAAGTTTAAGTGCAGAAGTTACTTTAATTAATGGATCTCATCCCTGGCTCTGAGCATCACTGAAAGGAACTTGAAGAAATTGCAGGGCCTTTTGTGCTGAGCCACCGAATCATTTCAGAACCTCTATGCTCTGCAGAAAGGGTGAGACGGAACAGAGGCAGCTTCTTTGTCAGAGCTAGATATTGGAAGGTATTTGCCATTAACAAAACAAAATGAAATAAAATAAAAACCACAAACACATACTTTTATTGTCCTCTTTCTGAGGATATAGCTACAAGGATTTGTCACAGACACAGCAAAAACATACACTGAAATACACTCATTTTTTTTTCCTCAGATTGGCTTCTTACACCAATGTTTCTTATTTTACATAAATTTGTATGAAAAATTCTGAGTGTGCATGTATCTATTTTTGTGGAGACACTATGTAACTTTCCTCAGATTCTCAAGGGAATCTGTGATGAAAACAAGATTAAGAACCATCATAAAATCTTTTATTTTGTAGATGACATAACTGTACTCAAAGATGGGAAACCTAGAGTATTACCTTTTTAAAGTTCAGGGTAAAATTCAGACTATTAACTCAGAAGTCATCATTTGCTTGTCTTTTTTCCATCATAACAAATTGGTCAAGCCAGATCTATTGCACATTTTAAATATCTCTTACATCTAACCCCTTAATTTTGGCTTACTGGAGAGCCTAAACACAGTGGGTAACAAACATGAAGTGGTTTGACCTTTTCTAATTATTGCCTTTAAACATGTTCTGTCTAATCCCTTTTTCTACTTCCTTTGAACGTCCAGAAGGTCCCTCAGCTTTCAGATAACTTTTATTTGTCACAAAGGGCACAGTTATCTCTGATGTTCTGCTCTTCCCCTCCACTTGCTCAGCCCTTAGCAAGTGACTCGAACCCAGGAAGCTGCAACTACAAGGAGAATGGAGAATGGTCTCTCTTTACACCTTTTCTCTTTCTTCTCCCCAATTCTCTTTCTCCTCTGTGTGTCACAGTAGGGAGGAGAGAACTGGTAAGGGAGCAGTGTCTCTTCCTTCCCTGCTTCTTTTTGGTCCTTACTGGGATGCAGCTGCCACTCTGGGTGAAGTGCTATCCACTGACCCATTGCTGATGGAGGCCTCCAAAGACTGGTAATTGTGAGCATGTCAGTTATTCTGTGGGCCCTTCTTCCTGAGTGTTCCCTGATGTAGCCTCCTTTTCAGGCACTGCCTCTTCCCCTCTCTGTCAGCTCTCACTTCTGTCAATTTGCTCATGGAGCCTAGAACACTCATGCTTGCCTCCCTTCTCTAAATTCCATCCAACCCATGGGAACCCCACATACTCTTGCTCTTCTAAATGGTAGGAGTGTAGGTCTCCTTCCTGCCACCCCCCCTTGCTGCTGTGTCGTCTCTCTCCAGTTATCTTCTCCCCCTATTCAAACAGGGCCAGAAGACGATTGGCAATTCTGTTATCTAAGCAAATGTTCCATAAGGAATAAGATACCAGTTTTATAATGTCTGTGACTGTCCTTGGAATTTTCTCCCTTACTTGAATTTCAAGTTGGGAGGGGTAAGGAAAAAATCTCACAATCCACATTAAGCCAGAGTCTACAAAGAATGTCTCCCCATCTCTCTAATATTGTCTTATACACACAGAAGTGAGGAGGGAAGAAGGACGTGGAGGTGGAAGATAATGCTATGCTGAGATGACATTTAGACAAGCAGAACTGGTGTAGCTACCTGTGTCCCGAATGAGCTACCTGGTTCCTAAATTTTTAGGTGTCTCTGCAGGATATTGGGTGCTTAGTGCAGCTTTGTTCTCACTTTTGAGTTTCAGGTTTAACATATAATTACCACTTTCTCTTACTACCACAATGTTATTTGAAGCTCTCATCAACATTCATCTTTATTTTTTTTACATCTTTATTGGGGTATAATTGCTTTACAATGGTGTGTTAGTTTCTGCTTTATAACAAAGTGAATCAGTTATACATATACATATGTTCCCATATCTCTTCCCTCTTGCGTCTCCCTCACTCCCACCCTCCCTATCCCACCCCTCCAGGCGGTCACAAAGCACCGAGCCGATATCCCTGTGCCATGCGGCTGCTTCCCACTAGCTATCTACCTTACGTTTGTTAGTGTATATATGTCCATGCCTCTCTCTCGCCCTGTCACACCTCACCCTTCCTCCTCCCCATATCCTCAAGTCCATTGCTTTCAGTACCAGGCCACTCCCTATTTCAACACGTTGGCCACCGTGTGGTGTATGATGCTCTTACCGCTGACTTAATGCCTATCCAAGTCTCCATGCGGCATTCAGGATAAAATCCGAAACTCTTCAGTATGATGTATGATTCTTTCATAATCTTAATCTATCTCTGCCTTTCCAATCACATCTCAAACTCCTAGCTGCTTCCTCACATCTACACCCATCATTCTTTCTCTTCATAATGAACCACTTGTCATCCTGTGAAGAGTCTATGTCTTTCCATGACCTCAAGTCTTGGCAAGTAGTTTTCCTCTATCTAGCTTTTCCTGCTTCCCAGCTTCAGATCTCTCTGGTAGATTCCTTATCATTCTCAAACTACTTGTTGTTGTTGCTCAAATCACATCTGGGTGATGTTCTGTGATCCTCAGTTATTATCTCCTTACCCATACATCATTATTCTTCTGTACTCTTATACTTCGAATACATTCCTCAGTATCCCAGATCTCAGAATACTGTTATAAATATGTTTTCTAGACTGAAAACTATTTGAGGAAGGAAATAAGCATCATAATGACACAGTAAGTAGTCAACAAATTAGTGCTCAAATCCCTTATCTTAGTATCTGATTAATTACCACATTTAGTATAAATTAATTTATCAGACCCTGTTTTTTCCATAAGGGTCCACACTGAGAGCTCTGGCTATCTAACTATGATAAGGAGGCAAAGAATAAAATTGTAGAAGGAGACAATAGAAGATATTTTGAGTTAACTTCATTTGATAGGGTTGAAATTCCTATATTTTTTTTCACTGTTAAAATATGTTTTCATACAAATTGTGAATTTTTTTGTTCTAGTTCTGTGAAAAATGCCATTGGTAGTTTGATAGGGATTGCATTGAATCTGTAGATTGCTTTGGGTAGTAGAGTCATTTTCACAATGTTGATTCTTCCAATCCAAGAACGTGGTATACTAAGTGAGAGAGTGGCATGGACATATATACACTACCAAATGTAAAATAGATAGCTAGTGGGAAGAAGTTGCATAGCACAGGGAGATCCACTTGGTGCTTTGTGACCTCCTAGAGGGGTGGGATAGGGAGGGTGGGAGGGAGACACAAGAGGGAAGAAATATGAGGATATATGTATATGTATAGCTGATTCACTTTGCTATAAAGCAGAAACTAACACACCATTGTAAAGCAATTATACTCCAATAAAGATGTTAAAAAATATTTTTTCATTATTTTCACAGGTTTAGGTACATTTCATAGTACTATGGTATGTCTGTTAGCATGAATATGCCAGTTTTTCCTTATCGACAATGCAAAGCTACTCAAATCTTAATGGATATTCTTTCTTTGAACCATACTTTGAAAAGTGTTATTTATTAGCTAGATATAAACCTGTGTATTTATAATATGTTCTTCTATTCTATATTAAATTTATTTGTTCCTTATAGGCTGGTAAAAACCTGTTTCAACTAAGTGCATTTTTTTCATTTTCCCCTGGAAGCATTTGGCTTAACACTAATGAGAAATTGATCTTACAAAGAAAGAGAAATTAAAACCAAACACAATAGAGCTAGGTAAATGTAGAGTGATGGCACTGGATTCTAAACTTTTCCAATGAGATGTTTCTAAAGCTGAAAGATGCTTTGGAATTGTATATAGCCTCAAACTGAGAACTCTTTTAGTAAAAAACATAGTTGAAATGGCATTGAATCATTTACCCTGTAGCTTTTCATAGTGTTCTGAATACTCTGTCATTTCATGTTAACTTGGACATGAAACTTGTCAATATATCTTAATGCAGACTAAAAAGGAAAAGGACAGGTATTTATAAAGACTTGAAATCTTTATTACTCCTGGAGTTTGTGTGAGTTTTTTCATTTTCTTTTTAGTCTGCTGCCTGTATAAATATCTAAATCTCTTAGGAAGCAGAAATAAATTATTGCTCTTTTGAAACCTCTAAGGTCACAGAGATAGCATCCAGGGCAAATTATGAATTTTTGATATCCCCACCTTGGGATGGTTTTTAGTCCATGTTAAATTATACTGACCTAATTAGAAAGCTTGACTGTGGCTAAGCTCTTTAATACTAAAAGAATGCACTTTATTATTTTTTTTATTAGTTCTCTCTTGGAGAGCAGCTTAAGTTAATTTCTGAACAAAATACATCAACATCAGCTAATTGATTTGTTTGTAATTTTTATTTTTATTTTTTATCAGTTAATTGATTTTGATGTAAGGCAGTATAGGGTAAATTAAAGTATATTAGACAGTCAGTACAAAACCCCACTTCTGCTCTCACTTGTTATCTGACCTTTATTTTAATTTTATGCCTCATCTCTTTCATCTATAAAATGAAGAGTGTGGACTAAATTTCTAAGCTATTTTTCACTTATTGATCCATAACTTCAAATCTTTTTCTGTCTCAGGCTACATTCCATGATTTCTTTTCTATCTTATAGTAAGCTCCAAGCCCCAGAGTATATGTCTGCTGCTTTTTTTGCTTTTCTTTCTTTCTCTCTTTTTTTTTTTTTTTTTTGAATCAAGATCTTTCACAGAACAAGACAGGTTCCCAGTTCCCTGACTTCCAATTTGCATAGACATGCAGGGCACTGTCCTCTTTTGGGGAAGACAGAGAAGAATATAAAACCTTGATCAGTGCCCTGAGATACTCACTGATCCCTTTTTCACTTATGTGAAACTACCTGGCTACTAACAAGACTCATTTGGGTGGTAGGGAATAACTATCAGTATTTGAGAAATTTTAAGACAGTATTAACTGAAACATAAGGAAATTAAGTGTCAGTTAAAATTTCAGTTGAGTTTAGGGCTTAGTCAGTTTCATAAATAGAAAGGTTTGGAGAAATTAGAAGCTGTTGTCCAATCAGAAATCATATTAGTTCGACCATCTTAATTATTTTGATGTGAGTCCATTAACTGCATCATTTATATTTCAATTTCTTTTAATCAAAATTTATGTGGTACAAAAAATCACACACAGTTTTTTTTTAATTTTAGACAGACAGACTCTGCCACTTATGGGCTGAGTGACATTGGGCAAGCAATTTAATCTCTCTGAATAAGTCATTTGTAAAATCAGGGATGCTAATATTGATGTGGTAGTAGTAAGCATTAGAAATGAATAAAGTGGCCATCACCATGCCAAGAGTAATAGAAGGCATTCAGCTGGCATTTGCTATTTAACATTAAAAATAATAATAGCTATTATTTGTGGAGTGCTTGCTATGGGCCAGGCACTGTGCCATATTCGCATACCTGAGTCATATTCTCTTGGGCAGATCTTTTAATATAGTAACATTAAGCTGAGCTCTAAATGATAAGAAGGAGGCAGCCATGGCATTCAGAATCTGGGAGAATATTTTTGTTAGAGGGAATAACAGGTACAAAGACCCTGAGACTACAGTGAGTTTGGGCCTAGGGACAGTGAGAAGGCCAGGATGAATGAAGTGCACCAAGTAAAGATAAGAGAGGTAAATGTTTGTATTGATGGAAACATTTAAGTAGATTAGCTAGAAATTTTAGATCTAACCTACCATGGAAGAAAAAGAAAAAGTATATTTTGCTTTCAGTGAGAATAATCGGAGATGTGAATACAGATCTAATTACTTAAATGGTATTCACTTTAGCTGGAAGACAAAATAGGGGTCATTCATGTACTTAAAATAAATACTGTTTATATAATATCATAAAATTGACTGAAATAATATGAATAATTTTTTAACATTTCATAGTTCTGGTCAGGTGTTTCGGTTGGAGAACGGCCATTCAAAAGCACATCTTTACTTTTGGCATCTTTAAACAAGGCAGTTCAGTTTTTCTTGCTATTTTTAGAGCAATCTTGGTACCTCTGGACTCAGAGAAAGCTCAGCTACCAATTGAATTTCATAGTCTTATACTAACAAGTGCTCTTCATTCTTTCTTCACTTAAATATTTGTTGAGCATCTAGCACGTGTCAGGCATTGTTTCATGCTACACAGATGAGGAGAAATAATTTCTTTGGATAAAGTTCTCAATAGATATCTTTCTGTTCCTTGAATGGAAAAATGTAGCACACTAGTGCCAGCAACAAACCTTGGGGTCTAGAATGCTGTATAACTCCACTATCACTATCTTCCTTTTGGCTAGTTAACTGATACCTATCCTTCATTCTTTGTTTAAGTGTCACTTCCTTTGAGAAGCCCTCTCTGACTACCCCTGGCCTTGTCTGTTTATTTTGTTATACACATGCATTGGATCAGATTTCTATTCTTCAGAAAGAAAAGTAAATTCCTTAACCCAATTTGTTATTATTTATTAATTAATGTAATATTTATTTGAGGCCTGCTACCCTACTATAAGTTCCATGAACATAGTTCCAAGTTTATTTGTGTTATTCTTTGTATCCCTCATGTCTGACATGGAGATTGGCTCAGATTAAGTTGCAAAAGAGTATTTGCTGAGTGAATAAATAATTGCATGAATGAATATTCTTAAGAAAATATCTCCTATTTTGCCTTGCTTTAAATGCATTGTATTGGTCATTTCATCTTTTTTTCTGCTACTCTTAAAATGAGGCTTAAGAAATACTGAAAACTTAAAGGCTTGTTTTTAAACAAAGTCTACTATCTCTTACACATGAGATATGTCTTAATCACACTCTAAGAGCACAATAAAAGAAGATTACATACGTATTAATTTAATATTATTTTCTCTTGATTCATTTTGATGAATATCTACCTTGGTGTACTATTTTAATTGCAGTTTAGAGGCAAGGGTTGGAAGTTGGGGCAGGCAATGCCACTTTATAAAGATGAAAATGTCATGAATTTACATTGCAGCATAATTAGGAACTCCTCTATGAAACATGAATAGGAAGAAAAGTTGGAATTGAGACACTTGGGGCCTAACTCTTCTGCTCCATTGATTGTTTGCCGTTAAATAAGTCATTTCACCTGTAAAATGAGGGAGTTAGTCTAGGTGGTTTCTAATGACTCTTTCAGTTCTGAACATTATATGATTCTACAACTAAGAGAACCCATTCAGAAAACCCAAGGAGGAAGATCATTGTTTATAATTTAGATATCTGACCAAATATGGAATCCATCAGGCAAGCTGTTTTTTCAAGATAACATTAGACAAGTGTACACAAATGTAGGTCATTGGCACAAAGCTAGTAACTACTCTTCTTTATTGCCTGTTCTGGGTTAGATGATAGACTCAACTCGAAGGAGGACAAAACTGTTTTTCACTAAATTCTAAAATATTCTTATATTTTTTTGCTTAAATGAGTCTTTGGGTGAGCATGGGTTAATTTAAAAAAGTGTTCTTGGCATAATTACCAAGGGTCAGGGAGAAATAGCCTAAGTTAGAATGAACTTCATTATATGGAGGCCAAATACAGTTAGGATGGACAGAACTTACCTTACCTTGAGCAATATGAAATGAACAGCAGAATTATTTCCATATTATCCTGAAGCACATATTTGTGGAATATGCTTCTTTAAAATTTAGGATTGGTAATTAAATGTTTGTCTGAAAGATTTTCCTCTTCTTTTTTTTTTTACATGAAACGTATCCATATGCCTAGGTAGCAATCATCTACATAAATATTATTATTGTAAGGTTTATAATAATGTCTGGTCAGATGAGGCCTGATTCTCTAATTGATTTCATAGTCTTCAACAGTACTGCTAGAATATCAAGTGTTAGTGACACTTTTTAAAGAAAAAAGTTTTTTTTTTTTTTTTTTTTTGCAGTACACGGGCCTCTCACTGTTGTGGCCTCTCCCGTTGTGGAGCATAGGTTCCGGACATGCAGGCTCAGCAGCCATGGCTTACGGACCCAGCCGCCCCGCGGCATGTGGGATCTTACCGGACTGGGGCACGAACCCGTGTCCCCTGCATCGGCAGGCGGACTCTCAACTACTGCGCCACCAGGGAAGCCCAGTATTCATTTTTTAACTCCAAAAATCATACTATAATTTTTTGCTTCTTTTTCTGCATCATATACCATTTTTTAGCTAGAGAAATTAATGAAATCAGAAATGCTACTTTTGATTTGGTAGGACTGATGAAATAGACTTGAATCACCAAACAGCTACTGACAGTCACTTAGAAAGAAAATTGGAGCAAAGATTTCAGCAATGCGTCAAGGAGACATGGATAATTTTATGAGACAGTGCAAGTAATGATAAAGACTTTCAAGTGAAGGCTCAGGAGTTAGATAAATCTGGGTTCAAATCCTTCCCTAATTACTTCCTAATCCGTAATGTAGACACGTTCTTTTGAGCCTTTGTTTTGTGGATATAGCATTATCTATCTCTAAGGATTACCTTAAGGATTGAGAGGGAATGAAAATTGATTAGCATTGGGTCTAACACCCAATAAACATTCAATAAATAAATGTCGGCTATTATTCATGAAGGAATTGTAGAATCTTAAAATTATGTGGGACTTCATGCATTCACCCTTGTACTCACAGTAAGAGTTACTTTTAGTGTTTATATGATAAAGGGTCATTCAATGTCACTGTTTAAATGTTTTGAGGGATAAGGAACTCAGTAGTTTGAAAATAACCCACTTAATTGTTGGAAAGCTTTGTTGACACTCTTTAATAATAAGCCTAAAAATGGACTTCCTGTTTGTTAATAGCATTTTCATATATCTTATTTCTTTATGGTTCACAAAGTACTTTTGATACATTATCTCATTTGATACAACAACTCAATGAGGGAAGTATGTTGCATTCGTTTACTCATTTATTCATTCATTCAAAAATATGTATTAAGTATATTCTATGTGCCAGATACTGATCTAGGTTCTGGGGAGTTACAGCTTCATAACAGATCAAAGGGCTGAGATCTTTAGGCTCTTATTTTGGTGTACTATTTTTTACCAGATTGTTTGTAACACTAATTATTTGTTTCTGTGAGATGAGAATCGGAGTCTCAGATTCTTTCACAATGTCTCTCACATTGCTATTTTTAAAAAAAATTAATAAGCTTTATTTTTAGAGCAGTTTTAGGTTCACAGCAAAAGTGAGTGGAAAGTACAAAAAGTCACCTATACCCCCTGTCCCCACACATAGCACCTCCCCTACTATCAACATCCCACACCACAGTGGTAAATTTGTTACAGTTAATGAACCTACATTGACACATCATTATCACCCATAGTTAACATTAGGGTTCACTCTGGGTATTGTACATTCTATTGATTTTGAGAAATGTGTAATGTACCCAAGACTGTAACATTGTACAGAGTAGTTTTATTGCCCTGAAAATGCTCCGTATTCTGCCTATTCATCCCTACTACTCCCCTAACCTCTAGCAGCCACTAATATTTTTACCATCTCCATCATTTTGCCTTTTCATCAGGCGGTTGGAATCCTATAGTATGTAGAATTTTCATTTGCCTCATATTGCCTCTTTAAATTTCTTCCAATCCTGCTGCCACCAACCTTACTGACCCTCATCACTTCATCATTTACCCCATTCCTCTTCCTACAGATTTGCTTTATTAGGCTACTCTTTGGCTGAAACCCAGCTAGAAGCTGAGATTGAATGTAGATTGCTTAAACAATTATAAAATAAAAATGCACATTTATACATTTTGTGGTTTTATGACTTAATTTCATGTACAATATCTCACTTGATTCTTAAACTTGTGGTATATTAGAGATTACCAGATTCCTTTACAAATTAGTTGGAAAAATTAAGTGACTTGTGCAGGCAAGTAACTAGATAATACAAAACACCCCAGAATCTTCTGGCTAAATACTATGCTCTTGCCACTGCTACCTATTGGTTTTCTGATACATTTCTACAAAAATCATATTATCCAGTTAATTTTATTTTTATCAAAAGTATTATCATGTTTTCCATAATTTATAATTTATAGTATCATAAATTATAGAAAATAAGAATAGGGAAATGGATATTCTTGACATTTATTTGGGGACCTCACTTGGATTTCTCATTTATACTATGCTCTCCATGTTTTTCAAATTTATCTAGGTATAACTAAAATATGGATTATTTTTCCCATTTATTCATTGGTCCAGTGTGATATGAGGAATGGTATATAGAATAAAGAAGATATAGCTACCACTTTAAATAAGATTGTATTTTAATTTAGAGCAAAGATACAGCAAATAATAATCTAAAGACAGAGTAAGAGTCAAAAAATTGAAAAATACAGAATAACATTAAAATTATTAATTGATACTTTGCCCTATCCTTATATTCATTATATTCAGAAGTGGATTTTTAGCTTTGATTGTGTTTGTCATCAATGCCAAGTGTTGGACATAGAGAACCACACAAACTTAATCTCTCAAGCTCATGATTTAAAATTGAATAGGGAATATTACTCAGCCATAAAAATGAATGAAATATTGCCATTTGAAGCAATGTCGATGGGCCTAGAGAATATTACACTTAGTGAGGTAAATCAGAGAAAGACAAATATTACATGATATCACTTATATGTGAAATCTAAAAAGTAGTACAAGTGAAGTTATTTACAAAATAGAAATAGACTAACAGACATAGAAAACAAATTTACAGTTACCAATGGAGAAAAGAAGAGGGGAGAGGATAATTTAGGAGTACTGTATGGGATTAACAGATACAAACTACTACACATAAAATAGGTGAGCAACAAGGATTTACTGCATAGCACCGGGAACTATATTCAATGTCTTTTAATAACCTATAATAGAAAATAACTGAAAAAAGTATATCAATATATATAAAATTGAAATAAGGATCTACAGAGAGTCACAGCAATGAGCACAGCAATCTGTTAGATTAGGATAACAGAAGTAGGCTAGTTCTAGCCCTAGAGGATCTTCTAAACTTAGCCTTTTGGTTAGGAGTGTGGATTTGAGTTAGATAGCATTTTGATCTTGGATAATTTATGCAACTTCTCTAAGCCTCAGTTGTTTCATCAGTGAAAAAGAATGATAATAACAACCCTCACTTTATTTTGAAGAATAAATGACATAAAATATATGAAATGCTTCTTGCGGTGTCTGGTTCATAAAAATAAATTTTAATTATCATGACTATTTTCACTTGAAAATATTCTTCAGAATAATAGAAGGTCCTAGGGAGGCAAACTATTTCAACCAGAGAAAACTAAATGAGAGAAAGTGAAATAATCAATGAGCTGGAGAAGAGGTTCTTTGGTTGGAGGGTAAGTAAATTAACTCAGATAAAGAAACAAGGCCTGGAGAAATAAGAAATATGGGGTAGGCAACAGGCCAGGAGATTGATTTCAGGACCTCTGGTATTGAAAGTAAATTTTAAGGCAATAATGCAGGAAGTTGCATTTTGTATTTGTTGATGTTAGGATGATAGTTGCCTGATAAGTATTAGTAGTAATAATGTCCAGGGGAATTCTTTCTCCAAGAAATATTTTCATACTTATCTATATCTTTATCTATCCAGAATATCTGTATCATCAAACATATTGCTTTACTGTATAAAACGTTCATTTAAACCACTAACATTTCAATGAGAGTGCTCTGTATTGAGTGACACAATATTAAAAAATAAACAATTTTAATGTAAATAATATAAACAATTATAAATGTAATAAATAGATAATCTTTATGAGATGGCTTATATCTCAATTCCTTGTTTTTATTAGCTATTGTGTCTCAACCTTAATTCAAAATTCTTCAAATTAATTTTAACAAAGATGTGTCTAGTTAAATTCTAAGCTAGATATCTGTTTTGTGTTTTGTTTTCAACTTGTCAAAATAACAAAGCTTAGTACAGAACTTTTAGAAGGCAATTTCTGTCAAATGCTCTACAAATAATATTGCTTTTAAATTTAATACATTAGCACATTATTAAAGTGGTAGGAGGCATGAAGACAATAATGAACTTGTGTCTTATTTACACTCCCTTGGTTGTTTTGAGTGAGAATAAAAACTCATTTAGCATTCTGTGAAGGAACTGAGTTATTGGGTACTCTGATTGCAAAGCAGGTTAAGTACCATTTATCTTTTCTGACGAAAGGTGAATTCTTACTTAGCCACTGGAGACAAAAAGGCCGTTATCAAGAAACATGCATTATATTCAAAGATCTTATTACTATTGATATTAAGGATAAAAACAAATTTGTTCCTTTAGAAAACAATAAATGGAATAGCATGTTTGACCACTTTACTTGTCTCATTTGTTTCTGTCACATTTCTGATGTTCATATTTGTGATAGTGATTGTCTTTCTTAAAGGGTGATGATAAGCCTAAATTTCTTTCCCCACCCTCTTCTCCCCTCCCCCATGCTCAATGAAACTTCATTTCTACTGGAGGCCTTAAATAATCATCTTTCTTTATCTCTTAGAAATATGCATGTTGTGATAAAGTGAGTGCATTCAGAGTACTTAAAAAATCCTGCCTGAAGTAATAGTGCCCCATAGATCTGCCCATCACTCCAAATTATGTTTATCCAAGAGGTCTTTTGAACCCAAGAAATACTACAAATATTCAGCAAGTTCACTGGAATAAGCATTAGCTTGTGTGTACTATACTGTCAACCCATTATCTTTAGAAAGGAAACCTAATGACCTTTGTCACAAGGTTTCTTCTGCAATAAGAAAAAAAGTTCAAGAAAAAAAAAGCTAAATGGCAGTAGAAGTGTAAAAAGCCATACTCACATGGGCAGTCTACAACCTAGGTGATTTATCAGTAGTAGAGTGCTTTTGGTGAAAAGTAGACATTTTAAATAATAATAAAAAAATTAGTTATACTATATCAAAGAGAACGGTGCATAAACCATTTTGTACACCTTAAAGAAAAATTATGAAGTGAACGCTTATGTTAACGATTATTCAGGTCAGGAACTAAAGTATTGCCAATACTTCCAAAACTACACTGCATGGCCCACCATGATCACAGCCATACCCAGCATTCTGACTTTGACAATGATCATTCTCTGGCTTTTCTTTTAGTTTTAACATCTATATATGCATTTTTTAACAATATGGTTTAGTTTTGCCCATTTTTTAATTTTATAAAATCACAGTATATATACTTTTTTGTTTCTTGCTCTTTTCATTTAATATTATGCTTAAGTGATTCATCTATATTGTAGGATATAACTGTAGTCCACTAATTTGCATTGTTGAGGGGCATTTCACTATCTGGATATACTGTAGTTTATTTATTATTTCATTGTTGATGGACATTTAGGTCATTTTTCGTTTTCTCTATTACAAACAGTGTTTCTATGAATAATGTATTTATCTCCTGATGCACATGTGTAAGAGATTAGTTATCTACACAGAAACAGAATGGCAAAATTCTTGGGTATAGGCATCCTTGCTACATAATGATATTATTTCAAGAGTACTGAAAATATACAATCTCTTCAGCAGGTTTAAGATTTCCCTTTGCTCCATTGTAACTTGGTAATGTCGGATTATTAAAATTTTTCCTAACTTGGAGGATATATAAGGATATCATACTATGTTATTTTTAGATCTGCATTTTCCTGATACTAATCATATTGAGCACTTTTTCCCCTTGGAGTTCCTCTTTTGTCAAAAGCCTGTTCAGGACTTTTCCAGTTTTTCTACTTTGTTTGTTTTTTTATTGTTTTGTTTTTTGTTTATTTGTTTGATCTTAAGTCTGGATAAAAGATTTTTTTTAGCTGTGTGTTTGAAATATCTAAATATCTTGTTCCACTCTAAGGTTTGCCTTGACGCTCTTTATGGTATATTTTGAAGAACAAATTGCATAATTTTAAAACATATTTTTTAAAAATCAATCTTCCTCAATGGTTGCTTCCCACTCCCTTTCAATCTTTTTTTTTTTTTTAAGAAATTCCTATCTACTCTAAGGTCATGAAGATATTCTCCTATATTATCTTATAAAATGTTATGTATTTAGGGCTTTAATTCACCTGAATATATTTTTTAATATGATGTGAGGTAGGGATAAAATTTCTTGTTTTTCTACATGGTTTTCAATTTTCAACTGATGTGCAATGTCTCCTCTGCCTTAAGTACCCATAAATATACAGCTCTGTTTTAATCTCTCTCTATTCTGTTTCTTTTGTCTGTAAGCTAATTTGTGTCAGGATTTGATTATCTAAATTCTATAACCTTGTAAGAATAAGACTGTATTATAGTGGTCATTATATTTTACGAGGCATGTTCTTCTCCTTTTTCTTTTTGTTCATGTGAATCTTTACAGTTCTTGACTTTTTGTACTTTCATATAATTTTTAGAATTTGCTTGTCAAGTTCCACAAAAGCAAAAATCCACGACCAATATTAAAATATGATTAAGATATTTACTGGAATTGTTATCTTTAACAAATTGAGTTTTTTGATTCATGAACACGGTATATCACATTTATTTGGAACATCTTTATTGTCTTTGGAAAAAATATTATTTTCCTACAATAAAGTCTTGCCAATTTTAATTAGATTTAATAGTGAGTTCAAGATTTTTTATATATTGAATATATAAAATATATAAATATATTTTATATATTTTATTTTTTGTATTAAATGGAATCCATTTAAAACATTTTTATTTTGCAACTATTTGTTTTTACTATTATATAGAAGTACTATCATGCTAAACTCTCTTATTTCTAAAAATGTATCTATATATTCTTTTGGTTTTCAGTATAGGCAAATATATAACACAAAAATAATGAGAGTTTTGTTCTTTCACTCATGCATTCTTTATACTATATTATATACTAGTAATATGTCATTATGAAGACAATTATTTTTTTAATCCTGCTTCAACTAATATGCAAATTAAGAAACTCATGGTAAGGTTCATTTAACAAATATAGTAAAATTGCTATTTTAAAATATAATCAGATTGCTAAATAGTGCTTAGTTCAGTGGCAGATAAACATTTCAATGTTAACTAGACATGTACCTGACAGGTTTTAAATCTACATGCACTAGAAGTAATACTTATTACTGGCTACCGTTCTTCCATATTTGACCAAAAGTTAGCATAAACTAATCTAATTTATATATCATTATCAAATTATTGGTTAGGATCTTTAAAATAGTTTGATACTAGAAAATACAGTGACTGTTGATACCAGGTAAAATATGTTGGCATAGGTTTTCTTCAACAAACACTTTTTACACCATTAAAATTGTGTGCCCATTTTTCATGTGTAAAACCGATGTATCTATCGGTCAAGGAAGAAAGGTTAGTATTTATACGATTTGATTGATAGTAAAGCCACTTTGCTTTTATAATTGTCTATAGAGTTTGGAAATCTTTATCATTTCTTTTAAACAATGAATATAAGGTGGATCAAAGCAATTAAATCTGATTTACATATTTTGACCAATTTGGGGGTAAGATAAATAGCAGCATTGCCTTATATTTGATTAAATAAATGGAATTTTGAAAATTTTAAATGAATATTACCAAAGATGTTACATAACTTTTTGTTTAAAAATGAATATTTTAAAAGTACTTATAATCCAGGAAAATAACATTATTTTTATTATCCAGGAAGTCACAAGTAACATTTAATTTAGTCTGCAATTCTGAGAAAATGATTGTTTTTAACTGATTGTGCAGATTTACTATCTAATAATGCTAAGGCTGAAATCCTGTATAAAATAAAACAGATATGTAAACAATTTTGCTGATTAGAGTTTGATTACTGGAAATTCTAGTTGGATTCTAATTTTAGAATGTTTGCTCAGTTGCCCTGGCCCCTTATTGTTTCTCATAAATCAGATGGAATGGAAAATTACATTTTTATGACTTTTTTTGGTGCTCATTTTTATGAGAATATTTTTTGTGGTAAGACATTAAAAATTAATACTTTATGTATAAAAACAATCCACAATATCTTCTTCATGACAGCAATCTCGTTCTTTGGGAAAAGCATGCACATGCAGAAGGATGTAATAAATCCTTAGTTTCTGTCTGACCTTTGGCAGATTACTTAACTTTCTGAACCTCAGTTTCCTCATCGGTAAAACAGGAATGTTGTAACCTACTTTGAAGGGTTTTGGATTATAGATGGCATTATGCATACAGAGCAGTCATTTTAAAATAGTCATTAATAAAAATAACAATAATAATAATGGATGAACATTAGTTAAAGCAGTGCAAAAACTTCTGACAGGTATTTATAAGTATTGAAGACATTCAGATGCATTTAGGCAAAGGGACTAAAAATGCAGTTTTCACTGTGTGAACGTCTCAGGGAATGATAAATCAATTCTTTTCAATCAATAGATATATATCGATCATACACTGGGCACTTTCATTAGAGCTCTGTCAGTCTTCTTCAGGAACACACTGACGTTAGGATCACTTCTCTGTGCCCATGGGTAAGTACTTTTTGTTTAGCTGGTTTGTGTGTGTGTGTGTGTGTGTGTGTGTGTGTGTTGTTGTTGTTGTTTGTTTTGTTTTTTGGCAGTAAATACATTCAAAACTGCTTGGAACAGGGAGTCAGAGACCCAAAATCCAGGTCCGGCTCTGCCAGTAATTAACCTTCCAGCTTTAAGTAGCTCACATTAAGGCATCTGTATCTCTACTTCTGATAATGCTACCTTGTAACTTCACACAGTACACTGAGCCCTGTTGCATGAACTTCACCTGAAAAACAGCACCAAGTGAAAAGAAACCTTCGGGGTTAAGGAGGAGAAAAATATAAATGAGTAGCTGTAGAAGTCGCAACGATTCAGGCTGGCGGCCCTGTCACAGCCAGGGCAGAGAGCAGTAGAAGCTTGATTGGTGATTCCACTTAGAGGATCAAGGCTAAAGATTGCTCATTTCCTCCAGGAATAAAATTGTGGCTAAAGGATATGTGGTTAAAGTCATATTGTGAAGGGTTATGAGTTTCAGAAAAAAACAGCACACAGGCTCAGGAGAGAATAATGACTTAAAGATATTATTAAACAGAGCCAGGCCAGAGGGCTGGATTTAACCACCTGCCAAGCACTTTTCATATAGGAATAAAGACATATTATACCCAGGAAGCTAAGAGATACCTAAACCTATTATAATGAGTTTGAAGGTATTTCAAAATACTTTAGGCATCCAAAACTAAGTTGGTAACATCTGCTTAAATTAATATGGGGAAACCATTTAGAATTGTGCAATTATTTTTACCAAGTAGCTTGCCCAGTGAGGAATAAATCCAGTTTAAGCAACGTTCTTAAAAGTGGTGCTCATTAGATGGCTTGCACTCTGGGCTCATTACAGTAATCTTCATTACCGTAATCCTCTAGGGGCTATTGGTCCCCATAATTTCAATTTCAGGCAAACAACCCTCTGAGCACCATTTCTTATCCTTCCAGCTCAATCACTCTAAAATTCCTACACTTTTTTGAAATGCGTAGATATCTACAATACACTGATTCCACCACCTTCTCACATTCCCTGCCACCTTTATTTCCTCACATTCCTCCTCTCTCAACTTTAATTTTATGGTCATCCATTACAATCACTTTTTTGTAAACACACCCTTGTCTGTCTCTCATTTAATTATACCTCATATACAAATCCCATTTGGGGGTGAATTCAATCAACCATTAATCTTGCTTTTGTCTCTTGGTGTACCAGCCTCTTCCATTTAGCAGAATGTACTTTGAGCTTAAAATGCCAGGGGATGTTTTGAGGGTACCAAACACATAACTCCTTCCCTCCAGGTTTTAAACAATTAGGAAATATGGACTAGGAGTTCCAGAAGTCCTGCCTTGCTCCAGAGCTAATTTTGAGATGGGCTGGCAAAAGATGCAGATGAAAAAATGGGACTGATCGGAGAAGATCTTGTTTATCATGCTAAAGAGATTAGACTTTACTCTGTAGGGAGGGAGAGATTATAAGACTTTTAAAGACATACTCATGTTTAGGTTTCAAATACTACAGCAATATTCTACTAGGGAGATTATTTAAAGAGTTACTGAAATAGCCCAGCAAAACATGAGGAAGACCTAGATTATAGGCAATGGTGAGGATAGAGACCATATCTTACATCTTATTTTGCACATTGTATAGTGTAGAATGTAGTATAGAGCTACCTTTATATTCCTTCATATTAGCCTAAAGGTAAAAATATATTAGGAAAAATGAATTTATCTTGTACATAAAATGATCAAACAGTCTTTCTAAGTATATCATGGTATTTTCCACATTGAATATGATCTACTAAAGGATCTACTAAGGAATTACTATTCCATATTCTGTGACATGTTTATTTTGAACAGCAAAATTTGTAACAAACTGACATAAACCTTATTTTGTCATTACAAAGCTGAGATACAAGAGTAGAGACCAAAACTTCAAATAACGAGGGAATGTTTCCCAGGAGAATCTGTATATCCATAATTACAGTTTCTGCCCTTCTGATAATAAAAATAATAAAACATAAAGAATATTTAAAGGTTGCATGTATGTATTCCTGCTTACAAAATTTAGAAGTGCTGTATATTCAGTATAATATATATGGAAATTAAAATGTGCATAGAAGAAAATAGAGGTCTTAAACAATTCTCCATCTAGATATAATCACTGTCTACACTTGGGGCTATTTTCTTCCAGTATTTAATGAAAGGCATTTATGTGAGAAGAAAATTGTAATAGAGTCACTCTTAAGCAAGTTCCAAATTCTGAACCTTTAAACATTACTATTAGCTCTTTCTCTTATAAGGAACCGAAAACCCCCTTTATGGGCTACAAAATGACTATGTTTCTATCTGCACCACTGTATTTACTATGTTTGCAGAGGAGGTAAAGGACATTTCTTCCTTTTTACTTAAAGATTAGGTCTTATGATGCTTGTGCTGGAATAACTCATGTATTAAAACCCTTCTACTCCAGGGTGTCTGATTCTGATACTGGCCAATAATTTAATGAGCAAATCATGATTGTTAGAGAAAGGTTATGAATAGAGTGATCTGGGGACAATCACAGAACTGTTTTACAGACCAAAAGCCCTTACGGCCTCTCGTGGTTTGTGATCAGACTACCTACAGTTTCCTTGTCTCTTGAGTACTTATCTACTGAGAGAGCCTAACCCTGTTTTCTTAGAATGGCAGGCTTCTTGAGATCCAAATCCCAAGAGAGCCTGAAATTACAGACCGACCGTATAGCCAAAAGCAAGTCAATAAGGCTTCCTTTATCTGTTTCATCAGTAAGATGATAGTAATGGCTCAGAGAATTGAAAGAAAAACAATGATGGCAAAGCACTTTGCAAATACAAGTTCTTAATTGACTGGTCATTAAGAAAGCCTATTAGGCAGTGATGACTCCCAGGAGGCTCCTGTCAAGTCACACTTTCCATCTAAATACAAACACATGCCTCCCATGCATCACACAGATACTTCCTAGGATAAGAGTTACTCTTCAGAAGTTTAAACCCATCATCAGCAAATGGGCCAGAGGTCTGAAAATGCCATCCCAGTGCATGCTCTTTTCAATAAGCACATGTGTGATTCAATAAGGACACGTGTGATTGGTGATTGGAACACAAATTGTCTTGTCCTGAATGATAACATTGACAATAGCTAATATTTATTTGGTATTAAGTGTCAGTTTTATTGCTATGCCCTGTACATGCATAATTGCATTTATTCTTCACAGGAACTCTATGAAGTAAGTACTATTACCTACTTCAACATGATTAGTGGGCCACCACATACTCAAGAGCATTGCTTCAATAATTCTTTCCTACTCCTGTGTAACCATCAGTTTCTTTCCCTTCCTGTTTAAAACTCCTTCAGAAAACTCTGTTACAGATGTTCCCCAACTTAACAATTTTTCTTTATTTAATTATTATTTTTATTGAAATAGAGTTGATTTACAATGTTGTGTTAGTTTCAGGTGTACAGCAAAGTGATTCAGTTATACATCCATATATATCTATTTTTTTCAAATTATTTTCCCTTATAGGTTATTACAAATTATTGGGTATTATACCCATGATTTTTTCAACTTATGCTTTTTCAACTTTACAATGGTGCAAAAATGATATGCATTCAGTAGAAACCGTACTTCAGATCTTGCATTTTGATCTTCTCCAGGCTAGTGGTATGCAGTACAGCACTCTCTGACTCTGAGCAACAGCAGCCACTGCTCAACCACATCATTACGCGGGTAAACAACCTATACACTTAAAAGCATTCTGTACCCCTAGTACAGCAAGCAATAAATTACATGAAATTTTCAACACTTTATTATAAAATAGACTTTGTGTTAGATGATTTTGCCCACGTGTAGACTAATGCAAGTGTTCTGAGCACATTTAAGGCAGGCCAGGCTAAACTATGATGTTTGGTAAGTTAGGTGTACTACATGCATTTTCGACTTGGGATATTTTCAACTTACTATGGGTTTATCAGGATGTAACTCCATCATAAATCAAGAAAGATCTGTACTTGCTTTCCCTAATAATTCTCCTCTCATTCTTTTTTTTTTTTATTTTTCTTTTTTTTTTTGCGGTACGCAGGCCTCTCACTGTTGTGGCCTCTCCCGTTGCGGAGCACAGGCTCCGGACGCGCAGGCTCAGCGGCCATGGCTCACGGGCCCAGCCTCTCCGCGGCATGTGGGATCTTCCCGGACTGGGACACGGACACGTGTCCCCTGCATCGGCAGGCGGACTCTCAACCACTGCGCCACCAGGGAAGCCCTCATTCTTGT
The DNA here is from genome assembly GCF_039906515.1 of Pseudorca crassidens. Classification (NCBI taxonomy): domain Eukaryota; kingdom Metazoa; phylum Chordata; class Mammalia; order Artiodactyla; family Delphinidae; genus Pseudorca; species Pseudorca crassidens. Next base: position 76,539,742 of record NC_090304.1, on the reverse strand, counting down.
TTGAAACTGCTCCAATCATACTTTTGTCTCCAACACTATAACTGCTCCTGTCAAGTTACCATTGAATTACATGTTACTAAAGTTTTAGAGTCAAGTCTCTGTCCTCATTTCACTTTAATGTACCAGCATCATTTACACGAGGTATCACTTTCTTTTCTTGACCTCTGCTATCTCTTTCTCCAACTTAAATGGCTGTGCCTACTTTCTTTTTCTGATTCTTTCTTTATTTGAAGACCTCCAAATTTTGAAGTGCTCTACTTCTAAAAACTCTGTTGCACCAACACTTACTCCATGATGAGCTAATCAAGTCTCATGGATTTAATTACAATTTATATGTTGAAGACTCCAAATCTCTAGCCCTAGTTCATTCCTGTTACCATCTCAGATATCCAACTGCATTTAGATATTTTTATTTGCATAGGGTTCTCATTTAAATTCCCCAGGCTCCCAAACTTACTTATTCTGCAATCTTTCTGGTTCAGTAAGGAGTAAGGACCAATCCATTCTCCTAGTTCTTCCAGTTTTTTCAAGTTAACATCTTAGAGCCACATTCTTTCTCTGATGCTTCAATTTCGATCAGTTAGAAAATCCTGTCCTTTCTATCTTCAAAACATACCACTTCTCACTAACTCTACTACCAAACACTCTGGTCCAAGCCAGACTTTTGTTTGCCTAAATGTATACAGTAGCATCCTAATCTGTCTCCCTCCTTCTACCATTACACGCTACAGCTGCTCATTTTTTACACAGAAGTCATAACAATCCTTTAGAAAATAAGTCAAATCATGCTTCTTTCCTCAACCTCTCCAAAGGTTTCTAGTCTCACTCATAGTGACAACCAAAGTACTTCAGTGAGTGGTAAGAATCTATGTATTCTGGCCTCTTACTGTCTCCGTAGCCACATCTTCCATCACACTTCCTTTCACTCACTCAACATTCGTCACACTAATCTCTTTGCTGTTTATCAGATGAGCAGGGCTTTTTTAATTATATTATATGAATTAGAAATGTTTACCCCTATTTTCTGGCACTCTTTATTCCATTTACCTTGCTTTATTTTCTCTTCATTATATTTAACACCATCTGACAAATTGCACACTTTTAAACATTTTGGTATGGGTTCTTCCAATAAAATATAAATTGTTTGATACAGAGACTTTATTCACTGCTGAGTTCCCACCATTGAGAAAAATACCTGTCTGTTAGTGAACACTCCATAAATATTTACTGAATGAATGAATAACAACTCAGAAATGTTTATCATCAGCATCATCTTTTTCCCTTAGAGCCAGACCTATGTATAACCAATTGACTACAAGATTTTTACAGATGGGTATTTCAAATTCACCCATAAATCAAATCCCTCCCTAGCCTGCTCTCCTTCATATCTCTCATATTTTATTTTCTTTCCTATTTCTTCCTTAGGTAATGGCACCCCAATCCAATCTGAACCTGCATAACTATCTCTCCCTCAATCTCACTTTCCATAATACAGTTTATCAACCAAGTTCTGTTAATTCTACTTTTTTTTTTTTTTACAAATCAAGTACTCACTCTTTTTTAAAAAATAATTAATTAATTATTTTTTGGCTGTGTTGGGTCTTCATTGCTGTGCGCAGGCTTTCTCTAGTTGCAGACAGCAGGGGCTACTCTTCGCTGCGGCGTGCGGGCTTCTCATTGCGGTGGTTTCTCTTGTTGCAGAGCACAGGCGCTAGTCGCACGAGCTTCAGTAGTTGTGGTTCGTGGGCTCTAGAGTGCAGGCTCAGTAGTTGTGGTGCACAGGCTTAGTCGCTCTGTGGCATCTTCCTGAACCAGGGATCAAACCCATGTCCCCTGCATTGGCAGGTGGATTCTTAACCACTGCACCACCAGGGAAGTCCCAATTCTACCTCTTCAATATTCCTCAAGTCAGTCTTTTATTCTTCAAGTTCACTGCTAGTGTCAATGTTTAGGGACCCATTATTTGTCACCTAAATATTTATAATGCCCTTTTAACTGGTATTTGGCTCTCTTCCCAACTCTTAAATCCATCCTTCATACTATTTGCAAAATAATTACTACAAATACAGGCACTGCTTTGCTCTCTTTACACTCATACCATTTTTTTTTTGCATACTTTTGTTAAAATGGTTTTCACAGTGTATTTCAATTAATTGTTTCCATTTATCAGTGGAACTGAAGCTCATAGAGATAAAGTGATTTGCCCAAGTTCCCAGTAAGTGACTAGATTCCAGGTTTGCAATTTCTACTCCAGGACACTTCATTCATATAAATATATTGTTTGAATGAGGAAGATTTTATTTAAGAAACACTAGATGGATAAACTGAGATAGTTATTGAACCAGAAAAAGATTCTCGTCTTTTGATTTAATCATCTGAATATTTCAGATGAGAATGTATTTATTATGTAATTATTTGCTTTATTCCCCAGGAGAGTTTCAGTATTTAGAATAGTACTTGGGTGTTCAAAAGATATACTTTTTAAACAAATGAATAAGTGAGTGAAAAGTTTCTAATATGTTTCTGGTTTGAAATGAAATTTATACTTGAAACTCTGTGAATTTATTAGTTCACATGAGGAATTTCACAATCTAAGCTTCCCATAAAGGTATGGCAGCCTGAATATTTAAATGGAAATTTAATTTTTATTTTATATAACTTCCCTGGTATACATATGTGTTGAGATAGTGCTTTATACAGGCAAGCCTAGGAGCTATTGTGGGTTCTATTCCAGACCACCACAATAAGGAGAATATCCCAATTAAGTGAGTCACATGAAAGTTTTTTTTTTATTTCCCAGTGCATATAAAAGTTATGTTTACACTATATTGTAGACTATTAAGTGTGTAATAGCACTATATCTAAAAAAAAAACAATGTACATACCTTAATTTAACAATACTTTATTGCTAAAAAATGTTAACCATCATCTGAGTCTTTAGCAAATGGAGTATTTTTTGGCTGGTGGAGTATCTTGCCTTGAAGTTGATGGCTGCTGACTGATCATGGTGGTGGTTGCTGAAGGTTGGCTGTGGCAGTTTCTTTTCTTTAAATTTTTTTTTATTGAATGAAAAATTCTTTAAATTCTAGAGTGCTTTACAATTCTCAAAAGTTTCACATACATGATTTTATATAATTCCATAATAACACTTTTTTTTTTGCAATTTCTTAAAATAAGACAGCAATGAAGTTTGCCATATTAATTTACTTTTTCTTTCATGAATGATTTCTTGGTAGCATGCAGTGCTCTTTGATTACCCACAGTAGAAGATCTTTAAAAATTGGAGTCAAACCTCTCAAACCCAGTTGTTGCTTTATTAACTAAGTTTATGTGATATTCTAAATCCTTTGCTATCGTTTCAACAATCTTCACAGCATCTTAATTCGGAGTACATTCCATCTCAAGAAAACAATTTATTTGCTTATCCATAAGAATCAGTTCCTCATCCATTAAATTTTTATCATGAAATTGCAGCAATTCAGACACATCTTAGGGCTCCACTTCTAAATTAGCTCTCTTGCCATTTCTACGACCTCTGCAGTTACTTCTGTCACTAAATTCTTGAACCCCTCAAAGTCATCCATGAGGGCTGAAATCCACTGCTTCCAAACTCGTGTTAATGCTGATATTTTGAGCTCATCCCACTAATCACAAATGTTCTTAATGGAATCTAGAATGGTAAATCTTTCCAGAAGGTTTTCAATTTACATTACTTGCTCAGATCCTTCTATGGCATAGTTTTATGAAATGCATTTTTTAAAGAATAAGGCTTGAAGTTGAAATTATCCTTTGGTCCATGTGCTGCAGAATAAATGTTGTATTAGCAGGCATGAAAATAGCAAGCATTTCATTGTACATCTTCATCAGAGCTCTTGGGTGACCAAGTGCCTTGTCAATGAGCAGTGATATTATGAAAGGAATCTTTTCTGAGCAGCTGGTCTCAACAGTGGGCTTTACACTATTCAGTAAAATATGTTGTAAACAGATATGCTGTTATCCAGTCTTTGTTATTCCACTTATAGAGCACAGGAAGAGCAGATTTAGCCTAATTCTTAAGAGTCCCAGGATTTTCAGAATGGTAAATGAGCACTGGCTTCAACTGAATCACTAGTTTTAATAGACCCTAACAAGAGAGTCAGCCTGTCCTTTGAAGCTTTGTAGCCAGGCATTGACTTCTCTCTAGCTATGAAGGTCCTAGATGGCATTTTCTTTCAATAGAAGGCTGTTTCATCTACACTGAAAATCAGTCAGCTAGTGGAGCCATTTTTATTAATTATCTTAGCTAGATGTCCAGGAAAAGTTGCTGCAGCTTCTATATCAGTACTTACTGCTTCACCTTTCACATTTATGTTGTGGACAAGGCTTCCTTCCTCAAACTTCATGAACTAATCTCTGCTGGCTTCAGACTTTTCTTCTGCAGCTTCTTCATCTGTCTCAGCTTTCATAGAATGGAAGACAGTTAGGGCCATGCTCTGGATTAGACTTTGGCTCAAGGAAATGTTCTGGTTGGTTTGATCTTCTGTTCTCCATATCAGTAATAAGGCTGTTTCACTTTCTTATTATTCATGTGTTCACTTTCAGTTTCCTTGAAGAACTTTCCCTTTGCATTTACAACTCGGTTAACTGTTTGACACAATATGCCTAGATTTCAGACTACCTTGCCTTTTGACATGCCTTCCTCACTAAGCTTAATCATTTCTAGCTTTTGATTTAAAGTGAGAAACGTGCAATTCTTCCTTTCACTTGAACACTTAGAAGCCATTTCATTATTGTTGTGTCTCAGGGCATAGAAAGGCTCAAGGAAAGGGAGAGAGACAGGGGAATGGCAGGTCGGTGGAGCAGTCAGAACATACATAACATTTATCAATTAAGTTTGCAGTCTTATTTGGATGAGGTTCATGGTGCTCCAAAACAATTACAATAGTAACAGCAAAGATCACTTACCTCAGAGCACCATAACAAATATGATAATAATGAAAATGTTTGATATATTGAGAGAATACCTAAAATATGACACAGAGTCAGAAGTGAGAAAGTGAGAAAATGCTGTTGAAAGAATAACACTGATAGACTTGCTCAATGAAAGGTTGCCACAAAACTTCAATTTGTAAAAAATACAATCTCTGCAAAGCATAAATATAGCAAAGAGCAATAAGATGAGGTATGCCTATATATAAAAGCAAAATGGAAAATAGGGAAATCTTTAGTAAAACATAAAGTTTCTCCACTCAAAATCTTTTATGTGTCATATATATTTTATGTCATTTTTACTGGAATATATATTTTAATTATATATTATATATATTTATATGTGTAAGGAAATATATATATTAGTAAAAGTGTTAACTTGATAAGAATATCTGTATTCATTTTTAATTTCTTCACTTTTTCTTTCAGGTTTAGACATGGAGTCACATCGCCATAGGCCCTTCTTGGTATACAACCTAAATAAGGATGGAAAGATGAAAAAAACATTTCTCTTGTTCTCCCAATTGTTTGTTTCTGTGTATTGCTCAATATTTTTTTAAGTTTAGCAAACCAGGAACATGTTAATTTCATGCCTTTGATAACTGAAAAGTGTCAGTCAACATAAACCTCTCCTGGTTTAAAAGATATATATTTTGTTTGATTGAACAAGTGATCATCCTCTTATCTTTCTTTGGAAGGAGTTTTAAAAGAGCTGAAAACATACCTGTGACTGTCCAGGCAGTAAAAAGTATTAACTTATATGTTATTTTTTGATATAATTTATCATTAGATTGATTAATGAGAATCATAAAAATAACAGAAAAGAATAAAAGAAGACTGCACTTGTAAATTAATTTTCTTCAGAATTATATAAACCTCGATAGAAGTAGAACAAAGTTCATTTTACTTTTTCAAAGTAAATTGAGAGAAAAGCAAAAGAACTGGCATAAACCAGACTTTTGGCAGGCTCTAAGTACAAATACAGATGAATATGTGATCTTTAAAGAAGATGGGGAAATGCCACTGTCATAAGGAGTGATACATGAAGAAATTTTATTTCCATTTATATTGAATAGACGAATTGAAATGCAGATCTTGAATACCATATTCAAGGGTAAGGTATCTCAAATTCCTAAGGCCAGTATTATAATGATGGTTGTTATTTTGTATCTTTACTTTGACAATCCTGGGTTTAATCTGATCTTTATTGAGCTATGGATGATTTAGCCACATCTATTTTCCTAATTCAGCAAAAGACTATTCTTTTGAATAATCTATAGGTGAAGAGTATCATTTTTATATGCCCTGAACATATACTGAAATTCCAGATAAAGGTGACAAATAATGTCACATACCAGTATTCAATAAATTACAAGCAGAGATGAGGCTAGAGCTAACTCAGGGAACAGCAGAGATATATCTAACAAAGTGGATGAGGGACCATTATTTAGAACCAGCCTGTAAGTTATGATTGGAACCAACTGGAACAAGAGATTGCTGGTATTATTTGAGTTTATGAACTTAAATGAGAGAAAAAAAATTATGAAACAACACCAGCAACTGCAAGTGTGATATTAACCATATTAGTCAGAAAAGAGCCCAGTGAAACTGTAACCAATGTTAAAAAGCAGTAGTAAGGGTAATATTCATGCGCAAGTTTACTCTTTTTTTAAGATAACGAGCCATATTTGCCTGTGCTGAGTAAGTAGTAGGTGCTTAATAAATATGTTGCTTGTTTAATAGAGAAGATTAGCAATGGAAGGGAATTAGAAAAATGATCAAGCTTAGTCCTCACAACATTTTGGTAAGAAGCACATGTTTTATCTGGGCGATTTAAATAATTTTTTCTCTCGTCTATCCAACATAACATAAGAACTTGTATTCAACATGGAAACATACATATTCCTCATTAAAACTTGAACCATGTTGTCTCTTTATGTCTTTAGTACCCCTAGAGAAAATACAGTAATTAATTTTTACAATAAAAGTAAAAAATGAATCAATGAACCAATGAACAATTAATTAAACCAGTATGTATTGAGAATTCTCTCTGTGTCAGACACTGTATTAAGTATTAACTACAAAGAGATGAGTAGGTTGGGGGGGGCAACATAAACAAATAATTGCAATATCCTCATATTTGGAAAAGTGTAGAAAATAAAATACTATTGAAATACAGTAGGAGAGGCAACTCACTTTGCTTGTGTTGGGTAGGTGGACATGAGGCCATGGGAAAGCTTTTCTGGGGAAAAGTCATTTAAACTGGATCTTGAAAATTAAGTCAAAGTTAGGCAAATCAGCAGGTGTTGGTAAGGGCATTTCAGGCTGATGGATGATCAGAATGTGCAGTTTTGTTGCACAAACATTTTATGAGTAGCTTCAATGTACTAGTACAGGTTAAGGATACAAATATGAATAACAGATGGCCCTTGACTTACAGGAATTTCTATTCCAATGAAGTCAATTGACTGATAAACAGGTACTTTTTAATAAAATAAAATTACAATTTATCATTTATTAAACATTTAGCCATATGCCAGGGACTGGCATAGGCACTTTATATTCCTTACCTCATGAAATCTCCACCACCCACTTCATAGTACTGTGAAACAGAGGCTTGGAAAAGTTAATTTGCTCAAGGACAAATAGCCAATAAGATGCAGAGGCTGAATTTTTATGAGGGAATACCACCCTTTAAGGGGAACATAGAAGAAAAAGGGATTCTCTAAACAGATTATGGAGAGTTGATAGCTTGCCCTTCCAAGTTCATATTTCATTTATTTTGGTAAAAACTGAGTTTAAAAAGAAAAGTCATGCTCAATAAGTTCAGTTTTGTATGTAAGTGAATTATTGGAAGCAGCTATGAGCTCTTCTTTTCTATCATCTCTGAAAAGACATATTTCCTTTATCTTTTTTGTTTATACATTTAGGGAGTTAAAAATATCATTTGTGTCTTTAGCAGTTTTTATCTCACTTTTCTATTTAGCTTTCTGATTTCTATCCTGGCAATCCTTTGTTATTTTCTGACATTTCACCCTCTAGACCAACTTTTGCTTTGGTGGTACTCTTATCTATGAATCCATCTTTGGTGTCATTAAAAAATAATCAAAATCAAATGAAATTATAAATTGAATTTGAGGGAGAACCACCTTTGAAATTAGGTACAAAATTGAATTGTTCAATTTTTAACTCCAGTTACCAGCAAATAGCTGATTACATGCCCTTGATAACTTCCCAATGGAACTAATATCACTAACAGAGGGCCAAATTATTTCTCTCCTCCCAGATTACAAGGTAAAGGGAACAAGCCCATTGCTGCTGAGAACAAAGAGTAGCTGAATAAATATGTACGAAAGAAATGAAGGAAGGAGGGGCTTTGTGACCACATTTATAATTTTAAATGATTCTTGGTGAACTGTATCATGGTCAAATTATCCATCCTGGGTCCCATAAGCTCTTATAAATATATTCTCTATGCAAAAGTATGATGATATTTTCTTTGTAGCTGTCTGCGTTGTTAGAGATAAACAGGGAGTGTGGATTTTTCAGCTTTTTACTGTACCATTTTCATTGGCATTATGTGTGCAGAATCTCTATGAAAAACAGTATTTTCAAGGGAAGAAAAATTAAATATGTTAGGCTGAATTTGACAACAAACCAAAGTGAATCCCATTATCCAGCTGGACCTCCTAAATGAAACAGTTAATCCTCTGACGTTGGCAATTCTTTCCATATCTGTTGGTGACAGTACATTTTGTGTAGGGAATATCTAAGAGCAGACAGTCTGTGTGAAGGGTGACAGGGGTTGAACTGGCCATTAACTTCATATGTAGGTTGCTATTCATCATTAAGATTATTGCCAATAACGGCACATAAACCTCAGTATATATAATTTCTTTTAATCTATGTGGCCATAATTGAGAAATTACTGAAGAGTTTCCAAACATCTTTCATTTATGTTGTCCATTTTATAATACAATTAAAATTAATAATAAAATACACTTCTATTATTTTATAAAGGTGATTAATTTATAGTACATAAAGTCTATAATAAGCCTATAGAAAATTAATAGTAAAAATAAAAATATATGGGTTGCTTCTGTGTTTGCAAAGGAAGGATAAATCAAAAACACTGGTTCTGCTCCATATTTAAAGTAAAAATTGGGGTATTCATAAATATTAGGTTTATCAAGGCAAGTAGGTTGTTTTCAAGCAAAATGCCTTCTTTGAAAAATGGTCCTCTTTCTTCAGTATTAGACTCTTTGGTGCATTAATAACAGAACATCACTTGGTTTCAGTTATAAAAAGTAAATATGAAACATTTGGGGATTTTATTGCTTAGTTACACAAAATTTAAGCATAATGTTACATGGTTTTCTCAAAGGATATATGATTCATGCAAATTGCTAAAAATGTCTTCACTTGCAAGTTTATTATAAGAATGTGCATAATGGATCAATCCATGAAATCTTTATGTAAAAATAAAGTATGAATGTCAAAAAACTATATTTTAAAAACTCCAAAATTCAGAGAAAACATTAAATAGGCAAAAGCAGCTGATTCTATTTCTTCAACTTGTAGTACATTTACCACTCTACTGCCCCACTATTAGCACTCCCCTATCACTACCAGCACCTACCACATATTGTGCTTTTAATATGTGCCAGGCAGGCTCCATAGAGATGTGCTACATCAATTATCACTTTTTATTTAATTCTCACAATAATTTTATTAAGTGGGTGCCTTGGACCATTTGGGCTGCTAAATAAAATACTATAGACTGAGGGCTTATAAACAGCAGAGATTGATTGCTCACAGTTCTGAGGGTTAGAATTCCAAGATCAGGATGCCAGCATGGTCAGGTTCTAGTGAAGGCCATCTTCCAGATTGCAGACCTCTGACTTCTTGTATCCTCACATGGCAGAAGGGGTGAGCTAGCCTTTTACAAGGGTACTAATCCCATTCATGACACCTCCATCATCATGACTTAATCACTATCAAATGGTCCACTTCCTAATACCATCACCTTGGGCATTAGATTTTCAAAATGTGAATTTTGGGGGGACACAAACATTCAGACCATAGTAATGGGTACTGTTTTTAAAGATTAGGAAACAGGTCCAGGAGGGAGGTAAATAACTCATGATTACAGAGTTATTAGAAAGCTGAGTAAGCATTGATCTTAACTCTCAAAGCACTCTCTATGTGTCATCCAGCACAGTTCTGGAAGAACCTTAGTTCACCCAGCCACACCTGCCCTGCAAAGCCCTGCATGATAAGACCTTGGTTGTTTCTTCTTTTGCCACTAGATACTTTGACCCTGGCTCCCCATGCCAAACTCTTTCCCATCTCACTGCTTTTACACATACTGTTCCCTTTGCCTGAAGTGTTCTTATCCTTAGGTTTAGCACTATTCACATATTAAATTCTATTCTGTTCTGTTATAGTTTTATTTAAAGATACATGAGGGCAGGAATTCTGTTGTGTTTGCTGCTGTATCTCTAATACCTAACATAGTGTCTAGCATACGGTTGCCATTCAAAAAATGTATTGAATAGATATGTGAATGAATGAAGGAATAAAATGGATGAAACATACAATACAATCTTTTGAATGACTATGACTCAGAGATGTTTGTATTTTAAGCTTTATTTTTAAATTTTTAATTGAGGTAACAGTTTTAAACATTATATAATTTTCATGCGTACATTATATTTGCACTTCTGTATACACTAAAGCATGCTCACCAGCAAAAGTTTAACTTCAGTCCCTCATAATACAGTTGACTCCTTTACCCATTCACTCCCCCTACCCTTCCTCCCCTCTGGAAACCACTAATCTGTTCTCTGTATCTATTTTGTTTTCTTTGTTCTTTTCTTTTTTGTCTTTTTTTTTAAATATTCCACATATGAGTAAAATCATACAGTATTTGTCATTCTAGATCTGATTTATTTCACTTTGAGTAATGCCCTCAAAGCCCATCCATGTTGTTGCAAATGGCAAGATTTGGCTGAGAAGTATTCCATCATGAGTATATATATATTGCACATAAGCTTTATTGTTCATTGTTTTCTTTAAGGAAAATGCAAATGTCAATAAGAAAGTGTGGGTTTGGATGTGTGTTATGTATTGTATGTGTGGTACTTCCTCTTCCACCCTCCCCGCACCCCTGCCCAAGAAGAAATTCTTTATCCTTGGCCCTGTTCTGAAACAATGGGACAACATCTGTGAAAATTATATTTTCAATTCATGAGTTACTTTTAGGATTTTTGTTTTGGAAAATTGTATCAATCACATATAAATAAATATAAATATATATATATAAAATACACATATAAAAATAAATATATAAATTTCAGAGGTGGAATATAGGATTCTTTTTTTGATACATCCTAATTGTAGGTGTGGTATGTGATTATGAGAAAAGGATGAGGATCTGAACTGTGGTATTTTCTTCAGCAATATGGTAATATACCGTGATTTGCAACTTCACGGTCTTCAACTGTTTGGGTTTTTTGTGGGGGGGGTAGTTTTTTCCACTGGTAAATTTAAATGCCTATATAGGGGCAAAAGAACTTCTGTAGCTCCCAAGAAATTCAGAAAATATTCATGCTTGGAGAGCTATATATTTATGTCACTCTTTGGAAGGCCTGATGAAAATGAGCTTTGGTAATACTTCTAAGCAACTGCAGTTTTATTTGTGATTGCAATCGCTTTTCTGTCTTCAAGGGAATTTTGATCTGATGAGTGTCTGTGCATAAGTACAAAAATGGAATCAAGAAAAATGGTTGTAGAATGGAAAATGACTCTCATGGATTGGGACTTTTACTGGTCAATTGGTCAGGATTAAGAAAAATCCACATTGAAAATACATCTTGGGGCTTCCCTGGTGGCGCAGTGGTTGAGAGTCCGCCTGCCGATGCAGGGGACGCAGGTTCGTGCCTCGGTCCAGGAGGATCCCACATGCCGCGGAGCGGCTGGGCCCGTGAGCCATGGCCGCTGAGCCTGTGTGTCCGGAGCCTGTGCTCCACAACGGGAGAGGCCACGGCAGTGAGTGGACCGTGTACCACAAAAAGAAAAGAAAATACATCTTGTAAGTTTCTAGCAAATTTCCGGCTGAGAATAGAAAAAAAGGCCAACCAACAGGGGTACAGCGACATTATAATAGCATGACTCTCCATCAGCATATTTTGCAATTCCACCCATACACCCCAAACTCCTACATAGATACATGTATTTAGTTTTTTGCTGATTCACAGATATTTTCTGAGAACCGACTTGATCCCAGGTACTCTGCAAGTTACTAAGATATAATAACAAACAAGAAAGATATATTCACTGGCCTCAGATTTCCTAGTGCTTATAGTCTATTTGGGAACACATATGTCTTGAACAAATTGTTACATAAATATTAATTCAAATTGTAGCAAGTGCTATAATGGATAACTAGAGAATAGTACTAGAGTGCCCATGGGGAGGGGGGCTCCAACCTAGCCTGATTCAAATTTAGAGAATTTCTTCCCTGGGCAAGTAATATTTTATATGAGAGCTGGTAGCCAAATAGGAATTATCTAGGTGGGAGGAGGAGTATTCTAAAAAGAGAGGATAGTTTATTAAGCATCCTAGGCAGGAAGGAACCTGATGCCATTACAGTTTCCTTGCCCGTTCAAGCTTCTAGAGGCTCTAGGCTCCCTTCCTCTATTTTTAAAGTGAGCAAAGTTATATCTCTCTGTGCCATTCTACTATATATGTAATATGTTGTATATATGTGCCACATCTTTTTTATCCATTCGTCCGATGATGGACACTTAGGTTACTTCCATGTCCTGGCTATCGTAAATAGAACTGTAATGAATATTTTCGTACATGACTCTTTTTGAATTATGGTTTTCTCAGGGTATATGCCCAGTGCTGGGATTGCTGGGTCATATGGTAGTTCTATTTGTAGTTTTCTAAGGCACCTCCATACTGTTCTCCATAGTGGCTGTATCAATTTACATTCCCGCCAACAGTGCAAGAGTGTTTCCTTTTCTCCACACCCTCTCCAGCATTGATTGTTTCTAGATTTTTTGATGATGGCCATTCTGACCAGTGTGAGGTGATACCTCATTGTAGTTTTGATTTGCATTTCTCTAATGATTAATGACGTTGAGCATTCTTTCATGTGTTTGTTGGCAATCTGTATATTTTCTTTGGAGAAATGTCTATTTAGGTCTTCTGCCATTTTTGGATTGGGTTGTTTGTTTCTTTGATATTGAGCTGCATGAGCTGCTTGTAAATTTTAGAGATTAATCCTTTGTCATTTGCTTCATTTGCAAATATTTTCTCTCATTCTGAGGGTTGTCTTTTGGTCTTGTTTATGGTTTCCTTTGCTGTGCAAAAGCTCTTAAGTTTCATTAGGTCCCATTTCTTTATTTTTGTTTTTATTTCCATTTCTCTAGGAGATGGGTCAAAAAGGATCTTGCTGTGATTTATGTCATAGAGTGTTCTGCCTATGTTTTCCTCTAAGAGTTTGATAGTGTATGGCATGACATTTTGATTAAAATGGTCTTTAATCCATTTTGAGTTTATTTTTGTGTATGGTGCTAGGGAGTGTTCTAATTTCATACATTTACATATAGCTGTCTAGTTTTCCCAGCACCACTTACTGAAGAGACTGTCTTTTCTCCACTGTATATTCTTACCTCCTTTATCAAAGATAAGGTGACCATATGTGTGTAGGTTTATCTATGGGCTTTCTATCTTGTTCCATTGATCTATATTTCTGTTTTTCTGCCAGTACCATACTGTCTTGATTACTGTAGTTTTGTAGTATAGTCTAAAGTCAGGGAGCCTGATTCCTCCAGCTCCGTTTTTCGTTCTCAAGATTGCTTTGGCTATTTGGGGTCTTTTGTGTTTCCATAAAAATTGTGAAATTTTTTGTTCTAGTTCTGTGAAAAATGCCAGTGGTAGTTTGATAAGGATTGCATTGAATCTGTAGATTGCTTCGGGTAGTATAGTCATTTTTGCAATGTTGATTCTTCCAATCCCAGAACATGGTATATCTCTCTATCTATTTGTATCATCTTTAATTTATTTCATCAGTGTCTTATAATTTTCTCCATACAGGTCTTTTGTCTCTTTAGGTAGGTTTATTCCTGGATATTTTATTCTTTTTGTTGCAATGGTAAATGGGAGTGTTTTCTTAATTTCATTTTCAGATTTTTCATCATTAGTGCATAGGAATGCTAGAGATTTCTGTGCATTAATTTTGTATCCTTCTACTTTACCAAATTCATTGATTAGCTCTAGTAGTTTTCTGGTAGCATCTTTAGGATTCTCTATGTATAGTATCATGTCATCTGCAAACAGTGCCAGCTTTACTTCTTGTTTTCTGATTTGGATTACTTTTATTTATTTTTTTTTCTTCTCTGATTGCTGTGGATAAAACTTCCAAAACTATGTTGACTAATAGTGGTGAGAGTGGGCAACCTTGTCATGTTCCTGATCTTAGTGGAAAATGGTTTCAGTTTTTCACCATTGAGTATGATGTTGGCTGTGGGTTTGTCATATATGGCCTTTATTATGTTGAGGAAAGTTCCCTCTATGCCTACTTTCTGCAGGGTTTTTATCATAAATGCGTATTGAATTTTTTCAATAGCTTTTTCTGCATTGATTAAGATGATCATATGTTTTTTCTCCTTCAGTTTGTTAATATGGTGTATCACATTGGTTGATTTACATATATTGAAGAATCCTTGCATTCCTGGGATAAACCCCACTTGATCATGGTGTATGATCCTTTTAATGTGCTGTTGGATTCTGTTTACTAGTATTTTTTTGAGGATTTTTGCATCTATGTTCATCAGTGATATTGGCCTGTAATTTTCTTTCTTTGTGACATCTTTGTCAGGTTTTGGTATCAGGGTGATGGTGGCCTCATAGAATGAGTATGGGAGTGTTCCTCCCTATGATATATTTTGGAAGAATTTGAGAACAGTAGGTGTTAGGTCTTCTCTAAATGTTTTATTTCTTTTATATATTGTGGTGTATATCTGTTAACCCCATACTCTTAATTTATCCTTCCTCATCTCCCTTTCCCCATTTGGACCATAAATTTGTTTTCTATGTCTGTGAGTTTTTTTTGTTTGTTTGTTTTGTACATAGATTCATTTGTATTTTTTTTTTTTTAGATTTCACATATAAGTTATATATAATATTTGTCTTTGACCTCACTAAGTATAATATTCTCTAGGTCCATCAATTGTTGCTGAAAATGGCAATATTTCATTCTTTTTATGGTTGAGTAATATTCCACTGTGTATATATATGCCACATCTTTTTTCATTCACCTGTTGATGGACACTTAGGTTGCTCCCATGTCTTGGTTACTGTTAATATGTCTTCTATTTTTAAGGACACTTGTGATTGTATTGTGCCCACAGGGATAATCCAAGGATATGTTCCCTAATTTAAGATCCACTGACTCATAATCTCATTCCTATCTGCAGCCCTTTGCCATGTAAGGTAATGTACCTACGGATTCAAGGGATTAGAACCTGTTTATTTTGGGGGATCTATTTTCCTGCTTACTACAGTCATGAAAGAGCTATAGGAAGGAGAATAAACTGGAGTTACTGATTGATTAGATGTGGTGGAAAATAAGAATGGAAGTATAAAGGATGTCTTTTAAATTTCTGCTTTAAGCATATGAAAATATGGTGCTTTCTTTACGAATATAGTAAGAACAGAAGAGTCAGTTTAGGAATGAAGTTGAGATTATGAGTTCAGGTTTAGGTTTGTTAAAGTGAGATAGCCAGCCAAGTGGAGACAGACAATTGGGTCTGGAACTCAGAGTGGATGTTTAGATTGGAGATACATATTTTGAGTGGCTGATGCATAGATGATAATTGATGTAACAGAGATCACTTGCAGAGAGAATATAAGAGAAGAGTGCCTAGGTCTGAGAGTGGCCATCATTTCTACCATACTAAAGTCTATTTAAGGACCAGTAAGATTCATCTAGCTTTCTCCTTCCATGACTCAGATAGAATTTCAGGTAATATATTTTAGAAAAATGGTTATTTATCTTGATCTCAATAACTTCCAGGGAGTGAAACTTCTGCCACAACTAACACAAATCTTTCTGGCTGTTCAATTACATGACTAACCCTTCATGTAAGGTAGGTTACTTTATGTTCCAAGCAAAATAACATAGCAAACTATGATGATAACCAGAGGATTGTCAAGCATAAAATTATGACTGCTTTCAAGGAAGGACTGTTATTACCACTTCTAACATCTGGAAGGGAGGTCTGCATAAATGAGGGAGTGGGGAACAACATTTCCCACTGTATTCTCTAGCATTTCTTATCTTGCATCCTCAGCAATAGCAACACTTAACCAGCTGTTTAGAGCAGTGGTTTCCCAGGCCAGCAGCATTTGTAATCATCTAGGAACCTGTTAGACATGCAAATTCTTGGGGCCCGGACCTACAGAATCAGAAATGCTGGGAATGGGGCCCAGAAGTCTTGTATTTTAACAAGTTGTCCAAGTGACTTCTCTGCATGCTAAAGTGTGAGAACCACTGGTTTACAGTGTAAGAGTTACTTTATTAGCACACGAAGAACCTTGAGTTATGAACCCAAGTGAGCAACTTATTGGTACACAGTGTCATTTCTTAACCCTGATGCATCTCTAGTCTGTGTCCTATGGTCATGGGTTTCTTTCCATGATCTCACCCTGTTTAATCACATTCTCAGATTTATTACTATTTTTTTCAGGACCCTTGAAAAGTGAGGATTACAGCTCCTCTTTGGTTAATATTACAAGTACTATTGTTGCATTCAGTCTAAATCACAATATAATATATTGTACAGATGAGTGATGTACCCAAATTAGCTGCTTTTCTTCCCAGGGTTCAGAGCCAGGAGTCTCTCTGACTTGGATCTTATCAGATATCTCTAAAGATTTCCCCAGTGGCTTCCTCTTCTCTCTCATCTTTATTTCTTTTTTACCTTTTCATTTCATGCTATTTAACTTTCTCTGTTCTCTGACTTCTCTGCCAGGGTCTATAATAATTTTCTTGACACGTATTTACAAGCCTTTGTCCTTTTATTTAATTTATGTAAAATGGCTCTTATCTATAGAAAAAAATGTATATTTTGAATACAACAGGAAAGGGGATGTGAATTCTACATTTACCAATGTTTCAATGTCTGATTTTCAAGAGTATGGGCTTTAGAGTCAGAAAATTTTGACTCATAATCCTACATCTATCGCTTGCTTCATGTGTGACCTTAAGCTATTTTACAATTCTGAGGATCAGTTTTTCTATCTTCAATATGAGGACAATAATAGCATTGATCTCAGAAGGTTCCTGAGGGAATTAAACAAGACATTGCACATAAAGTACTTAGCATAGTACCTGGTGCATGATAAATATTCAATAAATATTGGCTTTATTATAAAAAGGGCAATGGGTTTTTGAATTATATCTTAGTCCATTTGGGCTGCTATAACAAAATACTCGGGTGGCTTATAAACAACAGAAATATATTTCTTACAGTTCTGGAGGTTGAGTCCAAGGTGAGAGTGCCAGCATGGTCGGGTGAAGGCCCTGGGTTACAGAATTCTCACTGTGTCCTCACATAACAGAAAGAGGGCTCAAGAGCTCTCTGAGGCCTCTTTTATAAGGGCACTATTTCCCTTCAGGAAGACTCCGCCTTCATGATCTAATCATCTCTCAAAAGCCCCCACTTCCTTATAACATCACCTTGAGCATTAGGCTTTCAACATACAAATTTTGAGGGGGGACACAAACATTCAGATGATAGCAGTTTATAAGCCCACTTTGATATGTCCTGGAGAAATTCTCCTTTATTACTTAATAGCTCTTCACTGTTGATTCAAATTAAGCTGGTGATGACATAGTAATTTCCAGACTTTAATTTTTTTCTTATAGCAAATAATTTTAAAACTACTTTTACCCTAGTGGGTACTAATAAATATTGATTAACTCACTTTTATTTAGAGACACTTTTCTAATCAGTTTACAATCCAATGAACCATTTTAATTACATTTCAATCACTCATTGTTATTAACTTTGAATATTAATACTCTTAGAGATGGACACCTTTCTGTGCCTAATATCTTTTCTGTCCCTCAAAGCATCTCCAGTCCCAAAATTTTCTTCAATTACCCATTCTATATTAGAGTACAAAAATGATTTCCATGTGCCTTAGGAATTTGGCTGACTAATTGTAAAATTAAAAATTTAGGGAAAAATTTTTAAATTAGTGATGATGATTAATTTCAATAGTTAAAAGGATTATTGGCACTTTAATCAGTTAAATAGCATCAAAGAGCATCTGACATGAAAGTGCATTACATTACATTTGTGATTAGCATGACAAGTCACTATATTCATATTATTCCACCTAAGAGGTTGAGATGTATTATTTATAAATTTGATTCCTCTCTCTGCATGAAATATTAAGGCTTGATATATAGAGATGTAAAGGGAAGTGCTGATTTTCATCTAATAGTAATAGAAAAATCTTGTGGCAAAAACATTTCATGTTTAAAGGGTAGAAATTGTGATAGACTGATTTACTTAATACTATTTCACAAACTTTAAAGTTGGATAGTTAGTTCTGTCAAACTTCTGAAATATGAGACAAAGGTGAATATATTTCTCAGGAGAAAACAACCCAGGGCAAGAGCTGGAGATTCTACTTTTAGTCTCCAACTATGCTAGAAGCTAAATTAAGGAATGGGCCTCATAAAATTTATTCAGGAAGGCCACGGTGAACTGAATTCTTGGCTATCCTGTAGTGTATTCACTGGATTGTGGATTAAGTAAAGTAACAAATAGGAGCACATTATCTTTAAAAAGTGACTGAGAGAAAAATATGTACTTTTTAAGAAGTGTCTCTTGATGGTATCTACATAAAAATCCATAGATTCCACATTGTATGTACTGCACAGTGGGGTATCTCCCATCTTTGGACTATCAGATTCACTCAGTGAAATATGCAACAATCCTTCAACACAGATCTAGGAAGACAGACAAATGGGTGAAGAAGAGAAGGTAAAGCAAAAAACCCCAAGTTGTGACTGTATCTCTGCCTAACTTATTCCTCATCTAACACTGGGCCTGGGTGTGCTGGGAAAAGAGCTTATTGAAGCAATAGTGATCAGTTTTAAGCAAATATATTTTCTAACAGGGGGTGGAAGGTGGGATGGGTAGGAGGAGATATTCCATTTTACAAATGTTAAAATGCAAAAAAACTGTGAGTGTAAGAATAAAAATAATGTAGGAATATATCTCTATAAAGCTATTTATATAATATTTTGGTCCTTAAACTATTACCTTGGAATCAAGTTTATATTTTTGAATAATGCACTTTATTTCTCTGCCACTCTACATCCAAACCAATAACAAATCAGTCAAATCTACAAACTCTATAAAGAGTACTTGAGAATAAGCCTTGTTTTCACATTATTTCGAGTATTCTTAAATTTTGATTTTCTCTCCCCCTAGATCTATGGTTTATAGTCATTGATATACCAGTATTGAAAAGCCAGACTGATCCCTGAATTAAATGGGTTATGATTTTTCTGTGGAATCATGTATTTTCCATTTTTCTCTTTTTCTTGACTGTACTAATCCAGCTTGAACTCCTTTGTGTTGATTAAAATGTTCTGAAACATGGAATTGGAGGAAGAAAAAGTCATTCTTTAGCTAGACTACTGACACTTTGATCAGTTTCAATGGAACCAATTGGACTAACTGATACTCTCTTACACTCATCATGGTGGTATAAATTTGATCAACTTCCCTGGAGAGCAACTTGTCAATATGTATAAAAACCCTCAATCACATACATATTGTTTAATGCAGAAGTTCCAATTCTAAGAGAGTAACTGGACAAGTAAGGCAAAAGTAAATGCTTAAGTATTTCCATCTCAAAATGGCCTAAATAGTGAAAAATGAAAATAATGTACATTTTAAAATAGAGGACTGGTTAAGTAAGTAATAGTACAGGCATAAAAGGAGATATTATACAGACATTAGAACTTTGCAGTGGTTATATAAATTAATATGGAAAATGAGCCTTGATATTATATTAGGTGAAAAACTTGCATAACTGAATATAGAGTATGCTCCACTTGTGAATATATCAGTATTCATATTTTCAAATTAAAGAACTCTCATTTTGTCAAAAAAGCATCAAAGTGTTAATTGATATAACATGCAGAACTTTTAAAAATATTTATTTGCTTAATTCATGGCAGTTTACTTTCAGGACAATCTTCAGGCATGAACACATTAAAGGTGTAGAGGAATTTCATCTAGCTTGATCCAGAGATAAAATCTGGAGATAAATCAACTTTATCTTTGATATATTCTCATCTGTCTTTAAGCATCTTTTCTAGCTTCATGGTTTTCTTTTCCTTTCCATTCTGAAAAAAATCAATCTTCACAGCAAGAAATTTACTCTTACGTATTCGTCCACATATTCTTCTAAAATTGTTTATTATATAGACACTGCCTCAGAATCAGGGTGAGGCTGTTCCCTTTTATTTCATTCATTCCAAAATTTATTTTCTTAGAAAATGCAGAAGTGAAAAGTAAAGAATGATTCCTTTAGGAAGTATTCTTGAGAAATCAATCTTGGACAGCTTAGTAAGAACTGTTCTGTTGTCTGGTTACTGGTGAAGAGAAGAAGTTGTACTTTTCTAAGTAGTAATTTACATGTAAATAGCAATCAACAAATAGCAACAAGAGCATAACAACAATCTTGCAGCTGTTTGCATATCATTTGCTTCTTAGGGACCCCCAAGGAGAAATGTAAATGAATAACCATGGACAAATCAAACTTTTTTCTCTTTTGTAGTAATATGTGTTTCTAACTTAACCTGTTTGCCCCTGAGAATCGAGCAATACTGTGTTCATGCTATTGGCCAGTTCCAAACCGAGCCAAATAACAGTTTAATCTCTTTAGAGAGTGTTCTTGTGCCACTTTCTTTTTTTTTTTTTTTCCACAATAGATCATTCTGTGGGTATATGTGTTACTTGGTGAGTGAAATTCAGAGAAAGTCTATCACACTCTGATATGGTTAGTGTAGAAAATTTCTGTGAAATAGAGATTTAAAATGCTAGCCACAGCTTTTTGAATTTTTTTCTAGGTAAACGATGTAATTTGAAAAATAAAAATAGTCACATATGAATAATGCTTTTTAGTAACTAAAAGCTATTTCCATGTCCATTTTACAATTTTGAAATAGAAGTTCTTAATGATTATACATAAGAAACATTTAAAGACAAGACAGATATTCTTGGAAAGGCAAAACACATTCTACCTATTAAAATGGCTTATTGTATTCCAAAGCCTTTGATTACTGTCAATTCTGTCAACTTTTATGTGGTTAGGTAATTTTGCAAACCATAAAATATGACACTGAAATAAAATCAGCTTCCAAATGAAAAAGATGTATTAGTTAAAATTCAAAACAATTCCAAATCCTCATTAACTTAGCATAGCTGAAGACAACAGAAAAGTTGAAAATGCTTCCTGGTTTCAAATCAATTCCCTATTATTGAATAGTTTGTACCCAGCAAATTATTATTGACTCATAGTCATTTGCATTTTATATCAATAGCATTTCCTTTTGTCTATCACAAAATTATAACAGATAGGCATGGTTAAAAGATACTAGAGTCTAATAAGCAGTAATGCCTTTACACCAGCTTTTATGGCCCTTCTCATCTTGTTTTCTGTTGATCGCAAGAAATTCAGAATCAGAGTGGAGGTCAGCAGATTTCATTCTGCTATAGTGAGTAACAGTTCAGCCTAACCATAGTGAGAGAATCTCCTGCAATCCCTCAAAAGCCTACAATCAGAGATATAGTTACATAAATAAATTGAAGTAGTTTTTTTGAAAGCCACACTATATTCTCAAAGTAATACAAATGTTAAAGGTAATTACCACATTAGTTCATATCATAGCTTTGCCATGTGAGATATTATCTTCAGTTTTGACAAACCTCTGTAACTTAAGTATTATTATGCCCATTACGTGGATGGGGAAAAAAGCCTCTGAGTTTCAACAAGTTAGACTAATTCTCCCAGTTCATATTGACTCCACAACAGGATTCTCTTACACAGTCCAAATCAATATCACAGAGAGTCTGGTTCTCATATGTAGTCTAATGAAACACACAGCCTGAAATATATTATATATTAATGCTAGAGTGGAGACACACTCTATTCAAATGATTCATTCGTTCATTTATCCAAGTGAATAATATTCACTTACTGAATAACTAATAGATGTTGTGTTAAGTATAAATGCAACATAACAGAGTGTTGAAATAGAATGCCTTTCTTTTAAAAAAATGTCCTGCAAAAGTTAGTGAACTTATTTTTCCAATAATCATTTTAGACTCTGGTACTCATAAATCCTTTTATTTCAACCCTAGTAATCATAGTGGCAGCTGTTATACCTGGCACAAAGAGATTTTCAGATGGTAGAGAAGATTTTACTGGAGTGAGATACTGGGACTGACCCTGGGGCAAAGAGATTAATTTTCGTGGAACACATGCTAGGGGTCAGACAGTTTAGACATACTATTTCATGTTATACTCTCAGGAACACTGTTTTATAATAGATAGTATCAGGTCAGGACACTTCATAGGTTTTGTGGGTTGGTATTTTTCTTTTCATAGCAGAATTCTATGAGATAAATAAGACAGTATTATCATAACACATGTCATTTGGGAAGAGCGTTATTTATCTTGTTCATTTTGCAGGACAAGTAATGGAAGTTCGGGGAAGTGACTTACTCAAGGTCACAAAGCAAGTTGGTGCTTATGCCAGATCAAGACCTACTAGAACCCAGGTCCTGGAAGCTCACTCCCAAAATGCTTAAGGCAATGGTGTGTAGTGATTCTAACAGGCACACTATGTTCTTGCCTAAAATCTCTTCAGAAGACAACAGTTCCTCGTCCAGGAGAAAACAAGCATGTGCTTATCACAGAATCCTCTTACTTTTTATTTTTTCCTGAATACAAGCCGAGACAAGCAAGTGGTGCTGATCATGTGTCTTTGATGGACACATTTACTGGAAAAAATTCAAGGAAGCTGAGAATTTCCTCACCTGCCACCTGTAATGTACTTTCAAGGCAGCCAAATCAATTTGCTTTATTATCCCAAAAGAGCTTCTTGAAAGCTGTTATTCAGTATTTCATTCTCTCTGCTGTATGCCAACACTTTCTCTTTAAAGTTACCTTAAATCTTATATTTTACTTTCTATTAGCAATTCAAACTTGCGAGAAGAAATGTGCAAAATCCACATATAAAATAAGACTTGCCTTCCAAAGATGAGATTTGTCAAGAATAATAGAATAAGAATAATAAAATATAGATATAATTTTACTATTATATAGAGAAAAGTAAACTTGTAATAGGCAATTATACTTTCTACTTGGCTCTCAGAAGCTGTTTTTATTCATTCCCAGGAAAAAAAGTGGGTTTACTCTCTTTTTCCTCCTCTCAGGTAACCAAGTTCATAACAAATTCTTTTTTTTTCTAATTCACTCTGGTATACAAGCCAGTGATATCTGAATATATTATGTATGTTTGCACTCTTCCAAATCCAAGTAATAACCATCAAACTTAATTTTTTATTTGATAAGAAATCTCTCATGCTTCATGGGATATTTACAAGTTGCAATTATATCATAAATACAGGGGTGACTTCTTTTTATTTAAATGGTTCATTAATAACCTTAGTTTCTCTCCCAGCAATGTAAAATGTACAATGTGCTTTCTCTTTTACATAAAACTGCTGTTTGTTGAATGAATTATGGATGACTTCTACTGACCCAACAATCAGGGAGACCAATGCTCTTACATTGTTTCCTCTGCTTGCTGGTTCTGATGGATCCCATATGTGACTTTTTGATATAAGAATTATCCATGAAAATAAAAAAAAACTGTCCATTCCTGGAGTCCAAGTTTGGGTCTGATGCCAGGAGGGTTTATTGTTATACTGTCTGAGGGACTATCTTAGGGCACTAGAAGAATGGAAGATAAGGAGAGGTCGTTCCCTTTCAAAAGTGGTAATCAGTTCCAACAGATCCTTCCAACACATTCTCTCATCTCTCTGGTAGCCATTGGCCTGAATTTTTCAAATGAATGGCTTGAGGTAAAATGTGAATGTAGAACCAGGTTTTTCTCCATGAAAACCTCACTGACTGACCTATCTATGGATAGATTTCTTGGCTTCTGAGTTTCAAAAACAAAAAATACTTTATAATATTATCTTAATACAATGTCCAGTTTTCCATTTAAATAACAGTTTTAAATCATGTATAAAGAAAGAACAAGTTCTCAAGTTCTACTAAAATTATATGATTTTAAAATTATGTTATATTTTAAAAGCATTAATCTTCTACCAAAACATTACTGGTTATAACAGTAAATTTTTACAGTTTCCTGGCATTTTTGAGAAAAAAACAAAAAACAAAAACGAGATAGAGCATGCTATGTCTCTGGCTCCCATCCTTCTGTTACGCTTATATCTGCTGGGCATCACCATTTGTTAGATCTGCTGTATCAGTCCAGAAATAACATGTCTCAAAACATACTTCTCAATTTCTCCTCTCAAAACAGCACTATTTCAAGACTTCTGATTTCTTTTTTGTTAATCAAGTTTTATATGTGTATATATATATATATATATATATAAATTGCTGATGCCCTTGTACATATAGTAGTCACTTAATAAATGTTTTCTGCCACTAACTGTGATGTGAGCAAAATACAAATTATAATATTTATTCTTTAAGTAGCTCTAATAGTTGATTGAAATGAAAAGACCAGCTTGTAATTACTGCATAGAAAAGGCACAGCAGTAACCAAAGCCATTTTGCTAATAAAATGACCTAAATTTCAACTGGGATTTTCAGGATGAAAACAGATTTGTGCCATTGTTAATCAGAGCTTTCTTTCCTACTCTAAATCTATTTCAGTCTATGAGGTTCACTTGTTTCTACTTTGAGACTTGACCACTGGAGAAGAGAGGTCCTAGAGGAACTGACTGGTAATGGAAGCTGCTGATGTGAGTGCTGTCCAATAATGGAGACACGATATCTGGAGAGCTTGCCCAGCCGGTCAGAATGGTGGGTGGAGTGGGTTGGCTCTTTGGAAGGTGGAACCAAAGGATGAGGAGTCCTCATCTGTCTTTGTGAAATCACAAAATCATTAATATGTTTTATACAGCAATTGTGAGGATTAAGTGAATTAATTTATACAGCACTAAGCATAGTGCCTGGCCCATAGCAAATAATTATTATCTAATTGGTGAATAAATGAGTGAATGATTTATAAACTTAGTCTTGAAAGATGAGAGGAAATTTGATATTTGGGGAAATAGATATATTCCTTTTAACAGTTGGAGCAGAAAAATTTTCAGGACTGACAAGTAAATTCTGGGCAAAAGGATGGAACTGCTGTAAGAGGGGGTTGAAAAGTAAGGTTGGCCCCAAGTTTAAAGAACTTTCTACACATTATATTAAGTAGTTTAAACAATGGGCATTGAGGGAGCCACTGACAGTTTCTAGTTAACGTGACATTCTATCAAATCAAAATTCTATAAAAAAGAGACAAAATAAAAATTTAACACGTGATAGGATTTTTAAAGCATCAAGTTATTTCAGGTGGAGATTAAGAAAAAAATATTTAAAACCTCTCCCTGCCACAAACTGCTTTGACTATCTCATAAAACTGACACTTTGGAATAGGATCCAAATACGCATAAGTAAGATTGGACTGATATTGACAAATGTGTATTAGTGCCAGATCAATTACAGCCTGCAGGTCTAGAATTAATGATTACGAATTGCCAAAATCTTTCTTTGTGCTTACCCACAACAATAATTAATCAAGAAAAAAAAGTTTTATCTGAATGTTGTGTTTTCAATAAAATTTTGGTATTGCCTCACAAGTATAACGATGTCTAATTTTGATGTGATACCATGCATCACAAACTAGAAATTTGCTTTAAATTCTAAAACATAAAACCTTGGATGTATACCCAAAGATCAAACACTTTTACCTATCCTTCAACATTTTAATGGAAGAATAGGGTAGATACTCACCTTGATGGCGATCCCAAACAGATCAGGAACAGCAAACAAATTTAGGGTTACCAAAGGGGAAAGGGAAGGGTGGAGAGGGATAAATTAGGAGTATAGGCCTAACAGACATAAACTACTATACATAAAATAGATAAGCAACAAGGATTTACTGTATAATATAGGGAATTATATTCAATATCTTATAATACCTATAATGGAAAATAATCAGAAAAATATGTACATAACTGAATCACTTTGCTGTACACCTGAAACTAACACAATATTGTAAATAAACTACATACATACATACATATATATATATATATATATATATATATATATATATATATATATATATCTCCAAGATCAACTAGAGGGTAGATGGGTAGATGTACCTCAACTGGCTCTACTTGAAAATTTGGGAGGTATGGAAATGGTAAGTTTCAGAAATATATGATGTTCATTTGGTGATGACACAATGCTACACAAATGCTAAAAATTAAAAAAATTAAACCCCCCAACTGTACATAAATGGAAACCTTTGAACTTACATAGAAGCAAAACCTGGGGAACTGATATAATTTTTATTTGAAGTAAAAGTAATTTGAAACATTTATAGTGATGTTAGGTGTGCAAAAATTGTAATACGACTATTGGAATTTGTTTTCTGACAGGGACATGGCCTGTTTGGATTAAAAAGAAGTGGGGAAAATTTATGTTCACAGTTTAAATTCTAGACCCAAAGCAATTTCAGGAAGCAAGAGATAATTAGTATTGTTATTTGCAATATAACACTTCTCTAGTAGCAAAGCCTCCTTTCATTGTGCTGCCTCATCCCCTTTAGTAATCTTAATGGAAGGTGCTGAGGTTCTGAATGTTAAGAGTTTGGTGTTGGTCCCTTCCAAAATTTATTTGTGACCTTGAAGACTCAACCTTACTTTCAGGTTACATGGAGGTACAGGCTGCACTGTTGATATGGTAGCCATTAGCTACACAGGCTATTTCAATTTAAATAAAACTACAAATTCAGGTTCTCAGTGGCACTTAGCCACATTCCAAGTGCTACTGTATTGAGCAGAGCAAATATAGAACATTTGCTCTGATCACAAAGATTGATTGGATAGCACTGGAGAGAGGATGAGATTTGACTTCAATAATAAAATGATTCAAATCAGGTTAAATGAAGAATTTAGTCCTCCATGTTTTTCTCTAATGACTAACATGGAGGTGATCAAAAAGTTCTGTTACACGGCTGTTTTGATTTTGCTGTCTTTTTGAGGTAGATATATCACTTGAGCATTATGGTGCTCTTAATTTTGCAGTCAGAGTATCGTTAAGGGAAGGTGTTAGTGAATGATCTGTGTCATAAAGGAACTCTTTTCTTCCTTAATTATATTCTTTTACATTCAGCTTGAAATTATGTCATAACCATAGGTTTGAAACTTTCACTTGTGCTTTATCTTTAGACTTAATTGTGCCATTTGATCAATCTCAAAATGAGTCAAATGATTTCAAGTAAAGAAAGATGCACTCCGTCTATATTCTATCCTCTCATGTTTTTATTACCCTAGTTATGAGGAATGAAAATGTGATTGCCAGAGTTACATAATGCCATACAAAGAAGTTAATTGTAACAAGTAGCCTAACACTTCTCTGAACAGGTATCAAAATATTTCATTTCTAAAACTGGAATAATTTAGAAGGAACTAAGACAATTCAGAGATGCTTGTTGCATTTGTGGTGTCTAGTAATATGTATCACAAATTCATGTCTTAAATAGAATTTCTCTACTGTTCATGCATATATTCTTCTACTCTTCATTACATCAGTGTGTTTACCACCAATGATATGCACCAGGCTGCAGTAACAAACTCTAAATCTCATTATATATAAAGCACACCAGGCCTTTCCCCTGTCACTCCTGAGCATGTACATTGAAGGTCAGCTGGTGACTCTATTTTTCATTGTTTTAACCTCATGACCTTGGCTGTTGGATTGGCTCCTGTCTATTTTGTTAGCAGAGAGGATGAGAACATGCAAAACAGTCTTTTTAAAGCTATTAAGTCTATTAAAGCTCTTCTCCAAAAGTGACACAGCAGCTTCCACCCGCATTTCATTGGTCAAAGCAAGTCACATGGCTGAACCTAATTCCAAGTCAGCAGGGAGGTACAGTCCCATCATGGGCTGAAGACAGAGTCTGAATATTTATGAACATCCAGAATGACTATCACAGGGGGGAAATGCAGCATTTTAGGCAATATTTCTCTATACAACTTTGTATAAAAATAAGAGAAAGAGATAAGGTAGGAAACTACTTAATTCATAAATAAAAGGCAAGGCAAGAAAGAAAAAGATAAAATGACATTGCAGGAGGTAAACAGAAAAACTATTATTGTCTCTTCTTTTAGGGAGATAATGAATACTAGAAGAAGGTTGGGGATGTTAAACTCTCTTTATGAACGTATCTTTTCATTCTGAAGACTGCTTCAGGGACAAATCTATCTCTTTGCCATGCCTCTGGATCACAAAGATAACTTGGTTGGCTGACATATGCCTTTCATCCTTTCTGTCTTTTTGAGATGTTGCCTCATCAGTCTGTTTTATTCAGTCTCTCTGTCCCTGTAATTTTACCACTTTCTAAAGTGAATTATTAATTGAATAATTTAACTGAAAATGGTACCAGTTTTTAAACAGTAACCACTTGGTCCAACAAAAATCACTTAAGTGGAAAAAGACTGGTCTAAACTTCCCCCTTTGCACCCTCAAAATAACTAACCTCAGGTGTCATTTATAACCAGTGTTGCTATTGACAGGTCTTACATATAAATATAATGTATTTTTCTTTCTCTCTCCCTTGGTACATCTATGTAACCACGTTCTGTTATGCAGAAATTTAGGGTTACAAACTTACTTTGACTTTACATTTTTCACATTGACACTTTGGGAAGAGCTATATTCTAGTCAAGGATATGGCTTGAAATTCCCTCTTTAATTCAATACTCAGTGGGCTGCTGAACCTTCAAGAGCATTTGCACACATGCTGAAAGATAATAAAATGTCATTGTTGATGCTCCCAGAGACTAAGCATCTTCAAATAAAACATTCCAGATTGAAGGGACATCAATCCCACATTTCACTATCACCGTGGTAAATGGTTCCCCTGACCCTGTGCCTTCTAGCGATCTCTGATTCTGAAGATGCAAGCAGGGCAATCAGATTTGTCATTGGACACTTACTTAAATACGGAGCCCTTCAACATACTCTTTATGAACAAATATAAGTCATTTTTATCCTACTGTAGAAAATTATAGCCTCTGGCATGGATCACAAATTAGATTAAGAGCACTTTTGTGTACATTATATGGTTTATAAATAGATTGTTCTGTGTTTTTCTGTCTGTAATGTACTTTATAATATCTAATGGGAAAACCCATATCTAAGCTCACGTTCTCATGATGAACCAGGATACATTTTGCTTTTTAAACATTCAGAAAATAGTTTAAGCCTGTATCATGAAAAATAGGCATCCTATATTATTGAAAAATATCAATTTGGGTAGAACTCCTTATAACTGCACTTATAATGCTACATGTATCTTCAGGGATGTTTACATTCAAGTAATGACCCTTTATAAACTGATCACCTTAATATAATTTACTTAAATGATAAAATTTCAGCATTATTTCTTAAATGTCTAGGATTTACAGAGAAAATTCTGTTCAGCTTATGCTCTATCTTTCTATATAGATAGACAGCTAGAAAATGGAAATGAATGAGCTGACTCCAAAGCTGAAAACAAACATAAGATGAATTCCTTAGGTCCCATCATAAAGATAAAGAAAGCAGATCTTTACCATATTTTTTCTTATACGCTGCATCGGTAAACTGTGCTCTTGCTACATTTTGCCTTTCGTTCTGAATGCTCATTCAAGGAGTAAAATCTATCTGAAATATAAGTTGAAATACAGACCATCTTTTACGCTTTCATATTTACAAAGAATTACTGAGGTAAGGTTAGTTAGTAATTTTTATTTTATTATAAGGAAGAAAAAACGGTAGGAGAGAAAATAGCCAGGAATATAGTTCTGCTACATAAGTGGAACAATAGCTGCATGGATGGGTGGCAGGAGTGGATGCCTGAGTCATGTCCCTGCTACCATCATCTAGTCATCTATTGCATTATTTGGGGATCTTTAAAAGGCAAACAATCCTAGTATTATGTGTGATTTAATTCTATAGGCTTTTCTTTAGTGAGGAGAGAAGACCTTAGTGGCATGAAAGTGCTGGAAGCTGGGGATAAGAATTTGGTCAAGGGTGTTGGAATATCATTACAAAAGGGGAAGAAGTCTTCACAATGATTTTGCATTTTTTTCCCTAGAGCCAGTTCTGCCTATGATAAATTTATGCAAGAAACGTAGAGCTGATATGCTGCCAAGTGACTCTGGTCCCCTAAATCACAATAGATCACCAATCAAAAATTATTAAACTTTAAAGTGTTAGATACAATGGTGAGAATATGTACGTTGTCTGCACTTTTACAGAGTTTGTAGACTAGTTGTGGGGTCAACCACTTTTCATTCAAGGTAATGTAAACATTAATTAATCAAAATGGTAATAAGTGCTACAAAAGAAAAATATAAAGTGTTATGAAAATATGTAACAGTGGAGTCAAGGAGAGCACATATGAGACCATATGATAGGGACTCAGGAGAACTGTCTCAAAGTTTAACTTTCATACTCAGGCTGTTTGTTTTTTTACAGGTCTTGATATAACTAAGAAACACTGCATATGTAAAGAGTTGAAATAATATATGGATTTATTAATTCATTGGAGTTTTGTGATATAAATATGTGTCTCTCTCATTTGACTTTTTCTTCTGATACTTCCTGCCAACTACATTGCCCACCACACATCTGAATTATTGCATCAGCTTTCTACCTCCAATCTCTCTCCACTCTGTCTATCCCACATGTAGCTGTTTGGTGATGTCTTCATAAAACCAGTTGTCTATTGCATTTTATGTATTCCTTTTGCTATACAGCACTAACCCCATTGACTTCTATTCAAGCGCAATAACATTTGTTAGACATTGCTGAAAATCCTATAGTATCTCCCTGTTCCCTGTATCTCTCATCTTACATGAAATGCAGTCCTCAGTCTGGCCTACAGCATTCCCCCTAGTGTGACCTCGACCTATTTTTCTAATCTTTTCACTCCTTTATTCCTACACAAATCTTCCACCACAGTCAAGCCCATCTGCTCAGAATGTCCTTTAATAACTTTACTTAGGCTTTTTCTTAACAAGTAGAGGTCTCCCCACTATTCTCTGTTTAGGCAATCTTACTCAGCTTTCCAGGTTTCACTCAAAACAAACTTTGCTTCCTATAAAGTATGTATTAATAATATTACCATTTTGGAATAATTTGACATTAAAAGCACATACACACATATATGTATATATATATATGTACTTAGCTTACATGTTGAAATATATATATATATATATATATGTAGATAGATGGATAGGTAGATAGATACTTAGGTCTTTGAAAATGAAGACTTCACTTCTATAAACTCTATTGTTTTATACAAAAGTTTTCCTTAAGAATTTGTTAAATGATGAATACATGGTAATGGAGAGGAAAAGAAGTGCAATTATCAGCTATCCAATTACTATAGAGTCCCATTTCAATCTGCCTATATAATAAAGTGACTTTCTTGCTTGTTTGTTTTAATTAGCCTACAGTTCAGTTCTCAAAATCGGTTGTCAATGTGGTTCTCAGACATTTAATTCTATTGTACTTTGCCCTGATTTTAAGAATCACCAAAATGTTTAGGTAAAAAAGGATAAAACTATAGTTGCAGCATCTGGAAATAAGCTTTTTATTCTATAATCCATTGCACTATGGGGTTTGCTGGAAGTGTCATAATTAGCATACTTTAATATTGTTTATAGCATACATTTTTTTCATTGTCTATTGACCTCATGCTAAGAAAGAAATTATTTTTAATAAATAAGAATTTATCTACTGTCAGAAACTTGTATTTTACACTAGGGATCTTTATTTTCCTCAAAATCTACAGGATACCTGGCATGAAGGAAATAAAACATAATTTACTGACAAGTGTGTCAGCAAGGAGTGAGGGAAAAGTGGTCTTGGGGATACTTTTATTAGTCTAAGCTTATTATTAGTCTACTTTATTAATGTTTAAGCTATGTTCCGAAAATAGTAAATCCAAATCCACTAAATCCACTTTCCAAATCTACTAAATCTGGGTGAATTTATTTATTTTTTGAACTTTTAGCCTTAAGCATAAATAGATATGATGGTAGTTAGTATGTCTTTCAACTGCCTAAATATTAAATTGCTTTCAGAGTTGACTGACTTTCAATGGTGCTCAGAGAACTCCCATGAAAGTAAGGTGTGATGCAGAATATTTCATGTGCCTCTGACTACAGTTGATTTCCTGTTGTCCAGGTGGGGACACCATTTTATATAAATACTGTATCACCTTATGATGTTCTCTGTTAGAGAGATGGAAGCCATTATCATTTCCTCATCTTGTCCCAAGAAACAGACAATTTAAGGTGATTTCACAGGCAAATATACAAATGCCTGTTGTCGATTCTGGATAGTCTTATCATCATCCAAACAAATACCTTTTATTTTTACATTTTCAAGGCAGTGATGGACTCCATCTTTACCATGTTATATGATGGTTTTACCAATATAATGTCCAATTTAAACTGCAAATTTACTTTATAAAGGGATTCTAGTGTATATGCCACTGTTTCAATATTGATGAGTGTTCTCCATCTCTTCTTTTCCCCCTCTCCTCCCTATTCCCCTCCAGACACTCCCTTCCCCACCCTTGTAAAATGCCCCAAACCTGAGGAAAGAGAGTCTTGATAAGGCTTTTGAAACAAACAAAATTTTGTGTTGCAAAGTCAAGCTATCTCTAGCAAACGTCTCTCCTTCTTTTCCTGGGCACCCAGTTAGATGGTATATTCTGACTAAGAATATATTTTATACAATGTCGTGCCACTTGGTGGCCCTTATTGTCTGATTTCCTGGCAATTAGGTGTGGCCAGTGCCAATGAGTAGATGTGAAAGCTCCCATTCCAGGTGTGGCTTATTCAAACTTCCCATGCCACTTTCTTTTTTGTAGCTGGATGTAAGGATGGCTGTGGCACAACTCGCAAGGGGCCTGAGCCTGTGAATTACCATTTGTGGAAGAGCTGCCTTCTGATCAGCAACACTGGTTTGAACTTTATATGAGCTGAAATCATATTCATTGATGTAAACCTTGTGACTTGAGGGCTAAATTTTATGTAGCTAGTGTTCCATTAAATAATACACTTTGTTAGCACACTTAACATCAAAATCTATAAAAGGTGGGCAATATTGTGAGGGAAAGGATAGTTTGACATAGAGATGTTTCCCTTTGAAGAATCTGAATGTCTCACAGATTTGCCTTTAAGAACAATAATTGGTTATTGTGTGGATCCTTGGGCACTGCTTGGAAACATAAAGTCCTGGCTGTGGGGATTTTTGTCTTGAATTGGAACCAGCTAAGGGGCTGAGAGGTCTGAAGGGAGGGGACCTGGTGGATGAGTACAATCGGGAGGAGGAAAAAGAAGAAGAAATCTTGAAAAGTGAAGGCAACAAAGCAAAAATAAACAAGTGGGACTACATGAAACTAAAAAGCTTCTGTACAGTAAAGGAAATCATTAACAAGATGAAAAGGCAGCCTACTGAATAGGATAATATATTTGCAGATCGTATATCTGATAAGAGGTTAATATCTAAAGTGTATTTAAAAACTCATACAACTCATAGCAAAACACCAAGCAATCCAATAAAAAAAAAATGAGCAAAGGACAAAATAGACATTTTTCCAAAGAAGACATACAGATGGCCTACAGGAACATGAAAGAATGCTATATTCCTTCCTTCTTTTCAGGGAAATACAAATTAAAATCACGATGAGCTATCACCCACAATTGTTATAATGGCTACTATCAAAAAGACAAGAAACCACAAATATTGGTGAGAATGTGGAGAAAAAGGAGCCCTCATACACTATTGGTGGGAATGTAAACTGGTGCAGCCACTATGGAAAACAGTATGGCATTTCCTCAAAAAAATTAAAATTAGAACTACCATATGATCTAGCAGGTCCACTTCTGGGTATTAATCTGAAGAAAATGAAAACACTAATTGAAAAAGATATATGCACTCTCGTTCATTGCAGCATTATTTATAATAGCCAAGATACGGAAATAACCTAAGTATCCTAAATGGATGAATGGATAAAGAAGATGTGATACACACACACACACACACACACACACACACACACACACACAATAGAATACTATTCAGCCATAAAAATAATTAAATCTTACCATTAGTAACAACATGAATGGGCCCTTAGCATTACGTTATGCTAAGTGAAATAAGTCAGACAGCGAAAGACAAATACAGTATGATGTCACTTATAATTGGAATCTAAACAAAAACAAAAGAAAAACAAGCTTATAAATACAGAGAACAGATTTGTGGTTGCCAGACGCAGGAAGTGGGGGGTGGGTGAAATGGGTGAAGGGGGCCAAAGGTACAAGCTTCCAGTTACAAAATAAATAAGTCTTGGAATGTAATGTATAGCATGGTAACTATAGTGAATAATATTGTAGTGCATATTTGAATGCTGCTAAGGGAGTGGATCTTAAGTCCTCATCATAAGAAAAAAAACTGTAACTATATATGGTGATGGATGTTAACCAGATTTATCGTGGTGATCAGTTTGCAATGTATACGAATATGTAACCATTATGTTGTGCACTTGAAGCTAATATAACGTACCTAATTTAAATAAAAGAAAAAAATTTTAAAAAAAGACGAAGAAGGAAGGAGGCCAGGTAAAGAATAAACTCCTGGATATTCATGGAATGCAGACTCAGAACAACAGATGATTCAGTAGGTAAAGTCTTCTGTTTGTGGTCATTTTATGGTACGTTTCTTTTCTTTCTGGTAGAGGTTTGTACCTGTAAACGCTTCTGACTTTGCGGGCATACTTGAGGAGATGCATACGCCAAGGTGACACTTTGAGGTCCGTTTCTATGAGGTATACAAGGTGTTCCAGAAGACAGCCATCCAAAGGATTCTTTGATTTGCTGATAATCTCAGAGAGGTCAGCATTTGCCTCTTGCTTGTAAATGAAGCACTATGTCTCTGGCCACACACATGCAACATATTCTCTGCTCGCGGCCTCAGCTCATGCATCTCTTCTAGAAGCACCAGCTAAAGCTAGGTATTCTGCTGCTTGGAATCTTCTTCATGACAGGGATGTGATGGAAGTAGCAGGAGTTTGAAGTCAAATAACCCCTGAGTTCCAATCCTATCTCAACCCTTTAGCAGCAAGCTTGTGAATACCCTGGGCAAACTTATGAAACCCTTTTGGCTCAAGTAACCCCTTTGGATAAGTTAACCCCAGAGTGTTAGTTTCCTTAATGCAAAACAGATATTATAAAACGTGCCTTTCTAGTTGTGATGGGATCGATATCTGCCTAAATTAGTGCAAGATACAAAGAATGTGTTATATCAAAACTAACTCTTCACTGCCCTGCTTTTATCACTGGGGTACAGCAGCATGCATCCTTCTCTTCTTCTTATTGCCTATGTTAAATAGCGGCTCTACTTCTAGTTTATATAAGATATATCATGAAGATTATAGGATGCAAGTATAGTGAAGAAGAATTGCATATGACAAAAAGGCTGGAGGAAAATATATGTTTGTAGAACGATACCATAGATCTCTTAATTAGAAAGAGAGTAATACTACCAGATTCAGATATGAAACTAGTAGAGGTAAGATGTAATAATGGAGGGATCAAACTATCCTGATAGATACTATCACCTACCCATTCTTCTCAAAGGAAAACACCTAAGGTCGGTTATCTATCTATCTATCTATCATCTATCTATCCATCCACCTAATCTGTCTAAAGTCAACTGTATCTTCATGTAAGGATTATTCCTGTTAATATTTTGCTATTTTTCCCTCATATATATCTGAAATTATACACATTTCAAATACAGTTTTTAAATTCTGTTTCTTTCATATAAACTTATATTATGAAGAAATTCCTATGAGGCCACGTGAATAAAGTTTAAAAAAAATGTAAAACTACCAGGCATAATTGTGTTTGAAACAACAGGGAGTCAAAAAGTTTTTTGGTGAACTGGGAGATCATGACCTATTGAAAGAAAAAAGCCACTGCCACTACACAGATCTGCCAATTGTGGCCATGTTGGGTCTTTAAACTGTTCAAAATAAATAAATAAATAAGGGGGGGAATCTAAATTTTATGAAAAATTTCCTGATTTTTAAATGTTACTTATTTTTTTTTCTAAAAACAATGTGAAAACTAAACAAAATATGTGCAAGAACCAATTAGAGCTTTATAATTCCAGTTAACTGTCGCTGTTTTAAATGTATTTCAAAAAACGTGAGTGTAATGGCCGAACAATCACATAATTTTATTCAATCATCTCCCTATTCTTGGGCATCTAGTTGTTCCACTTTTTCCTATAATGAATAATACTTCAATAAACACTGAAATAAAACCTGGTTTGTGCTCTCAGGGATGAATTCCTAGAAGGAAAATTGTTGGGATACAAATAGATACATATTTCTAATTCAAGCAATTATTTTTTCTTTTGGTTTTTGAATATACCAGATTTATTTTGATACCCATATGTGCATTTATTCTTTTTTAATTTTTAAATTTTATTTATTTTTTTATATAGCAGATTCTTATTAGTTACCCATTTTATACATATTAGTGTATATATGTCAATCCCAGTCTCCCAATTCATCCCACTCCTGCCACCCCATTTTCCCCCCTTACTGTCCATACGTTTGTTCTCTACATCTGTGTCTCAATTTCGGCTCTGCAAACCAGTTCATCTGTACCATTTTTCTAGGTTCCACATATACGCATTAATATACGATATTTGTTTTTCTCTTTCTGACTTACTTCACTCTGTATGACAGTCTCTAGATTCATCCATGTCTCTACAAATGACCCAATTTTGTTCCTTTCTATGGCTGAGTAATATTCCATTGTACATATGTACCATATCTTCTTTATCGATTTGTCAGATGATGGGCATATTTAGGTTGCTTCCATGACCTGGATATTGTAAATAGTGCTGCAATGTGGTGCATGTGTCTTTTTGAATTATGGTTTTCTCTGGGTATACACCCAGTAGTGGGTTTGCAGAGTCATATGGTAATTCTATTTTTAGATTTTAAAATACTGTTCTCCATAGTGTTCTGTTCTCCATAGTGGCTGTATCAATTTACATTCCCACCAACATGCAAGAGGGTTCCCTTTTCTCCACACCCTCTCCAGCATTTCTTATTTGTACATTTTCTGATGATGCCCATTCTAACTGGTGTGAGGTGATACCTCATTGTAGTTTGGATTTGCATTTCTCTAATAATTAGTGATGTTGAGCAGCTTTTCATGTGCTTCTTGGCCATCTGTCTGTCTTCTTTGGAGAAATGGCTATTTAGGTCTTCTGCCCATTTTTGGATTGGGTTGTTTGTTTTTTAATGTTGAGCTGCATGAGCTGTTTATATATTTTGGAGATTAACCCTTTGTCTGTTGATTTGTTTGCAAATATTTTCTCCCATTCTAAGGGATGTCTTTTCATCTTGTTTGCAGTTTCCTTTACTGTGCAAAAGCTTTGAAGTTTCATTAGGTCCCATTTGTTTATTTTTGTTTTCATTTCCATTATTCTAGGAGGTGGATCAAAAAAGATCTTGCTGTGATTTATGTCAAAGAGTGTTATTTCTATGTTTTCCTCCAAGAGTTTTATAGTGTCCAGTCTTACATTTAGGTCTCTAATCAATTTTGAGTTTATTTTTGTGTATCGTGTTAGGGAGTGTTCTAATTTCATTCTTTTACATGTAGCTGCCCAGTTTTCCCAGCACCACTTATTGAAGAGACTGTCTTTTCTCCATTGTATATTCTTGCCTCCTTTGTCATAGATTAGTTGACCATAGGTGTGTGGGTTTATCTCTGGGCTTTCTATACTGTTCCATTGATCTATATTTCTGTTTTTGTGTCAGTACCATATTGTCTTGATTACTGTAGCTTTGTAGTATAGTCTGAAGTCAGGGAGTCTAATTCCTTCAGCTCCATTTATTTCCCTCAAGACTGCTTTGGCTACTTGGGGTGTTTTGTGTCTCCATACAAATTTTAAGATTTTTTTTTCTTGTTCTGTAAAACATGCTTTTGGTAATTTGATAGGGATTGCCTTGAATTTGTAGATTGCTTTGGGTAGTATAGTCATTTTCACAATATTGATTCTTCCAATCCAAGAACATAATATATCTCTCCATCTGTTTGTGTAATCTTTAATTTCTTTCATGAGTGTCTTATAATTTTCTGCATACAGCTCTTTTTTCTCCCTAGGTAGGTTTATTCTTTGGTATTTTATTCTTTTTGTTGCAATGGTAAATGGGAGTGTTTCCTTAATTTCTCTTTCAGACGTTTCATCATTAATGTATAGGAATGAAAGATATTTCAATGCATTAATTTTGTATCCTGCAACTTTACCAAATTCATTGATTAGCTCTAGTAGTTTTCTGGTAGCATCTTTAGGATTCTTTATGTATAGTATCATGACATCTGCAAACAGTGAGAGTTTTACTTCTTCTTTTCCAATTTGTATTCCTTTTATTTATTTTTCTTCTCTGATTGCCATGGCTAGGACTTCCAAAACTATGTGAATAATAGTGGTGAGAGTGGACATGCTTGTTTTGTTCCTGACCTTAGAGGAAATTCTTTCAGTTTTTTACCATTGTGAATGATGTTTGCTATGAGTTTGTCATATATGGCCTTTTGTTATGTTGAGGTAGGTTCCCTCTATGCCCACTTTCTGGATAGATTTTATCATAAATGGGTGTTGAATTTTGTCTAAAGCTTTTTCTGCATCTATTGAGATGATCATATGGCTTTTTCTTCTTCAATTTGTTAATATGGCATATCACATTGATTGGTTTGCATATATTGAAGAATCCTTGCATCCCTGGAATAAATCTCACTTGATCATGGTGTATTATCCTGTTAATGTGTTGTTGGATTCCGTTTGCTAGTATTTTGTTGAGGATTTTTGCATCTATATTCATTAGTTATATTGGTCTGTAATTTTCTTTTTTTGTAGTACCTTTGTCTGGTTTTGGTATCAGGATGATGGTGGCATCATAGAATGACTTTGGGAGTGTTCCTCCTCTGCAATTTTTTGGAAGAGTTTGAGAAGGACAGGTGTTAGCTCTTCTCTAAATGTTTGATAGAATTCACCTGTGAAGCCATCTGGTCCTGGACTTTTGTTTGTTGGAAGATTTTGAATCACAGTTTCAATTTCATTACTTGTGATTGGTCTGTTCATATTTTCTATTTCTCCCTGGTTCAGTCTTGGAAGGTTACACCTTTATAAGGATTTATCCATTTCTTCCAGGTGTCCATTTTATGGGCATAGAGTTGCTTGTAGTAGTCTTTTGGATGCTTTGTACTTCTGCAGTGTCTGTTGTAACTTCTCCTTTTTCATTTCTAATTTTATTGATTTGAGTCCTCTCCCTCATTTTCTTGATGAGTCTGGCTAATGGTTTAATAATTTTGTTTATCTTCTCAAAAGAACAAGCTCTCAATTTTATTGATCTTTGCTTTTATTTCCTTTGTTTCTATTTCATTTATTTCTGCTCTGATCTTTATGATTTCTTTCCTTCTGCTAATTTTGGGTTTTGTTTGTTCTTCTTTCTCTAGTAGGTGTTCCTTTAGATTGTTTATTTGAGACGTTTTTTCTTTCTTGAAGTAAGCTTGTATTGTTATAAATTTCCCTCTTAGAACTGCTTTTGCTGAATCCCATAGGTTTTGGATGGTCGTGTTTTCATTGTCATTCATCTCTATGTATTTTTTGATTTCCTCTTTGATTTCTTCAGTGATCTCTTGTTTATTTAGTAATGTATTTTTTAGCCTCCATGTGTCTG
The DNA here is from genome assembly GCF_039906515.1 of Pseudorca crassidens. Classification (NCBI taxonomy): domain Eukaryota; kingdom Metazoa; phylum Chordata; class Mammalia; order Artiodactyla; family Delphinidae; genus Pseudorca; species Pseudorca crassidens. The sequence continues at coordinate 76,499,580 of NC_090304.1, read as the reverse complement.
TTTTTTTTTTTTTTTTTTTTACCTTTTTTTCCCTGTAATTCAGTTCTAATCTCATAGTGTTGTGGTCAGAAAAAATGCTTGATATGATTTCAGTTTACTGAGGCTTCATTTGTGACCCAAGAAGTGATCTGTTCTGGAGAATGTTCCATGCACACTTGAGAAGGAAGTGTAATCTGCTGTTTTTGGATAGAATGTCCTATAAATATCAATTAAATCTATCTGGCCCATTGTGTCATTTAAAGCTTCTGTTTCACTTATTAATTTTCTGTTTGGATGATCTGTCCATTCGTGTAAGTGAGATGTTAAATTCTCCCACTATTATTGTGTTACTGTCGATTTCCTCTTTTATAGCTGTTAGCAGTTGCCTTATGTATTGAGGTGCTCCTATCTTGGGTGCATATATATTTATAATTGTTATATCTTTTTCTTGGATTGATCTCTTGATCATTATGTAGTGTCCTTCCTTGTCTCTTGTAACATTCTTTATTATAAATTCTATTTTATCTGATATGAGTATTGCTACTCCAGCTTTCTTTTGATTTCCATTTGCGTGGAATATCTCTCCATCCCTTCACTTTCAGTCTGTATGTGTCCCTAGGTCTGAAGTGGGTCTCTTGTAGACAGCACATATATGGGTCCTGTTTTTGTATCCATTCAGCAAGCCTGTGTCTTTTGGTTGGAGCATTTAATCCATTCATGTTTAGGGTAATTATCTCTATGTATGTTCCTATTACCCTTTTCTTAATTATTTTGGGTTTGTTTTTGTAGGTTCTTTTCTTCTCTTGTTTCCCACTTAAAGAAGTTCCTTTAGCATTTGTTGTAGAGCTGGTTTGAGGGCTGAATTCTTTTAGCTTTTGTTTGTCTGTAAAGCTTTTGATTTCTCCATCGAATCTCAATTAGATCCTTGCTGGGTAGAGTAATCTTGGTTGTAGGTTCTTCCCTTTCATCACTTTAAATATGTCATGCCACTCACTTCTGGCTTGTGGATTGTCTGCTGAGAAATCAGCTGCTAACCTTATGGGAGTTCCTTTGTATGTTGTCATTTTTCCCTTGATGTTTTCAATAATTTTTCTTTGTCTCTAATTTTGCCAATTTGATTACTATGTGTCTTGGCGTGTTTCTCCTTGTGTTTATCCTGTATGGGACTCTCTGTGGTTCCTGGACTTGCGGGTCTATTTCCTTTCTCATGTTAGGGAAGTTTACAACTATAATCTCTTCAAATATTTTCTCTGGTCCTTTCTCTCTCTCTTCTCCTTCTGGAACTCTTACAATTTGAATGTTGTTGTGTTTAATGTTGTCCCAGAGGCCTCTTAGGCTGTCCTCATTTCTTTTCATTTTTTTTTCTTTATTCTGTTCTGCAGCAGTGAATTCCACCTTTCTGTCTTCCAGGTCACTTATCTGTTCTTCTGCCTCAGTCATTTTGCTATTGATTCCTTCTAGTGTATTTTTCATTTCAGTTATTGTCTTGTTCATCTCTGTTTGTTTGTTCTTTAATTATTCTAGGTCTTTGTTAAACATTTCTTGGATCTTCTCGATCTTTGCCTCCATTGTTTTTCTGAAATCCTGGATCATCTTTACTATCATTATTCTGAAATCTTTTTCTGGAAGGTTGCCTATCTTCACTTCATTTAGTAGTTTTTCTGGAGTTGTATCTTGTTCCTTCATCTGGTACATAGCTCTCTGCCTTTTCATGTTGTCTGTCTTTCTGTGAATGTGGTTTTTGTTCCATAGGCTACAGGATTGTTGTTTATCTAGCTTCTGCTGTCTGCCCTCTGGTGGATGAGGCTATCTAAGAGGCTTGTTCAAATTTCCTGATGGGAGGGACTGGTGGTGCGTATAGCTTGCTGTTGCTCTGGTAGGCAGAGCTCAGTAAAACTTTAATCCACTTTGCTGATAAGTAGGGCTGTGTTCCCTCTCTGTTGGTTGATTGGCCTGAGGCGACCCAACACTGGAGCCTATGGGGGCTCTTTGATGGGACTAATGGCAGACTCTGGGAGGGCTCATGCCAAGGAGTACTTCCCAGAACTTTGCTGCCGGTGTCTTTGTCCTCATGGTGTGACAGAGCCATCGCACCCTGCCTCTGCAGGAGACCTTCCAACACTAGCAGGTAGGTCTGGTTCAGTCTCCTATGGGGTCCTGGCTCCTTCCCCTGGGTCCCCATGCACACATTACTTTGTGTGTGCCCTGCAAGAGTGGAGTCTCTGTTTCCCCCACTCCTGTCAAAGTCCTGCAATCAAATCCTGCTATCCTTCAAAGTCTGATTCTCTAGGAATTCCTCCTCCCATTGCCAGATCCATAGGTTGGGAAGCCTGACATGGGACTCAGAACCTTCACTCCAATCAGTAAACTTCTCTTGTACAAGTGTTCTCCAGTTTCACCCACCCAGCAGTTATGGGATTTAATTTTATTGTGATTGCACCCCTCCTACCATCTCATTGTGGCTGCTCCTTTGTCTTTGGATGTGGGGTATCTTTTTTGGTGAGTTCCGGTGTCCTTCTGTTGATGATTGTTCAGCAGTTATTTGTGATTCCCGTGCTCTCGCAAGAGCACATCCTTCTACTCCGTCATCTTGCTGCATTTGCAGCAATGTGTTAACAATGTAATTTCTCACTAACAAGATAAAAGGGCCTATCTCAATGCCATTCTCACCAGCAACTAAGCACTAAGGTTTAATTTTTTTTTCTAATTTGGTAAATGTAAATGGTATCTAATTTTTCCTGAATAATAATGGACATGAGACTTGTTTTTAGGTATATTCATGATTGTTTTAATTTCTTCTCTTTTAAGTTGGCTATTCATATGCTTTATTTGCTTTTCTTCCAAAGTATTAGTGTTTTAATTTTCAATTTGTATAAACTTCCTATATATTTAGGGTAAATATTTTCCATGGTTTTACCTTAGCCATCAAGATAATGCCCAAACTCCTTAGCATGATATCTAAGTACCCTCAGATTAGGTTCTTGCCAATCTTTCAATCCTCAGATCTCCTCACCCCAAACTTGCTCCTTCATATCCTGTTCTCCAGCTTCCCTCAAGCTTCTGTGCTTTGGCAATTTATGCTTCAGTTTTTGAATTAAGTGTATTCTCTCCCTTGTCTGTCTGGTGAATTCCTACTCAGACAAAGCTATATGATGTTCTAAAAAGTGTACAGGCTTTTCAGGCAACCTAGCACTGAATTTGAGTTTTGCCATTAACAAGTTTTACCACTTAATTTCCAGTTATGCAACTTCATCTCCATTTCCATATCTGTAAAATTGATGTAACCATTCCTAACTTTCCTCAATGAGGTCAGGATTAATTTATATGATATATGCAAAATGTTTAGTACAACACTTGGTTTCCAGCAAGTACTTAACAAAAGCTATTATATGTGACTATTTGTTCTGGAACTTCCTGCTCCTATATCTGACTATACTCTAATGCTTGAAAACTACTCCTTTTAAACATGACATTTTGTACCTTGTGTCTGAGAGTTTTGTGTTTGTTTTGTTTTAAAGTTATGTGTGAGAAGTGGATAATTTCATGATTTCCAGTTGTTTGACAAAAAGAATAAAATATAAAATAAATTCTGGGACTTAAAAAGAGTTACACAAGTTCTATTTACTTCATGATTTCATACTTTTTTATTTATCTGGTATAAGTCAAAGATCTCTGTAACCCCTTGCAGATATGTTAGAGAATATCATAATTAGCCTATGGAAGTTGCTAAGTGTGATTAAGGGCTCCTCAAGGGACAAACGCCTTTTTACTTTTTAGTAGAAATTTCCCCAAAACTTAAGAGTATAATAATTACTTCCAGGTCCCTTCTAGCATATCCAGGCACTGATAGGTAGAATATAATAATTAAAATAGACTCTACTTTTCAACCCCTCACTGACTGGAGCAAAATAGGATTTTTATAGGATTATGGCTACTCCTTCCAAAGGTGAATGAGTTCACAGATGAAACATGCAGTACCAAGTGTGGATAGTGTTATTAAAAATGAGATTTCAGGGCTTCCCTGGTGGCGCAGTGGTAGAGAGTCCGCCTGCCGATGCAGGGGACATGGGTTCGTGCCCCGGTCTGGGAAGATCCCACATGCCACGGAACGGCTGGGCCCGTGAGCCATGGCCGCTGAGCCTGCACGTCCGGAGCCTGTGCTCCGCAACGGGAAAGACCACAACAGTGAGAGGCCCGCGTACTGCAAAAAAAAAAAAAAGAGATTTCAAAGAAAAAGGAAATAGCTACATCAAACTTCACCTCAGTAAGGCAAGGTCTGAGAGCTGTAAACACTTAGAATACTTTTTTTTCCCTAGTTTAATAAGAAAAATGTAATAAGTGTTTAAATTCCCATTACAAGGTTGTCAGAGGAAAATTAGTGCATGATGCGCTCCAAGACACGGATTGTTCAGAATTTACTGATGTGTGAAATCAGAATTAGGCAAAATGCTAGAATCAGGAGGAAAGCTGGCAAGGACTTATTTGCAACTCATTTGAAGTGTCAATACAAATATTAATACTTTTTAACAGAACTTTCTCTTAAGTTTAAGTAAAGTCTAGAGGACAATAAGAAGGTATCCATCCTGATTACTCTTTACTTATTGATTTTAAACATTTACTAACATTAAAAAATATGTTCACTTTAAACATAAAATATGGATTAGAATATTGTACAGTATTTATGGTGAATATGAGTTGAAGGCATCTGACTCAATGACTTTATTTTCTAGTTCATTTAATCAGAATTAAGAACCGTACTTTCAAGTGTATTATTTTAGAGACAATGGGGCTGTCATCTAGAAAGGTGAAACAAATTAATTGCCAAGGAGGCTGTAGGGGAATTCTTCTCTTGGATGAGAATAAAATGACCTTAGAACTTAAAGATTTGATTGCTCTATGTTTTGTCCAAAATCACACAACTAGTTAGAGATAGAATTCATGTCTCTTAATTAATCCCATGTCTGGTGCTAATGTTAAGATTGCTGGTAATATAGAAGGGAGGAAAGTTATATACTATGACCAAAGATCACTGACAGTAGTTAAAAATTTCTCCTTTCCTGAGTAAACATTTTATCACCTCAGGTAAATAAAATATATAATAAAAGCATACATTTTAACAATAGTTTTTCCTAAAACTGTTCCTTAAATATCTCCTATCAATGATCAGATTTTTGATGAATCCTAACTTAATATTTTCTTCAGGTTTTGACCTCTTTACTACATTTGGCACAACTTTAGCCCTTTTCTTCTTGAAATTCTTTTATTTTGACCTCTGGGAAACTACATTTCCCCACCTCTCTTTTTCCACAGCCTTTAATTCTTCATTTTCCATTCCTTCCAAAAATGCAGGCATTTCTTCCAACTCTGCTCTATGCTTTGTAATCTATTTGCATCTCAGTGTATCTGGGTCAATTACTTTCAAGTCTCTCAGCCTTTAACCAGAGATTTTATTTTGAATCCTTATTTGGTGACGAGTTAGAAACAATATTACTGGAGCTAGTTTCCTAGCTTTGGAACCTACAGCCAATTAAAAATCAACATATCAGAAAGGGAAAGCCGCGTTGCTTAGGGCAGGATTTACACTGAGATAATAGATAAAAATGTATAAAATACATAACTGGAGCTAAAAACAAGCCAAAAGCAATCAAGGGCATTTTAGTGACAAAAGAGAAAATCCTCATATTGCAGTAAGCTCCAAGAAAATAGTTTGTTCATTTATTTACTCAGAAAATATAACAACAAAAGAAATTACTGAGTGCCTACTGGATATGGTGGATTATTTTAAATAAAGGAGATAAAAGGTGAAAAACCCAATAAAGTGAGGTAATCAGATAACTTGGTAGGAATAATGTGATAAGTGCTGTGAACAAAATATGGGCCAAATATCCTGGGAGCACAGAGGAGGTAGTGATTAATTCTTCAGGTGGAGGGAGACATCACAGAGAAAGTAATGGGGAACTGTAAATTGAAAGATTTTAGCAAAGAACAAAAAGTGAAGGCCATTCTAGACAGAGAGAGGGACAGAGTAAGCACAAACCAGAAAGAACAAACATTCAGAAACATTAAAGTACATGGCATATTTGAAGAATGGCGATAGAGGTTTGTATAATTATCACCTTGTGATATACCGTGCTTTGTAAGATGGCTTAAATGCTCTTGGAACAAAGCAGGGTATAACCAACAAACCAACTAATTAAACATAAGCAAGTATGTGAGTGGAGGATGCAGGTGATAGGGTAGGTGCTTTTATGCTAGTAGCTACTTGGTCACGTAGGTCAAGTGTCTAGGCCAGTTTCAGTGTGTTGAAGAAAAGACTGGACTAGGAATCAGAAAATGCTAGTCCTTGTCTAGGGTGTCCACTCATCACAGTTTGTCTGGGATGTGGGATTTTCAGTTCTATAACTGACATAGTTCTGGGCAAGCTAGGGTGGTTAGTCACTTTAACTCTGCCATCAATTTGCCACAGTCATTTGACCTTGGAAAGGCTTCACTGGTTTCTTGTTTGTTTGTTTTTTTAACCCTAATCAAACTAATTAAAATAAATTCTCCGTGGAAACTCTTCTAGGTCTGTGATACATTATTTACAAAACTGACTGCAAACATTCCCCTCTCTCTATCCATTCTGTTTTGCAATGAGACTTTGAGTCCATTCCACTTATCTATTTCCCACTCTGAGTCTGGCTGGTTCTATGACTTGCTTTGACCAATAGAATGCAGCGAGGTGATGCTAAATCCATTCTGAGGCTGGCTTTAAGAAACCTTGCAAGATTTCCATTCAGTCTCTTGGAACCCTGCCCACCACTGGGCAAACAAGCCTAGCTAATCTGATAGAAAATGGCAGAATACGTAGGTCAGAGTTAAGTCAGCCCAGTTGCGCCAGACAGATGTGATAGATATTACAAGAAATGTGTAAGAAGCCAACTAAGACCAGCAAAATCCCTGACCCAAGCTGCAACTAAGTGCAGACAAATGAGGAAACCCAGCAGAATAACCACCCAACTTGACCCAAAAAAACTGCTGAACAATAATAAATGGCTATCATTTGAAGCCACTGTATTTAAGTGTGTTTATTATACAGCAACAGATAGGTCTAAAAGATTACTTATAAATTCAAGCTAAAGGAGGTGCCAAGGGACACTAATCTGATTGGAAATGGATTATATTCCAGCACAGAGAATTGTAAGGACCAGGGTTGGGAATAATGTTTCTTACTTAAAAGAGTAACTCTAAAATACAAAGAAACAGACAAAAACAACACAACACAACAAAAAAAGCTGTTGGGAATATGGGAATCTTAGTCAGAGGAGGACTCCCTTATCTGAAAAGATCATATCCCTGGGATCCTTATATTATTCACATTTTGCAGTATACTGCAAGTTAGGGGTAATGATAGATATTTGTAACTACATAATATAAGTAATCACTTCTCCTGTTGTCATCTTTGAATATAATTAAAGATAAATACTATTGTACTCATTTTATAGTCTGATTACACATAATCTCTTTGCTTATAATAGCTATAATTCATGCTGTGATGTCCCTGGGTAATTGGACTCAAGCTTTAAAATGCTGCAGTAGTTTCTCTATACTTAAATAAACACTAATGCAAATGGGCCAGAAAGAGCATACGCAGTCCATTTAATAGAAGATGACTTTTAGCTCAGCGAGTTCTTACACAATGTTGGTAATTCTAACAATGGGACAAATGGAAGAATTTTTTTACATGCTTCCCAATTAAATTTCTTTTACAGTGTTCAACTCTGTCCTTTGATATTCACTCACAATTTCAATTGACCTGCTCTTGAAGAAAAATACATGGGAATGACTGAAAGTGTAATTTTGTCCCCAATATAGAATGTATATTCTGTCTCATTACATGAAAAAAGAATAGCTGTTTTTAATGACATCTTTTGACAATGCATAAATCTCTCAGTCCATAAAAATTTAAGTAACACTACATTTATTATTTCTAGAGAACTTTTCATCTCAAGATTTCTAAATGATTTTCAGGTGAATGTTAAATCTAGACATCATTTTTCATTCCCTATACTTTATTCCTCCTTTTGATCTCCATAGTACCAAAATTTTATTTATCTCATCACATTATTCATCTGGCTGTCATTTAAGCTTCTTTGATTTCTTCTCCTTTCAGTCAATTGCCAAGAATAACTTCTTTTATTCTGTGTGGGTTTTTTTTCATTTTCACAAACATTCCTCCATATAGGCATAATGACACTGCATCCAGTCAACCTCTTCCTTTTAACACTACCCTCCTTTGTTCTCATGGAAAATAAACTTGATTCTCATAATATAAGGGCAATATGGCATTTTGGGAAGGACACTTGGCTGAAATTTAGGAGAGGCAGGTTAGTGAATTAGGGCAAATCATTTTACTTCTCTTATCCTTATTTTTATTATCTATAAAATGAGGAAGTTGGACTGAATGATATCCAAGATTCCTTCCATCTGTAAGTACATCTGCTTCCTCAGTATTATGGAAGGCACTGAGGTTATAATGATATAGTCAATTTATACAGGTATTTCCCACCACAGAGTGACAAGAAAAAGTGACTTTCTATAATATCTAACAGTGAAAGGAAAATAATCTACTTTTTTTTTTCTTTCAGTTAAAATTTGTTAATTCTAATTTCCTTAGAGAATTAGCCTGGTGTTGAAAATGAATAAAGTGAAGAGCTGAGCCTTGGGGAAAGCTGGATTTCTGGGCTGGGGAAACAGCATCCTGGACACTCTGCTTTTCCCTGGCTACTGCATTTACTTTAGCAGCTTGAAGAAGCTGTTCCCATCTACTGTGAAGATTTTTAATTTGCTTTCAAATAAGCATATTTTTTTTGTAAATTATATTTACATTCTCCCTTCTCTCTCCATGTAGTTGCATAGCAAGAAAGAGTTACATGGAAAATGATAGGGAATTATTGCTCTGGGAGACCAGTAAAAGTTTTAGAGCAGACTAATATACTGACAGAAAATGACTTTCTAGGTATATTAATTTTTCATGGTAGGATACGTAGCCTACATTTTAGTATAGGTGAAATCGGAAACTGGATTTAAGTCAGTAGGCTGAGATAGTCCAAGAGTGATATGGTAGTTGGGATTTAGAGATTTTGGTGATTAATATGGCTTAGGAGAGCAATCGATCAGAGGACTATTATTTAAAGCTTATGGTTGGTAGAAGAATGATGGGAATAGTGACAGAGCTCCAGGTAGGAGAGAGACCAGGTTTCAAGGGATGATGTGTAGGTGATGTCTACACATTAGGCAATGTCAAGAGCTCCAAGTGAAAGAACCACCCTAGAATGGAAGTGTACATCAGTCAATGCATGCATAATGGGTATTGAACGTGAACCATGTGCTGCAGTAAACATTCTGAGAGCATCTGTGAAATAGATATGATTAGCCTCTCCTTCTTGTAAATGCAGAAAATGAGGCTTACAAACATTAAATAACTTGCTTGGGACCACACAGCAAGTAAACAGTCTAGTGACTGGACTGGTTACCTAGTGCAAAATAAAAACACAGGACCCATTGTTGAAAAAATCATTAAGAATTTCAATCTCGTGACAGCAAAACACCAAACCAAGAATGGAACCCTTCTAAGTATGGTGCTCTGTGCAACTGCACACATGAAGCCAGCCCTGTCTACCAATAGTTAATCCCAGTCCTATCATAGTTGATATTTGTGACCTCTACCTCATATCCTGGTTCTTGTTGAATGGGGGGCAGAACCATTCTGATGAAAGTTTAGGAGAGCTATTATAACTGGACATAAAGATATTGACAATAGCTCTTTGCCAGAAGATTATTGAGACATATTATCTGATGAAATGTTTAAATATATCATCAAAGGTACACATGTGGACAAAAACCAACTGAAGTATTTTCTGTAATTTTTTTATCTTACAAGCTTGAGAAGCCATCAGAAATACAGCCTGGTTGTTTAAAACACAAAGGCTTACATATAAACCTGGTCTGATCCTAAATTTGAGACTAAAGTATTGACTGGGGAGAATGTGTGCTGAAAAAGTAATACCACATTTGTCAAACCACTACAAACATCATCTTACCCTGTAAAGTTCAAGTAAAGCCTCTTACTTAAGATGAGTTTTTAAAAAAGAGAGACAAATTTGAAATTACCTATGCAGATGTATTTGCATATGTAGTATGAACATCAACTGTGATGTGTATGATATTGTCTTTATTCAAACGCTTCTAGACACCAGGAAAGTAAATAAGGGTGTGCACTAGATGGTTTCAAACACATTATGAATATTTAATAAATAAAGAACAATTGTAGAAACATTTCTAGATGCTTCTACCCCAAAACACATTCTGGGTTCTGTTGGAAGCTCAGTGTAAATTCAGACACTTTGTAATTTCAGAAAGAAAACTTTGATAGTATATATCTATTCTCCAAGTTGGAATCTTGCTTTTTACTTTATATCCTTTAAGTTTATTAGTTCTTTATGGAATATTTTCATCTAATAAGCAGATTAGAGAAATCTTGCTACGATATGGATGCTTTTCTAAAATATTGATATTTGGGTCACTGAAATGAAAGTGTTTTATATTTGCTTTACTTCACTAATTTTTAAATATATTTGCCAAGAGGGATTTAAACAAAAATTGGTTTCCAAACATAAGTCTTGACGTACACTAGTGTTTCTACTTATGCAAGGTAAGCAATAAATTTCCATAAAAAATATGTTGTCAAACAAACATGAAGCCAAATGATGAACAGTTTTTTTTTTTTGTCTCTCTCGCCTATCCACCTCTCTCTCTCTCTCTCTCTCTCTCTCTCTCTCTGATGAGGATGGTGGGGAAGCTGGAGGTGAGGGACACCCTTTAGCAGAGAGATGCATCAGAACCTACAACATCGTATCACCTCGCCTTCCTCCCAGCACACCATGGAGTCTTTATTCCAGTGATTAGGAGAATAACTATGCTTTAAACATTTCATAAAACTAAATCTAAGTTTTAAAGTGCTTAAAAATAGATTGACTCTTTAGAAATCAAGGATCATGAGATATATAACAGAGATTTGAAAATACCACTTTAGTCTAAATGGTTATTTATGCAGCAGGTGTGGGAGAGGCAGATAGGTTGGAGTTGTCATGTTCTCAGTATATGATTCAGAGGGGAGAGTGAGTAGTGGTCTAGTCTGGTCAGGAGGAGAAGCAAGAAGACACATAATGAGATACAGAGGTGGAGAAAGGAGAAAGATTCTAGTCCAAATAGGAGCACACTAGAGTTAAGTCCATGGACCAGGGCTGATAATGTTTCTGATTCTGCCTGATCCAGGATAACTGTTTAGTTCAGTCTCTTGGAGGTCTGGCTTCCCTACTTGTTTTTGTTCCTTTTTATCTGAATGGTGTCTGCTTCTCTCTCATTGCCAGATGTTACCATACAAATAATCCCCATTATTTGAGAAAGCTTAATTGCATCTGATATCATGTAAACAAAAGAACCTGACATAAGTTATGAATAAATTGCATAATTGGAACTATTTGATACAAACCAGGAGAGTAGAATTCTGTCCAGTTCACCCTGTTTGAGGAAAAATGATAATCCTGAACTGTTGTGGTTTCTAAACCTGCCTGCTCATGAAAATCACCCATGCCCTAATAAAAACTCTAGATCATGTAGACCCACCCCATTTCCGCTACATCAGAATTACAAGGGGAAGTGGTCTATTCTTCTGTATTCCTGATAAGATTTATGTATAATCCTTATGACTAAACCACTATGAAAAAAAATTATTGAGCAATGATCATGAGTTCTTCATTGTGCCCCCAAACTCAAGTTATGGTTGTACAAACTGCAGAAAGAAGTAGAAAAATCAGACTTCTTTTATTATCTCTACTTTCATGAAAGGCACAATTTAAAGGGAGGTGTGCACTTAGAAGCCTGCAGCTTCCAGAAGTCGTCAACAAACACATTCTATAGTTTGGAAAAAACCTGAGGGAACACAGGGCTGCCAGCACCTAAGATGGTTCTGTGAGGCCTGAACCAGGGGAAGGAAAGAGACATTCCTCTTTTCCTATGAATCACCATGGGCTTTAGGTAAACAAACCCTTCAGTGCTGCAAAACATGTGGACTCAACTCAGAGATGGTCCCTGGGTGAGGAGGCAGGTACTGTATGTCACTGCTGAAGAGGCTCATATACATGTAAATGACACATAAAATGAGGCAGAAGGATGGGACTGAGTCTCTTCCTTCAAACATAACTGTGTACCCCAAGAACTCTGCTTGATGGAAGAAGCTTAATGACTAAGGATCAAAATGCCATTTACATCCTATACAGTTAAGGAACACATCTTGTTTCAGTTCCATATTAAGCATCAGGGCCCCTAACCAACTTCCAGAGAATGGAAGTTGGAAATCACTGCACTAAAAATTGATGCACAGGTGGGTGCACCCCCAGCACACACATACACAGAGGACAATGACATAAAATTTTAAGCGTTGATCTCAGTATGGGAGAAAAACACAGTCTTATTCCACACACATGATTTATGTAGATATAACAGCTCTAATATCGTATGCCACCCTCTAAATTTTTAAAACAATTTCATAATAGTGTTTAAAACCAGATAGGGACAGTTTGGAGAGCAAAGCTATATCAAAGTATTTAGTTAAAATGATTTACCTGTGAGGTTTAAACAGTGTTAGGTGGTTTGTGAAACGTGTTCTGATTTGTGCTTAATATGGATGGTGCTTAAAAGTCTGGGCACCGGAAAGTTACATCCCTAGAGACACATTCACCAGGAAAATGCAGGCCTTAAATACAGCTGGTGTTTGCTTCCAAGGCTGCTTTTCTGAATATTAGCATTTAAACCACCCACAGAGGCTTTGCAGGTGCTTCACTGCGTAAATGAGGTAGAGATGGGAAAGCTCACACCTTATGGCTGCCACTTTTAATCCAGTGATAGTCATGTAAACTGGGTTGACTAGAGAATCAGATTTTAAACTAGCATAAAAGAAGCTATCTTGGAAATGCAACTCCATTTAGTTAATTTTCTTAAATTAACAAAACAAATTGAACTGACCGTTCTTCTTACAAATTCCTAATATAATCCCACACTATTTTAATTTTACCATTTAAGAGAGAAGTGTCAGATCTTTATGTGAATAGAATAATAATATACTATCACTTCCTCTATTATAATGTCTTTCTTCAAAGAAATTTAGAGTATTATATGATGCTGTCTCCTCTAATCCTCATAATATCCTTAATAATTTAGCTTGAAATATTACCATCTTCACTCACATTTGAGAGGCTGGGTCATGGAGACAAAAGGTAAGACTGCAGAGGATTTGGGCTCCTGTGTTGTTCCAACAGATTTATTTAAAGGTATTGATTAGTTTCTATACTGTGCAGAGCACCATTCTAGACCCTGAGGTTACTGAATAAAAACCACCACAGTTGCTGCCTCCCAGAGATTCTATTCCAGGGAGGGAGACAGATAACTATAGAGTACATAAAATAAACAAACAAGATTATTTCAGATTGTGGTAAGTGATTTGAAGAGCACAAGATGAGGTGAAATGAGAGGGATAATTGAGATGGAGGTTCTATTACAAATAGAGGGTGAAGAATGCTTCTGAGAAGGTAACATTCAACCCAAGACTTAGATGTACATAAGGACACAATAGTGCTAACACCCTGGGGCAATAGTGTTTCAAACTGAGGAAATAGGAGGTGTCTTACCCTGAGGCAGGAATAAGTAGTACGTGCACAGACCAGGAAGAAGGACTGTGGAGCTGGACTTTTTTGAGTAAGAGGAAGGGGAGTAATGAGATGTGGAGAAAGAAGAAGGCAGCAGTCAGCTCATATAGGGTCTCACATGACATGGTATGAAGTTTTAATTTTATTCTAAATAGAGGAGAGAGCATTGGAAAGTTTTAAAAAGTAAACTGACGTGATTCAAGTTATATTTTAAATGAAAACTCTAGTTGCTGAGTAGAGAATGCTAGTACAAATGCAGATAAAGAGAAGCCAGTTCAGAGGCTATTGAGAGGGTAGGCTAGACAATGTAGTGTGGATTTTGTGCATTGCTGGGGAGATAAAACTACTTTGAGCAGTTCAGAAGATTTTATTTCTGTAGCATGAAATGATTAATGATTGAGCACAGATGTAAATAAAAAAAAGGTGATATATTAAAGACAAAATAAATGAATCAATTTTCATTCATATTTTTAAAGATAATATTCAAAGATAAAATGTGAAGATTCACTCCTTCCCAGAAGCTAATGATAATGCCTGCCCTCCCTGACATGACCACTATTGCTGTCGTTAATGATATTGATAGTAAGGCAAATGGTTGCTATTTACTGAGAATCTTCCAGTGTTAGACACAGCTTAAGAAGAAAAACAAATAAAAGGAATCCAAATTGGAAAAGAAGTAGGACTGTCACTGTTTGCAGATGACATGGTACTATACATAGATAATCCTAAAAATGCTACCAGAAAATTACTAGAGCTTATCAATGAATTCAGTAATATTGCAGGATACAAAATTGATATACAGAAATTTGTTGCATTTCTATACACTAACAATGAACTCTCAGAAAGAGAAATTAAGGAAACAATCCCATTTACCACTGCCTCAAAAATAATAAAATACCTAGGAATAAATCTACCTAAGGAAACAAAAGACCTGTACTCTGAAAACTATAAGATACTGATGAAAGAAATTGAAGACAAAACAGATGGAAAGATACACCGTGTTCTTGCACTGAAAGAATCAATATTGTTAAAATGACCATACTACCCAATGCAATCTACAGATTCAATACTATCCCTATCAAATTACCAATAGTATTTTTCACAGAACTAGAACCAAAAATTTTAAAATTAGTAAGGCAACACAAAAGACCCTGAATAGCCAAAACAATCCTGAGAAAGAAGAATGGACTTGAAGGAATCATGCTCCCTGACTTTGGACTATACTACAAAGCTACAGTAACAAAACAGTATGGCACTAGCACCAAAAAAAAAAAATATATATATATATATATATATATATACACATATCAATGGAACAGGATAGAAAACCCAGAAGTAAACCCATGCACCTATGGTTAATTAATCTATAACAAAGGAGATAAGAATATACAATGGAGAAAAGACAGTCTCTTCAATAAGTGGTGCTGGGAAAACTGAACAGGTTCATGTAAAAGAAGAAATTAGAACATTCTCTAATACCATATAAAAAAATAAACTCAAAAAAGAATTAAAGACCCAAATGTAAGAGTGAATACTATAAAACTCCTAGAGGAAAACATAGACAGAACACTCTTTGACATAAACTGCAGCAGTATTTTTTTGGATCTGGCTCCTAGAATAATGAAAACAAAACCAAAAATAAACAAATGGGACCTAATTAAACTTAAAAGCTTTTGCACAGCAAAGGAAAACATAAACAAGACAGACAACCCTCAGAATGGGTGAAAATATTTACAAACAATGCAACTGACAAGGGATTAATTTCCAAAATATTCAAACAGCTCATACAGCTCAATATCAAAAAAACAAACAACCCAATCAAAAAATGGGCAGAAGACCTAAATAGATAATTCTCCAAAGAAGATGTATAGATGGCCAACAGGCACATGAAAAAATGCTCATCATTGCTAATTACTAGAGAAATGAAAGTCAAAACTGCAATGAGGTATCACCTCACACCAGCCAGAATGGCCATCATTAAAAAATCTACAAATCATTAATGCTGGAGAGGGTGTGGAGAAAAGGGAGCCCTCCTACACAGTTGGTGGGAATGTAAATTGGTGCAGCCATTATGGAAAACAGTATGGAGTTTCCTTAAAAAACTAAAAATAAAATTGCTATATGATCCAGCAATCCCACTCCTGGGCATATATCTGGAAAAGACGAAAAGTCTAAATTGAAAATATACATGCACTCCAATATTCATAGCAGCACTATTTACAATAGTCAAGACATGGAAGTAACTTAAATGCTCATTGACAGATGAATGGATAAAGAAGAGATGTGATATGTATGTATGTATACACACACACACACACACACACACACACACACACATACACAGAATGGAATATTGCCCAGCCATAAAAAAGAATGAAATTCCATTTGCAGCAACATGGATGGACCTATATATTATCATACTAAGTGAAGTCAGTCAGACAAAAAAAGACAAATATTATATGATATCACTTATATGTGGAACCTTAAAAAGTGATACAAATGAACTTTACAAAACAGAAATAGAATCACAGACATAGAAAACAAACTTATGGTTACCAAGGGGGAAAGAAGGGAGGGATAAACTGGGAGTTTGAGATTACCAGATATATACTACTATATATAAAATATACAAAAAACAAGGACCTACTATATAGCATAGAGAACTATATTCAATATCTTGTAATAACCTATAATGAAAAAGAATCAGAAAAAAACATATATATATGGAAAATTGAATCAATTTGTTGTACACCTGAAACTAACACAACATTGTAAATTAACTATACTTTAATAATAAAAAAGTCAATATGCAAAATCTTAAAGTCTCACAAAAATCTTAGTTAATTATCATTGGCTTCACTTTACAAATGACAAAACTGAGACTTAGAAAGATAGTTAGGCAAGCTCAGTATATGTGAGATGGTATTTCTTTATTAAGTGCTTAAGAGCATAAGTGGGGCTGGGGTTTCTAGATGTGAAGCCTGTCACCATTGACCCCATACTAACTGTGTGACTTGTCAAATTATTTCATGCTTGTAGAGTTCAATTTCTTTGTCTGTAAAATGGGAAGGATTCAAAAACCAACCTTGTGAGAGTGAATGAGCTAATATAGGTAATGCTTTCACATATTCCTGTCCTGCTGTAAGCCCATAATAAATGTTACCAATTATTATTATTGATCAATTCACACAGCTAGCAAGTGGTGATGTTCACGTCTCTCTTTTTTTCCAATAATGATTAAATCATCAAAAAATGAGTATATGAAAAAATTGGGGTACAACCAAACATCTAACAAGTAAATAAGTAATGTTTTTCATTTTTAATTTACTTACCAAGAACTATCATGATATGTGAGACCGAGGATTTCCTAAATACTATTTCAGTACTTTAATTCTTTTTAAAATTGAATTTTATAATGTACAGGTCAACCAGTATGTTATAATAGATGTTAAAAGAAAAGCTTAAGAATATGCATATACAGCCAGCCCTCTCTATCTTCTGGCACATACCTAGAAGACTGATCAACAGAAGGTTGAATCCATAGATGTGGAACACAGAGATATGCAGGGCAAACTGTACAAGCCATTTTATATAAGGGTCTTGAGCATCCATGCAGAGGGTTCTGAAAGCAATGACCTTCCGATACCCTGGGAAAACTGTGTACAAAATGATCCATTCCAGCAGAGAAACCAGTTGTACCAAAAACAAAATTATAGGTAAACCATAAATATTTTATATATTTTTCTCAAAAAGCACAAACAATATAGTCAGATCTATACTCAGGCATTCTCACATTGTCTGCTCTTATTCCATTTCTACTTACTTGTTCACACAACACATAGAAAACATCTTTGAAAGAAACAGCATCTATAAAGTATTAAGCAACATAGCTTGGTACACAATGGGTGTTTAGTAAATCACTGTTATTAGTAATCTCAGTCCAATGACACTGCTGGTGCACACAGTGATGAAGAGTACAAAAATATCTAAATTGCTATGGGAAAATCCCAAACTCAAGCCACTTGTCTCTGTAACTGCTTTGCATGGAATCTTAAAAAGGAGTTTCTTTCAAAAAAAGCCTTTGAGAATATGACACTTAAAATGCTCCTCTGGCATCAGAAAAGAGGGAATAAACAAGAAGCTTCTAGAATACTGGGTCCTGGGTGTACTATATTTTTGGAGAAGTTATCATCCATAGATAAATTAAATTGTATATTTTAACTAAATATAAATTTTAAAATTAGAACATTACTAATCCCAGAAGCATGCTGTTTGCTGACTGGGACCTCTAATAAAATGCTGAATTTGGCTATAGCAGAAACTTTTGTCTATTTCCCAGTCTCAAAGGGATGCTTCTAATATTTTGCTATTCTTAGTTTATTGATTGAATGGTTGATACCTTCAGAGGTTTAGAATGTCCCCGCACCTCCTCCCAGATGCTAGAGACTTTTAAAAATCATAAACAGGTATGTTTCATCAAATGCTTTCTCTGCTCTATTGAGATGACAATAAGATTTTTCTTGTTTAATCCTTAATGCGGTAAGTTGTATAAATTGATTTTCTCGTGCTAAATCAACTTGGTTTCCTATGTGAAACCCAAATTGGTCATGTAGTATCTTTTTTAGATTCTATTGTTTTATATTTGCAAATATTTTGTTTAGAATTTTTACATCTATGATCATGAGAGGGCTTGGTTTGTATTTCTACTTCTCATACTCTCTTTGTCAGCTTCAGTTAGGTTGTTTTCCTTCTTTTCTCTACTATAAAACAACTGTGTAAGATTGGAATCATTTATCCTTTGTTTGGTAGAACTTTTAGGTAAAAGTATCTGGGCCTGGAGTTTGAGTGTGGTGGGAGAGGTGAAGGTTTTTAACGATTAATATAATAATTAGTTGACTATTTGGATTTTCCAATTTTTCTTGAGTTAGTTGGGAAATTATGTTTTATTTCTCCTTTTCATTTAAGCGTACAACTTTGTTGACATTCAATTTTTCCTCATATTCTTACTATGCTTTCAATTTGTCTGCAAAATTTGTGCTTATGTTTTCATTTTTTCTCTTAAATTTTTTTATGTCTTCTCTCCTGTTCTTGATCACTAGGGATGTGCCAATTGTCTTAGACTGTTGAAAGGACCAATATTTGGTCAACCCTTAAATTATGTTTGATATTTGTTTGCAGTTTAATTAATTTTTTGCTTTTATTAATTTCTTGTTACTTTCTGTAAGTTTAGTTTCATGTTCTTTTCCTAAATTCTTAAGATAGACACTTAACTCTTTCATTTTCAGCTTTCTCCTTTTCTAATATAAGCCTTAAAGATATAAATTTTCCTCTAAGTTCTGAAATACAAGGAATATATGTTAAATTCACCTACTATGATTCACCTATTTTTTCTTATAAAATGGTTAATTTTTATTTTGCATATTTTGAAGCAGTTATAAGAGATGTACAGGCTTTAAATTGTTTGCTTGATCAATTTAAGCTTTTTTTATATAATGACCATCTTTATATTTCTTCTTTCATAGTCTATTTTTATGATATGGATGGAGTAAAGTTTTGGGAGGGGTTATTATTTAATTGATAAATCTTTTCCTACTCTTTAACTTCCAGCTTTCCTATTTCCTTATGCTTTAAGCATATCTCTTGTAAACATATGATTATCAGATTTTTATTTTAGTTCAATATTTCTAGTCATTCCTGATGTTTGGGTTTATTTTACTAATTTATTTCATACTTCCTATTTGTCCTTCATTTGCCATATGTGTCCGTGTATATATATATTCATTCTCCTCTGTTCATCAATTAGTTAATATTTTCATTATATTTATTTCCTCAACTAGTTTGGAAACAGCACACTTAATTTCAATCCTCTTATTCATTGTACTAGAAATTTAGACATGCTTAAACTTAGCAAATTCTAAAATTAATAAATATATTTACCTGTTTCCAAATAATTCAAGCATCTTGGAACACTTTAACTCCAAATACCCTCTCATGTTATGCTTTTTGAGTTTTTGATTTTTTTCTTATTTTGTAACATTAAAAAATATTATTGTTTTTTACGGCAATATAAAACAAAAATTGCCTACATATGGGTACTTTCATAACCTTTAATTCTTTGTTGTACCTTAAGTGTCTGGGTTCACTTCATGTTGGGATCGACCTTAACTACATTCTTACACTGAATTCTTCAGGCTGCCCAGGTACTATACCTTAGGGTTTCTGACTCTTAATTACAAAACCTCAGTGAAAGAACTCCTCCCTCCATTCAGAACTCAGACACAAGACATGATTTTCCTTGTGATTTTTCCGAGCAGGTTGATTAGTATTAAAGTCACTTTTACTCTGCATGGGTAGCCACTTGTGAGCCAGTCTTATAGGGGGCATGCTCTGGGCTTTGTCTTCCCCCTTGGCCCAGCAACACATAAAAATTAAGGTCAGTAAATGCCCTTGAGATAAAAGCCAGTTTTGGCACATGACTCCAGGGTAAGCTCAGATCCTGGCCTTAGCATTTCCTCCTAACTTTCTTGTCAACTCAGTGATAAAATCAAGATATTTAAATAATATTTATTTACATATTTTATATTTGTCATCATTTTATCTTTTTTCTTTTGGGAAGATTAGTGTAATATTTAGGGCATATTTTTTTTCCTGTTACAGAAAACTTAAATTTAATTTAAAAAACTGTATAATAAAAGTAAATATTCCAAAATAGATGTGAGCTTTTAAAAACTACCCTTTGGCTACTAAATTAAGCATAGACTCAATTTGTCTTTCTAAGTTCTCCTCAATTTGTCCTTAGCTATTCAATCTTTCCTGCTTATTTACATTTTTACACAGAATCTATTCCTTGGCCAAATAATAGTATTTACTTTTCACAAAAGTGTGCTGGATTCATGATTATGTTTTTGCAAATTCTAAACTCTTTCTAAAATACATTCTACCTCTATGTGTCAAATCCTATTTAAGGACTATTTCAAATGGCGGCTCATCCAAGTTTTCCCTCATCTTCCATACAGATTTCATTTTCTCCTTTTCTTAAATCACAAAAGTTTTTTTTACAGAATGGAATACACCAAGAAGTGGTTTGGCTCCAATGAGAATTGGACTTTCTTTCTGACTCTGTAACTTACTATGTGTGTGGCTTTAGGCAATCTCTCTGTGAGTCAATAACTCTATTTAAAATGAGGTTGATTATATGTCCCTTACAATGGTACCTTATTTTGAGGATTGATATTAAGTACTGCCTAGATAAAAGAACCAATTCTCAATAAAAGGTATTTATTTTTATTGTTGTCTTAATTATCCTGTTAATATTACCTAAATAGTATCTATTAAGGATCCTGTGTTAATAATCCTATGTTATTATTACCTTAAATATCCTGTTTTATAATTATCTATGAGTTAATTTTATTGCCCTTTAAACAGGTGCCACCTTGAGGGTTGAGATTCTGTCTTACTTGTTTTGGTATGAACCGGCATAGTGTTTTACATTCAGTATATGTTGAATAAAGTTTTGTTTTCCCTAAAATAAATTGAATTAAACAGAACAGTGTCTCGGCAATTTGGCATGAGCTCCTATTTACAACTGAAAAGAGAGACAAACAAAAATAAATTGGTACCCTGAAACTTCTAAATACAACTAAGAACATAGTGGTCATCTTATATTTTTCTATCTATCATCTATTTATCTATCTATCAATCTATCCATCTATCTATCTAACCTTAACTGATAAATAACTCTGTTATTTGAGCAAAGAGAAGAAAGCACGCTAATGATTACATGTGTGTATGCTATCTTTTACAGAAATGATCTGCTGGTTGTTTTTCATTGTTGTCAAGGTTATTGTATCTATGCCCTAATTTGTAACCAGCCCACTAATTCCCATTATGAGTCAACCATAGTTAAATTAGATGCTGATTTATGCAAAAACTGAACAGAAGTGACTCTGTAACTCTCAGAGGAAGCTAAAAATGTCTGTCATAAAATACTTTTTTTCTAAACATCCCCGGAATCGTCTCTTTTCACTATTTTATATTCACTGAAGAGTCACTTGGTGAGATAGTAGGATCAGTCAGTAGTATGTACTTAGATGCTTGAATTCCCAAGTATTTTAGATGTTGTTTGTATTAAGGACAAATTAAGCTGAACGTTGTAGTCTGGGGGGCTTTTGGAAAAGAAAAACCTTTTAGCAATTAATGATTTGTTCAAGTTGTGCCTGTGTGGAGAGCATAACTAAGGAACTTGTGCAGCAATTTATACTAACTGGGGTAAATGAACCATAATTAGAAGTAGAATTTATGAAGTATTGGCTAAACTAGTAATTAGCTAGAGATGTAAAGCCACAAACTGGAGGTTTTCATAGCACAACAGAGCCAGAATTATTTTGTTGTCATTTGCAGGTTAAATTAATTGACTTCCTCAGTGTTACCTCCCCTTGGGAACTGAGGCATGTTTTGTTATATTTAACAATTTTTTTAAAAAGTGGAAATGAAACAAACTGATGGTGAGATCATGAAAAAAAGTGTGAAGACCTTTGAAGAGAAACATTTAGATTTTCTGCAACCTTAAATTTGGGAAATGTTAGGAACAAATAATTTGAAGCTTTCTTACATGCATGTTTTGTCTTTAAATGAATGTCATTAATTTGAATATTCATGATCATTATTATGTTATCTAAACATACTTTTGAAAATGGAATCATCTGAAAATGTGAGAATTCTTTTGATCTTCCATTCCCATTCAACTATTTGTCGTAGTGTGAGCACGTTGTTACTCAATAAATTTGAATAATTTGGGGTTATTCATTGTCTGAGGAAGAACAAGTTTAGAAATATTGGGTATCCCTCAAAATAAGGGAGATCTACAATGGGAAAAATATTTGAGCACAGCCCAGAAACATCACAATAATGGCACCTTTAGAATTATTTTTTCTATAACACTTGATCAATTGATCAATGTGTCACTGAAACTAAAGAACACATAATATTTCTTATAACTGGACTGTCAATCAATACCTATGTGGTCTAGTTTATCATAAGGTAAGATGGAGAAAGAAAAAAATAAAAGCAAGGTGAAATTTTGACCACTGTGTCTCTTGGTTTTTAGTTTGGCTCCATGGCTTTTGTTGGAAGGCTTTTGTTAGATTCAAATTTAGTTCTTTATTTGGAGGATTTTCTGAATATTTGTCAGAGTGTGTGTGTGTGTGTATGTGTGTGTGTGTGTGTGTGTGTGTGTGTGTGAAAACTGCCTATGAAGTTGTTCATGCAGCTTTTGAGTATAGACAGGGAAGGTGAATCAGAATTATCAGAAACATCATGGACACTAAGAAGGAATTCAATCACAATTCTCCATGTAGATTGTCACTGACTATTAAAGATTATCACAGAATCATTGACTAGCATCAGACTGATTTTTAAAGCTCAGCTTTATGATGGATGACCTTGAACAAGTCATTTAATCTCTTTAAGTTTCAAAATTGGTATATTAGAGATGAGAGTATCTAAATCAGAGGGTTGTGAATTGCAACATGTTGGGAACTAAATTAAAAGTTAGAAGTTGAGTGACATCATTTATCTAACTTCCTACTAACTACAACTTCTTGATTATTGTATCTGCTTGAGCATTTCCAATGGTGAGAAAGCATAAGAAGAGAGTTCTGTCTTTTGAGTTAGGATTTCAAGTGTTATTGAGGTTGACCAGCATGCTACAAGGAAGGGGAGGAGAGAGAAGGGAGAAGTTTGTGTAAAGTTTACAAGGTGAGAAAATGAATAACCTGCTTTGGGGAATTATGAGAGTCCAGTGTAATTAAAGATAAAATATTTTGGAGGGTGGAAGGCAGTTAGTGGAAGACTCCCTTTTGATTTCTTATATTGATTTAGTTGTAGTTTCAGGGACCTAGGTTTTAATAGCCCTTGAGCATTTCGTAATTGAGCCCATTTTTACTTGAAGGCATGATTCCTCCTAGAGGCCAAAAATTTGTTCATCTACATTGGTTAATTTCCAATGCTCCTATGGCTTTGCATTTTTTCCTCTTTAGTGTTTTGCTAACATTTTAAAGAGAAGGTTAATTAGGCAGGACCTTCTGCAGTTAGCTTTTGAAACCAGGAAGTCAGCATCCTAACACCACCATAATGAATGTAAGGCCATTTCCTCCTCATCCCCTTAAGCTTGGTGGGGATGTCACAGTCCCTGATAAACATTGTAGATAAAACATTGTAGATTGCAAGCAGTTCACACATATTAAAACTTATGAAATCAGCTATTAACCTTCTCTTCCCTTAGATAAATGCTATTTTATTTTATTTCCTTTGAAAACATAGATTTTAATTAATAAAGGAAGTCAACTGATATATTCTTGATATATGAATGCTCATGTTCCCTCATTATACAATTTCTTAGACCCTGAAAAAAGCAAGACACCTAAGGTCTATATTGTTTTATGTTCTTAATATGTAAAAGACATTGTCGCAGAAGAAACAACGAAACAGCTTGTTCATTAGCAGACACAGCATGTAGAAGGAAACAAAGGGACAGAAACAAGACCTTAATTATACCCATGAATTCCTCTTTTTCCTTAGAAAATGAAAGAAGACCCTGCTTTCCCCTCAGTAACATTGTCCTTCAGGGCTTGTGCTAAGAATATATTTTTCCATATGTCTGTGAGTCAGTATGTGAGCCTGATCATTGTTGCCTAATAAACACAACATGAATTCCCACTAGAAGTCAACTAATGGGCACTCCAAGTGCGATTTTTCTGTGCGTGTTAAATGAGTAAGTTGGAAACTTTGCCGTTCTGAAGCTCCTTTGGTGAGGAGGGGATTATTACAAGGGATTTTGGACAAGTCTTTCCTTAGATTATAGACCCATAAAAGAAAAATTATGCTATAATACTGTCCCTCCATAGGATACTTTTTATATTTTGGGATGCAGGGTTTCTTTAGCACTCACCTGAATTATAGTCTATTATCTCTGTAACTGGTACCCACCGCCCCCATCTAGAAATGAAAATTGGTACTTATTCCAATAATAGTGAATATTTTTTAAAACAGTTATGGCATATTCTATGCATTGCAATAACAGTTTATATACATGCAGATGGAAAGGAAACAAATCATGCCTTTACCAAAAACTATGTATTCTTCATTTCAGCCAAAATTGTCTTTGTCCACAAAAAGTACAGGAAATGAACAAGGAATAATGCAAGCTTAATATCTGTGCACAGCTGGAGTGCCTCTGGGTGATTATATTTTAACAAAAGTTAATGGCCAAGTAATGGAAATAATGAGCTGAAGTGAAAATCTAATATGAGTTTGATAAGCAGAACATTCTGAATGAAAGTATACTAGAGGAGAAAATCCCCATGGACTGTTTCATGTCTTAGTACTCCTGGAGCAAATTCCTTTTAGTATGAAAATGGACATGATTGATAAAGGAACTTAAGTGGATATGTGCTGGTGATCTTTAAAAGCAATGGGGCAAAACCAAGAGATTCCTTAAAAGAAAAAAAATAAATATAGTTTTAAAATCTTCTTCTCTATTTCCATTAACTCCCCATGTGTATTTATCTATATGTATATTCACATGGCCTAAAATACTGATCATGGAACAAGCAACTATTCAACCTGCTAGTTCAGAAATTATCTCAATGATACTGAACTAGGAGTAGGTAAGATTCGTGAGAATGGCCACACCAGGAATAGATGCCAAGAAGTGGAGGTTTGGGGTGTGATGGACAAAGAATGTCAATTTAGGGACACAGATTAACAAATTTGTCACATGGAAGGCCCCAAAGACTCCTTTAATGCCAGATAATAACTTAGTTCAGGTATCTTTCCCTTAATTGGTAGAGAAAGGATAGGAAAGTGTTAAAGTTTTTCAGAACTATTGATAACAAAAATTGAGACCAGTATGCAAAGATTCAAAGCCTCAGATGATACCATCGTCATCACCGACACCACCACTGCCAACTTCAGCAGCAACAACTTCGTCACCATGGTAACATTCATTGAGCACTTACTGAATGCCATACACCAGCCAATGTATTTTACACACAAAGTTTCATTTATTTTTCAGAACCTAACAAAGTTACTCTTTTAGATTCCAATTTTATAAGTAAGAAAATTAAGTAACTTGTTGAAAACTCATAGTCTTCCTGTTATACACACTGGGTTCTGTTACCCACAATGTTAAAGTGCTCTGTAAATTATAAATGCTACAGACTTATGAGTAATTATCATCATTATTAGTAATAATATGATTTAATATTCGAACAGCAGTTGATACTGATCATTTTCTGATATAAACAACTCATTCTGTAATATAAACAACAAATGACTACAAGCAACTCACAAACTCTAATATAATCCATTTTCTTACATACTTTAGATGTATCATTTAGGGCCAAATGAATGAAATATTTTGTAATATATAATCAGACAACTTATTTGTTAATCATATTTCTTCTAAGATTCATGTTGTGTTCTAGTTATTCCTTACTAAATTTTAAACTTTAGAATAATGGTTTATGTATTTCTTTAGTGAAACAGACAAATTCAAAGAAGTCTGTGTTTTGAAGTATCCCTCCCAAAACAAACAAAATGAAACTGGATTTGGGAACATTCCATGAAAATGTGGCAGAAAAGGTAAGCTAATAAATTGTTTGACACTCTATTGATAAAACAAATGACTGACTATTAACCTCCAGTTGTTATAACATTGCATTTACAGTTTAGAGTTAAATTGAAATTAATGCTAGATGCAAATTCACCATTTTGAGTTTCTGACATATTTTCAGATGATTAGGTAACATATTTTTCTGCAATTAAAAGCTTTTATTACATTTTTATGCTATTGCTCTGGACACAATTTTATGCTTTGGGATGTTTCTCACACTTAAATGTTCCTCTTATGATATATTATTACTTTAAAACCTTTTCCCCAATGTAATACTAGTCTTTATTTGCCCATGTAGGAAACTGCCATTTGCTGTTTCAATCTTTAATTTGGAAAGACACCAAATAACTGTGAGGATTATGAATGAAGGGCAAAACTATTCGTTTCACATTTTTTTTCCAGTTGTAGGTTGCATGAGTGGGGGACATACTTGATGAAGATCACATGAATGGTGAATATACTTATATTACAACAAAATAAAACATGATTTGAATCTGTAGCCCCATGTGAAATACATATGACCCAAACTTTTCAAAGCCTTAACAGTTTTCTAACATCTCCCTTTCCACTTAAGCTTATATTTACAATTCTTACAAATGGTTGAGGTTCTTTGTAACAGAGACAAACGATCTAAAATATATGTAAGGAAATAAGTTGTCATGTGTAACTGAGATGCTATTTTAAAGAATGTATAATACATATAATTAAAATTTTAAGTTTCAAGTTTCCATTAATATTTTTAGAATGTAGTTGTCCAAATATCTATGTGTGTCTTCTTATACTACTTTGTGGAATTCTTTCTATTGTTAATTAAATTTTAGCCTCTTATTTTAATATTTGAACATTTATATTTTTTATACCCAACTAGATTGTATTCTTTGTGAAACCTGAAGTCTCAGTGTGGTAGTAAATTGTACACAACTAAAAATTATATTTTGCAAGTGGTCCTGTCAATTTTTAAGAATAAAAATGCCCTTTTGGGACTTCCCTGGTGGCCCAGTGGTTAAGACTCTGCTTCCACTGCAGGGGGCACGGGTTTAATCCTTAGTCAGGGAACTAAGATCTTGCATGTCATGCAGATGCGGCCAAAAAAATAAAAATGCACTATTATCTTTGATCTTTGTTATTAAATTAAACCAGTTTACAGACCTATTATGATATAAACATATCAGGGTAACACAATGCTAAGTAATTGTGTCCAAATCTTCCTTTTACTTAAATAAAAACACTTTTCAGCCTTTTTCCTAAATAGCACTTTGACCAGAAATATTTAGATCTGGAAAAATTGAGTGATCTGAGTTTGAAGCCATTGTATTTGTCTCATTAACCCAAGGGGTTAGCAGTGAATAGAAAAGTGAGCAAGAAAAATGGAAAATTCACAAACTATACTTTTTAACTTCTGGAAAATAAAAATTTATTATGCTCATATTTGTTGTAATAGAAAACACATAATCCTGTTCCTCTCTCAGTACTTTTGCTTTGACAAAAGAGATGCCACATTTTTAAACTCAATGTGATGTCTATGAATAGTTGATGAGGAACATTCTATGGTGAACTGAAATAAATAAGACAAAGCTGATATGCCATCCACAAACATAAAACAAAGTAATGCATTTCAAATGGAATGGCTTGTACTAATATGGCATATATATTTTGATGATATTATGAAAAAATTTAATACGTTCAGAAAAAATGGTAACCAAACAATGTAAATATTTTCTTACTGGTATATGATGAATTAATTTTCTTCTACTTTAATGAAAGATTTGTGTCAGTTTTTTTTTCATATTTCTGAGCAATAATCCAAAAATCTTCAATTTGACCATATGTAATTCAACAAAAGGCAATTCAACGAAATGCAACACTGATCTCACAGTGTGTGATTTGCTGCCCAACCCGACCCCCACTAAGAAAGGGAAATTTTTTTCAAAACAAAATGTCCATTATGACCCATGTCAATTCTAGGTTATCACCTTTTCCAGGCAGCGTATGTCCTTGGGCCTGGACGGAATCCAATCATTCATAAATTATTTCATCAGAGACAAGCAATTTAAAACAGTGTTTTTCAGAATTGAATGGGAAAAAAAAATATATATATATATATATATTCTAAAGAAATTTTTCAAATATTTCAAAATATTCCAAAATTACTTAAAGAATTGCTTAAATGGACCCCTAATGCTGACTTAAATTATTTTAGCTATATGCTTACAGAGACCCAAACATAAAACAAAACATAAACTTCTTATCTTTATAGATCAAATGAAAAACAAAACTGTAAAACAACATACACAACATTATTTTAACAGAATGGAGGATAATATTTTGCCAAAGCTAAAACACCACATGATAATGATTGGTAAAGAATGGGACTTTCAAATTTGCCATATATAGACTGTCATGCAACTATTTGATTCTCTCATCACTTTTCCCCATTTGTATTCCTGTGGTATCCTTTGGCTTTACATACCAAAGACAAACCTTTACACGTTAAATAGTTTTCTGAACATTTCTCATTTGCCTGTGGCAATTGAAATAATTCTATAGTATTTTGCATCAGTGTGATTGAAAACAAAAATGCAAACTTCAGCACAAATTTCACTTGGAAGTATTCTGTCATAAAGTGATTATCCAGAAGATCCAGGGTATATTTATATTATTATTAATATTAAGATTGAAATGAGAATCCAATCTCTAAAAATTATCATAGATAACTTGTGGGTCTTCAAATCGGCAGACCCAAATGAAAACCAAAAATTACTAACTTAATGAAAGTGCTTGCTTTCTTCATAACCTGGTGAAATTCCCAACTGGTGCTGAAATACCACTGAAGCAAAGAAGTCTGGCTATATTGAGGTATAACTTTTTTCTTTATAAATCATTTGATATTTTTTTAATCACTATGTAGACAAAACCATAGTTCAGTCAGTTCATGACATATATCTCACAATTATGGCAAGACATATACTTTGTTTGTATCATCTGCATTGAAAAAGTCTGATATTAAGAGTTTGAATTATGAAATAGACTTCTAACCTTTTATTCTCTCTAACTGCTTTGTCTCCCTTCTTCCAAGTGATGGTTGGTTTTGGAGAGCCTTGGGGTTTGCACTCTATGATGATTTCTTGGTCTTTAGTAATAATTATTGTTTTCTTCAGTTGATTCAGTGTAAAAGTGGGAGCTGAAGCTGTGGAAAAGTAAAAGGTTAGTTCTACCACAAGCAATGACAATAACCTCTAATGGATGATTCACCAAGATTTGGCAACTTTATCTTTGGAATGCATTTCTAATAAAATCATAGGATATCTACACATGTAAAAGGCACTAACTTGAAATTTAATTTATTATTATTTAGTAGCTATCTTATTGGCTTTTCTTTCCATCAGCAGGTGATAGTTCCGTACAATTGTGAGGCCCAGAGACAAAGGCTGTTTCAAAGAATGAGATGCTTTAATTACGATTATCAACTTTAATTGTGAAAGACTAATGAGCACTTTGGACAAAAGGTGAAGGGGCTGGACACAGAAGTCTATTTTGGGCTTCCTTTGGAAAAATAGAGGTTATCTGTATAGAAGGCAATCCTGTGTAGCCCATTTCCTATCTGTGAGTCTCAATGCATATTTTATTTTAATAGTATACAAAATTAAATGTAGTTTTAAAAGAAATATATTTTTAAGAAATTGAATTATTTAAATTTCAATTAAAATTTTATTTCATTGTTTGCAATTATTCATCTAGGCCTGATCATTTTAAGACAGTTTTGATTAAACTTCCCAGGAAATTCCAGTAGGTAGCTGTGGTTGAGAATGCTGGACTAAAACAACACGTGAGAGAGAGACAAAAACAAATTAAAAAAAAAGTCACCTTTGAATCTTAAAGAGAAACTGGAAATATGTATACAGGTTTACTGTATCTGAGACATTTATTTATACCAATATGACAATTTTATGAATATTTCATAAGTTTTTTATGTCCATCACATATTGGTATAATGCATGGCACACAACATTAAAAGACACAACACACACAAAAAAGGTACCAATTGAGATGGATTAAAAAATTGAAAGAAAAGTTAAGGAATTTAAAGGAAGATTGCAGGTGATATTTTTGGTTGCCTGCTGGGAATGTACCTTATTAAACATAATTTTGAAAATATGTCTGGTGAATGAGAAAGGGACACATTTGAGAGTGTTTCTGGATAAAACATTAACTAGGTGAAAGCTGAATCAGCTTTTTAATTCAGAAATGTTGGAGTATGAGCTGACAGGAAAGTACATTAATATTTGATTGGTTAGTATGTACGACATTGAAACGTGGACTCCTATATCTATTTTGGATGGATTTGTGATAATGTGAAGAAATTTCAAATGTAAACATTCATTATTCAATTTGATTTATGGTTTTTGATTTATCACACAGCTGATATGTGAATGGTGCATTTTCAGATTCCAGAGATCTTGGGTGTTTCTGTTAATGTTGTGCTTTGAGTCAGTGGAAAGTACAAAGCACACTTAGGCTCCTGCCACATTTGGGAGATGGTGCATTAAGACCATCTAAGTCTCCCTCTTTGTATTATAATCATCCCAGAACAAAAGCTTACAAAATCATGCGAGTGGGAAAAAGTAAAATCCATTCCAGAAACTGAACCATGCTCAATCTGGGTAGCTTATTCCCCTGGACTGAATTTTTCTTGTAGTAAAGAGTGAAGTAGTGCTTGTGTTGTGGTTATATTCTCAAGAGTGTAACACTAGGAGCTTGCTGGCCTGGCCTCAGAAAGGCTTTCATCAACCTGGAAGGGTGGCAATGGTTGATGACACTTCAAGAGAGGGTGATTTACTTAGGAGTCCCACCTTGCAGGAGCCACACCCCTACTGGTAGGTAGGAGCTGCTTGGGAGAATATTAAGCGCTGCTGTGTTGAAAACCTACATTCTGATTCCCTACCCTTAAAGCATTCTTCCTTGAAAGTTAACATACTTTTCTTATATGATTTTTTTTAATGCCATAGAAAAGACATATTGTATAAACCTGTTAGGGTTAAAACTAAAATTAGAGAAAATCTTATAGAAAGTTACGGGATAAACTGTACACCATGTATACTTGTCTCCTCAAGCTTAAAAAATACATATCAGCAAGACATAGTATTTCTTTTCAAACCATAAAATAGGTTTTTACGATCACATCATAAACCTTCAGTATAGTAAGAATTAGAGCATGAAAAGAAGCAACATTTTTTTCCTCTTTATTTACTTAGAAATTGCATACCTAGGATCTTCAGCTCAGCACTCCCATAAATGGCTCCATATTTATTTTCAGCCAAACACTGATACATTCCAGCATCTGATTGATTCACATTGTGGATCATCAATACTCCATTAACCATCTCAACCCTACTCTGTAATGGAATAAAAAAAAAATAGATATAGCAAGTGAACAAATCATAGAGATTTTACAGTTACTCTCTCCTAGATCAAGACAGAAAAGCCTCTGATTAATGCAATTGAACATTATTTGACAACTTAGGAACACAAATCTTCTGTTCATTATTCTAATATAACATCTTATGTAAAATACAACTATTTCTCAGTCAGAAACCTAATTATTACTATATTTTCCTGTAGTTATGAGTTTTACTTTTAGTTATGTTTTTAAAATAAGCTGCTTTTGTTTGGTATACTAGTTAAGCTTATGAAATACAATCAGCTGATACTGCTTTTATTTGAATTCATTTTACAAAGGAGAAGCAGGAGTTCAAATGGTAGAAGAATCGAGACTGTATATACATGGGATCAAGGTTAAATACAGACCAGGTCATCACAAGAATCTCTTTACTACATTAATCCGGTCAGAAATTTGCCTTTTCTCTCACTTCCCAACACAGTAACACAAATCAAAAAACTGCCTTGCAACTGGATTCTGTATAGAACTATTGGTCAGAAAATGTAAACTGGTCAGATGAAACAATACAGGAAACAGAGGATTGAGCATGAGCAAACTGAGGTAAACTGAGGCCAAGAACACATTTGACAAGCAAATTTTAAATTTAAAATGCTGTTAAACAACCAGGTGTCTTATCTACTTAATGTCAAACAAATCATTCTTTTAATTTTAGTGAGCAGTGCTTTGATTACCTATCAACGAAGATGCCAAGAAATTTGACATCATTATAAAAATTAACCCATTCACTTAACAGACTATTATCTGCCAGTGGAATTCACTTTACTTGGATGTGACAGTTGAAAATATAACTAGCACAGATCCCATCTCAATGTTTACCTGATATCCCAGAGAACTAGAGAGAGACAGGCAATGAACCAGTATCTCAGGATTCCCACTCCCTCCCCCTCAGTTTTCCTTAACAGCTCTATTGTTCTTTTTATTTGTGTCTGTTTTTTTGTGTAACTGTGTTCTGTTTTGGACTAACTGGTTTTAGAATAAGGGAATATCGGAGCTCAATGGGACTGTGGGGGTGATCTGATCCAATCTCTTCATTTTACAAAAGAGCAAACCAAAGCCCAAAGAGGCAAATGTCAGACGAGATCCTTTGGTAATGACAGGACCTGGGCAGAAGCTGTGTTTGGAATTTCAAACTTTCTCTCTCTTTTGTCCATAAATAGTGAACTATTCCCTTTTTGTCCTCCTTCCTGGAAAGGCCACGACAAGGGAAAGAGCTGAAATTATAACAATTATTCTTATTTTAAATAGTAACCGATTTATTCTCAAATTCAGTAGGTATTAAGTTGTTTTGAGGACACGGGAAGGGGGAAGGGTAAGCTGGGATGAAGTGAGAGAGTGGCATGGACATATATACACTACCAAATGTAAAATAGATAGCTAGTGGGAAGCAGCTGCATAGCACAGGGAGATCAACTCGGTGCTTTGTGACCACCTAGAGGGGTGGGATAGGGAGGGTGGGAGGGAGACACAAGAAGGAGGAGATATGGGGATATATGTAAATGTATAGCTGATTCACTTTGTTATACAGCAGAAACTAACACACCATTGTAAAGCAATTATACTCCAATAAAGATGTTAAAAAATAAAAAGTAAAATAAAAGAATGCAATAGATTTACTAAAAATAAACTTTTCAATATGTAGCAGGATGTTGTGAAGAACGTGCCCAGGACACAGAAGACTAGGATTCTCTTTCAGTCTCACCTCTTACTAGATATATGATCTTGGGCAAGTCACTTTACTTCTTGGAGATAACTCCATCATCTGCAAAGTGACAGCAATAAACTAGATGATGTCTAAAAGTCTGCTGGAAATGGCAATACATCTATGATAATCATTGATATTTTTGAAAGAATTTATAGGATAGAATAATGTTTAAAGAAGTGATATATTACTCAAAAAAGTAATAAGGCAATTAAAATTAAAAGAAAATCTTGTTTATATATGTTATTTTTCTCATTCCAAACATAAGGGATACGTAAGAAATGGCTTTCAATAAGACTAAAGGAAGATAGCTTATCCTTTGTGAAATCCGTCTAAAATTACACTGGAACAGGCTAAGGTTACCAACAGTACCTGAAGCAAGAGGGGTACTCCATTCTTCAGCCAACGGTATGTGGGTCTGGGTTTTCCAGTAGCCTTACATTCCCATCGGAGAGGGCTCCCGCTGTCTAACTGAGTATCATTCAGTTTTGCTACCCAGTGTGGGTATGCTGTAAGAGTTTAGGCATTAAATAAGGGTGATTTCATTTCTCAAATACTTCACCAAGCTCAAAATTCATATGGAATATTCACAAATTCTTATGCATTAACTATTGGTGTTTGGAAGAAACACAGCATTACATTACACACAGCACTCTATTTCCTGTGTAAAAAAATATAGCAATGATAATGTTCTGATAATCTAAGTGAAGCAAATCTTGTTGTTTTACCCACTTTGCAGTAAGTGGCTAGACTCTCCCCATGGAGAGCACTGGAACTTGTTTAGTAAAGAAGGCTTAGAGGTATCACTTCTTCCAAATACTAAAGCAGCTTTAGCATGGATTGAAGTACTAAAACATGTCAGTTTATTGAATAACTGCTCTGCTTTTTCTTTTCTGATAGAACCTGAATAGCTTTGGGAAAATAATTTGTAAATTCAAATTTCATTTGCTATAAAATTGTTCTATATTTACTAGCATTCTAGTGCATTATAAATATGTATGTAAATATATAAGCTTTCAAAATTACAACAGAGAAAAATTTCTTTATCAGAAAGATGACAATGCAATTGTATGAAATCTGTAAGATATGGTTAAAGTGTCTTTCCTCCATTGTCAAATATTTTTTTAAGTTTGTACCTCTTAATCTCCCTCATCTATTTCTTTCATTCCTCCACCCTTCTTCCCTCTGGCAACCACCTGTTTGTTCTCTGTACCTATGACTCTGTTTCTGTTTTATGTCTGTTCATTTATTTTGTTTTTTGGATTCCACATATAAGTGAAATCATATGCTACTTGGCTTTCTATGATGTATTTCCCTTAGCATAATACCCTCTAGGTCTACCCTTGTTGTTGCAGTTGGCAAGATTTCATTCTTTTTTTTTAAGCTGAGTATTAGTCCATCTTTTCTATATATATATATATATATATATATATATATAAAATCTCACATCATTTTTATCCATTAATCTATAAATGAGTATTTAGATTGCTTCCATACCTTGGCTATTATAAATAATGCTGCAATAAACATAGGGGTGCATATTTATTTTCAAATTATTGTTTACATTTCTTTGAATAAATATCCAGGAGTGGAATTGTTGAATCATATGGTAGTTTTATTTTTTAATTTTTTGAGGAATCTCCATACCGTTTTCCACAGTGGCTACACCAATTTATATTCCCACCAACAGTGCATGAGGGTTCCCTTTTCTTCACATCTTTACCAACAATTATTTGTTGTTTTTTGATAATAGCCACTCTGACAGGTGTGAGGTGATGCTCATTGTTGGTTTGATTTGCATTTCCCCGATGACTAGAGATGTTGAACATCTTTTCATGTGCCTGTTGGCTATATGCATATCTTCTTTGAAAAAGTGTCTATTCAGGTCCTCTGCCTATTTTTTAACTGGGTTGTTTGTTTTTTTGATGTCGAATTGTATGAGTTCTTTGTACATTTTGGTTTATAACTCCTTATCAGATGTATCATTTGCAAATATCCTACTCAGTTGGCAACCTTTTTGATAGTTTCCTTTACTGTGCAAAGGCTTTTTAGTTTGATTTAGTTCTTTTTTTTTTTTTTTTGCGGTACACGGGCCTCTCACTGTTGTGGCCTCTCCTGTTACAGAGCACAGGCTCCGGACACACATGCTCAGCGGCCTTGACCATATACATGTGGGTTCACTTCTGGGCTCTCTATTCTGTTCCATTGATCTAGGTGTGTGTTTTTGTGCCAGTACTGTAGTGTTTTGATTACTGGAGCTTTGTAGTATAGTTTGAAATCAAGGATTGTGATACTGCCAGCTTGGTTCTTCTTTCTCAAGATTGCTTTTGCTGTTTGGGGTCTTTTGTGTTTTCATACAAATTTTAGAATTATTTGTTCTAGTTCTGTAAAAAATGCCTTTGATATTTTGATAGGGGTTGCATTGAATCTGTAGATTGCCTTGGGTAGTATGGTCATTTTAACAATATTAATTCTTTCAAACTTTGAGCATGTTATACTTTTCCATTTGTTTGTGTTATGTTCAATTTCTTTCATCAGTGTCTTATAATGTTCCACGTATAGGTCTTTTAAATCCTTAGTTAGATTTATTCCTAGGTGTTTGACTCTTTTTGATGTGATGGTAAATGGGATTGTTTTCATAATTTTTCTTTCTGAGAGTTTGCAGTTAGTTTTTACTTAGAAATGCAACAGATTTCTATATATTAATTTTGTATCTTGCAATTTTATTGAATTCATTGATGAGCTGTAATAGTTTTGGAGTGGTGTCTTTAGGATTTTATCTATAAAGTATCCTGTCTTTTGCAAAGTTTTACTTCTTTTCCAATTTGGATTTCTTTTTCTTGTCTGATTGCTGTGGCTAGGACTTCCAACACTATTTTGAATAAAAATGGCAAGAGTAGGCATCATTGTCCTGTTCCCGATCTGATAGAAAATACTTTTAGCTTTCCACATTGAGTATGGTGTTAGCTGTGGGATTGTCATATACAGCCTTTATCATGTTGAGGTATGTTCCCTCTACACCCACTTTGTTGAGTTTTCATCATAAATGCATGTTGAATTTTGTCAAAAGCTTTTTCTATTGAGATGATCATTTGAGTTTTATTGTTTAATTTGTTAAGGTGGTATATCATATTGATTGATTTGTGGATGTTGAACCATCCTTGCATCCTTGGGGTAAGTCCCAGTGGATCAGAGTGTATGATCCTTTTAATGTATTGTTGAATTCAATTTGCTAATTTTTTGTTGACGATATGTACACCTATGTTCATCAATGATATTAGCTTAAAATTTTGTGTATGTGTGTGATATCTTTGTCTGGTTTTGGTATCAGGGTGATATTGGCCTTGAAGAATGAATTCAGAAGCATTTCTTTCTCTGCAAATTTTTGGAATAGTTTGAGAAAGATAGATGTTAACTCTTCTTTAAATTTTTGATAGATTTCACATGTGAGGCCATCTGGTACTGGACTTTTGTTTTCTGGAAGCTTTCTTTTCTTTTTTATTTTTTAAATTGTTGATTCAATTTCATTACTGGAAATTTGTCTGTTCATATTTTCTATTTCTTCCTGATTCATTCTTAGGAGATTGGACATTTCCAGAAATTTATCTGTTTCTTCTACATTGTCCATTTTATTGGAATATAACTGTTTGTAGTAATCTCTTATGATCCTTTGTATTACTGTGGTGTTGGCTGTAACTTCTCTTTCATTTCTGATTTAATTTATATGGGATCCCTTTTTTCTTGATGAGTCTAGCTAAAGGTTTATCAACTTTGTTTATCTTTTCAAAATACCAGCTCTTAGTTTCATTGATTTTTAAAAATTGTTTTCTAGCCTCTATTTAATTTATTTCTGCCTCATTTGCTGTCTGGCCCTACCTAATACAGTGGCTGCTGACCTGCTGGAGTGAGTGCCTGGGTCCCAGCATGGCTGGCTTCATGGCCTGGTGACACAAGGCTGGCACTGACCACTGGTTGGTAGCTGGTTATGTGGCCCTGGGGGGTCCTCGGACTGGGGCCAGCCTGCTGATGGTAGAGGCTGGGTCCTGACCCAGCTGGCTGCCAGACCACTGGTGGGTGGGATATCCCTTAAAGTACAAATTCTCTGGAATGCTTTCCTGAATCATCCCAGTAGAATGCAGTGGACCCTGTGCTCCCATAGTCCTTTGCACATGCTTTCATCACAGCAGATAGCATGCTCTGCCTTATGTGGGGCTTGCTTTTCATCTGATCTAGTGGACCAAGAGCTCCTTCAAATCTCTATTACTAGCATGTAGTGCAGTAATAGCCACTAAATAAACATTAGTTGAATTAATGAGTGAATGAACAAAATGTGCATGGCATAGTCAAGTTGGTTGGGGTGCTCAATTTCTAAAGGAGTTGTTACAAATAAGAAAAGGAAAACTGGTTGAATTCAGATATTAATATTTCAAAATACTTTTTAAATTCCCTGTGAAGAACATTCAGTTTTTTAGAAGAACTGACCTTGAGATACAGTGACAGTTATAGCTGCTGGCTGATTCAGTTGAATATGAAATTTGTTTAATTTCATATTGGAAACATCTGTATTTGCTTGTATCAGTGCTCTGCATTATAGTTTTCCTCTGTTTTTTAGTGCCCTCATCTGAGAAATACGAGTATTATCACTTACCCTTTATGTATAATGTACATTATAAAAGCAAATATGAAAAGTAGTAAATATGAAAAGTACAATTTGTGATTCATAGAAGTAAAGATGATATTGTACATATTTTTGAAGTAGATTTTCCCAATTTTACACATAACTTGTTATCTCTGAAAGTTTTGGACAATATAAACACTTGTAGGCTGTGAAGTTCATTTATTATACAGATGCATTAATTTAGAGTAGGGGCAGCAAATTTTGCCTGTAAAGGATGAGATAGCAAATATTTGAGGCTTTGCAAGTCAGCTGATCTCAGTCTCAATTACTTAATTCTGCCTTATCAGTGCAAAAGCTGACCTAGGCAATATGTAAACAAAGGGGTGAGGCTGTGTCCCAATAAATTTACAAGGAAAAAAGACAAGTAGGATTTGGTTCATGGGCATTAATTGTGACTTCTGATTCAGGCCAAGGGCAGAATAAGTTAATAAAGGTTACAAGATTTGTAACTTAGAGGATGGCTTTGGTGCTGGGAACGTATCTCATTTTTAAGGTTATCAATTCTTTATGTTGTACAAAGAACCTTATAATTTCAATTCATTTTTAATTTAAAGCAGTTCTGTGTATAGGGTAATTTTACCTGATGCTTTGCCATGTAAAAGAAACATGATTATAAATTATTACTCATGTTCTAATGTAGCTAACAAGCAATATTTAGTTCAAATTAGTTTGTATTTTCAGTTTGACTCTTGGGACTAGAGCATCCATTTTTGCTGAAAACACTTACTGTATACTTGTAATTGTCCACGAAAGGAAGTTTTTCCACGTGAGTTTTCAGCTCGGCATTCATATATGCCTGCATCGTCCAGCTGCACATTGGGTATTTCCAGTATTGCCTGAGATTTACGCAGACGTGCTTTACCAGGAATATAACCATTAACCTTCATCCATGTGATTGTTGGAACTGGGCTACAATAAGGAAGGAAAATACCATTAATACACTTTCCACTATTAAGAACATAGATTCTGTTATCTGGTAATTTAAGCACTTAATAGGCTGAGTGCGATAAAGTGTCATCACAATTAAGGACGGTGTGCTGGTTGATGTACTTCACTTTCCATGTGGATCGTCTGGTAAGTAGTTAGATTACACGGAGGATAGTTTCCTTTTCTTTCGTATTTCAGGAAAGCAATTCAGAGACTCTATTTTACATATATATATATTACATACATATATATATTCATATATATATTATACTTTATTTTTGTAACTTTGTAAATTTGTTTAAATGGCAAAAGTAACTTGGATAAATTACAAAATAATATATGCTTATTACAAATGTTGAACAAAAGAGTCAGGAAAAGTGAATTAAGAACTTTTTTGGCTCCCACCCCTTCAAGTATCTCCTTTCTGCAAAAAGAAATACAGTTAGCAAGTAATTTCCCACCTTGTCGCAGTGATGCATATATAAACACATATGATGAGTTATTTTATTAATAAAATATCAAATCCAAGAGCAACTCCTGACTTATTCTGGCTAATAGCTGCATATTATTCCCTTGTATAGATGTATCAGAATTTAATCAACCATCCCCTATACTTAGACATTCAGCATAGTCCCAACCTTTTTCCTTTTTTTTTTTTTTGCTACTAAGAAATAATATTTCTATAAGCAACCTTGTACATATATCATATACCATTGCTTTTCAGTTTCTACAACATTCACAAAAGTGGAATTGATAGATCAAAGGGCGTGCACATTTTTAATTTTAATAAGTACTGCCAGATTGTTTTCCAATAATATAGTAGCAGTTTCCACACGTATAAGTAATATATGAGACTGTTTTCCCATATCTTTGCCACCGCATTATGTGATCAATCTGTTTAATTTTTGTCAGCATTGAAAGGTTAAAAGTGGCATTCTGTTAAAATTTCTCTGGACTCTAAGAAAGTTGAACATCTTTTCATAATTATATTGACTGTTTGAATCTGCTTTTCTGTGAATTGTTTGCTTATATTATTTTGCAATTATTTCTTTCACTTTTCTATTTGCCTGTTTGCATTGTTTAATTTCTTAGAGTTCTTTGTGTATTAGGGCTATTATGACTTTGTTTCTCAGAAAAATTCTTTCTCAGTGTATTGATAGTTTATTATGGTATCTGTGATACAAGTTTATAAATATTTTTGGGAGAAACAAACATATTTGTAGTTTCCTTCATAACTTCTGAATTTTTGTTTTCTTGTAAAATTATCTGTAAACCCAAGTTTATGTCCATATTTCCTTCAGCGTTTCTGGTAGCATTTTGTAAAAATTATTTTTTAGCAGTTGGATCTTTAATCCATCTGGACTATATTCATGTTTTTGATGTGAAATAGGAAGTGCAACTAATTATTTTAGCACCCTTAAAACTCCTTTTCCGACAATTTTTGGAATGTTGCCTTTGTTATATAATTGGTTCTCACATGCTTAAATCTTTTTGGGCTTCACAGTTCTGTTCCACTGTTTTATTTATTACTATCTACATTTAATGTACTTTATGCTCTGGACCCAGTCTGCTTTTTCAGTTCGATTTCTCACTACTTCCTTCCATATCTCCTGACCCAGAAACACAACTTTGTGTGTTCCCAGTCATATCTGTTAAAATGCTACTAATTCTTTGAGACCCATTCTAAATGCTTCCTCTTCAGTAAAGTCTTCCCTTATTTGTGCAGTCGGCTGGGATTTTTTTTCTTTTAAACATCAAAGTGCTTTGTGTATACTACTTGGATGTTTTGTAACATTTTACGATGGATTATAATCGCTAAATGTAGGATATTTTCCAATAATTTTCCTGACTGGAGCAATAGCAATATTCACTATTATAAACAATGTTATGATAAACACCCTGTTTATTTTTTAACACTTTTCTTAATTGTTTCTTAGGAATAAAATATAGACTTGAAATTGCTGTACTAGAGTTGACAATTTTTGCTTCAATATCCAGGAAAACTGAACCTTCCATTTTCAAATAACACTTACATTGGCCTGATATATCACTCTTTTAATGTGTACAAGAATGGATTTGATATATTTTTAAATTTAAGATTTTTGCATCTATATTCAAAGGTGAGATTGTCTGTACTCATTAGGTTTCTTGGTTTGCATGTGTGCATATTTGTTAGTGAGTTGGTGGTTGCTTTGTTTACAAGTTAGCATTGACAGATTTGGTATCATAGTGATGGGTGATAGCTTGGTAAACATGCCAGAACATTCCTATCTCCTATTCTGATAGCTTAAATAGTAGAGAAATTATATGTTCCTTAGAACACTGATAGGACTCACAAAAATTCACCTGCACCTGACAACCATCAGCAGAGTTAGGTTGTTGAAAGTGTTTTCAATTTCTTCCATGTTTTCTTTAATTATTTGTATATAAATTTTTGCTTGTGTCAACTTTGGTGATTCATGTTTCCCTAGAAAGTCAAGTATTTCATCCATAATTACAATGTTTTAGCAGTGAGTTATATAAATGCCAATTGTTTAAAGGTTTAAAAAAATTCTTTCATCATAAGTGGTCACATGTTTTAGTAGTAGTTAAGCCTATATTCTACATCCAGACTTCCCAGGATAAATACAGCTCTGCAACTACAAGTTTTTTTTTTTTTAAATAGATCTTTACTGGAGTATAATTGCTTCACAATACTGTGTTAGTTTCTGTTGCACAACAAAGTGAATCAGCCATATGCATACTCATGTCCCCATATCCCTTCCCTCTTGAGCCTCCCTCCCATCCTCCCTATCCCAACCCCTACGTCATGGAAAAGCACCGAGCTGATATCCCTGTGTTATGCTGCTGCTTCCCAGTAGCTAACTATTTTACATTCGATAGTGTTTATATGTTGATGCTACTCTCACTTCATCCCAGCTTCACCCTCCCACCCCATGTCATCAAGCCCATTCTCTATGTCTACCTCTTTATTCCTGGCCTGCAACTAGGTTCATCAGTACCATTTTTTTTTTGATTCCATATATGTGTGTTAGCATACAGTATTTGCTTTTCTCTTTCTGACTTACTTTACTCTGTATGACAGACTCTAGGTCCATCCACCTCACTACAAATTACTCAATTTCATTTCTTTTTACAGCTGAGTAATATTCCATTGTATATATGTGCCACATCTTCTTTATCCATTCATCTGTCAATGGACATTTAGGTTGGCTCCATGTCCTGGCTATTGTAAATAGTGTTGCAATGAACATTGTGGTGCATACCTCTTTTAGAATTATGGTTTTCTCAGGGTATATGCCAAGTAGTGGGATTTCTGGGTCATATGGTAGTTCTAGTTTTAGTTTTTTAAGGAACCTCCATACTGTTTTCCATCATGGTTGTATCAATTTACATTCCCACCAACAGTGTAGGAGGGTTCCCTTTTCACCATTCCCTTTCCAGCATTTATTATTTCTAGCTTTTTTGATAATGGCCATTCTGACCAGTGTGAGGTGATACCTCATTGTAGTTTGATTTGCATGCAACTACAAGTTTTTTAATATCTAATTTCATTTCTTCAGTTACCCAAAATGTAAAATATGGTAGAAATAATAATACGTAGTTCAGAGGGTAATTATAAACATTTAATGATTTAAAGTACTACCTGGCACAGAGCAAGTAGGTGAAAAAAAAAATGTTTGCAATAATATGGTGATAATATTTGTATCTTTTTTTAAAATTTGTATTTACAATTTTAATGGTTTGAGTATGTGCTTTCTCAATCTCCCCCTCCCCTTTTTAGCATTCTGTGTTGGTTAGGGTCACGATATACCAGGGAATACAATAAAATTCAAACACAAAGAATGCTATGTAACCTTAAGAAAGTTATCTAAGTTCTATGATCTGGTTTCCCCAACTGTAAAATGAGGGTATTTATTTGTTCTTTCAGAATGCAAATATCTTGAGGGCAGAGACATCATTTCTCTTGTTCAGCACTATGTCCACAGTGTCTCATAGAGTGCTGGGCACATAGTTGGTACTTAATAAATGTTTATGAAGTAAATGAATGAATAAGTTTCATAACATGACTTTGAGCATTAAGTGAGCTAAGTTCTTATAAACTGCTTAGCAAAATACATTGTAAGTAGTGAGTACCCAATAAATGTTGCTGACAATGATCAGTTTTGTCAAATGTTTGCCTCTTTTACTGGTCTTTAAAAAAACATTTTGAATTTTTAAGTTTTTGGTGTGTGTTTTAGAGTTTCTATTTTTTATTTCCTTATTCTTGTCTCTTGATTAGCACATTTATTATTGTACTCTAATTTTTTTAGCTGGAGGTGTGATATAGTTATTTTTTATGGTTAATAATAAAAGTATGACTGCTTTTACCTCTGATATCAGAGGTA
Source organism: Pseudorca crassidens (assembly GCF_039906515.1). Lineage (NCBI taxonomy): Eukaryota > Metazoa > Chordata > Mammalia > Artiodactyla > Delphinidae > Pseudorca > Pseudorca crassidens. Next base: position 76,456,033 of record NC_090304.1, on the reverse strand, counting down.
ACCACATGCCATATATTTTGACATGTAGAGATTGTGACTTGTAGTTTCTGCTTTTTGGAACTTGTTAAATTAAGCTTTGTAGCTAAATACAGAATGAATTATTGTGAAAGTTATATGTCCTTTGGAAAAAGAAGGTATATTTTATTTTTGATAAATGTTTTAAAATTAGCTTTTAGATAGCTTTTGTTAATTGTTTAATTCAAATATTATTTATTGAACAATTTTCAATGAAGTTATTAGTACATGGAATTGAGTGGAAGCAAACAAGTCAGAAGCCAATTAGATTTTGAGATGACTTCATTGCCAAAGAAACCAAGTGTCTCAGTTTAAAGCAGCAACAAATCTTCGAGCATTTAAGCCTTAAAACAAAATTTAAGCTTCCAAATGTAGATCAACAGGAATTTGAGTTACAAAATCTGTACAGCCCCCAAGGAGGGTATACTCCTCAATACACATTTCAACTGTGGCCATGAAATAAAACAAAAAAGTTGTCAGAGAGGGAAGTCAAGATACCCTGGAGGATAGACAAGGTAATTTCTTACAAAGAGTAATATCAGTGTCTAATTAAGAACTCTCTCATTCCTCCCACACACACAAGAGAGAAAAGCTTTACAATGAATGATCTTACAGGAGAATTTCATATTTGTGATAGAGCAGTGAGTAGTTTGGGGCTCCTGTTCATCTCTTTTCTGAGTGGAATTTTTTTTTCTGTGGATAATGAACTTATCTTTTAAGTACATATGTTACAGAATCAAGATGATCCATATCTAGACCTGATGGAGATCTGGAAATCTTGGACTTGACTGGATGCAGAGGCCAGATGAGATTTGGTTTGTCTCCCTTGGGAAAAGGAACGAGTGCATTCAATGTGTTGGAAGAACCAAAATATTCTTCAGAAGAATAGATTAACTAAGTGTTCAACAACCACATTTTCCTTTTTCTCTGGACACATAATTACGCCTCATTTTTCCAGCATCCCTTAGGTAGAGGCATGGGATTGAGTTCTGGTCAATAGAATACGGAAAGAACAATGTACCAAATGTGATCCAGGAACGAAATTTCCACATGATCCTCCATTTTCAGTTTTCCTGGGTCTGCTGGATAGATGTTAATGTCAATGATAACTCTTGCAGAAATAGGTATATATAAAATGCTTTTATGTCTTTGTTGTAGGGAGGAATTAACTTTTAAAGCAATATATAAAACATTGCTACCCATAAAAATATTTATACATTTGACTGTGTTAATATTAACAATTTCTTTTTATTAAAAGAACACAACTGTGGAGGAGTTACTTGCCACACAAATAACTGACAAAGCCTACAGATTAAATAAAGAACTCTTACAAATGTATAAGAAAACAACTCATAAAAATGAGAAAAAGACAAAAGAAAAAAACATGAATTATCAAGAAACATATGACAGCACATTGAATCTCATTAATAATCAGGGAAATGCAAATTTAGATTACAATGAAATTTTATTTCATGCCTAACAGATTTGCAAAATGTAGTACTTTGAAAAACCTGGTAATTGTAGACATGGATGTCAATCAATAAGAAGTCTTATACACATGGTAGGGTTTTATATTTGTACAACAACTTTGGAAAACTATTGGAATCATCTTACAAGTGAGAATAATTACATATTCTATGATCTGGAAGATCACTAATGAGATGGAATGGAATTACTAATTACAATCCCCAGAGAAACTCTTGCACACGTCCACAAAGAATAATGTACACTATTTTTTATAGTGGCATTTAAAAATAAACCTTTTTATAAGATATAATTTACCAAAAATAAAATAAATCTATTTAAATGTACAGTTTGAAGAGTCTTGACAAACGTACATGCCTATTCAACCATCACCTTAATTAGGTTAACAGGATGTAGAATATTTCTTTCACCCCCAGAAGTTTCCTTATGCCCCTTCCCTATCACCCTCACCCTTGTCCCAGGTGATCAATTATCTGACTTCCATAATTTAAGATTACTTTGTCTTTTTTAGTCTGTAACGTAAATTGAATTATACAGTCTGTACCCTTTTTAGTCTGGCTTTTTCTCTCAACATAAGATTTGTGAGATTAATCTATGTTGTTGTGCGGATCAATAGGTCATTTCTTTTAATGGTTGAGTAGTATTTTAATACATGGATAAGCCACAATTTGTTTACCCAGTCTTGACTATTGGACATTTGGGTTGTTTTCAGTTTTAAGTGATTATGAATAAAAACGCTTTGTACATTCATGTACAAGTTTTTGGTGGATACATTTTTATGTCTCTTGGGTAAGTAACTAGGAGTACAATTTCTATGTTATATGATAAGGTAAATGTTTAACTGTATAAAAAACTGCCAGACTATTTGCCATAATAACTATATAATTTTATACTTCCACCAGAAATGTATAAAATTTCCAGCTGTTTTACATCCTTGAAAAATACTAGGTATTGTCAATCTTTTAAATTTTATTCAATATGAATATCCACATGTTGCAGTACTATTTGCTCGAAATAGTACTCTTTCCCCATTGAATTACTTGGCATTTTTGTGACAAACTAATCTTATATGTGTGGGTCTATTTATGGACTCTCTTCTGTTCCCTTAATCTGTAAACCTGTCTTATGCCAGTTCCTCACTTTCCTGATTACTACTGCTTTTAGAGAAAATCTTGAAATCAAGTGTGTTAAGACTTTTATGTTCATTCTTTTTTTTACCAAATTATTATGGCTATTCTATATTCTTTGAATTTTAATGTAAATTTTAAAAGTAGCTTGCTAATTTAAGTTTCCTGGGATTTTGACTGAATTATGTTGAATTCATATGTCAGTTTGGGAAGACTGACATCTGAACACTACTGAGTGTTGTAATCCATAAACATGGTATATCTCTTCAGTTATTTAGATATTCTTTCATTTCTCTCAGCAATATTATGTGATTTCTCAGTGTACAAGTCATGTGTATATTTTGTATAGTTTACCCCTAAATATTAACTTTAGTACTTTTTGGTAGATTCTCAACAAAGTACACATACATATCTACAGCATCTGCAGAGACTGTTTTACTTCTTCCTTTCCTGTCTCTAAGACATTTTATTTCTTTTTATGGTTTATTTTACTATCTAGGATCCATTCCCATTAAATGTTGGACATAAGTAGTAAGAGAAAAAAAGAAAGGGGGATATTTTAGTTTTTACCACTTAGTATGATGTTGAATACATACATATATATATATATATATATATATATATATATATATATATTTAGATACCCTTTTTCTGGCTGAGGAATCTTCTCTTTAATTCTACATTGTTAAGCATTTCATTAAGTATGTTGAATTTTGTCATATGCTTTTTCTGCACTAACAAACATGAATGTAAGATTATTCTCTTTTGTTTTATTCATGTGACAAGTTGCATTAATTGATTTTTAAATTTATTTATTTATTTATGGCTGCATTGGGTCTTCATTGCTGCGTGTAGGTTTTCTCTAGTTGTGGCGAGCAGGGGCTACTCGTCATTGTGATGCATGGGCTTCTCATTGCGGTGGCTCCTCTTGTTGCGGAGCACGGGCTCTAGGCACACGGGCTTCAGTAGTTGTGGCTCACGGGCTCTAGAGCACAGGCTGCTAGCTGTGGCACACAGGCTTAGTTGCTCCACGACATGTGGGATCTTCCCAGACCAGGGCTCGAACCCATGTCCCCTACATTGGCAGGCGGATTCTTTACCACTGCACCACCAAAGAAGCTCACATTAATTGATTCTTAAAAGTTAAACCATTTCTGTATTCCTGAGGTAAACTTCACTTGGCCATGTGGTATCATTTCTTCCTTATGTGCCTGACAAAATACATCAGTGAAGCTATCCTATTCTAAAGTTTTTGCAGTGGGGAGGTTTTTAATTACAAATTCAATTTCATTAATAGATATGGGATAATTCAGTTTTTTCTATTTCTTCTTTTGCCAATTATGCAAATTATGTCCTTTAAGGAGTTTATTTAGTTTAATTGTAAAATTAAATGTTAAACATTCCCTTCCTGTCATTTAATGCTTTAGAGTAGAGATATAGTGAAGTTTCCTCTTTCCTACTTGATATTGATAATTTGAATTTTATCTCTTCTTTTTTATGTTTATCAATTATATTGATATTTCAATATATTGATATTTCATTTTTTCCCATTGTCTGTCCATATTCAATTTCATTGATATCTGCTATTTAATCTTTCTTTCCTTGTATTAACTTTGATTTTAAAGTGATTGACATTTCTAATTGTTTAAGGTGGAAGTTTAGACCATTGATTTTCAAATTTTCCCTTTTTTAAACATATAAATTTACACTTAAGCATTACCTTAACTATATCACACATTGTGTTTTCATTATTATTCAGTTCAAAATATTTCTAATTTCCCCCATGATTTCTTCTTTGACAATTTGGTTATTTAGTTGTGTTTTCTTGAATTTCCAAATATTTTAGTGACTTTTCAAGTATACTTTTGTTATAGATGTACAGTTTAATTTTGTTTCAGTTAAAGATTCCACATATACACGATATCATATGATATTTGTCTTCTGTGTCTGATTTACTTCATTCAGTGTGACATGATATCATATGTGGAATCTAAAAAAAAAAGGGTGCAAATGAACTTATTTACAAAACAGAAGTATTGTCACAGATGTAGAAAACAAACTTATGGTTACCACAGGATAAGCAGGGGAAGGATAAATTGGGAGACTGGGGCTGACATAAACATACTACTATATACAAAGTAGATAACTAATAAGAACCTACTGTATAGCACAGGGAACTCTACTCAATACTCTGTAATAGCCTATGGGGAAAAGAATCTAAATAAAGAGTGTATATATGTAAACGTATAACTGATTCACTTTGCGGTACACCTGAAACTAACACAAAATTGTAAATCAAATATATTCCAATAAAATTTTTTTAAAAAAGAATATACTCTCTAAATTTTCAGTCCTGTAATAAGGAGTGATACTTCTTTTATGGCCTACCATATAGTTAATCTTTGTGAATGTTCCATGAGTAGATTTTTTAAGTGTGTTCTGTAGTTAGTGGCTGTAGTGTTCTTTAAATATAAGTTATGTCAAGTTGGTTAATAATTGTATTCAAGTCTTCCGTACTTTACTGATTTTCTGTCTTTTTGTTCTTGTAATTGATAAATTACTGGAGAAGAATGTTACTTTATTGATTTTCCATCCTGCTATTCTTGTAATTTATAAGTTACTAGAGAAGAGTGTTAAAATTTCCAATTATAATTGAGGATTTGTCAATTTCTTCTTTAATATCAAATTTTCCTTCTTATATTTTAAAGCTTTGTTATTAGGTGCATATACATTTTAGATTTCTAATATCGTCTTGAGAAATTAATCTTTTATTATTATGAAGAGCCTATCTTCATATTAGGTAACATTCCTTGTGCTAAAGTATACTACCTGATATTAAGATAGTAACTTTAACTTTCTTATGAGTAATGTTTATATCTTTTTTATCCTCTTGCTTTCAACATATATACTCTTGATAGATGATAGATAGATAGATAGATAGATAGATAGATAGATAGATAGATAGATAGATAGATGATAGACATAAACACACATTTAAAATGGGATTCTTGCAGATAGTATATTATAGTATTATAGGGTCTTGTTTTTTCATCCAGTTTGACAATGTCCACCTTTGGTGTGTGTTAGTGAATTTACATTTAAAACAGTTATCTATGGTTGGGTTTGAAGTCTAGTTTTCTTTCTACTTCATCAGTTCTTTGTTCCTTTTTTGACCTCTTTCTTTTCCTTATTTTCCTTTAATTACTTATTATTATTTATTATTTCATTAAGCCTCTCTATTGATTCATTAGCTATAGCACTTTGTTCTTTTTATGTATGTATTGCTGTTCTAAAGCTTGGAATATGTATCTGACAATATTATGCTCACTTGTTTCCCTTCCCATATTTTGTGCTATTTTTATCATATACATTATTTCTACATACTTTATAAACCATCCACCACGTTGTTATTATTTTTACTTTAGAGAAAAAAGTAGAAATTAGAAATTTTAGAAATTAAAAAGAGGAAATATATTTTCTATTTACACACATTAAAAAAAAAAAGTGATTTCTAGCTTTTCATTCATTTGTGGGGATTGGAGTTTCCAAATAATATTAGTTTTCCTTCAGCTTAAAAAAATGTTCTTTAGCATTTCTTATAATGCTGTCTACTATAACAAGTTATTCAGGATTTGTCTTTTTGTTTGTTTTGTTTTGTTTTTTCTTGACCATGGTTTTATTTTGCTTTCATGTTGGAAGAATATTTTCACTGGAAAAATAATTCTGGATAGACTATCTTTAAATTTTTTCTTTTAATAATTTTTTAGCAATTAGATTATGGTGTGCCTTATACTGCTTGCATTTCATTGAGCTTTGGATATTTGTGGAGTTATGTTTTTCAATAATGTGATAACTTTTGACTATAATCTTCAAATATTTTTATGCCTATCCCTATCTTCTGGGACTAAACTTCCATATATATTAGATAACTTAATGATTGCTCCATAGATCTCTTAGGCATAATTCAATAGTTTTTCTCTATATATTTTATATAGTTTCTATTGCTCTATCTTCAAGTTCACTCATTTATTCTTCTGCAGTGTCTAACCTGATATTAAGCCAAACAAGTAAATTTTTTAATTTAGTCATTAATATATTTGTAAGAGCTGTTTTAAAATGTTCTTTGTAAATGTATAATACCTGATATTTCTCTGTGTTTTTTGACTGATTTTCTCCTGTTTATAGTTCATTTTTTTGCTTCTTCATATTTCTAGCAATATTTGTTACATCCTATACATTGTCAGGTGCCTGATTTTTTAAATTTGTTCCTTAACAATTGGTAGATTTTGTTCTGACATGCAAACTTACTTGTAGCTCAGCTTAATCCTTATGAGGATTGTTTGTAATCTTTGTGAGGATGTGTTCAGAGTAGTCTTTACTTTAGGACTAGGTTAACCTTTGTCCTAAGGTCTGGTCTTTTTTAGGTTCTCTGGTGAATTAACCATTTGTTCATAAAATTTTATCACTTTGATTGGTTGGGGTTTTCATTTCTTTTGACTCTGTGCAATGTCCAGTATTTTTTCAGCTTCCTGGTGGTTTTTCTTCTCCAGTAATTTTTCTTAGGGTGTGAAGTTTCACTTTATACATACACTGCTTATTATTTGGTCAAGTACTCAATGATATCCCAATGTAGATTTGAACAAATCATCCTCTGTGTTGCTTTCCCTTTCTGTTATTCTGCCTTATAAATTTCAGTCACCTCAGCCTCTCTGCTACCCTTTCTCTGTCTTTTCAGCTCACTGAGACTGTTGTGCTCTTCTTGGGTTCTTCATCCCTAGGTCAGTTTGTGGTAAATGCTTCCTGGCAGAAAGCTGGAATGATACACATTAGTTTTCTATTTATTAAACAAAGTAAATAAACTACACATACCCTCAAAAAAGGTTGTGGAAACAAAAGGAAGACATGAATGATTACATATATTATAATATGAATTTAGCAATATTTTAAAATTAAGAAAAATTAAGAATATTTTGATATATATCCACATGTTATAAGATAATTTTGTTAAAGCTAATCACAAGGATGATAAACAAATACTTCAGGCTGTTGGTTCCTCATAGGGAAAGGCAGGTGAGATTGATGAAGACCACACAATGACTTTAAGATTATTGTTACTCTTGGTACTGTTTTGATTCTTATGTTCGTTGCAGGGTTCTTAAGAATTCTTTTATATTAAAGATATGTTATATTAAAATGTATAGATCAAAAGTGACTGATAATTTTATTTCTCACTCATGTATTCTCAGACATAATTGTCATCCTTTTCCAAATAAAAATGTGTTGGATAAATAAACCTACTTTAACATCTAATTTTCTTTTTCTATTCATTTTATTATCATCAGGTTCTATAATCACTATTTGCTTATGTGATGGCATTTCTAGTACAGCTCTTTTTTTTTTTAATAATAGATGTATATCTAAAAGAATTTACATGAAGTCATTCATATTTTCCTACCAATCTATATGGTAATATAGAATTTCAAATCGATCTTGGAGGTCAATTCATTTCTGACACTTTAAGTTTCTTCATCTCTACATTTACTACCAGTTATATAATCTACACATAAATAATTTAATGCAGTAGAGAAGTACCACTGAAAAGAAAGCTTGGTTCTTTCATATGAGAATATTCCCTTCTTGATATTATTTTCTTACATCAAGATTTCTATATTTCCTCCTCAGTAAAATACAAAATTACTGAACTAAACACTTATCTTGCATGACATATTTTTTCTGTCTCTAATCTTTACATCATTTCTAGCTTAGTTTGTGTTTGGGCCTTAATAAATGGAATTATAGCTGACCCTTAATTATTTATAGGTGACCCTTAATTATTTATAGCTGACCCTTAATTATTTATCTAAGAATATACTACCTCAAATAGTAATGGCCAAAGTTAAAATTGCCATTCTCTACTTTCTTAAGTTTTTAATGCCTTAATTTTCAGTAGTATATTCATAGACTTTCTGACTCTTGTTTGAATCATTCTAGCTACTTTATTTTGTAACAAAATCTTAATTCCTATGCAGCATCTCTTTCAATCTGCCAGGGAAAGAACTCAGCATTAATAGACAAAAAATGTGAGATGTAAGGCAAGGCTGTGGGATAGTGATGAGTAGTTTCACGTTGAGATTGAAGGGGATGTGAGAAAACACTTCTGAAAGTAGGAAGAAAAAAATGCACTTTGATGGCATAAGAAGGAAGATCTAGGAAGGAAAAAATAAAGAGAACTTCAGTATTAAGAGTGATTATGGTCAAAGTTTCAAGAGTTTCAAGTGTGTTCATTAACTCCTTCAATAAATTTTTTCCTAGTTCTTACTGCATACCAGAACTATATTAGAAGTGAAGATTAATGAAATAACTGATAGAATGCATTAGGGAATTTCTAACAATTATAAAGGCCAAAAAATGAACTAAATGATTGAAATACAAAAGGAGATGGTGTTAAGAGAACATAGTCAAGAAGACTGTTTATATTAGACTGGAAAGTGAGGGAATGTAGTCCAGAAGAGATGAAACATGAGGTGAGCTTTGAGGGTTAGGAAAATTTATCTAGGCAGCAAAAGTATGTTCCTGGCAGTGAAATCCATGTGCATAAACACAGAAAAGCAGGAGATAGCATGTCAGATTGATGGAACATCACATAATGTAATGTATGTTACACTGCATGATGTGTGCAGGAAAGTGCTGGTAAGTTTATGAAAAGTGCATGTTTTCCCTTCAAAAACAAAGATATATTCAATAAATTTTCAATGCTCTTTACTTCCTTTTTTACTTTCTTATATTCTCAAGATTAGTATTCTAAAATTTTTGCCTGCAAGTTGTTAGAAGCTTTGGAAAGTAAAAATTTCAAAAAGTATGCGTGGAGTGGCTGAAGACTTAATTGGAAAGATTTCTGTATGCAATGATATGCACAAGCTATTATTAAATGAAATAGTGATCCTGAGCCTAGTAGCAGTTCTAACTTTTTACAGGCATTTTGGACAGCTCATATTTATTTATGTTGTTCATGACACCTTAGGGAAAATAATTTTTGCTGTTTTCAAATGACTTCTTTATAATTAAGTATGTTTCATTCATTTTTCTTTGTAGGTACATAGGATTTTTTAAATATCTGAGAATATGGTAAAATTTGAATCTACTTAATATTATAATATTATTCAAAGAAAATTTCTTTTCAATAATAACCTGAAGTGGGGTTTTTGCTTAAAAAGAGGACTTATTTTAGCTACACTAAGAAAATGAGTAGAAATGTCAGCTTTGATGGTAAGGCAGAGACAGTTATATTTTTCCTTGTTTTAGACTGTTGAACTTATATCTGTTCAACTATACATTTTATTTTCATGTAGAATAAGCAACGCAACTTAAAGAAGGTAAAGGAGCTTTTTCTTACTAATATTGTACTGAGAATGGCACTATTCATTTGGCTCAAAAATACCCCTGCTAACAACAGTAAAAGATTGTGAAGCTACGTTGAAATTCTGACACATGCTTTTTGTTACGTGCTGTCAAAGTGACAAGATAAAAAGTGCCTCCAAATGTAGATCTAGAAAGTAAGGAAAGTGTTGGATGAACTTTAGCCATTGTTGAATTCATTAAAGATATTTTTTTAAAGATCATTTTTATACATATGATAAGGTAGTGTGTGGAATCTGTCAAGGCAGAAGGAATACTTAGCTGTAAAGATTTAATGATTTCAAAGGAAAGTACTCCCCAACTGCAAATCACCATACATAGACAAACTGTAGGTATATCTAATGGAGCTTCCTATTTTCCTTGCATAAGTCACAAGTGAGATATGAATTTTACATCTGATTTGAAAATATACACAGTTATGGCTCCTTTGTGACTTGCACAGAAAAGAAGGAAACATTGTATAGCTTTGATAGAAACTGAAAAAACTAAGTTTTGTAATTTTTCTCTAAGAAAGCACATAAAAAGCCATCATTAAAAAAAAAAAAGGTATTGAGCTAAAGTACTTTTTTCTTTTATGATCCTGTAACTCAAAAAAAAAAAAAAATAAAGCTCAACTGCTAGTGTAGGTGATCACTACTAGCTACATAATATGCAAAATCTTTGAAGGCAGAAGTTTTCTATGTAAAAGTTCAGAAACTTTCAGCAACAGTGAGCATGATGCCCAGATCTTTCTTGAGAGGGTTTCACCTTTGAGGCAAGAAACAAGTGTCACAGTCACCAACAATTGGACTAGTTAGCATTTAAGGAGGATAAATTAATTGCATCTAACTTACATATAAACTTTAGATCTGTTTGCTTTCTGATTCTTGACTAACGTATTGACTCATAGCCTTTTTCCGCTTAGGAACTGAGAGTCATAGTTCAGAATATGTCTATCTTAGGCAAGTAATCAAGTTTGGGTAAAGAATCTTGGTAGTCTCTGTGAGGTTATGGTCCGGCATGGTCTTTATATTGGGTTGGCCAAAAACTTCTTTTGGGTTTTTCCACAGATGTAATGGAAAAACCCGAACGAACTATTTGGCCAGCCCAACATTTTTATCACTGTTTTATAAAACTTACTACTTTTCTTTCCTTTAAAGAAAGTAATGTAACAGTGAATTCTGAGGTCAGTCCATGTCTCATATATTGGCAATTGGATGCCAGTATATGAGACATGGAGTTCTTTTCCACATGTAGTTCTTCCCAGGTGCTTCTTAGTCCCCAAATCAGAGGAGGCTCTTAAATTCAGCCAAATGAGGACTTGGAAGAATCACATGCTAAACTGTTTTTGCCAAGGAACAACAAGACTAGGTTTGTAGATAGCTGAAGGAAGTGTCTGGAATAATGATATATTTATTCATTCATTCATTAAAAAATTATATATGATGTATGTACTATGTGATATGTTGTAATAGATTTTATAATAGATATGGGGGCTTTAATGATAAACCTGATAGACATGGAACTTTCATACAATTAGTTAGGTAATGACTTTAAAGAATAATAGGCATGATTTTGATGAAGTACAGAGATAGGAACACCCAAGGCAGTGTGGTGGGAGATGGAGAATGTTTCCTTAAGCAAGTAACATTAAGTTCATTCTTGAAAGTGAGCAGGAGTTGTCCAGTTAGAGGCAAAAATTTTCAAGGAAGAGTTAGTAGCATGTGCTGCCTTGTAAGAGAAAATCATGTATTTAAGGAAATGAAAAATTCAGTATGTTTGGTGGTGACAGGCCTGAAGAGGTAGGCAGGAGTGAGCATGAAGTGCAATAAAAGTAATTTTAAAGAGCTTGGACTTTTCTTAATGGCTACTGAAAAGCTTTGAAGCATTTTAAGCAGATGTGTGATGTTCATATGTGAGTTTAGGACAGGGCTCTACAAACATTTTTTACAGCAAGATATAGTAAACATTTTAAGCTTGCAGACTAGATGGTCTCTGTTTTAAGTACTCAAGTCTGCCATTGTAGTGAGAAAGCAGACATGGCAATATATAAATGAATGGGTATGGCTGTGCTCCAATGAAACTTTGTTTATGAAGAAAGGCTATCAGTCATAGTTCATAGTTTACCAACTCTCTATTTAGGATATTATATTTGCAGCAAATAGAATGCATTGAGAATAAGTAAAATTAGAGGTAGGGAGAAAAATTAGGAGGCTGATGAAGATATCTATATGAAAGATGACTCTGGTCTAGACAAAGGTAATGGAGTAGAAATAAGAAATGGATATTTAAAATATTTAAGAGGTAGAAATAACAGAACTTGAGTACAATGAGAAAAAAGGTTGCAATGTTAGTCACTGGGTTTTTGGCTTATATAACTGGAGAACAAGAGACGATATTAATTGGGCTCTTGATATGGGCCAGACACTGTTCCAAGTACTTTGTCTTTGTACATATCAACTCACTGAATTCCTTCCTCCCTTCCCTCACATTAAGATGAGATCAATTTCCCTAACAAATTTTTAAGTGTTCAATAAGGTATCATATTGGATTATCAATGCAATGTTGTGTACAGCAGATCTAGAACTTAATTGTTCTCCATAGATGAAACTTTATCATAGTGAATAACAACTCCCTATTTTCCTTCTCCATTATCCCCTGCCAACCATCATTCTACTCTCTACTTCTATGTGTTTGATTATTTTATATACCTCATCTAAGTGGTTATCATGCAGTACTTCTCATTTTGTGACTGGATTTTTAATTTAGCATAATGTTCTCTAAGTTCATCCATATAATAGGATTTCCTTGCTTTTTTAAGGCTGAATAAAATTCCATTTTATTGATATATAACGTTTTCTTTATGCATTAATTTATCAATGTACATTTAGATTGTTTACAAATCTTGGCTTTTGTAAATAATGCAGCAATGAATATGAAGTGCAAAAATCTCAAGACACTAATTTCATTTCTTTTGAGTAAATGCTGAGAAGTGGGATTGCTGGATTATATGGTAGTCACATTTTTAATTCTTTGAGGAACCTCCATAATATTTGCCATATTGGCAGCATCATTTTACACTCCCACCATCAATGTCTAAAGGTTCCAATTTTTCCACATTTTTACCAATACTTGCTGTCTTTTGATTGTTTTGATAATAGCAATCCTAACAGGTATAAGGTGATATCTCATAGTAGCTTTGATTTGTATTTCCTGATGATTAGTGATATTGAACAACTTTTCATATAACTTTTAGCCATTTGTAAGTCTTCCTTGGAGAAATGTCTATTCAAGTTCTTTGTCCATATTTTAATCAGATTATCATTATTATTTTTTTATTTTTGCTATTGAGTTGGAGTCCCTTATATATTTTGATATTAACCTCTAATCAGATATATGGTTTGCAAACATTTTCTCCCACCCTGTAGATTGCATTTCATTCTGTTAATTGTTCCCTTTGCTGTGGAGAAGATGTTCAGATTGATATAGTCTCATTTGTTGATTTTTTGCTGTTATTATTTGTGTTTTTGGTGTCATATCCAAGAAATCATTGCCAGATCAATGTCATAAATTCTTCTCCAATATATTCTAGGAGTCTCATAGTTTCAAGTTGTATGTTTAAGTTGTTGATCCATTTTGAGTTGATTTTTTTGTATGGTGTAAGATAGGGGTTGAATTTTATTCTTTTGCATGTAGATATCCAGTTTACCCAACATTTGTTGAAGAGACTCTCCTTTCTTCATTGTATGGTCTTGGCACTCTTGTCTGAGAACAATTGATCATATTTGTGTGGGTGTATTTCTGGGCTTCCCATTCAGTTACATTAGTCTACATGTCTGTCTTTATGTCAATACCATACTGTTTAAATTATTGTAGCTTTGTTATATAGTTTGATATCAGGATGTGTGATGGTTCCAGCTTTGTTCTTCTTTCCCAAAAAAATTTTGTCTCTTTGAGGTCATTTGTGGTTCCATAAGAATTTTAAGATTTTTTATTTTTTTTAATTTCCAAATGCCATTGGAATTTTGTCACAGATTGCATTGAATCTGTAGAATGCTTTGAGAAGTATGGACATTTTCACAATATTATATCATTCAGTCTATAACATAAGATGTTTTTCTGATTATTTGTGTCTTCTTTATTGCCTCATCAGTGTTTTGTAATTTTCAGTGTATGTCTTTCACTTCCTCAATTAAGTTTATTCCCAAGCATTTTATTCTGTTTTATGCTGTTGCAAATGGGATTGTTTTCTTAATTTCTCCTTCAGATTGATGTTAGTGTACAGAAATGCAACTGATTTTTGTATGTTGTCTTGTATCTTGCAATTTTACTAAGTTAATTTATTAGTTCTAACAGTTTGTGTGTGTGTGTGTGTGTATGAATGTGTGTAGTTTTAAAAGTTTTCTATGTTAAGATCATGTTATCTGCAAACAGATAATTTTACTTCTTCCCATCTTACTTTGATGCCTTTTATTACTTTTTCTTGCCTAACTGATTTGGAACTCCCAGTACTATGTTGAATAGACATGTCAAGAGTGGGTATCCTTGCTTTGTTCCTGATTTTAGAGGAAAAATCTCTCAGGTTTTCAGCACTGAGTATAATGTTACCTGTGGGATTTTTATTATATGACCTTTATTATGTTAAGCTAATTTTCTCCTATTTTCAGTTTGTTGAGAGTATTTATTATGAAATGATGTAGAGTTTTGCCAAATATTTTTTTCTGCATCTAATGAGATGATCATGTGGCTGTTGTCCTCTCTGTTGATGTAATGTGTCATAGTACTTGATTTTCACATATTGGACCATTGTTGAATCACAAGAATAAATCTCACATGGTTGAGGTGTGTAGTCCTTTTAATATACTGTTCAATTTTGTTTGCTAATAGTTTATTGATGACTTTTGCATCTATCTTCAGCAGGGATATTAGCCTGTAAGTTTTCTTTTCTTGCAGTGTCTTTGCCTTACTTTGGTATTAAGGTAGTCCTGGCCTCATAAAGTGAATTTGGAAGAGTTTCCTCCTGTTTAATTTTTGGAAAAGTTTGAGAAGGATTGGCATTAATTATTCATTAAGTGTAAAATTCACCACTGAAGCCATCTGGACATGGACTCTTCTTTGTTTGGAAGCTATTGATTACTGATTCAAACTCCTTACTAACTGTAGATATGTTTAGATATTCTATGTCTTCGTGATTAGGTCTTGGTAGATTGTATGTTTCTAGACATTTATCCATTTATTCTATGCTATCTAATTTTTAGCATATAATTGTTCATATTAGTCTCTAATGATTGTTTTAATTTTAGTGGCATCAGTTATAATGTCTCCTCATTCATTTTCTGTTATTTTTGTGAATCTATTCTCTTCTCTTCTTAGTGAGCCTAGCTATTGTTTTGTCAATTTTGTTTATCCTTAAAAACAAACAAACAAAAAAAGCCTTTAGTCTTGTTTATTTTTTCTATTTTTTTCTATTCACTATTTCATTTATATCTGCTCTAAGTTTATTTCCTTCCTTCTGTTAATCTTTTCTCTTAGTTTGCTCTCTTTTTCTAGTTCTTTGAGGTACAAAATTAGGTTGTTTATTTAGATGTTTATCACTATAAATTTTCCTTTTAGTACTACATTTGCTGTATCTTATACATTTCCATATGTTGTATTTTTGTTTTCATTTGTCTCAATATATTTTTCAATTTTTTTTTCTGATTTTTTTCTTTGACTGTTTGGAGTGTGTTGGTTAATTCCCATATCTTTGTGAATTTTCCAGCTTTTCTTCTATTATTGATTTCTATTTTCATTCCATTATGGTAAGAAATAATACTTGGTATGATTTTAATCTTCTTAAATTTGTTAAGACTTGTTTTGTGGTATTACATGTTATCCCTCCTGCAGAATGTTCCATGTGTGCTTGATAAGAATGTATATTCAGGAGGAGTAAAGTCAGAAGCATGGAGGAGTGAAACACTCCCTTTGTCTCTCTCTATCTACAACCAGTAAAACATCCCCAAATCAACAAAGTTGCCTTAGGTAAAAGTGTAAAAGAGTAAGGTGATAAATAGACAGAATCAGATAATTGTCACTCTTTATAAGAATAGGTTTTAAACACTTTATTATAGCATAAAGGTTAAAGGGGAGAAAGTTAAAAAAAAAACAGCTATATCTACTAAAAGTTGGTAACAAGTTCACAACATACAAGGGAGAGTTAGAGACAAAAAAAAAAAAAGAAAAAGAAAGAAGAAAACATATAAAAGGGGAAGAGGAAAAGGATGGAACCCATATATGTGAATGAAGATTAGAAGCTATCATCAGGAAAAAGGACTATTTTATCAATGAGAGGTTTTATAAAAACCTAATGGTAACCATAAAACATAAATCTAGAGCAGAAACACAAAACAGAAAAAAGACACAACTACAAAAAATGTCATAGAAAGCCACCAAACTAAAATGGCAGACAGACATACAAGAAAAAAGAGTGGAGATATACAGCAACCAGAAAACAAATGGTAGTACTAAATCCTCATTTATCAATAATCATCCTAAATGTAAATGTTTGAATTCACCAATCAAAAAACAGGGTGGCTGGCCGGATTAAAAGCAAGACCCAATTATATGCTGCCTAGAGGAGACTCACCTCAGCTCTAAAGACAGAGGCTCAAAGTGAGGGGATGGAAGATGATATTCCAAGCAAATGGCAGCAAAAAGAAAGCAGGTGTAGTCATATTCATATTACACAAAATAGACGTCAAGCCAAAAAAGCTAAAAAGATGGACACTACATAGTGATAACAAAAAATATTATAAATAATAACAATAGAGTAAAGCTGCAGGGTACAAAATCAACATACAAAAATCTGCTGTGTTTCTATACACTAACAATGAGCTGGCAGAAACAGAAATTAAGACAACAATCCCATTTACATTCACAACATAAAGAATAAAATACTTAGGAATAATTTTAACCAAGGAGGCAAAAGACGTGTAGACTGAACTATAAAACACTGTTAAAGGATATTGAAGAAGACAAAAATAAATGGAAAGAAATTCCATGTTCATGAATTGGAAGAATTAAAATGTCCATATTACCTAAAATAATTTGCAGTTTCAATTTAATCCCTATCAAAATCCCATGGACATTTTTCACAGAAATAGAATGGAATTCATATGGAAACACAAAAGACACTGAATAGCAAAAGCAATTCTGAGAAAAAAGTATGAAGCCGGAGGTATCCCACTCCCTGATTGCAAACTACATAACAAAGGTATAGTAATCGAAACAGCATGGTACTGACTTAAAAACAGATACTTAGATCAATGAGACAGAATTAAGAGTCCATGAATAAACTGATATATATATGGACAATTGACTTATAACAAAGAAGTAAAGAACATAAATGGAGAGAGGATAGTCTTTTCAATAAATGGTGTTGGGCTCAGGTGAGCAGGTAACACATGGGAGTGCATACCAGGAGATGGGGACCATTGGAAACAATGTCAGAAGCTGCCTAACACAGGTCCCAATACATAGTCTATTTTGGGTTTGGTGCTGAGCAAAACTTTTGAGCAATTTAAGAAAAGACAAGGTGTAAAGAAGATAAACAAAATTGATAAACTTTAGCCAGACTCATCAAGAAAAACAAGGAGAGGACTCAAATCAATAAAATTAGAAATGAAAAAGGAGAAGTTATAATGGGCACCACAGAAATACAAAGCATCATAGGAGACTACTATAAGCAACTACATGCCAATAAAAGGGACAACCTGGAAGTAATGGACAAATTATTAGAAAGGTACAAGCTTCCAAGACTGAACCAGGAAGGAATCAAAAATATGAACAGATGAATTACAAGTAATGAAATTGAAACTGTGATTAAAAATCTCCCAAAAAACAAAAGTTCAGGACCAGACAGCTTCACAGGTGAATTCTATCAAACATTTAGAGAAGAGCTAACACCCATCCTTCTCAAACTCTGCAAAAAATTGCAGAGGAAGGAACATTCCCAAACTCATTCTAAGAGGCCACCATCACCAATACCAAAACCTTACAAAGATACTATGTAAAAAGAAAATTACAGACCAATATCACTGATGAACACAGATGCAGAAATTCTCAACAAAATACTAGCAAACAGAATCCAACAACACAATAAAAGGATCATACACGATGCTTAAGTGGGATTTATCCCAGGATTCTTCAATATATGCAAATCAGTCAATGTCATACACCATATTAACAAATTGAAGAATGAAAACCATATGATCATCTCAATAGATGAAGAAAAAGATTTTGACAAAATTTAACACCAATTTATGATAAAAACTCTCAAGAATGTGGGCATAGAGAAACCTATCTCAACATAATAAAGGTCATATATGATAAACCCACAGTCAACATCATTCTCAATGGTGAAAAACTGAAAGCATTTCCTCAAAGATCAGGAGCAAGACAAGGTTGTCCACTCTTGCCACTATTATTTGACATAGTCTTGGAAGTCCTAGACATGGCAATCAGAGAAGAAAAAGAAATAAAATGAATACAAACTGGAAAACAAGAAGTAAAACTGTCATTGTTTGCAGATGACATGATACTATACATAGAGAATCCTAAAGATGCCCCCAGAAAACTTCTAGAGCTAATCAATGAATTTGGTAAAGTTACAGAATACAAAATTAATGCACAGAAATCTCTTGCATTCTTATACAATAACAATGAAAGATCAGAAAGAGAAATTAAGGAAACAATCCCACTCACCACTGCAACAAAAAGAATAAAATACTTAGGAATAAACCTACCTAAGAAGGTAAAAGACCTGTTCTCAGAAAACTATAACACACTGACGAAAGAAATCAAAGAAGACACAGAGATGGAGAGACATATCATATTCTTGGATTGGAATAATCAATATTGTGAAAATGACTACACTACCCAAAGCAATCTACAGATTCAATGCAATCCCTAACAAATTGCCAATGGCATTTTTTTACAGAACAAGAACAAAAAATCTTAAAAGTTGTATGGAGACACCAAAGACCCCGAATAGCCAAAGCAGACTTGAGGGAAAAAATGGAGCTGTAGAAATTAGAGTCCCTGACTTCAGACTATACTACAAAGCTACAGTAATCAAGACAATATGGTACTGACACAAAAACAGAAATATAGATCAATGGAACAGGATAGAAAGCTCAGAGATAAACCCATACACCTATGGTCACCTAATCTATGACAAAGGAGGCAAGGATATACAATGGAGAAAAGACAGTCTCTTCAATAAGTGGTGCTGGGAAAACTGGACAGCTACATCTAAAAGAATGAAATTAGAACACTCCTTACCACCATACACAAAAATAAACTCAAAATGGATTAAAGACCTAAATGTAAGACCGGACACTATAAAACTCTTAGAGAAAAAGTAAGAACACTCTTTGACATAAATCAAAGCAAGATCTTTATTGACCCACCTCCTAGAGTAATGGAAATAAACACAAAAATAAACAAATTGGACCTAATGAAATTTAAAACTTTTGCACAACAAAGGAAACTATAAACAAGACAAAATGACAACTCCTCAGAATGGGAGAAAATATCTGCAAATGAAGCAACTGACAAAGGATTAATCTTCAAAATATACAAACAGCTCAAGCAGCTCAATATTAAAAAAACAAACAACCCAATTCAAAAATGGGCAGAAGACCTAAATAGACATTTCTCCAAAGAAGACAGACAGATGGCCAAGAAGCACATGAAAAGCTCCTCAACATCACTAATTATTAGAGAAATGCAAATCCAAACTACAATGAGGTATCACCTCACACCAGCTAGAATGGGCATCAGAAAATGTACAAATAACAAATGCTGGAGAGGGTGTGGAGAAAAGGGAACCCTCTTGCACTGTTAGTGGGAATGTAAATTGATACAGCCACTACGGAGAATAGTATGGATATTCCTTAAAAATCTAAAAATAGAATTACCACATGACACAGCAATCCCACTACTGGGCATATACCCAGATAAAACCATAATTCAAAAAGACACATAAACCACAATGTTCATTGCAGCACTATTTACAATAGCCAGGTCATGGAAGCAACCTAAATGTCCATCAACAGATGAATGGATAAAGAAGATATGGTACATATATACAATGGAATATTACTCAGCCATAAAAAGGAATGAAATTGGGTCATTTGTAGAGATGTGGATGGACATAGAGACTGTCATACAGAGTGAAGTAAGTCAGAAAGAGAAAAACAAATATCATATATTAACACATATATGTGGAATCTAGAAATGCTACAGAAGAAGCATTTTCAAGGCAGAAATAGAGACACAGATGTAGAGAACAAACATATGGACACAAAGGCGGGAAAGCAGAGGAGGTGTGGTGGTGGTGGGATGAATTGGGAAATTGGGATTGACATATATTCACTAATATGTATAAAATACATAACTAATAAGAACCTGCTGTATTAAAAAAATAAAATAAAATTCCCCCCCAAAAAAAGAAAGAAAGAAAAGACAAGGTGCAATTCATGGGTGGTTTTCTCAGGATGCAAGGTGTTTTCCTGCCAGTGGTATGTGATGTGTATATTTAGCCATGAAGGGAGAAGCTGATGGTAGGCTGAATGTTTCACTTTCTCAATTCATATTTTAGAGAAATTTTCTTATCCACTGTTCTCCATGAGCCCTGGCTTTGCCTCTAGGGGGGTCTTCCTTGTCCATCGTTCTCCAAAAATACATATTAAGTGGGCATAAGGGATTGAAACTTGAAGAGGGAGGGTGCAGATTTCAAAGGTCATTTCCTCCTAGTATACATGGAGCTCCAGAGATGTTTTGGGGTTTGAAGAATTATAGGCTTTTTGACAAAAAACATGCTTGTAATTTCTTCAATAATAAAATTCTCTCAAAAAAATGATGTTGGGAAAACTGGACAGCCACATGTAAAAAAAAAATCTAGACCAGTATCTCACATCATACACAAAAAGAATTAAAAATGGATTAAGGACTTGAATGTGACCTGAAAGTATAATCTCCTAGAAGAAAACATAGGCAATATATTCTTTGTCTTTGGTCGTAGCATCTTTCTATATAGGTCTCCTAGGAAATTGGACTACATGAAACTAAAAGCTTCTGCACAGCAAAGAAAACTGTCAACAGAATGAAAAGAAAACCTATTAAATGGGAGAAATTTTGCACATCATGTATCTAATAAGGAGTTAATATCCAAAATATGTAAAAACTCATACAACTCAACAACAGCAAAGCAAACAATCCAATTTATAAATGAGCAGAGGAGCTGAAAAGACATTTTTCTAAAGAGGCCATACAGATGGCTATCAGGCACATAAAAAGATGTTCACCATCACTAATTATTAGGAAAATGCAAATGGAAACCACAGGAGATATCACTTCACGCCTGTTTGAATGGCCATTAGCAAAAATGCAAGAAATAATAAGCATTGGCAAGAATGTGGAGAAAAGGGAATCCTCATACACTATTGATGGGAATGTAAATTGGTGTAGCCACTGTGGAAAACAGTATGGAGACTCCTCAAAATAATTAAGACTAGAACTATCATATGATCCAGCTGTCTTACTTCTGGTTATTTATCCAAAATACAAAAACACTAATTCAAAAAATATATGCACCCCTATGTTCATTGCAGCATTATTTACAATAGCCACAAAATGGAAAAAAAAATTGCCCATCAATGGATGAATGGATAAAGATGTGGCATACATACATACACACACACAATGGAATATTTCTAAGGCAGAGAAAAGATAAAATTTTGCCATTTACAACAACATAGATGGCCTTGAGGGGATTATGCTAAGTGAAATAAGACAGAGAAAGACACACACCATATTATTTCACTTACACATGGAATATAAAAAACAAACAAACAAAAACCAAATAAATGAACAAACCAAACCAAACAAAAAAACCCCACATAGATACAGAGAGTAAAGTAGTGGTTACCAGAGGAGAAGGGGGAGTGGAGAGGATGAAGTTGATAAAGACAATCTAGTGTATGGTGATGAATAAAAACTAAATTTTTGGTGGTGAGCACACTGTAGTGTATATAGAAGTAGAAGGTTGTATACATGAAACTTATATATGGTTAAAAACCAATGTTACCTCAATAAAAAATAAAAAAAATATTTTTTATTTGTCTCAGTGGCAGTAAAAGAATGTATTCTGCTGCTGTTGGGTAGAATGTTCCATATATGTCTGTTAGTTCCATTTGGAATAGCATTGTTCAAGTCTGCTGTTTCCTTGTTTATTTACATCTGTTTATATTGTGTTTATATTTTTTAGTCATAATTGTTTAAATCTTTTGTCTTTTAACTTTTATACTATGGTTAAAGAGATTTATCCACCACCACCTTTACAGTATTAAAGTATGCTGTACATGTCAATATATTTCCCTTTACCAACAAGTTTTATACTTTTATATCCTTTTGTATTGCTGTTTAGAATCCTTTAATTTGAATTTGTAGAACTTTCTTTAACACCTCTTCAGCGTTTAGCAGTTTTGCTGGATAAAGTATTCTTGCTTGGGTGTTATTTTCTTCCAGCACTTTGAATTTCATCCCATTGCATTTTGGCCTGTGATATTTCTGCTGAGAAATCTGCTTATAATCTATGGGGGTTCCCTTGTATATGACAAATCACTTTTCTCTTGCTGTTTTCTCTCTTGTCATTGACTTATGACAATTTCATTATGATATCTCTTGGCTTGGAATTTTGGGGGCCCATCTAATTTGCAGTCCACTGGGTTTCCTATATCTGGATGTCTATTTCTTTCTCAGATATAGCAAGTTTTTAGTCATTATTCATTTGAATAAATTTTCTGACCCCTTTTCTCTCTCCTCCTTCTCCCATAATATGTGTATTGGTTGGCTTTGTATTTCCTATATGTCACCTAAGCTTTATTCACTCCTTTTTATTCCTTTTCTTATTTGCTTCTTTGGATAATTTCCAATGACTTGTCTTAGAGTTCACTGATACGTTTTTTCTGTTTTATCTATTCTGATGTTGAAAGCCTTTAGTAAATTTTTCAGTTCAATTATTATATTCTTCAGCTCCATGATTGTTGTTACTCTCTTCGTTGAAATTCTCACTTAGTTCATGCATTGTTCTCCTAACCTCACTAAGCATCTTTATGATTGTTATTTTCAGTTCTTGGTCAGTATATAGTATATCTTATTTTCATTAGAGTTCTAGAGATTTACCGTATTTCTTTGTTTGAAACATATTTTCTTGTTCCTTCATTTTTCTTGACTCTTTTTATTAGTGTCTGCACAGTAGACAAATTGGTCACCTCTCACAGTCTTCAAAGCCTAGACTTGTACAGGTGGCAAATCTCATGAATCAACCCAGCCAGAGATTTTAGGGACCCCTCAAACCTTAGTGATAGTTCAAAATTCTGTCTTTGTTTTCAGTAACCCACATGTATCTAGAGTTTTCTGGGTCTTGTCAATGCTCTGAGACAGGTGATACAGAAGTATCTTGGAAGCCCACAGAAAAATTAGAATCTTGCGTGCATGTTGCAATCCTTCCCTTCCTTCCCATGGGAGAAGCTGAGAAATAGGATTTTCCTCCCAATTGCATGGTGCTACATCAGGAGTAGGGTTTATGGAAAGAGAATATCATAAATATCCCTATTGTTTCAATGTGGCTCATTTTGTTCTTGCATGGGATTCAAAGGTCTCAATTAGTTTTTGGATTCTTCACAAATTGAATCATTCTATGTACTGTTGTTGAATCAATGTCTGGGGGAGGTGGATGAAGGTCCAGTGTTTTTTATTCTGCCATATGCCTGCCATCACTATCCTGAATTTATTTTTATAACAACTATATGAAGTAAAAATTATCAT
The DNA here is from genome assembly GCF_039906515.1 of Pseudorca crassidens. Lineage (NCBI taxonomy): Eukaryota > Metazoa > Chordata > Mammalia > Artiodactyla > Delphinidae > Pseudorca > Pseudorca crassidens. The sequence continues at coordinate 76,432,139 of NC_090304.1, read as the reverse complement.
TCTGTCTAGTTTACGTCTGAGGTACCGAGAAATTAAGGAACTTGAGAACAGAATGAATTCTTTTAAGAGGGGAGAAATAAGATCATATGTAAATGCACTTGAAAAAAAAGCCAGTATAAGGAAAGATATTGAAAATACTGGAAAAGTTAACAATCATGAGAATATACTAAGAGAGGAGACAGATAAATACAGTGGAGTAGGAGGACACGGATCTCACTTCCCCACACAAACACATCAAAAATTGATCTACATGTGGTGCAATTCTCACTGAAATCTAACTGAGGACTGGCAGAAAGACTTTTGTACAACCAAGGCTCTAAGAATGATCCCCATGGAATCATGTAGAAAGGGAAGAGAAGTGATCAGGTCTGGACCTGTGCCCCTAAGAAGGGACACAGAAGTGGAGGGGGATTACATGGGCAGAAATCTTCCCTGGGGTTTGAGCCACATATTGGGTACCTCAGCACTAGTGTCTGACATTGGGAAGATGAGACCCCACAGCTGGTTAGAAAACCAGTGGGTTAAAAAGAGGGCTCTAGGAAACGTAGACTCTGATAATGAAGGTCATGCACACACTTGCTTACTCCTGGAACAAGATGGAGAAATCATATTGAAACTGCAAGGGACGCTGGTCTGTTTCCTGTGACTGCTCTGGCACACTCCACAGCCTGAGTGGAGCACTGACTCTGGACACATTTGCTTTGTGAAGCAGCTCCACACTAGGGCGAAGGCTGCAGCAGCTGAGGGGACTGCTCAGTTGTGAAGGACGGAACATGACTGAACCCAGAATAGCATCTGAAAGGGGCAGGGACAGCCATTACAGCCACTTACAGAGGCAGTGCCTCAGAAGTGGTCCAGGACTCTGACTGGGGTCAGGACCACTACAGCCCATATGCAGACCAATGTCAAGCACTGGCTCCAGCCCCTCTTGCTTTAGCACCACTTCCCTCTCCACTGAAGGTGCCAGTTCTGGGAGTGGGAAGAACAGACACTTAGAGCAAATGGAGTAATCTAACCCTCAGGAGTTCTGCCCCAGCAAGTTGGGGCCTGCCTCTGTCTTCAATAAGTTGATGTTGGCCATTGAACAGAGGAGAAGCCCTTGCTCACACCTTGTTCTGACTCTAGCCCATCCATCTCCAGACCCATGTCCTACCAAGGTGATAGCTGCCAGCACACCCCAGAATGACGTGATTCATGCTCACATCAGATCTAGCTTTCCACTGGGCACACACAGACAGTACAGGGATGCTCCCATACAAGGACACCACTTCAAGACAAGAACTGATAACTGTTTCACCTAATTTCCCAGAGACAGAGAAAGTTAAGCAAAATGAGAAGACAGAGGAATTTGTTTCAACTGAAAGAACAAGAGAAAACCCCTGGAAAAACAACTAATAATACAGAAATAAATACTTTACTACATGAAGTGTTCAAAGCAGTTGTAATGAGAATGTTAACTGAATTAGAGAAAATAATAGATTTTATTCTTTGAACACAGTGAAAGTTTTAACAAGGACCTAGAAAAAATAAAAAAGAACTGGTCAGGGCTGAACAATGCAGTAACTGAAATGAAAAACATGCTAGAAGGAATCAACAGAAAACTAGGTGATACAGATTAATGCATAAGTGATCTGGAAGACAGAATGATGGAAATCACCCAATCAGAACAGCAAAAAGAAAAATAAATTTAGAAAGTGACAGCAGATTAAGGGATGTCTTGGACAGTATCAAGCATACCAGTGTTTTCATTATGAAATTTCAGAAGGAGAAGAGAGAGAGAAAACTGTCAAAAATATATTTGATGAGACTCTGGATGAAAACTTCCCAAACGTAAAGAAGGAAACAGATATCTAGGTACAAGAAACACAGAAAGTCTCAAGCAAGATGAATCCAAAGAGACCCATACCGAGGCATATCATAATAAAAATGGCAAAAGTTAAAGATAAAGAGAGAATTCTAAAGGCAGCAATAGAAAAAAATAAACCCACACAGTTATGGTCAACTAATCTATGATAAAAGAGGCAAGAATATACAACAGAGAAAAGATAGTTTCTTCAATAAGTGGTGCTGAGAAAACTGTACAGCTACATGCAAAGGAATGATATTAGAACATTTTCTCACACCATATAAAAAAATAAACTCAAAATGGATTACAGACCTAAATGTAAGACCTGGAACTGTAAAACCCCTAGAAGAGAACATAGGCAGGACACTCTTTGACATAAACTGTAGCAATATTTTTCTTTGGATATGTCTCCTAAGGCAAAGGAAATAAAAGCCGAAATAAACAAATGGGACCTAATTAAATGTAAGAGCTTTTGCACAGCAAAGGAAACCATTGACAAAATGAAATGACAGTCTACAAAATGGGAGAAAACATTAGCAAATAATATGACTGATGAGGGGTTAATATCCAAAATATATAAACAGCTCAAACTACTCAATATTAAAAAATCTAACAACTCTATTAAAAAGTGGGCAGAAGTCGTGAATACAGATTTTTCCAAAGAATATATATATATATAAATGGACAACAGGCACATGGAAAGATGCTCAAAATCGCTAATCATCAGAGAAATGCAAATCAAAACCACAATGAGATACCATCTCACACCTGTCAGAATGACTATCATCAAAATACCTACAAAAACCAAATGTTGGCAAGAATGTGGAGATAAGGGAACCCTAGTACACTGTTGGTAAAAATGTAAATTGGTGCAGCCACTATAGAAAACAGTATAAAGGTTCCTCAAAAAACTAAAAATAGAACTACCATATGATCCAGAATTTTTGCTCCTGAGTATATATCTGAGAAAATGAAAATGTTAATTTGAAAAGACACATGCAACCCAATGTTCATAGCAGCATTATTTACAATACCCAAGATATGGAAACAAGGTTAAGTGTCCATAAACAGTTAAAGAAGATGTGGTATATATATATATATATATATATATATATATATATATATATATATATGAATATATATATATGTTCACACACACAGTGGAATATTAGTCATAAAAATCAATGAAATTCTGCCATTTGCAACAATATGAATGGACCTAGATTATATTATGCTAAGTGAAATAACTCAGGCAAAGACAAATACTGTATGTTATCGCTTATATGTGGGATCCAAAAAAACAAAACAAATAAATGAATGCAACAAAAAACAGAAAAAAATTCACAGATATAGAGAACAAACTAGTGGTTACCAGTGAGGAGAAAGAAGTGGGGAGGAGCAAGATAGGGGTAAGAGATTAAGAGATACAAAGTATTGTTTCAAATAAATAAGCAACAATGATACATTGTACAGGACAGGGAAATACAGCCATTATTTTATAATAATTTTAGCTTATAATCTATAAAAATATTAAATTACTCTGCTATATACCTGAAACTAATACGATATTGCAAATATACCCTACTTTAATTAAAAAAAGAAGAGGGAATACGCTAAGGAAACAAAAGGGGATAAAATGCAGAATGAAGGTAGATTTGCATTAGTGATAAAGATACCTTTTCGTGTTCTAAAATGATGTTAGGAAAAAGGACATGTAGGGTGTTGGAGGTTTGTAGGTTGGTAGCCAGGAATGAAGTAATTTTATTTGTCCAATAGTTTCGATTATTTCTGTAAAGTAGCATCTGACACAGCCTGCTGAAGCAGGAGATGAAGGTTTGAAGAGAGTAGTGAGTGTTAGAATTAGCCATTATGAAGACATAAGCAGGCTAGTGACAGCATCAAGAGCCTAAGTAAGATTAAGGATGATACCTTTATAGTGGGACCATTTTATAAAATTCTCTTCTTTCCTCAGTAGTGCTAAGCAGCTTGAGGAGAGGCACACAGACATTGGAGGATTAAATTCAGTAAGGATTTGAAGAGTTGGTATAATGAAAGAACACTGTGGCAAGAAATTTAAAGATATGAGACAGAGTGACTAAAGCAGGGGACCATATACTCTAGTTCATAAAACGTAAGAGATGAAGACAGAGGTCTTAATAAAAAGGAATAAATTAGAGATCATGGATAAGGTAATTTTGATGTGGTTGAAGACTGAATGGGCTTGCAAATAATGTAGTAAGATATTTGTAAAGATGGGAAGTCACAGTCAAAAAGTGTTATAATTGATTTTACTATTTCAAGTGCAACATAATTCCACATATGGATATATTTTTTATATATATATATATGTATGTACATATATAAACAATAAACTTTGTCTCCTATTTTATACTCTACCTTGCTCTCACCTTCATTTACTTATTTATTACTTTTTAAAGTTTTTTGGCCATGCCATGTGGGATCTTAGTTCCTCATCCAGGATCGAACTTGTGCCCCCTGCAGTGGAAGTATGGAGTCTTAACCACTGGACCACCAGGAAAGTCCTGAACTCTCACCTTCTACTGCAATTTTCTAGTTTCTGCCAGAAAACCTGATTTGTTTCCTAGAACCCCTCCCAAATTTGAGGTTTATGTTTATATATTGCAAAGCCTGCTTCTCTGGATTTATATTACAATGTACTGCCTTAAAAACTTTGTATGTGCTTTGTAGAAAGTGGATATGTTGGATTAAAATTTACATGGGAAAAGGGTCTGCGGTACAGAAAGACCACAGTTTGTGATCATCTGCTCTACATATTAATTTCCTACCTAAAATCTTTATCCTATTTTCATCTGCACAGAATTTTATAAAAGTATATAGCTTTTAAAAATATTGCAAAGCAATATGCATTTTATTAAAACAAAAGGTTGGATAAAATTTTAAGAACTGTGTTCTGTTATCAAAATAATGAAACTGCAGCTGGAAGTCGACCAAAAATTTCATTCATTAAAAATTCATATTTGTAGATTAATGTGAGAAATAAACATCATTCTTTCATATTGATTTTACCTATTCCTATACTCAAGGACTATGTAGGGATCATATGAAAAAATATTTCTCCTTTAGTAAAGGTATGTGTAAACTTCTTCCTCTTAAATGTGGGCAGGAATAAGAAAACATTCAGTACTTAAAAACAAACATTCAGAGACAGATTAATATCACCCTAAGTTTTCATGACAAATTCATGCAAGAATTCTACTTTGGTTCAATAGTGCTGGTATACATTGGCAGATAGTCCTTTCTTAATACTCTTTAAACTTTCGTTTTTGATAAACATATAATCATAATAAATCCATAGGATTAGACTTATCTTTGTGAAAGATTCCCAGTAATGGTTATTCCAAGTAGTACACTGCTTACAAAGAGGAAGCCTGAAGCTACTTAATATATTTTTCTTGTTAATTAACTTTACAATGCTATAAGAAACATTAATGCCTTTTTTCTCTAGAACATTTCAAGTTGTTTTTATTTAAAACCCTGCCATTTTGAGTTACTTCCAGTTTTCTCTAGTGTTAAGGTTAAAATTGAAGTTGATAATAATACTGAAAATAATCCATAGTAAAATAAAATATAATTCCTTAATATATTAAAACTAAATCCACATTAATACAACTAAACTCCATAGCTGAAAAGTAGCATTTAGAACATTCAAATAGATAACCTGATTTGCTGTATCTGATGATATCACTACAGTAACATTTTCAGAATGACTGCCCTCTCAGAATCTTCATGGGACAAATATACCAAAATAAAGGTTTATCCTTACTCTCCTCCATCACCCAGGTTCCCAAAATATTTTTCAAGTTGAACTGAGTATATAGTTAGGTGCACCAGAACTTATGAAGTTCTGAAGTGTATAGTTCACATGTTGAAGTGTATAGTTCATATGTTCATGGTTGATGCTATAAATTCTGTCAGTAAAGGAGGAAAATAAAATCTCTGCTCTCTTGTGTATCTTTATATCAATAAGTTAGAGACAAATTAAAGTTGCTGCTAGGGGCCACAAGAGTTTTATGTAAAGCTAGTGTCTATACACTATGCAATGGAAAGTACTGTAGCTAATTTATACTGGGATAGGGATTCTAGACCCAGCTTTGTGATTTCAAGGGAAACTCTTGCAGGTATTTAATTTCTATCTAAGCCTTAATTTGTGAAAAGATTGTGTTTGGGAAGTGTGGTTTTCCTGACTCTTGATTCATCTATGATTCTTGGACTATAAAACTATATAGCTATTACTAAATGACCTTTTACTTTGTTCTCAGATTTTTATTTGGTATGTAATTTAATTTCACAGAAGCCTAAGAAGTATGCTTTATTTTCTCTGTTTTACAGGTAAGTAAACTGAAAAAGACATTAAATAATCCTCTAGCTAGGAAAAAAAAAAAGAAAGTTAACTCTGAAGCCATTATTCTCATTCATGTTCAATAAACATATTCATGAACATGACTCCTTTGGCTCTTTAGGGTACATAGTGAGAAGAGATGGAGAGAAATGGATAGAATATGTGGCATACTTGAGTATTTGTACACAGTAGATTAAACAAATCTATGGCATAGCTTAATCTCTCAGGTGGTTAAGATGCTACGCTAGTGATATTCCATGCTAATGAGAAAGCTATGACTTTCATCTACATTTAATATAGTAAATTCTGTTCTCTACTACAGTTGAATTTTTTTACCATTAGGTGGTTACTGCAAAAGTATATCAAGCATGACAATTTGACTGTACTGGTAAAAATTAATTCTATCTATTTCTCCCTATCTTCATGTATACCATGAATCCAAAACGTAGCACACTATAGTTCCAAGTACAACCCAGAGCAGCTTATGAAGGTTAACATATATTTAGTTTACATGTTAACTAGTATTCAGTTTATTTATGGAGCACAATGTTCTGAATGAATTTCCATTCAAATAAAGTACAGAACAAGCCTTAAGATTCTAACTTTTCAAATATAGGACATAAGCAGATATTGAGCAATTTATTAACAGTCAATATTATTTTGCGATAAAGATAGAATGAAAGTGCTGTGAAGATTTATTCTCAATTTTTACATGTTTAAAATTTATATTCTTTATTAAAGACATTTTTTAAACTGAATAAAGCCCACAAAAGCCAAGGGGGCACAAAAAGCCTATAAAACATTTCATATAAGGAGTAGATTACACCATAGTCTGTATCTTGCTATGGAGGAACAGAGGTTCAAATTTGCCCTTCAGTGTCATTTTTCTTGTGTTATATTTCTATCTGCGTTGCACTTGCACTTTTTATAATTGAATTACCCTACAGATTTTAGAGTCACTGAGGACCTTTTTAAGCAGAGAAGATTCTAACCCATATTGTAATTAAAACTAGAATATAGGGCTTCCCTGGTGGCACAGTGGTTGAGAGTCCACCTGCCGATGCAGGGGACATGGGTTCGTGCCCCGGTCCGGGAAGATCCCACATGCCATGGAGTGGCTGGGCCCATGAGCCATGGCCTCTGAGCCTGCACGTCCGGAGCCTGTGCTCTGCAATAGGAGAGGTCACAACAGGGAGAGGCCCGTGTACCACAAAAATAAATTTAAAAAAAAACTAGAATATAACTCAAGCTATTTTGCTTAAACATTTTTTTCTGTATCCATATCATATGGATTTTATAGCAATAGTTATTAAGCCATTAAAATTAATGGTGGAGCAGTATTTATCATATATATATATATATATATATATATATTCCTAAATACTTGACACTTGATATTTATATTTTGCAAATTTTGTGGCCTCTTGGAATTCTTTAAGATCTGTATGTCAAATTTGATGCTCAAATAATCATATAAAATATTTAAAATATTAACAGCAGCCAGTAAAATTTCACCCTTGACTTAACATGCAAAATCATCTCTAAAGAAATAGTCTTTAAACTCATGGGGAAAATAGAAGGGTTTTAACCTGAAAGAATATTTGGGAAAGACAAAACTGACAAAAAATTCCCAGTATTTTGTACGTATAGAAATGTTTTTGTAGATTCAGAATATCTTTAGATTACTAAGGCACATGTCAATGTATATTATAAGCAGAAAGCCAGAGAGTGGATTTTCTATGTTCTATTTTCATTTGAAACCATGAAAACCTGAATGGTAGTAGAGAGTGTGAGGTTTATAGAACATTGGCATTCCTAGTTTAAGAAAAACTTGAGAAATGGACTGTGTGTTGGATGGTATTTCAGAAAGAAGCAAAACATTAAACTACAGGCAAATGTTTCATGAAATAAACAATATTTCACAAATATTCCAGAGAACTAGGGTGAAAGAGGGAATTAACATGTAATTTACAAGCCTTTACTCTTGAGTCTCTCAGTGAAATCTAATAGCAGTTTTATGAGGCTGATATTTTTATTCCTACTATACAGATTTTGAATATGAGATTTGATATAGACGATAACTCATCTGATGTCATATTGCTGGTAAATGATTGGGTCAATTGATATTTGAAATTAGGTATCTCAAACTACCAAGCCTTCGTTCTTGTCTTATCACTTGGCACTAAAAATACAACTTATTAAACTATAGAAAAGTTACAGGTTCCCATGAATTTAATCTGGCAGATTTCTTTTTGAGGATTATAGGGTTACATTATAAAATTACCTTTGCTTTGTGCTTCTCCTATTTCAAATTGTTTCTGAGGAGGGTTTAGTGAAAGAACCATTTTATTATCTTTCTACTGCCAGAATTTATACAATACTTTTTGCTAATAAAGTCAGGTAAAATATGCTATATCTTACATGCTTTATTTCTGCCTTCTTGGTTAGATAAATATGGTTAGGGTGCCTTTACTTTTGACCTTCCAGTTACTCTTGCCAAAAAACTAAAAATGACTGAAAAGAAAACAGCTGAAAACTAGAAAAAATATAGGAGAACACCGATCTCAAAATTTTGGACCTCAGGCTGTGAAGGACAATGATCCCTGAAATAATTTAAATATGCATGTTGAGCCACACAACTGATTCAGTTTGCTCCCTGAACAAAGTTTCCAGGTAGCAGAGACTCAGGCAAAGACCAACTGTCTTCCTGAGTTGAAGAGACATATTTGGGAATCTAGGGAACTAAGGCAGCTAGAGTTCACAGTACTCAAAGGAAGAGAGTTGCAAAGAGAGAGAACATTAGAGATCTACAGATGATTCCCTTTGATTATTCAGTTTACAATGAATCAGCATATGCATTTGAGAAAAATACTTAAAGATGGCAAAGGACAACCTGAATGGACTGGAAGAAACAGTACTCAGAATTTGCCTAGGCCAGAAATAGTTCCTACCCTAATAGCCTAAGTGGAGAATCTCAAAATTCAAGAGTCATTGTTTAGAGTACTAAGAAAAGTTTTGCCTCAGGGGTAGGGAAAAATTAAACCTCAACTAAATGGCACTCAGGTCTGGTCCAAAAAAGTGTAAAAGAAAAACTTGATCAGTTTTTTTTTTTTTTCCAACTAACTTAACCACATCTCAGAACAAAGGTTAAGAATACAAAAATACCCAACATCCAACAATGTAAAGTTCAAATATCTGACATCAAATGAAAAAGTGCCAGGTGCGCAAAGAATCAGGAAAATATAACTCATAATGAGGAGGAAAAATAAATCAATCAACTGAAACTGACACACAAAAAAGACACATATGATAGAACTAATAGACAAGAACATTAAAACAGCTATTGCAACTACATTACATATGTTCAAAAAACTAGAGGAAATATTTAACGTGTTACTTACAGAAAAATAAAGACTTATGTACATACAAAGACTTGTAAACAAATGTTTATAGAAATTTTATTGGCAACAGTTAAAACTTGGAAGCAACCCAAATGTCCATCAATGGGTGAATATATGAACACATTATGGTATTGTCATTAAATGGAATACTACTTAGCAATATAAATGAATGAATTATTTACACATCTAACAACTTATATGAATCTCAAGATAATTACACCTATACCTCAGAGATATTGTGGGGTCAATTCCAGACTACCACAGTAAAACAAATATTACTATAAAGCCAGTCATGACATTTTTTTGGTTCCCCAGTGCATATAAAAGTTATGTTTGCAATATACTGTAGTTTATTAAGTGTGCAAGAACATTGTATCCAAAAAACAATGTACATACTTTAATTTAAAAAAACTTTATTGGTGAGAAGTAGCAAGAAGAACTACAATCCTGCAGCCTGTGGAAAAAAACCACATTCACAGAAAGATAGACAAGATGAAAAGGCAGAGGGCTATGTAACAGATGAAGGAACAAGATAAAACCCCAGAAAAAAAACTAAACGAAGTGGAGATAGGCAACCTTCCAGAAAATGATTTCAGAATACTGATAGTGAAGATGATCCAGACCTTGAAAAAAGAATGGAGGCAAAGATCGAGAAGATGCAAGAAATGTTTAACAAAGACCTAGAAAAATTAAAGAATAAACAAACAGAGATGAACAATACAATAACAAATGAAAACAACACTAGAAGGAATCAATAGCAGAATAACTGAGGCAGAAGAAAATATAATAGACCTGGAAGACAGAATGGTGGAATTGACTACTGTGGAACAGAATACAGAAAAAAGAATGAAAAGAAATGAAGACAGCCTAAGAGACCTCTGGGACAACATTAAACGCAACAACATTCACATTATAGGGGTCCTAGAAGGAGAAGAGAGAAGGAAAGAACCAGAGAAAATATTTGAAGAGATTATAACTGAAAACTTCCCTAACATGGGAAAGGAAATAGCCACCCAAGTCTAGGAAGCACAGAGAGTCCCATACAGGAAAAACCCAAGGAGAACCACGCTGAGGCACACAGTAATCAAATTGGAAATATTAAAGACAAAGAAAAATTATTAAAAGCAGCAAGGGAAAAACAACAAATAACATACAAGGGAAATCCCATAAGTTTAACAGCTGATTTCTCAGCAGAAACTCTACAAGCCAGAAGGGAGTGGCATGATATACATAAAGTGATGAAAGAGAAGAAGCTACAACCAAGATTACTCTACCCAGCAAGGATCACATTCAGATTAGATGGAGAAATCAAAAGCATTACAGACAAGCAAAAGCTAAGAGAATACAGCACCACCAAACTGGCTCTACAACAAATGCTAAAGGAACTTCTCTGAGTGGGAAACACAAGAGAAGGAAAGGACCTACAAAACCAAACCCAAAACAATTAAGAAAATGGAAATAGGAACATACATAAGGATAATTACCTTAAATGTGAATGGATTAAATACTCCAACCAAAAGACACAGGCTTGCTCAATGGATACAAAATCAAGACTCATATATATGCTGTCTACAGGAGACCCACTTCAGACCTAGGGACACATTCAGACTGAAAGTGAGGATATGGAAAAAGATATTCTATGCAAATGGAAAACAAAAGAAAGCTGGAGTAGCAATATTTATATCAGAATAAATAGACTTTAAAATAAAGAATGTTACAAGAGACAAGGAAGGACACTACATAATGATCAAGGGATCAATCCAAGAAGAAGATATAACAATTACAAATATATATGTACCCAACATAGGAGCACCTCAATACACAAGGCAACTGCTAACAGCGATAAAAGAGGAAATTGACAGTAAAACAATAATAGTGGGGGACTTTAACACCTTACTTACACCAATGGACAGATCATCCAAAATGAAAATAAATAGGAAACGCAAGCTTTAAATGATATATTAAACAAGATGGACCTAATTGATATTTATAGGACATTCCATCCAAAAACAACAGAATACACATTTTTCTCAAGTGCTCATGGAACATTCTCCAGGATAGATCATATCTTGGGTCACAAATCAAGCCTTGGTAAATATAAGAAAATTGAAATCATATCAAATATCTTTTCTGACCACAACACTATGAGACTAGATATCAATTACAGGAAAAACTCTGTAAAAAATACAAACACATGGAGGCTAAACAATACACTACATAATGACGAAGTGATCACTGAAGAAATCAAAAAGGAAATCAAAAAATACCTAGAAACAAATGACAATGGAGACAAAACGACACAAAACCTATGGGATGCAGCAAAAGCAGTTCTAAGAGGGAAGTTTATAGCAATACAATCCTACCTTAAGAAACAGAAAACATCTCAAATAAACAACCTAACCTTGCACCTAAGGCAATTAGAGAAAGAAGAACACAAAACCCCAAAGTAAGCAGAAGGAAAGAAATCATAAAAATCAGATCAGAAATAAATGAAAAAGAAATGAAGGAAATGATAGCAAAGATCAATAAAACTAAAAGGTGGTTCTTTGAGAAGATAAACAAAATGGATAAACCAGTAGCCACACTCATCAAGAAAAAAAGAGAGAAGACTCAAATCAATAGAATTAGAAGTGAAAAAGCAGAAGTAACAACTGATACTGCAGAAATACAAAAGATCATGAGAGATTACTACAAGCAACTCTATGCCAATAAAATGGACAACCTGGAAGAAATGGACAAATTCTTAGAAATGCACAACCTGCCAAGACTGAAACAGGAAGAAATAGAAACTATGAACAGACCAATCACAAGCACTGATATTGAAACTGTGATTAAAAATCTTCCAACAAACAAAAGCCCAGGACCAGATGGCTTCACAGGCGAATTCTATCAAACATTTAGAGAAGAGCTAACACCTATCCTTCAGAAACTCTTCCAAAATATAGCAGAGGGAGGAACACTCCCAAACTCCTTCTACGAGGCCACCATCACCTTGATAACAAAAGCAGACAAGGATGTCACAAAGAAAGAAAACTACAGGCCAATGTCACTGATGAACATAGATGCAAAAATCCTCAACAAAATACTAGCAAACAGAATCCAACAGCACATTAAAAGGATCACACACCATGACCAAGTGGGGTTTATTCCAGGAATGCAAGGATTCTTCAATATACACAAATCAATCAGTGTGATACACCATATTAACAAACTGAAGGAGAAAAAACATATGATCATCTCAATAGATACAGAGAAAGCTTTAGACAAAATTCAACACCGATTTATGATAAAAACCCTGCAGAAAGTAGGCATAGAGGGAACTTTCCTCAACATAATAAAGGCCATATATGACAAGCCCACAGCCAACATCATCTTCAATGGTGAAAAACTGAAAGCATTTCCACTTAGATCAGGAACAAGACAAGGTTGCCCACTCTCACCACTCTAATCCAAATAGTTTTGGAAGTTTTAGCCACAGCAATCAGAGAAGAAAAGGAAATAAAAGGAATGCAAATCGGAAAAGAAGAAGTAAAGTCACTGTTTGCAGATGACATGATAGTATACATAGAGAATCCTAAAGATGCTACCAGAAAACTACTAGAGCTAATCAATGAACTTGGTAAAGTAGCAGGATACAAAATTAATGAACAGAAATCTCTGGCATTCCTATACACTAATGATGAAAAATCTGAAAGTGAAATCAAGAAAACACTCCCATTTACCATTGCAACAAAAAGAATAAAATATCTAGGAATAAACCTACCTAAGGAGACAAAAGACCTGTATGCAGAAAATTATAAGACACTGATGAAAGAAATTAAAGATGCTACAAATAGGTGGAGAGATATACCATGTTCTTGGACTGGAAGAATCAACATTGTGAAAATGACTCTACTACCCAAAGCAATCTACAGATTCAATGCAATCCCTATCAAACTTACACTGGCATTTTTCACAGAACTAGAACAAAAAATTTCACAATTTGTATGGAAACACAAAAGGCTCCGAATAGCCAAAGCAATCTTGAGAAGAAAAAACGGAGCTGGAGGAATCAGGCTCCCTGACTTCAAACTATACTACAAAGCTACAGTAATCAAGACAGTATGGTACTGAAACAAAAACAGAAATATAGATCAATGGAACAGGATAGAAAGCCCAGAGATAAACCCACGCACATATGGTCACCTTATCTTTGATAAAGGAGGCAGGAATGTACAGTGGATAAAGGACAGCCTCTTCAATAAGTGGTGCTGGGAAAACTCAACAGGTACATGTAAAAGTATGAGATTAGATCACTCCCTAACACCATACACAAAAATAAGCTCAAAATGGATTAAAGACCTAAATGTAAGGCCAGATACTATAAAACTCTTAGAGGAAAACCTAGGCAGAACACTCTATGACATAAATCACAGCAAGATCCTTTTTGACCCACCTCCTAGAGAAACGGAAATAAAGACAAAACTAAACAAATGGGACCTAATGAAACTTCAAAGCTTTTGCACAGCAAAGGAAACCATAAACAAGACGAAAAGACAACCCTCAGAATGGGAGAAAATATTTGCAAGCGAAGCAACTGACAAAGGATTAATCTCCAAAATTCATAAGCAGCTCATGCAGCTCAATAACAAAAAAACAAAGAATCCAATCCAAAAATGGGCAGAAGACCTAAATAGACATTTCTCCAAAGAAGATATACAGACTGCCAACAAACACATGAAAGAATGCTCAACATCATTAAACATTAGAGAAATGCAAATCAAAACTACAATGAGATATCATCTCACACCAGTCAGAATGACCATCATCAAAAAATCTAGAAACAATAAATGCTGGAGAGGGTGTGGAGAAAAGGGAACACTCTTGCACTGCTGGTGGGAATGTGAATTGTTACAGCCACTATGGAGAACAGTATGGATGTTCCTTAAAAAACTACAAATAGAGCTACCATATGACCCAGCAATCCCACTACTGGGCATATACCTTGAGAAAACCACAATTCAAAAAGAGTCATGTACCAAAATGTTCATTGCAGCTCTATTTACGGTAGCCCAGAGATGGAAACAACCTAAGTGTCCATCATCGGATGAATGGATAAAGAAGATGTGGCACATATATACAATGGAATATTACTCAGCCATAAAAAGAAATGAAATTGAGCTATTTGTAATGAGGTGGATAGACCTAGAGTCTGTCATACAGAGTGAAGTAAGTCAGAAAGAGAAAGACAAATACCATATGCTAACACATATATATGGAATTTAAGAAAAAAAATGTCATGAAGAACCTAGGGGTAAGACAGGAATAAAGACACAGACCTACTAGAGAATGGACTTGAGGATACGGGGAGGGGGAAGGGTAAGCTGTGACAAAGCGAGAGAGAGGCATGGATATATATATACACTACCAAATGTAAGGTAGATAGCTAGTGGGAAGCAACTGCATAGCACAAGGAGATCAGCTCGGTGTTTTGTGACCACCTGGATGGGTGGGATAGGGAGGGTGGGAGGGAGGGAGATGCAAGAGGGAAGAGATATGGGAACATATGTATATGTATAATTGATTCCCTTTGTTATAAAGCAGAAAATAACACACCATTGTAAAGCAATTATACTCTAATAAAGATGTAAAAAAAAAAAGAAAGAAAATATATGAATATTTATCCTTTCCATTTTACTCTTTTAATCCGCAAATGAAAACAAAACAAGAACTTCATGGGGTAATCATCTTATGTATAATGTCTTTAGATATCATTCTTTATGTTTCTTCAATTTTCTGTTATTGTGACACAGACTCAGTAACAACCAGAGAGTTAAGAAATGATGAAGCAATGGGAAGAGGGTTTCTCATGGACTAGCTTCCTTTTTATTCAATCCCCTCTTTAAAAATCTGTTTGTATGTGGAATCTCATAGATGACATGATTGGAAGTAACTGATATTGTTGATGCTAGCATAACTCTTGTTGACTTAATAAGATAAAAATATGCAGTCAACAACCATTTTTCTAATAGCTTTGCAATGTTACAGGGGAGATATTCTGTTTATTAACTCAGATTTTTAAAATTAAATTTCATATAAGTGAAGGGAGAATATGCTATCATTCAGGTTCTGATTGACTTGATCACTAAGTTAAGACTTAACATATACCACTTTAGCCTTAGTTACCCTAATTTGGGGGTCCCCAACCCCCAGGCCATGGACAAGTACCAGTCTGTGGCCTGTTAGGAACCCGGCCACACAGTAGGAGGTGAGCTGCTAGTGAGCGAACAAAGCTTCATCTGTATTTACAGCCACCTCCCATCACTCACATTACTGCCTGAGCTCCACCTCCTCTCAGCATTATGGTGAATTGTATAATTATTTCATTATATATTACAATGTAATAATGATAGAAATAAAGTGCACAATAAATGTAATGTGTTTGAATCATCCTGAAACCATCCCCTGCCCCATCCATGAAAAAATTGTCTTCAACGAAACTGGTCCCTGGTGCCAAAAAGGTTGGGGACTGCTGCTCTAATTCATCACATCCAAGATACCTCTGATTGTAAGACACATCATTATTTTAAGAATAACTAAGAAAACATTGCCAATTAAACACAACACACCATCAATTGTAATATATATCTGGATTTCATAGATGTAAAATTATTTTTAAATGTGTACTTTGGAGCGTATATATCTATGCTTTCTTTCAATGCAATGTGGCTAAATGTAATGGGATTATATGAAGGTGGAGACAGGAAGATGTTCTTCCCCTTTGTTTCTGTGTAGGAAACCCTGTCATGTGTTCTTTCAGAAATGTTGAGAAAGCTACATTTCTCTGCAGGGATGTGTAAAGCAAGTGACCTGATTTCATAATGTACCTTCCTTTGAAAAAAATGGCCATAAATAAGACATTCTAAAAGTTGTAACCAGATCCCCAAAAGAAAAGTAGGGAATAGAAGTGGTCAAAAGTACTTTTCATTTGCTTTTCTACTATGAAACAGCAGCTGACACAGGTCCCCTTTGAGTATCATTTTTGTGTCTATTGGCTATCAGTTAAAATTATTCTTCAGTCTACAAAATATTATTATAAAGATTTGACATGAAAACTATTCTGTACCACATAGCTACTAACAAAAACAGTGACAGGAACAGAAGGTAGGTGCTGCTATATTACATTACAAAAAAAATGAATAAAGAAAAATCATGATGACAGATGTTTAGTTTTCTTAACATTTTCTATCTTGAGATATTCTTTCTGTGGATTTAACCATTTATTCACATACAGATACATACATACCCACACTTACATATTTCACTTGTACAGCCAACGTAAATTGCTTAATTGCAGCAAATGCTACCATGTGCATGTGACTATACCATTGAAGATCAAGTACACAGCCAGGGACAATGAATGCAAAAAGTACCGAACCAAAAGAGAATGAGGCCCTCTACTGTCATCTGAAATAGAAAATGCTTAGATATAATGGAGAATCAAAAATTATCTAAGGCAACAAAGCATGAGCTATAAGACAATTCAGAACCACTTTGATTATACATTATGCATGTAGATATATTTCATTTAATTGCATATTTTTAAGAATACTATTATATTCGCAGCATAGAAGTAAAGAATATGAAGTTGTAATGTTTTAACTTCACAGTAATTTTTTTTCCAGTAAATATTATTGCAAGGATAAATAAAAGCTTAGCTAATGTTACCTGTACAGTAAAGGCATAGGAGATGGCTTTGAAAAATACAGTTCAAGTAACAGCCTTTTCCCCGTGATTCACCCTCCCCACCTCATCTCAGTGGCACCTGTTTCCAAGTTTTATGATGCACTGAAACAGATATTCCAAAGACAGAGATGGAATTATGTCCCTGGTTACTCATTTGGTAAGAATATGAGAGTGAACAAATGAACTTTATATGTGGTCTTATGTGTCCTGGGTTTCACTGACATCAGAAATATAAGAGAACATTTTCTACTCTATCAAATATCTGGCAAAAAGATTAAAGACATACAGATATGATGCATCATCTGAATCTCAGGATAAATTCTGAATTGAGAAGAAGAAGACATACATTAGAATTGGTGAGATTAGGCATTCATTGAAATATTTCTGTCCAGACCCTGGAATATGATTTCTAAGCATGTGATTACTAAGGCAAAAATGTCTCCCTACAAACTCAAAGCAAACCACCAACTTAAATATGTAATGAATAAAAGGAAAACTGTGTTTTTGAGAATTGTTATACATAGTCATGAGGTTACATAATACTAAAAACCTTTGTATTGTAAAAACTTAGTATTAATTATTTTTGTAAATTGATAAATCATATTGGAAAAGTAGAAAATAACAATAATGATGATCATTATAGTAATAAATAAATAAAATTAGTTTTTCTTTAACACCACCCAGAGAAGAGATGTTTTTAATCTTGACAGGCGGTATATATACAGAAATATTTTGAGAAGAGAAGGGCAATACAACAACTTGCAATGACTTGACAGTTACAGCCCATAGGGAAGTCCACTCTCTTTGTTCTAGCTCTGTGCTCAGAAGCCACCTACTTTCTAATTACTCATGTTTTCTACTGAGGGCATTATTTATTTCTATAGACAACCAGTTCTGGTTACTAGCAAATTATCACAGATTTTTCTGATTTATCAGAGTGACTTTGGTAGGACAACTCTATCATGCTAGAACCCATATATCACTTGTAAAAAATATGTTTCTGATATTTATACATACAGGAAGAGACACTACTGTATGAGGCCCTACCATGGTGAAGCCATCTTATGAGGTGCAGACTAATAGAGCCACTTTTAATTTTACAGTCTGAATACCTATGCATATGTGGTCTCAGGCTTAGAATTTTCTGATATATTAGTTTATTCTTGATTTCTCTTGATAATATATAAATACCTGTTGTATTAATGAATGATTTAATTCAATCCATGAAGGTTCACTTTGCACCAACTAAGTGGGAATGAATTTAAGAGACATTTATGGTGATTAAACAGGTGAAGATGAAACGGAAGGAAGAGTGAAAGATATGACTTTATACTCTGAGTGGCTGTCTCACCTCCAGTGGCAGTAAAAACTCCTCTTGTAGGTAAATGAGGGGGTAGGGTGTGGGAGATGTATTTGAGTTGGAGTTCTAGGAATCCAGCCTGGACTCACCAGGGTCTCGTTTGTGGAACGAGACTCTTAAAAGTGGTATGTTTCTTATTGATTCATTGTATTATGAATAAAGCCTACTTGTCATATGTTTATTTTTGTCATATCGATATTGTTTGAGCTAGGGGAGTATCAAAACTTGTCCACTAGATAAAGGAATTTAGAATGTTAGGATGTTTTCATATATAATTTTTAGAATGATTTGATACTAAATTGGTAATTTAGGTACTAAACATTGGTAAAATGCATGTGATTAGTATTTTATACATTTTAAAATTTTATATTTTTCATTTCAGCAACTCTGAAAATTTGAATGTGTCATGATCAAGTATGACTTACTAATACAATACACCTTCCTTTACACTTTCCTCTCCCTAACTTTAATAGCCAAGTAAACTACCTCAAACCCTGGACATCATCATTGACCTCCCTCAAACCTAAAAATCTCTCAAGTACAATTCTTTTTTTATTTATTTTATTTTTTTTTAATTTATTTATTTTTGGCTGCGTTGGGTCTTCGTTGCTGCACACAGTCTTTCTCTAGTTGCAGCACATGGGCTTCTCATTGCGGTGGCTTCTCTTGTGGAGCATGGGCTCTAGGCGCATGGGCTTCAGTAGTTGCAGCATGCAGACTCAGTAGTTGTGGCTCATGGACTCTAGAGTGCAGGCTCAGTAGTTGTGGCACACGCACATAGCTGCTCCCCGGCATGTGGGATCTTCCCAGATCAGGGATCGAACTGGTGTCCCCTGCATTGGCAGGCAGATTCTTAACCACTGCACCACCAGGGAAGCCTCTACAATTCTTTTTCTCTATTTTATCTTCCTGAGGGAGATACTGATTCCTTATATCCTCTTTATGAATGTTAATGGCCAACCAATTTCTAATCCCTCAATCAACTTCCAGTGGAAGAGGTTATCCTATGAAACTCCAGGGAAATTCATCCAAAATAAAGCTGTTCGATGAGTCTAAAATAATCCAAGTAAAAAGCTCAGTCATTTTTGAATGATCTCTTGCTTTATGCTCTTCATGACTTATACTCTATACTAATATTCCTAATCACTGAGATACCTGAATGCATCTAGAAAAAGAGTTGCTATGATAAAAATGGAAATTACTCTCAGCAACTGTAAAGTGGTATGGTAAGTTGAGAGGAGCATTAGTTTTAAAATCAGAATACCTAGTTCTTCCTCTATAGCATGTTAGCTGTGAGGCCTGGTACAGGTATGCGGTTTTTTGGTAAGACAGATTAAGTGGTCCTAAGACAGCTCTGGAAAAGTTAGAAATATAATGCCTGTTACCTGTGACTCCAAATGTGAATAATAAATTGGTCTGGTGTCCCTAGAAATAGGTAACACTTCTGAGTGCAAAAGTAAATAAGTAAATAAAACACTCCCTTCCATACTTGGCACTATGGAAGAATGTTGAAAATATAAAGAGCATCAAATGATGAAGCAGCAGATAATTAGTCTGGCCAGCATGCCTACATGTCTTGGTCTAACCTTTCCCTGCAGAGTCTCATTTTCCCACCTACAAATTGATAACAGTCTATGTGATCTTTAAGGTTCTTTCAGCACCCATTTCCTTTGGGTACCATCTGAAATGAGGATGCATCCTTGGTTTCAACAATACTGAAGCAACCAGTAGCTCACAAGGGTAATTTTCTTGAATCCATAACGTACCACTTTCCTATGATATCTAAACATTTATTGATTCCTAGCCCCAGTGACTAACTCCTCTCCCCAGATCTTCCGTCAATCTAACGATTAAGTAATTTGATTTTGGTTTGATAGAAAAATACCCCACAACTCCAATTTATTTTTAATTCCTACAGCCCTTAGTGACTGGCAGTTCCAAATAAACAGTATTAATAAATCATCAGTCTGTAACTAAAGAGCCGGTTCTTTGAGGAACCTTTGCCAATTGCAGACTGTGGGAAGTCTCAGGGGAATATTTGTCATTCTCACAGTTACAATGGGCCATAAGAGCAGCCATATGAGACAGCTTGGCTAAGGACCAAGGAAAATGAAACATAAACTACATCAAAAATGACTTTATGAATTGATAACTGGTGCTTTTTTATTTGCAATAAACATATAAAAAGAGAAAAAAATTACTTAATGTCCTGGTTCCCTAATAGGCGTTTGATGGAGTGTAACAAAAGATGATTTGTTAATGTTATCTGAAAGAGAGATAAGCAGGAACTAAAAAGGGCAGGAAATTGAATGTGTTCTTCCCTCCCACCTCACCACCAGGTTTCAGATGAGTCTGGAAAGGTCATTCACATAATTATTACAGTAACTTGTTCAAGGCCTTTTGAGCACAGCTGATCTGATTTTGTGTTAATGGCTGCAAAAGCAAGATAAGGAACAGGTAAAGTAAAGGAAAAAAATCTGCCTGTAAGATTGTCATAGTAGATAAACTGATGTTGTTTTATAGCATATGGCTTTTTTATTACAGAACAACCCGAAGTTTGCCCTTGTGTAAGGGGTCATTTAAGCATCAGTGACAAAATTTTACTTCTTTGTTGTTGGTGGCCATGTGACGTATCTAGTGATCTTTCTGGGGTCTGCAAAAGGTCATATGGTGAAATGAAACCTGCCAGAAAACTGTAGCTAATATAAAGTGGTCTGAATTTTCAGGGCCAAGACATGTGAAAGGCATCTGGAGACTTCTGTCTGACCAAACCAAGGCAATAATATACATCCTGTTACAAATAATTGACCATATTTCTCATATCTGAATTCAATTCAGTAAACATATTCAATACTTGCTGCATATAAGAATACTCTAGGGATCCAAAAATTTAGCACAGTAGACAGATACACACACCTGGTCCAGTGGGGCAGGCTAACTAGTGAAATATGTGTGCTCATATGGTTCCAAAGAAAAGATATTGAATCTCGAGTAAAACAGGTGGGAATTAATAGAGAAGTGGCATTTGACCTAAACCTAAACCCTGAAGACTGAACAAGGATTGTGAGGGCAGGGTATTTTAGACTGAAGTATCCGAGTTGCAGTCCCACATAGGCAGGAAAGCATGTGGGCATAAGCCGCAGGAAAGCATGTGGGCATAAGATACAGGAAGGGGTGTCTGTGGTGGATTAAAAGATGAGTTTGAGGGGCTTCCCTGGTGGCGCAGTGGTTGAGAGTCCGCCTGCCAATGCAGGGGACACGGGTTTGTGCCCTGGTCTGGGAAGATCCAACATGCCATGGAGTAGCTAGGCCTGTGAGCCATGGTCACTGAGCCTGCGCATCCTGAGCCTGTGCTCCGCAACGGGAGAGGGAGAGGCCACAACAGTGAGAGGACCGCGTACCGCAAAAAAAAAAAAAAAAAAAAAAAAAAAGATGAGTTTGAAAATGTAAAGTGGAACTTGTGCTGGTTATTAAATTACCATCTCTCAGCTTCACTCTTCTTACTCTGCTTTGTGATACAAGGGCTAGGATTCTGGAAACCACATTTCTGCCCTGCCAAGAGGGGGGCACTGGAGAGAGGCTGCAAGGATAGAGGAGGGAGAAGGGACGTACTCATTGTTGCTCACTGTCTGCTTGAGAGTCCTGTGAATGGCATCTCAGTGGGGCATTCTTCCCAAAGCAGCAAAGGAACCAATTTGAGTTTTTCCAACACTTGTAGTTCGAGCTGCATCACACCGCCACCTTGGAAAACTTAGCACCAGCCACCTGGCTGGTGCTCACTCCTCAGAGGTCTGAGTCCCAGAGGAGTGCCTCCAAACTTCTAAATTTTAATGATTCCAAGTCTTCCTTTTTTTCCTTCTGCCTAAGAGATGGTAGCTACTTCTTGCACGTTTTAACTCTCCATATTTTAAAGTTCTTGTTTTGCTCTGTGTGACCTTGCTAACAATTTATATAGACTATTCTTAAACACCGAGTACCACCAGTTGAAAACATCACCAACTTTCTGGTTTTTCTTATTTACTGCATTTCTTTTTTAAAAAAAATGTTTTATTTTATATTGGAGTTTAGTTGATTTACAATGTTGTGTTAGTTTCAGGTGTACAGCAAAGTGATTCAGTTATACATATACATATATCTATTCTTTATCAGATTCTTTTCTCATATAGGTTATTACAGAATATTGAGTAGAGTTCCCTGTGCTATACAGTAGGTCCTTGTTGATTATCTATTTTATATATAGTAGTGTGTATATGTTAATCCCAAACTCCTAATTTATCCCTCCCCCCAACTTTCCCCTTTAGTAACTCTAAGTTTATTTTCTAAGTCTGTGGATCTGTTTCTGTTTTGTAAATAAGTTCATTTGTATCACTTTTTTAGATTCCACATATAAGTAATATCATAGGGTATTTGTCTTTCTCTGTCTGACTTACTTCAGTTAGTATGATAATCTCTAGGCATACCACATTCAGAGAGAGCCACTGAAATGAAATATTTATTAGGGTCCTAAGAGATTCCTTACTTGCATTGTCCTTTGACCTCTTACCTCTCATTTCCTTTCAAGAATTTTGTGTCCAGTGTTTAAAAGCCAACCTGGGAAATATCAAAGACACACTTTCTTCCCAAACTAAAGTCACTGAGCTGAATGTTAAGTAAAAAAAGGCAACACTCTTCCTTTCTGTTTCCTGCACATACCACCAACCACTTTAAAACGTTGCATAATAATGTAGTTGCAAAAAGGCAGCTAATTAAGTCTGCCTGACTCTAGCCTTCTACTCTTAATATTCAGCCCCAGTGGGTGGATGAGTGGCCAGCAAAAGAGAATGTTTAAAATGTTCATTTCCAACCTGACCCAGATCATTTCTCTCCTTTCAGAAAACATTACATCTAAATTATTAGAAGACAAATGGATCTTACTATATTATTACAGCAGTGTGGGGAGAAAAGCTTCTACTGCCTCTGTGGATAACCCATTTTCCCTCTAACAACTTTTTTCGAGAACTTCTACATTACACCCAATCTAATTCTGCTAGTTTAATCCCATAACATTGGAATTTCACCCTCTTCCCACTTTGTTGAAACTGGAGAACAGCTTGTGGGTGATCTCTTGATAATAATATTTTATATGTCTAAAACAGCCTTTTCTTC
This sequence comes from Pseudorca crassidens, assembly GCF_039906515.1. NCBI lineage: Eukaryota > Metazoa > Chordata > Mammalia > Artiodactyla > Delphinidae > Pseudorca > Pseudorca crassidens. The sequence goes on along the minus strand of NC_090304.1, from coordinate 76,408,281 downwards.
CAAAGTAATTAATCCACCTCCCCTTTTTTACACTTTGCTGTATGTCCCTTGCCTTTACACACCTTTGTTTCCTGATGGATCCTCGTTAAGCATTTCCCATTTTTCTGGGGAAATTATACTAGGTTGGCCAAAGAGTTCATTCAGTTTTTTCTGTAAGATGGCACTAGTAGCACTTAGTTGTCTTTAACTTCATTTGAAACAATTTTGTTAGATTGTATTGACAGCTATTATATCAGCATGCATTTAAAAAAAAAAAACATCAAAATTGGTGAATTTTAATATTGAAGATCGAAGAAAAAAGCAACATTTTAGGCATATTATGCTTCATTGTTTAAAGAAAGGTAAAAACGCAACTGAAAAGCAAAAATAAAAAATGTGCAGTGTATGCAGAAGGTGATGTGACTGATCGAACGTGTCAAAAGTGCTTTGCAAAGTTTTGTGCTGGAGATTTCTCGCTGGAGGATGCTCCACGGTCGGGTAGACAAGTTGAAGTTGATAGTGATCAAATTGAGACATTAATTGAGAACAATCAACATTATACCAATCAAACATTGAAAATCATTTGCACCATCCTGGTTACTTTAATTGCTTTGATGCTTGTGTTCCATATAAGTCAAGCAAAAAAAACTTTCTTGATGGTATCTCCACATGTGATTTTCTACTTAAATGTAATGAAAACGCTTTGTTTTTAAAACAAATTGTGACGGGCGATGAAAAGTGGATACTGTACAATAATGCAGAATGGAAGAGATCGCGGTGCAAGTGAAATGCACCACCACCAACCACACCAAAAGCTGGTCTTCATTCCAAAGAAGGTGATGTTGTGTATATGGTGGAATTGGAAGGAAATCCTCTGTTATGAGCTCTGTCTGGAAAACCAAATAATTAATTTAATTCCAACAAATACTGCTCCCAATTAGACCAACTGAAAGCAGCCCTTGATGAAAAGTGTCCGGAATTAGTCAACAGAAAACCCATAATCTTCCATCAGGATAACGCGAGACCATATGTTTATTTGATGACCAGGCAAAAACTGTTACAGCTTGGCTAGGAAGTTCTTATTCATCCACCGTATTCACCAGACATTGCAGCTTCGGATTTCCATTTATTTCGGTCTTTAAAAAATTCTCTTCCAGGGAAATTTCAATTCCCTGGAAGACTGTAAAAGGCACCTGGAAGAGTTCTTTGCTCAAAAAGGTAAAAAGTTTTGGGAAGGTGGTATTATGAAATTGCCTGAAAAATGGCAGAAGGTAGTGGAACAAAAGGGTGAATATTGTGTTCAACAAAGTTCTTGGTAAAAATGAAAAATGTGTCTTTTATTTTTACTTAAAAACCGAAGACATTTTTTGGCCAACCTATACCTTTGCAGAATTGACCGATACTAAACATAGCATGTGACAGTCACTTTATGCATTCTTTCTGTACTCAGTGTTGTGTAATTCTATTTCCTGAGAGATTTCTCAGGGTGTAACCAGCACACTCCTGTTGTATTCTTCTGCAGTAGCTGAAAGAGAAACCATTTGATTTTTTCTAAATTCAGATTTAATTTAGAGAGATTTATTTAGAAGAAAACTTTCAGCTTACAACTTTCCTGTTGACTTTTTATTTAACTTCAAATTTGGCAGGTTGCTGAACTTGTGTGATATTAAGACATAGTAAAATTTAATAACCTAAAATCACTTGCCTTCTGTTATTTTCCTTTAAGAATACAGAAAAAAATATCCATTCATATATTTTTAAATCATCTGGGCAACTATGACTGCATTAATTTACATCCTTTAAGTTACAAGAACTGAATGCCTTTAGGGACAGATTATACACAGAGGTAAATGTACTTTTCAAAAGGAGTAAAAAAAACAAACAAACATTTTGTGAGCAATGGAAGTATATTTTGACATGTGAAAATAAAGGCTATTATTTATTATCTGTTAATAAAGTGTTGATTGGATTAAGTAGACACAGTATTCTCTGAGTTCATTTATTCCTTCAACAAATATTTCCTGAGTGCTCTGTGCCAAGCACTGTGGTAGGCAATAGGAACATACAAGTAAAGAATGCAGTCATGACTCCTGCCCTCATGGAGCTTAAAACTTAACGATGGTGACTTGCTGGTTATTCTGTTTGCCTCCCTTGCCTGTCACGCTCCTCTTCCCCCAGACTCTCTGTCTTCTTTTCTGTACTGCCAACTGCATTCTCTGGGCTTGCAAGCTGGCTTCTGTTTGCCTTTAGCCATGAGAACCACCAGAGGCGATCAGAAGGCATGGGGAAAAAGTCAGGATATGAATTTCAATTTATGCCTTTACTAAACTCTTTTGAGCCATCGGAGTCTTTCCAACTGGATTCCTGACTGATACAGTGAATATATAAAATATATATATTTTTAATTTTATGTAGAGAAACACATATGTAAATATTTTAGAACTGTCTTAAGGGCTATGAAGAAACAAATACAAGTATTGAGATACAGTGTAATGGGTGTGAATTAAACAAAGTATTACAGATGAACTCTTAGAGGGTGATATTTAAGTTGAGGCCAGAGAATAAGTGGGAGCCAGCATAGAAAGAATGGGAAAGATGGTCCTGATGGAGGAAACAGCAAGTGCAAGGCCCATAAGATAGAAAAGAGCTTGACGTGCTCTGTGCCAGAATTTGGTTATGATATTCTATGAGGAACATTCGGTTAAACCATTCCATGTGGACAGACTGAGGGGACAAATCAGCTTGAGTGGCAAGGTGTGGATCAATATCTAGTGACAGATACTGAAGATTATGGACAGACAAATGTCTGCCAGAGAACCATGTACTTGTTAAAGTGGAAAGCAGCTCAGGTGAGCTGTGGGAATGAAGCAGATGCTCAGGTATTTATTTGAAATTGTGATCATGTTGGGATGCAATGATGATCTACTCCACATGATAAAGTGCTGTAAAGAAATTAACACATATAAAGATGTTATTTCTTTGATCTTATTTACTTTCATCAGAGTGGTAAGTTAGCCTTTAGGTACAGATAAATCTCTTCGTAACATGATTTTTTTTTTCATAATTGTGACACTTCACATAAAGAATATCAAATGGGCAGCAGAGACCTTCTTGAGAGGCTGTGTGTTTTGTTCATCTTCCTATTTATTTATTTATTTTCATGAGGGGAGAGGGAGTAGCAAAGAAGGAGTGGAGAAGTTGAAAAAAATAAAGTATTAAAAGAACTTAATTTGACAGTTGGATCCTACCTAGAATGAAAGGGACTTTAAGAATCAATTTAGTAAGCATATTTCAAGACTTACAAAAGCAAACACATCAAACTTATTAAATAAGCCCGCCTGGGGAAATTTTGCATATTGTTTTTTCTCCATGAATCTAGTTCTTTAATTTGTTTTATAGTATGCCCTCCTTTTGTTTGCGACTTTAGTGCAAATTCCGGCATTTAAGAATTATTTAACTGTAGGATATACTAAAACCTTTGACATCAAGCCAAATAATTATTTTTGCATTTTTCAGAATTGATCAGTTCACTTGGGACTTTTCAGGCATACTTGGTACCACAACATGGGCAAATGGTGAAAAACATTTCTTTTAAGATATTATTTAATCTCGTGCATTTATCTAATATATATGAGTCTGGAAATCTTCCTCAGATATCTGCCAAATAACTCCTGGATGAATTTTAAATTATTGAAATATGTTTCTACTTATAGGCATCTTTTGTTGGACCACTCAACACTTTTAATAGACCAGACAACAATTTATTTTGTTTTTAGTTTATTATGATCTTGCTCCTACTCAGATTTAAACAGAATTGCACATATATTATTTCAATCAATCCTAATATTAGAAAACATGGTGATTACTATTGTCATGCCCTAAACCTCCTCTTACTAGCTGAATTTTTCATATTTATTAATATTTTTCTCACCCATAGACTACACCTACTTCAACACATTTATAGAGCATGTTTTATCTCCAAGTACTTTATAGTTATGCTGTGGGAGTTAGCTCACCACGACTGAGGTTGAATGATTAGTAACTCTGATAGAGATGCATTTATGCAAATTATAATTACAGAGTCTAGAAAGGACTCTGAGGTCTTATCACCCTAAAAAAACCCCAAAACTACAACACTCTATTTAAAATAAATCATAATACTCTAATCAAATATAATCAAAATCTCACTCCTGTTCCTATGCCCAATATTTATACTGTAAACATCATTGACAAGTGATTATATATTGTGAGATTTAAAACCTCAGAAGTAGAATCATTAATCACAGCAGGCATTAGAGTTTCATGTAAATCATCTTTCTGATTTGGGGAATGATTGCATGTTATACATATTGACAGCTGGTGCTATCATGTTATCATTATTTCAGGAGAGACTGAAGTAATCAATTGCATCAGTGTAATTATTTTTTTTTAAAAAAAAAAAAAAAAGATTTTTATACTCTTGTCTTATTATATCTTGTCAGGGATAGCACCTTATCCCCTTTTTATTTCATTTCATTTTATTTCATCATTGCTGAAGGAAATTTAAGAATGATACTGAAATTTTAAGACAAGTAAGCAAAGAGATGTAAAGCTCTTCTTTTATTTAAAGACTTTTCCTTTATGTTAAAATAGCAAAACTATACACATTATTGTTCATAGAAATAACAAGAAAGATGATAATTTGTTACTTCATCAATTCCCATTTGCCCTTCTTTTAAAAAATGAATAACCACCAAGGAGCTTCAAGGTTTCATTCAAGGAAAATAAAACCTAGCAAAATAAGTGATCCAAAAATAAGATATGTCACATCTTAATAAACAATTGTGTCTAATTTTAGAAGGATATGTACTTACTTGCCAAGTGCAAAGCATTCCATCTTAACAGTTGTTCCCTTAGCAGCTGTAACTGTGAAAGGGAAATGGACCTCAATTTTCGGCTCATATTCTCCCATCACACCTGGGAAATAAAGAATAGTCTTTAAACATTAAATGAATGTCACAATTTCTCTCCAGTCCTGTAGATTGGAAAGCACTGTGTTGTCCATATCTGTTTGAAGACTGCTAAACTTTCGATGTACTGAAATAAGAAGTACTCATAGACTGAATCATTATGATGAAATCTTAATCTTCCCTTAAGGATTGGATTGCATGTATATTCAATACCATTTAAAGTAATAATTATTGAAACTACTAATCAACATTGGTAGTTTAGCTACTGATTATATTTCAGAGGAAATAAATAACTATGAACAAATCCTATGGTAAATAATGGTGTTGATTTTTTTTTTTTAATAAGTAAATGTCTCAGAACTTTCTTCGTCATTTTCAGATAAATCAATGCTTATTTGTTAAGTCAACATATATTTATTGAATATCTATAATATGCATGCAGTTTGCTAGGCATTGTGGGAGTTATAAAGATAAATCAGCCATGGATTGTGCCCTCAAGCACTCAACAAGTGTATTCTTAAAGAAACAGCATATACTCAAGGATGGGAGAAGAGCTATATATCAAAATCACTGTAATGTAAGATAGGAAGGGATGAGTGCTCTGCCCTGAATGAGGTATCCCTAAAGCATTATGTGCATTTGAGGGAATTATAAGAATAGTTAGAATTTGTATAAGTGAGAGAAAGGAGAAAGTAAATGGAACTGCAGGAACAAAGACAAAGAGATAGGAAACCACCAGAAATAGGAATATTAGTTTTTCTGGCTTCTTGGTATGTGAAGGGAAATCATACTAGGAAAATTTGGAAATATAAATGGACTCCAAAAAATAGAGGACCTTGGGCTTCCCTGGTGGCGCAGTGGTTGAGAGTCCGCTTGCCAATTCAGGGGACACGGGTTCGTGCCCCGGTCTGGGAAGATCCCACATGCCATGGAGCGGCTAGGCTCTTGAGCCATGACCGCTGAGCCTGCGCATCCGGAGCCTGTGCTCCGCAACGGGAGAGGCCACAACAGTGAGAGGCCTGCGTACAGCAAAAAAAAAAAAAAAAAAGGACCTTGATTATCAGAGCAAGACATTCAAATTTTAATCTGTAAGTAATTTGGAGCATTTGGAATTTCGAATAGGAAACTGACATTTTGTTGAGATGTATATACTGGAATTGGAGCAGAGACCAGTAAATCAATTATATTATTTCAATAATGCAAGTTAGAAATAATGAAAACTTAGACTTGAATTATACATCAAAAAAAGAGAAGAGGTATTAGAATGAGAAAAAAAAACAAGAAAGACTTGAACTTTGCACATAATAGGGGTACTGGAGATAAGGTTGTGGGCCTCATCAATAACAACAGTAAGATTTCCAGCTTGGGAGAGGGGTGGGTGATGTAAGTGAAAGAAAAGTGTGCAGCTATGGTGGGAAACTTGATAATTTCTATTTTGGGAGTATTGTCTTTGATACCTATAAGATATTTAGAATGCAGTGAGAGGATGAACCTGGAGATGAGTTCTGAACAGGTGATATATGCTTAATATCATCACTCACAGGTGGCAGTTAAAGCCATGAGATTGCAGAGGGCTTTCACCTATCAAAAAAACAATACACTATAACTGAGTCATTTGGCTGTATGGCAGAAATTAGCAGAACATTGTAAATCAACTATACTTCAACTTAAAAAAATCATACACTAGTGATGCCTGGTGAATTCCAGTGCTTGTGTCCTCAGGCAGCCCTGGAGCTAATTTCCCCCAGAAAATAATTTTTTAGCAGATCCCTATGTGTAAAGTACCACAGAGGACACAATTGTGATTGAGCACAGATGCTTCTCTGAGGACCTTGTGTGTGTGTTTTGGGGGATGTCTCTGTATAAGGGTATATGTGCACATAGAGATCTGCGTATGTGTATAGCTCTATGTGTAATTCCTTGGTGTGTGTGTATGGTATCAGGAGGGAGAGAGGAGGAAGAAACCCAGACAGAGGAAGAAGTAAATGTCATAAGATATGAAGGCAAGATGCACTGGGCATGCAAAGGGAGAAATGGTTACCTTTGGCAAAGAAAACCCTTATGTGTTCATTTATTATTATTATTTTTATTTTAAATTTTGATTTGAGATGGTCTTTGAAGGAATAAAGAATGTAGACAACTTTAGATGGAAAATGTTTAAGTTCACTGAGGACAAGAATATTATCTTTGCTTTGTTGTTGTTGTTTTCTTTCCCTAGTTTTTTTGCAAAGCAATCATAAAGAAAATATTACTGATGTTTTCATCAGAGATTGGGCTTGTGTACACTGGCTCTGCTCATGACTAGCCTACAGCACCTCTGACAGGTCAGTGACCTCTGTGTCTCATTTTCTAATCTGAAAACTGAGGAAATAGAAGAAAACTACCATTAATGTAATACCCTGCTCTGTCAGGCTAACTCCCTTGATTCCTTCCAAGCCTAATGTTCGCTGAGCACCAAGTTCCTGATACACAGCAAGTGAATTGAGAGGTTAGTACTACAGTAATACTCAAAACAGATGTTTAAGCACTTCTCTATCTCTTTCTCAATATTGTTTTCCTCTTCTACTTCTTTTTTCCTATATCCTTCTGCCCCATCCATATATTTTCCAACTTCCTTTCTCTTTTATATATATATATATTTCCTGTATATCTCCTGAATGACAGTATTTGTCCTGCTAGTGTTGCCTGGCTGAGTGTATCCAATGATGACGAGTTTATCTTTAATGCTGTCTTACTTGGAAGCCCTCATATAAGGACTTCTAGGCATCCTGTTCAGTGGCTACCTTGACTGCCCACCTGAAGCAGTCCCTGAAGTCAGCTTCTGATCGCCTCATCCACTCTTAACATTGATTCTGTAGTATTCGTGTTCCTGTCTGCCTGTTAACCTGATGATTTAATAATACATGATTTATTGTGATGCTTATTAAGCTTAAGCTTATTAAACTCAATGCCTTACTTGCATAGGTCCCTGTGAGTGCTGGCAGTTGTTGAGTTCTGTAGAATGTTGTAGAAAGGCAGTGAAAGTCAGGCTGAATTTAGAAAATATTTCTATATAATTATTTCTAGTAAATTGTTTAAAGACATCTCAGAAGAAAAGAATCAGAATCTTCAAACTCCAGTAATTTTTTTTGATTATTTTTTTCCTAACCTAACTAAAAATTCCCTTTAGAATCCACTTTTATATTAATACTTTTGTATTCTTTATATTAAAGAAAGTCCAATAATTGTACAAAATTTTAAGCCCTTCAAAACCTGGATCTGCCTCAAAAGAATACCAAGATATTACTGATATTAGGGGCCAATAGGAGTCAGACCCATGTCTTCTCTCAAATTCCCTTCCAGATAATATTTGTGAGTTGCAAAGAAGACATTCTTTTATAGCTTTAATTCTTAAGGATGATTCAAAGGAAAGGCATTCCTGGTAGGGTTTTGGGAAGTAATTTTTGCCCATGTAGTGGCTTCTGGTGCTACTTAAATGATTCCTTTATATCCAAAGACACTGTTAAGCCTCACTCCAGGGCCAAAGAGGTTTGCTAATATCTGAACTGGATACTAAAAATAAAATTAAAAGGTTTAAGTACAAGGCTTCAAATTATATTACCTAATTTGAACTACACTGTAAGTAATAACTAGTTCTTTTAAATTTTACTCTCATAGTGGTGATATAAGGACAGATTAGAAAGCTCCTTAGGTATGTCTTGTTCTTTAAACACATGATTACATTCAGGGATTAAGTTTTGCTTTGTCTTTCATGGGATAATTATGTTACAGCTAAAGTTCAGTTTAGCTTAGAGAGGGCAGACAGCAAGCAGAAGAACTACAATCCTGCAGCCTGTGGAACAAAAACCACATTCACAGAAAGATAGACAACATGAAAAGGAAGAGGACTGTGTATCAGATGAAGGAACAAGATAAAACCACAGAAAAACAACTAAATGAAGTGGAGAGAGGCAACCATCCAGAAAAATAGTTCAGAATAATGACAGTCAATATGATCCAGGACCTCAGAAAAAGAATGGAGGCAAAGATTGGGAAGATGCAATAAATGTTTAACAAAGACCTAGAAGAATTAAAGAACAAACACCTAGAAGAATTAAAGAAGAAACAAACAGAGAAGAACAATACAATAACTGAAATGAAAAATACACTAGAAGGAATCTTTAGCAGAATAATTGAGGCAGAAAAATGGATAAGTGACCTGGAAGACAGAATGGTGGAATTCAATGCTGTAGAACAGAATAAAGAAGGAAAAGAAATGAAGACAGCCTAAGAGACCTCTGGGACAACATTAAATGTACCAACATTCACATTATAGGGGTCCCAGAAGGAGAAGAGAAGAGAAAGGACCTGAGATAATATTTGAAGAGATTATAGATGAAAACTTCCCTAACATGTGAGGGGAAATAGCCACCCAAGTCCAGGAAACTCAGAGAGTCCAAGACAGGATAAACCCAAAGAGAAACATGCTGAGACACATAGTAATCAAATTGACAAAAATTAAAGGCAAAGAAAAATTATTAAAAGCATCAAGGGAAAACCAACAAATAATATACAAGGGAAATCTCATAAGGTTAACAGCTGATTTCTCAGCAGAAACTCTACAAGCCAGAAGGGAGTGGCACAATATATTTAAAGTGATGAAAGAGAATAACCTACAACCAAGATTACTCTACCCAGCAAGGATCTCATTCAGATTTGATGGAGAAATCAAAAGCTTTACAGACAAGCAAAAGCTAGGGAATTCAGCACCACCAAACCAGCTCTAAAACAAATGCTAAAGGAACTTCTCTAAGTGGGAAACACAAGGGAAGAAAAGGACCTACAAAAACAAACCCAAAACAATTCAGAAAATGGTCATAGGAACATACATATCAATAATTACCTTAAACATGAATGGATTAAATACTCCAACCAAAAGACACAGGCTTGCTGAATGGATACAAAAACAAGACCCATGTATATGTTGTCTACAAGAGACCCACTTCAGACCTAGGGAAACATACAGACTGAAAGTAAGGGGATGGAAAAAGATATTCCATGTAAATGGAAATCAAAAGAAAGCCAGAGTAGCAATACTCATATCAGATAAAATAGACTTTAAAATAAAGAATGTTACAAGAGACAAAGAAGAACACTACATAATGATCAAGGGATCAAGCCAAGAAGAAGATATAACAATTATAAACATATATGCACCCAACATAGGAGCACCTCAATACATAAGGCAAATGCTAACAGCTATAAAAGAGGAAATACACAGTAACACAATAATAGTGGGGGAATTTAGCCCATCACTTATATGAATGGGCAGATCATCCAGACAGGATATTAATAAGGTAACACAAGCTTTAAGTGACACAATAAACCAGATAGATTTAATTGTTATTTGTAGGACATTCCATCCAAAAACAGCAGATTACAGTGACTTCTCAAGTGCACATGGAATATTCTCCAGGATAGATCACACCTTGGGTCACAAATCAAGCCTCAGTAAATTTAAGAAAATTAAAATCATATCTAACATCTTTTCCAACAACAATGCTATGGGGTTAGAAATTAATTACAAGGAAAAAAAAGTAAAAAACACAAATACATGGAGGCTAAACTATACATTACTAAATAACAAAAAGATAACTGAAGAAATCAAAGAGGAAATAAAAAAAAAATACCTAGAGACAAATAACAATGAAAACATGAAGATCCAAAACATATGGAATGCAACAAAAGCAGTTCTAAGAGGGAAGTTTATAGCAATAAAATCCTACCTCAAGAAACAAGAAAAATCTCAAATAAACAATCTAACCTTACATCTAAAGGAACTAGAGAAAGAAGAAAAAAAAAACAAACCCAGATTTAGCAGAAGGAAAGAAATAAAGATCACAGCAGAAATAAATGAAACAGAAACAAAGAAAACAGTAGCAAAGATCAATAAAACTAATATCTCCTTCTTTGAGAAGATAAACAAAATTGATAAACCTTTAGCCAGACTCATCAAGAAAAAGAGAGATAGGACTCAAATCAATAAAATTAGAAACAAAAATGGAGAAGTTGCAGTGGAAACTGCAGAACTACAAAGCATCATAAGAGACTAATACAAGCAACTCTATGCCAATAAAATTGACAACCTGGAAGAAATGGACAAATTCTTAGATAGGTATAACCTTCCAAGACTGAAAGAGGAAGAAATAGAAAATGTGAACAGACCGATCACAATTAATGAAATTGAAACTGTGATTAAAAATGTTCCAACAAACAAAAGTCTAGGACCAGATGGCTTTACAGGTGAATTCTATCAAACATTTAGAGAAGAGCTAAAACCTATCCTTCTCAAATTCTTCCAAAAAATTGCAGAGTAAGGAACACTCCCAAACTCATTCTACAAGGCCACCATTATCCTGATACCAAAACCAGACAAAGATACTACAAAAAAAGAAAATTGCCAACCACTATCACTGATGAACATAGATGCAGACATTCTGAACAAAATACTAGCAAACAGAATCCAACAACATATTAAAAGGATCATACACCATGATCAAGAGGGATTTATCTCAGAAAAGCAAGGATACTTCAATATATGCAAATCAATCAACATCATACACCGTATTAACAAATTGAAGAATGAAAACCATATGATCATCTCAATAGAAGCAGGAAAAGCTTTGATAAAATTCAACACCCATTTATGATAAAAACTCTCCAGAAAATAGGCATAGAGAAACCTACCTCAAAATAATAAAGGCCATATATGACAAACCCACATTCAGCATCATTCTCAATGATGAAAAATTGAAAGCATTTCCTCTAAGATCAAGAAGAAGACAAGGATGTTCACTCTTGCCACTATAATTTGACATAGTCTTGGAAGTCATAGCCATGGCAATCAGAGAAGAAAAAGAAATAAAAGGAATCCAAATTGGAAAAGAAGTAAAACTGTTACTGTTTGCAGATGACATGGTACTCTACATAGAGAATCCTGAATATGCCACCAGAAAAATACTAGAGCTAATCAATGAATTTGGTAAATTAGCAGGATACAAAATTAATGCACAGAAATCACTTGCATTCCTATACACTAACAACAAATGATCAGAAAGAGAAATTAATGAAACAATCCCACTCACCACTGCAGAAAAAAGAATAAAATACCAAGGATTAAACCTACCTATGGAGGTAAAAGACCTGTACTCAGAAAACTATAACACATTGATGAAAGAAATCAAAGAAGACATAAACAGATGGAGAGATATAGCATGTTCTTGGATTGGAAGAATCAATATTGTGAAAATAACTGTACTACCCAAAGCAATCTACAGATTTAATGCAATCCCTATCAAATTACCAATGGCATTTTTTACAGAACAAGAACAAAAACTCTTAAAATTTGTATGGAGACATGAAAGACCCTGAATAGCCAAAGCAATTTTGAGGGGGAAAAATGGAGCTGGAGGAATCATATTCCCTGACTTCAGACTATACTACAAAGCTACAGCAATCAAGACAATATGGTACTGGCACAAAAACAGAAATATTGATCAGTGGAACAGGGTAGAAAGCTCAGAGATAAACCCATGCACCTATGGTCACCTAATCTGTGACAGAGAAGGCAAGAATATACAATGGAGAAAAGACAGTCTCTTCAGTAAGTGGTGCTGGGAAAACTGGACAGCTACATGTAAAAGAATGAAATTAGAATACTCCCTAACATCATGCATAAAAATAAACTCAAATTGATTAAAGACCTAAACTGAGGTCCAGACACTCTAAAACTCTTTGAGGAAAACATAGGAAGAACACTCTTTGACATAAAGCACAGGAAGATCTGTTTTGACCCACCTCCTAGAGTAATGGAAATAAAAACAAAAATAAACAAATGGGACCTAATGAAACTTCAAAGGTTTTGCACAGCAAAGGAAACTATAAACAATATGAAATGACATCCCTCAGAATGGGAGAAAATATTTGCAAATGAAGCAACGGACAAAAGATTAATCTCCAAAATATATAAACAGCTCAAGCAGCTCAATATTAAAGAAACAAACAACCCAATCCAAAAACTGGCAGAAGACCTAAATAGACATTTCTCCAAAGAAGATATATAGATGGCCAAGAGGCACAGAAAAAGCTGCTCAAAATCACTTATTATTATAGTAATGCAAATCAAAACTACAATGAGGTATCACCTCACACCTGTTAGAATGGGCATTATCAGAAAATCTACAAATAACAAATGCTGGAGAGGGTGTGGAGAAAAGGGAACCCTCTTGCACTGTTGGTGGGAATGTAAATTGATACAGCTACTATGGAGAGCAGTATGGAGGTTCCTTAAAAAAACTAAAAGTAGAATTACCATATGACCCAGCAATCCCACTACTGGGCATATCCCCAGAGAAAACCATATGCATCCCAATAGTCACTGCAGCACTATTTACAATAGGCAGGTCATGGAAGTAACCTAGATGCCCATCAACAGATGAATTAATAAAGAAGTTGTGGTACATATATACAATGGCATATTACTCAGCCATAAAAAGGAATGAAATTGGGTCATTTGTAGAGATATGGATGGACCTAGAGACTGTCATACAGAGTGAAGTAAGTCAGAAAGAAAAAGAAATATCGTATATTAATGCATACATTGGAATCTAGAAAAATGGTACAGATGAACAGATTTGCAAGGCCTAAATATAGACACAGATGTAGAGAACAAATGTATGGACACCAAGCGGGGAAAGTGGAGGTGGGGGTGGTGGTGGTGGGATGAATTGGGAAATTGGCATCGACATTTATACTTAATATGTATAAAATAGATAAGTAAAAAAAAAAAAAAAAAGAGGCCCAACAGAGTCCGTTTGCCCCTTGTGCCATGTCTGCAATGCAGAAGAGGGCCTTCCCCAGACATGCTGATACCTTGATCCTGGACTCCATCTCCCACAACTATGAAAAATAAATTTCTGTTTATTAGGAAAAATGAATAAATAAATAAAACCTATCATTTGGATCTGTGATAAGATAAAAGAAAATTTAATAAAATGTGGTATGTAGAAAAAAATAATGTTTACTTTAGTTTATATAATTTACCTCTTTCTTTCAAAGATGAAAGGGCTGAGTCAAAGAGGTCAAGTAACTGGTTCAAAGTCCTATTGAAAGCTGTTAGTGGAAATAGGGCAAAATAGGTGTTTTCTCACCTTAAGTTTCCAGTTATTTTCTTGACATCACTCTGTTGAGGAATTTCAATCACAGAGTGTAAGAGTACAGGCATATCACATGTACTATTTCAATCATTAACTGCCTGCCATGGATATTTGGTTTATTTCAGCTGTAATTTTTAATATCTCAAGTCATATACAGCTTAGCTCATAATTTCTTTTTCTCTGGTATTATTTGATGGTGAAAGGAAAGGGAAATAGTCTTATAAGACACATAGGTAAAGATCAAAATATTAGGCTTATCTCTTCAATCAAGGTAGCTCTTTTATTTTTTGATCACTCCAGTATTAAGCTAAATATGCTCAACAGACACTATACTGTGTCTTCATCTCCTTCCCCACACCTGTTTCTTCTGGCTTAATTGGCTGCCCTACTTTGGAATTACATGCCAGTAGAAGATGACCTCAAATTACTCTAATTCCTAATAAAGAGAAGCCTTCCATCTGAGAGCACATTACTCTCCCATGTCTTCATGGTTGTTGCTTTTCTTATTTATTCCAATTACTTACAAAGAGCTAGGGTGCTTTTCCCTAAGTAGAATGCAATTTAGAGCAGTGTTTCTCCAAGTGCATTGGCAGAATAAAGAGCCAATGACTTCAGAATAATCTGGAAAATTTACTAAAATTTCAGGCTATCGGTTTCAATTCCAAGCCTAGTGATACATAATCTTTGTGTATACACAAAGATATTTCTCTTGATGATTTTATGTACATTAAAGAAATTCAAAGTTGGACCTAGCTTGATTCTGATTTTTATCATGTTACTTGTCATGCGGGGATTAGAGTGTAGCAAACTAAAATGGCTAAAAAAATGGCATACAGAGGGTCTACAATCATATTGTATTCATTAATGGCTTGCCCTAACAGTAATACAAATTATATTTAACTTGTACTGGCACTCACACTAGAGCTGTTTTTCTCCCTGATTGTCTAGACATCAGTTCTGACTGGTCAGTTTCCAGGAGATAGCACTTGTTAAATAAATATTTCAAATGGCATTTCCATCTGACACTCACAGTAATGTCATGTCTAGGGTCAAGAATTCATGCTCAGTAGGTCTTAAAAATTTGACTTAGCTAATTATCTAAAAAGGTTTGGCTGGTAATCTTCTTATGTTCAAATAATGAGTATTTACATTTTTGTCTTCATTGCCTATGCCAATTGTACTCAACAACTGTTTCTTGTCTTCCAAGAATAGCAACTATTTTTTCAATGTTTTTTTGGGGAAGTGCTTCTTCCATCTTCTCTAACCATGAAAGTTAAATGGGAGCCACTATCTTCCTATAAGTTCTGCTGTTGTTATTAACTTGTTATGGGCATCTGACCAGTTAGACTACCTGTTTGTCCTGGACACAATATTTGATTCATGGACGGGCGGCTGAGGTTGGCATTTTTAAGCCAAGGACCAGGAGCCCAAGTCTCACTTTCTCCTTCATGGCAAAAAAGAGCCTGCATGTCTGAGAGCCACTGGAACCTCCACAAGTGGAAGGAGGTAATCTGTCATTGAAGAGAATTAAGCCAATTTAGATAGGATTAAGCCAAGGCAGATAGAGGAGAGATGAAAAAAAGAGTACTAGTAGCATGTCAGTTCTACTTGGGATTTAGCTTCTTTCCCTTCTCTCAGTTAAATAAAATGAATTCCTTATTTTGTTTAAGTTATTTCAAGTTGGGTTTCTCAGTTACAGCCAAAAAGAGTTCTGGCTGATACCTCATTGAGCTCAGCACAACCAGTGGTGACCCTTTGTCAGGTTCTATCTCATAATTTATCTTGATTCTGAGTCTATCATACTCTAGATTAGGCAAAGGCAAGATGGAGTGGTGGAGGGATAGGGGCCAAGACAAATCAATATATACAATGTGTCCTATTTTAAAACATTGTACCATTTAATTATGAATGTAAATTCTAATAGAGGATACAAATATTCTATATCTATATCTATATATCTACCTATCTCCTAGTAAAAGAGGATAAATGAAATTAGAAAAGCACAAGATAAAGTATTATGGAAGTTGAGAGGAAGGAGAGATTATTGAGAAAAATGGGGAACTGCTTTAAGTGTATTGTGACAGTGGGATTGGAGTTGAAAATGTGGCTGTGGAGGTTTAGTGACTTTCAAGTGGAAGGGACTATTAGCAAAGACATGGAAGTGAGATTCTGTCTGGAATTTTATCAGAAATTTAATTTTATTGGATTGAGTACAAAGGAGTAAAAGAGTAAGATGTGAGAAGGAGTAAGAGTGAGAGAGAAATTTCAAACATAAGTAGGAGCTAGATGATAAATAATATCAAGGAATGTTGTATTTCATCATTTGTGTATTAGAATGACTCAGCAGAGTCTTGATAAATTTGCACAAGCACTTGTTTGGAAAAATAGTTGCAACAATTGATAGGCATTGGATTTTATTTAGAGATAGCACCTGGAGTTATTATTTTCCATACTCATTGTTATCAGTGATTACATGTTGGTAAATTGAACACAATAAGTGTAATGAAGGTGTACCTAGGATAAGTATCAAAAAGAAGGCCTTATGAACTAAAATATAGTTTTCACATTATATGGTTTGAACATTTAAATGCATTGAAATGACTTAATGAAATGTCTTGGGGATTTCCCTTTATTTCATCAGAAATATATGTGATGAGAGGGGGAGAAAGGAAATGACTAAATAGTTCTCATTATGCCTACAGATATTGTGTCACAATACTGTACTCATCTTTTCAGGAAATATTAAATATCAACCTGTGATTGTAGATAAATGATGAAAATCCCAACTCCATTCCTGACTCTATTGAAACACGGAGGCAATGACAGAGCCTCTGTGGGTCCATTTTCTCACGTATAATGAGAATCCTACCTGGTATTGTGGGTTTAGAAATCTAGTAGTGGTGTGTCAGGGAATATATGTTACACATTAACAGATCCCTTTTTACTTACTGTACTCAAATAAGTTAAAAATTATAATCTGTGGAAATTTTAATCATTTAAACACGTGTCCAGAAGCCTTTTCAATTCCCTGATGAGCCCCTAAGTAACAATTTCACAAGCCTAGATAGATAGACAACATATTGCTCTCTCACTTCAAAAATTTTATATTACCCTGAATCATACTTTCTCGAGGTGAGTCATTATTAGGTAAATAAAGAGATTGAAGGATCTCTTGGCAAAAGGAAATAAATAACTTACGCTGTCTTCAAATACATGCACAATTATGGCATTATTTACCTGGGGACATTAAGAAGAATCAGAGAGGTTTATTATTAGAAGATGTTTTTCATCACAATTATGTATATTCTGAAAATCAGAGAACAGAATCAGTGAAAAAAATCTGGAATAGATTTTTTTCCCCTACCCAACCATCAAGAATATATCAATCAAGGTGTTGCCTCCTATTGTAATTGCTTTCCTCTGATTACTGAATTTTAAGGCATATTTTCTTCTGCAGGTTATGCCACAGTGACTTAAGGAAATATACCCATCTCTCACCATCACCATCTGAGGGCTCATTCCCTGTGCATCAATAACTTGGAAAAATAACATGAAAGTAAAGTCTAAAGAAACAACCATATATATATGAAAAAACATATGAGCTCCCTAGCATTAAAATAATAGGATAGAAAGAGCAAACTTAAAATTTTGATAACTAAAGGTTGAATATTCACTTTGAATCAGAAGTATGTTGAAAAGTTGTCCTTCCTTAAAAAAAATATTTTGGTTATTTTTATAAATTTGTATTCACAAATAAAATTGCAGAAACTTCTCTGTAAATATATCTACATAACAAATATATATATATATATATATATATATATATATAGCTTTATAATAAGTCCATTATTTAAAACTCATGGTTGTTTTTTTTTTCTCAAGTTTTCTTTGACTTTGTGAAGCGTGTGTTACTTACTTACTAGCAAGTGAGTAAAATATGATAGATAGATTGGGGAGAAACAGATTTAAGAGCGTACAGGGAAAATGTTTATAATGGGTGACTCTGTAATCTAAGCTAGAGAGGGAAGGCACCTGAGGCCACGAAGCTGTGGCAGACAGTGAAATAGTGGATTAATCAAAGGACTGGGGAGCCTGAGGGGTTGAAAAATTGTTTGCATGGAAAGTGATAAACAGAATTATTTGGACAGAAAGGAGGCTATGAGCAAAGAGCTGTTTACTTAAAATTGAAAT
Organism: Pseudorca crassidens; assembly: GCF_039906515.1. Taxonomy (NCBI): domain Eukaryota; kingdom Metazoa; phylum Chordata; class Mammalia; order Artiodactyla; family Delphinidae; genus Pseudorca; species Pseudorca crassidens. Next base: position 76,389,968 of record NC_090304.1, on the reverse strand, counting down.
TTTGATGAATGCAGAATGATTGGTAATGGAAAAATTCTGGCTACTACCTTTGTAATGGGTGGCTAAGGTGGGAAGGAGTACAAGTTCATGGGAAGCAAGGAGATTAAGACACTGAGAGGTCAGGACGCTGAAAGGATCATTGATGTGAATACAGATGACACCAAGACAGAATATAAGATCTTCTGTAAACGAGAAAGACTGAACTAAAAAGATGAGAGATTATTGCATTAGAGTTGATTGCAACTCCTGAAAAGCATGCTTTGGATCCTTTCTCTTTATTTATTGTCAATATTTTGTAGTTTTCCACTCACAGACTTCAATGTTCTAGTCCTAAGTTATCTTTTCAAATTTACTCTCACTCTTCCCCTTCATGCATCCAATATTTTATATAACAGAAATGCTTTGTATTTTCAAAACATAATTCATCCTTAACTGATGTTGAACCTTCACACATGTTGTTGGTCCTTATCTAAATCTTAGTTTATCAATAAAGTTCACTTCAAATTCTATCTCATCAAAAGAAGAAGAAGAAGAAAAAGAAGAAGAAGAAGAAGGAGAAGGAGAAGGAGAAAGAGAAGAAGGAGAAGAAGAAGAAGAAGGAGAAGTGGAAGAGGGAATGGGAGAGAGGGAAGGGAGAGGGGGAGTGCAGAAAATTTTATTTTAGTGTAGAAAATTTCTGTAATTCCTCCAGCAAGAAATTTTGTCCCGTACTTCTGGATTACCATAGTATTTTATTTCTTATGATACTAATTATGTTCTACCTTGTATTAAAGTTATTTGTATAGAGCTATTCCAATTATCTTATTGGTCAAAACCATCATCATTAAATCTGAATAAACTTTACTATCTAACCCAGTCCTACCCCTAATTCTCCTTTAGTCTGTCTTTCTTTCTGATGTCTTTGTAACTTGTCCTTTGAAATACCAGGTAATTATAAGCAAACATATTTTTGTACAGCTGTTTTAACTCCTCACTCTATCTCTTTGTCAAAAAGAAACCTGCATTTTTCCCCTACTGCATTCATTTGACTTTCATTAGTCAATGGAAGAATAGAGTTGAGGTATACTGTCAATACTTTCCTTTCTCCAAAAAGCTATTCAAGACCCTGATCAACATTTGAATGTGTTAGTCTGTCTTTTCTACTACTACTAGAGTTATGGCTACATTTCACTCTTTGGGTCAGCCTGGATTTCATGGCCCATAAGTTTCTCCTATTGAATACTAGGTTTCATTTTCCTATGAAAATTTTGATCTACTATCTTGGATTGGTTCTAAGAAACAGTTTCTTTACTTCTTATTTGAATATGAGAGTGCTTCAGGAGCAAAGTAAGGAATTTTGTAATATTCTTTCTAGTATCTCTTGTATCTTTCTAGTATCTCTTCCTGTTTTTTTCCACAGACATAATCTTAATTTTAATTCAAAGCTTCACTACCTTGATCTTGATCATTGGTATTCTTGGCCCCTGATTCTGCAGTCTTTTCCATCTAATCTATTCTGTACAATGACTCCAGCTTGATCTTTGTAAAACACCGTTATCATCATATTTTCCTTTCTTTAAAAAATCTCCTATTACCTTATGGGTAAAATTCAAACTCCTTTACATTTTGGCATGTAAAGCCCTAAAAATCTGCTCCAAAGCTAACTTTTCAATCTTAGTTGCCTCTTGACCATTATAAGTCCACTGCTTTGGTTAAACTGTTTCTGAAATGGGACATTAACTCATTTGTTATATTGAAGTTATCAACCCATATGTACACTCAAAGACTCTCCATTAACAAGGCTGGATTGAATTTCTTTTCCTCAAGAATATCTTCTATTCTCACAGTAGACCACAATGATGGATTCATCCTATAAATTCTTAAAGCATTCAAAATTATATAAATATACTATTTACACTTCCCATCTCTACTTAGTCATGTTTTATTTAAAGTTTTGTGTTTGCATGTCTTATTTCTCTATAATGAGATAGATAATTTATTGGTGGCTAGAGCCATGCCCTGCACTTAGTTTTGGGTCATACAGGTTTGGATCATGGGAGGTTCATGAACATTAATAGTCTTAGTCTACCACTAGCCAAGTGATAAGGGCTAGTGTTTGAGCACGAACTATATATGCAGGCATAGAATGACAACTAATCTTCAAATTCTTTCCAGAATTTATCATTTATCAGGACTGGAAAAATATCATAAAGCTTCCAGAATTTCCTCCAAATCCTCATAGGTAGTTTCAGATTTCAATGTCATTTAGGAAGAAAAATTTAATTTTTCAGTTTTTGATTTTATATAGATGTATACATGTGTATATGACAAAAAAAGATATAATATTTTTAAATGGATTAACCCATTAATATATTATAGCACTGTTTATTCCTTGTTCACTAAAGAGATTTATCTTAGATCTTTAACACTGATGAAAAGAGACCCTGTCTTAATGATGAACTGTTAATGGTGATGAATAAATCACAATGTATTTGAGTTTTCATGCCTTTCTTTTCACAAAATAACCTATTTGACTAGACAACATACAACAGTAGAAAAATATTAATACATTTCCTTATTATCCTTTATGGTTGAACATATTAGCCAGTATTAAGCCAAAATAGAGGACAAAAATATTTTGACCACAAGGTAACAATAATTATTGAATATAACTGTTCACATTAAAAAGCAACAGAAACTGGTATTCAATAGACTGTAAAAGATACACTTTTCCTCCCTTTGAAAAAGAAGGGAGTGAGTCAGAAGAGGATTCATAATACAAATGGGACCCTCTTTTGCAAATTGTCCTAGTTCTGTCCGGGTGTGAGTGAATGCTTTTAGAAGCGAACCTGAAGTAGGACTGTACCTATAGCTAAGTGTTCACTGCAAACACGCTGGTTACACAAATGTTGCATTTCTAACACTGAAAAGTCTTTGGAAATCTGCTTTTTTTTAAAGTTACATATCACCTTATCCCAGTTCAACAAATCTGCTTGTTCCACAGGCTTAAATATGTTTGGTAAGTCAAGGTTTGGGGAAGTAATCAATTATTGATAGATACAATTATGATTTGTAAAGTCTTTGTTTTTTTTTAATTCTAGTTGTATTATTTTTTCATATTGCCAATAACTGAATTTGTGAAAGATTTTTTTGTCACATTTTTAGAAGATTTCCAAAGTTGTAGAGATAAATTAAAACCTAAAACTACAATGAGAGACTTAGTATGGCACTCAGGTCATGCATTAATCACTGTTGAAAGTATAATGATAATATAGCAATGAAAATAATACCTAATCCATATATGGGATTTATTACATACGAGGTACCTTTCTAAGTCCTTTAGATGTATCAACTCTGATCCCTACAACCCCCTGAACTGGTCTAATAATTACCTTCTTTTTACCTCTGAGAAGACTGAATTAGAAAGGTTAAAAAATTGTCCAAAGTCATGGCTATTAAATGTTACATCCAGGATTTGAATTCATGACATCTGGCTGCAGAGTTTATGCTGTTCTCCATAATGCTAAGTAATTTGTGAATTGTATTCCATGTGTTTTGCCATAAATCAGCACTTTGGAGGCAAAGATATTTTTCCATAGAAAATTGTTAAGTAATGGTTTAGTTTAACTCACAAAATATTACCTAGTTCATAAAATGTGATCTAAATAAATTTAGATCATGATTGACATAACACAAGAAGATAAATTACTTCTCCTCCCTACACATGCTTTTTCATAGTTTCAGAGCCAGCCTCAGACAAAAAATTGAAAGATGTACTGTTTTTATATTCTACTTCTTTTTATTTACCTTTCTTCTCTTGTTCCTTTGGGTATGCTTTTCCCTCTGTCCATAATGCCAGCCCAGAATTGAGGCAATTGACAAACTCCTATTCTCTTTCAGCACTGCACTCAAATGTCAACTCCACACTGAAAATTCTCTGGATGGCCCTGTGGAGTTAGTGCCTGTCCTCTTGGTGCCTTTGACATATGATGCTTCTTGATTTTCCTTTTTGCACATTGTGATATCAGAACCATCACCTTGTCTATTTTCCCTATTAGACCAAGTGTTCTTTGAGGATCAGAGGGTGTGTTATTCTTGAATCCTCAGCACCAAAAATACTGTGAACTGTGCCAGAGACTTTAGGTTCATGAATATTTTAATCTTTACAACAATCTCAAGGCTGTTGTATGAATAAAGAAACTAAGGTTTAGAAAGGGTAGGTGGCATAGTTAAAAATGAGGCAGAATTGGGATTACAAAATAATTAAATCTGCCGGAATAGCTCTCTGTCTGACCCCATTCTTTTAAGTGATGCCAAATTCCTTCCTATTATCCTTCACATCCTATCCAACTCTTTTCCCAAATAACACTTATTCCTTTCTTCCTGGGAAATTATCACAGGTAGATGTTCAAAAGCAAAATGATATGATTTAACTGATATATACTAAAGTAAAAAGTACTGATCTCTGATTTTCTCTGTGGCATCTTATTTTTTAAAGGATGATGCTTATTCACTTAAATGACTGTTTAATTAGTGGAATTTATCTCACATGGTATACGTTTTATGCCACAGGGGAGGAAGACATTGTAGACAATGGGTCTGTTGTGTTTGGCCAAATCTGTCTGAGAATCCATTTCTGAGGTTAGAGCCTCAAAATTGTTCCCACTGCTTTTTTCTTTTTAACTTGTTTTCTGCTTTCACTCACTTCTGAATTTCAAATTCTCTAAAAACTTCTTGAGGACATGTCTTTTGCTTAAACAAAGGCAAAAATCAGAAGGGCCTATGGCAGTGACCAACTTATGGTAGGACAGCTATTTATACATATGAATCATTTTCAAGTTGGTCATCTGTAAGGTTTGTACTACATGTATTTGATCATCAAGTTGTCAGGGTGACAGCAAAATATTTCTCTATGTTGGCTTTAATTTATTTATTAAGCCAGTGAGTAACACAAATATTCTTTAGGATCCTGGATTTGGTGAAGTCTTCATTTTCTTTTCCTTTATAGTTAAATTTTTAACATTCTGACATTAAAAAAAAAACCCTACCTTTAATGAAAAAAGTGTGCTATAATATTAAGTAGAACCAACTAATTATTAAGAAAATTAGGCTATGTATTCTCTTGACAGCTATTTTGATAGATAATTAACATACAATATAGCAGGCAACCTTACATTCTCTATAGATGAATTCTGTCATTCCCAAAGATGAGCATAACCCCAATTTTACTGAAACGGGTTACTCCTTTCTTGCTATCTAATTTCATATATTTGATAGATACTCTCTTTCTTGATAAATTGAGAAAAAAATCCTCACATCATCTAGGGATGAAATTGGAAAGAAGCAAAGATTGCTTCTATGATAGGTGGGCTATTCATACAGAGGATCGTCTCTAACCATACCCTTTAAATTTTATTTTAGGTAATATTGATAAAGTAATCCAAGACCCCAATTTGGCATTGAAATCATAAGGAAGGCATAATGATACAGTGGAAAAAACACTATGACCTTGGGAGGGTCCCTTAACCAGTTGGTAACTGAGCAATAAAGTATAATATTTAGCAGGTTACTCTTTAGAGTCATAGACACATAGGTTAAGAGGACTTGCTACCTGTTTGTATGACAGATTGTTTAACTGTAATAGAAAGATAAACTCAAATGCTGTATTGTTGTGAAGATTAAATGAGAGGATGTATGAAATGCTTTCACCACTGCGCCTGTTGCATAGAAAGAATGTTAATCATTTTCAAACCTTCCACTTATGCAACAGCTATCTCCCTGACACAGCACTGTGATACAAGGGTTATAAAATAGTAAGATGAATCATTCAGTTTCAAAATATTTTAAATAATGGCAAGATTATATTGGTGTAAGTAAATTGCCTCCCAGTATGTCTACTCTGAAGAACATAACACTCAATTGAATATATGAGTTCCAGTACATTGGTTTAAAAAAAAAAAGTCTTGTTATTTTATGATAAATTTGCAAAATATCTCATTGGAGTGAACTGTGGAAGAAACACTTCTAAATATTACAAATGACTTTCCAGAAGCAGTAGTTTTAGAGCCCACAATATCCTGGATGTGATTTTTAGCACTGGATGATAAAAGTGATCACAAAATAAGAATATAATTCAATAAAGAAAGATATAAATAAGGATATAAATTCAATAACCTTGAAGGATAAGGGGAATCTTAAAATATCCACCGTAGAGTTATTCAGTTTTAGACAAATTAACTGAGACAAAATGTGAGAATTAGTTCAGGAGAAAAAAAATGGAAGGAAATCATTTAAAATGATTCATAAAGAGACTTAAGGTTATTTTTAAATACCTTATTTGATGCTCAGAGAAAAATCAGGTAGATCATATTAAGAATAGCAGTGCAAAGTAAGATAAGGAGAAATGGTAACTGTAGGATAATAGGCATCTTATTAATAATAGGAAGATTGTCTAAATAAAGTGAAAAGACCTATGTCACCTATGACAGCTCAATTATGAGAACACTCCTACAAAAACAGCATATTAATCTAAATTTCAATAATTACCTTAAAGGTGATCTAAAACTATGAATGAAATACATTTCAAATTATTCCAGAAACAATCGACCAACTGCAAAAATACTGTGACTGACAATCACTATAAAGTCACAGCTGCTTATGGAGATAAAAGAAAATGCCAGATGTTCCCTCACCTGCCTGGACATAAAATTTCCTAGTGATGCAGTCAAAAATAAATACCTCCAATCTCCACTGCAGGCCTACTAAATCAGAGTATCTAAGGGAAAGACCCAGGAACCTGAATTTTTACCAAGATTTTTCCTAACATAATTCTGTATAGTCTTTCATCCACCTTTTGTCTGGAAATCCTGTCTGGTACAAAGAAGAGCTTAAAATATATGAAGAGGTATGTAACATTAAAAAATTATACTTAGCAAGTAATGATTAGTGCAACAGTTCTCAATTGTTCTTAATATATGAAATATCTGGGATATGTCATGAAAATGCAGATTCCTAGGATTTATAGGCTGAGGACAACTTGCATGTAGATCTTAAATTACATCTTTCACCTAATCCTGTCTCTGAAGGAATAGCAGGAATAGAACAACCCCACTAATGGAGTCCAGGTGGTACATTTGAAGACCCAGGTTCTCCTGAGACCTCCCAAGGATGCAGCCTTAATTCTTAAAGACACTGCACAGTCCACACCTTACAACATTTAGTATAACATTAAAAATGCTGGTTTTTAGGACCACTCCAGAAATTCTGATTGTATAGATCTTGAGTATGGCCCAATATTTCCATTTTTTACAAGAACCCTAGATTATTCTCATTCAAGTGTTTGAGAATCACAGTATTAAATGCTGGCCTATTAGATGTAATTTTATAGATTTCCAAAAGTTTTTGATAATTTTATTAATAAATATTATTTAAAATTAAACAGACAGTGAATAGAAATAATATGAAGGAATATGTTTTGTCATGGCTGGTGAAATACCTTAGGTATGGGAAGCAACATGTTGGCAAAATGGAATAGTCCTCTGGGGTTGAGTTAGAGCTGGGATTTGCTGACTATTTTGTAAATTAATATTGGAATAATAAAATTCCAAAGTTTTAGATGGCACTGAGCTCTACTGGGTATTGAAATATCAAGCTGGCAAATATCATTTGCATGACGATATCATAAAGTTGTGGGTGGGTATTATGAAAGTGGCAGATGGATTTCAATATGGACAAACATAAGAAAATTCTTTTAGAATAAAATCTAAACCATACTTATTATCAGGTACATTTTATTCCTGTTTATTGTAACTAAAAAGTTGTGTGATTTTAGGCAAGTCATTCAAACATATGCAGTCAGAGCTAGGAATTAAAAGCGTATCTCAAAAAAAGAGAACAAAAAGAAAAGGAATTGAGTCAGAAAATTCTGGAGCAGTTTTTGATTGGAGATATGACTGAAGACAAGTGATAGAATATAAAACTTCTCCCAGTGCTACTACCCCTCACCCCAACCTCTATTAAAACCTCAGTTCTAGAATTGAGTTTGAATTTACACAGTAAACAACAGCAGCAACCACAAACAATACAGTAATCGAAACAGTCTAGGAAAGTAGTTCCTTACTGCAACTACCCACACACTAGTGAAATGCAGTGGCCCTTGTGTCATAAATACTGTGTGAATCACTAATTTTTACTAAAACTTACTATGTATTAGGCATTGTTCTAATCGCTTTGCATTTATTAATGCATTTAATCCTCACAATAACCCTATGAGAAAAGTATCCAGGTTATCCTCTGTTCAGATGAATAAACTGAAGCACAGGCAGGTTAAGTCTCTTGTCCAGGGATAAAGTAGGTGGTAAATCAAACCCAACTTTGTGACTGATTTACTTTAAACAAAATTAATAAAAATACATTCTAATTTAAATCTCTGTAATGATGCCACTCTCATGAACTTGCTTTCTGATAGCTTCCTTGATTGATGGTAAAGGAAATGGTGTTCCAGCTAGTTCACTGGCATTGCACCTAAAGCCTCTCTTGTGCTCTATAGCCTAGAATGTAGAAAAGCTCTTGAAAGTGAATTTTGGATAGTAACACTATTCACCTTCTGTGAATTGTAGGAAAAGTCATTTGAAAGCCACTGATCTAAGCAAGAGGCAAAAAGTGTTGTAATTAGAAGTATAAAGAAGGGGATAAATGAGAATGAAATTGCAGGTGTAGAATTCATAGGGCTTGCCAAGCCTATGGGTTATGTATGCAGTCACAAGATTAGGAAGATTCTAATTGATCCAGAAATATTTGTATTAGATGTTTAGAAGAAAAGTGATCTCACTAACAACAGATATCTGCTGAAGAAGTTAGTTTGTGGGAAATTCTAAATTGGAAACAGAAATAGAAGTGTCCACTAAAGACAAATATTTAGAAATATAGATGGGGCACAGGAGTAGAATTCTGGAGGAATACCTACATTTGGAAGGATAAGCTTTCTTAAGTCCTTTAGGGAAAAATGTTAAGTGTAAACAAACCAGACAAATGGGTGAATGGACACATCCAAACCAATAGCTAAGTGGAATGATTGATATAGGGGGCAGTTTTTTTGTGTTTTTTTTTTTCCTTTAACATATTTATTGGAGTATAATTACTTTAAAATGTTGTGTTAGTTTCTGCTGTATAACAAAGTGAATCAGTTATACATATACATATATCCCCATATCCCCTTCCTCTTGCATCTCCCTCCCACCCTCCTTATCCCACCCCTCTTATCCCACCCCTCTAGGTGGTCGCAAAGTACTGAGCTGATCTCCCTGTGCTATGTGGCTGCTTCCCATTAGCTATCTAATTTACATTTGGTAGTGTATATAAGTCAATGTTACTCCCTCAGTTTGCCCCAGCTTGCCCTTCTCCCTCCCCATGTCCTCAAGTCCATTCTCTACGTCTGTGTCTTTATCCCTGTCCTGTCCCTAGGTTCACCAGAACCATTTTTTTTTAGATTCCATATATATGTGTTGGCATACGGTATTTGTTTTTCTCTGTCTGACTTATTTCACTCTGTATGACCCACTCTAGGTCCATCCACCTCACTACAAACAACTCAGTTTTGTTTCTTTTTATGGCTGAGTAATATCGATTGTATCAACGTGCAACATCTTCTTTATCCATTCATCGATATAAGTGTCGATAGACACTTAGGTTTCTTCCATGTACTGGCTATTGTAAAGAGTGCTGCAATGAACGTTGGAGTACATGTGTCTTTTTGAATTATGCTTTTCGCAGGATATATGCCCAGTAGTAGTATTGCTGGGTCATATGGTAGTTCTATTTTCAGTTCTTTAAGGAACCTCCATACTGTTCTCCATAGTGGCTGTATCAATTTACATTCCCACAAACAGTGCAAGAGGGTTCCCTTTTCTCCACACCCTCTCCAGTATTTATTGTTTGTAGATTTTTTGATGATGGCCATTCTGACTGATGTGAGATGATACATCATTGTAGTTTTGATTTGCATTTCTCTAATGAGTAGTGATGTTGAGCATCTTTTCATGTATTTGTTGGTAATCTGTAGATCTTCTTTGGAGAAATGTCTATTTAGATTTTCTGCCCATTTTTGGATTGGGTTGTTTGTTTTTATGATATTGAGCTGCATAAGCTTCTTGTATATTTTGGAGATTAATCCTTTGTCATTTGCTTCATTTGTAAATATTTTCTTCCATTCTGAGGGTTGTCTTTTCATCTTGTTTATGGTTTCCTTTGCTGTGCAAAAGCTTTTAAGTTTCATTAGGTCCCATTTGTTTATTTTTGTTTTTATTTCCATTTCTCTAGGATGTGCTGTGATTTATGTTATAGAGTGTTCTGTCTACGTTTTCCTTTAAGCGTTTTATAGTGTCTGGCCTTACATATAGGTCTTTAATCCATTTTGAGTTTATTCTTTTGTATGGTATCAGGAAGTGTTCTGATTTCATTCTTTTAGATGTAGCTGTCCAGTTTTCCCAGCATCACTCTTGCTTCCTTTATCAAAGATAAGTTGATCATATGTGCGTAGGTTTACCTCTGGGCTTTCTACCCTGTTCCATTGATCTATATTTCTGTTTTTGTGCCAGTACCATACTGTCTTGATTACTGTAGCTTTGTAGTATAGTAGATTGAGGAGAGACAGTGAAAGGTACAGAGGAACCTATTCAGGGAAGTCTTCACCCAGGTAAATCAATAAAATAAAATATTTTCAGGTTTAAACAGATTTTCATAAGATGTCAAGAATGATGAATACTGAGAAAAAGCTGGTGAGTTTGATGAACAGATACTTGATGAATTTTGAGAAAACACCTTGAGTGGTGTGGTGAGGTTAAATGCCAGATTGCAGACCATGAGATGAAGAAAGGAAGTATAGCAATGGAGACAGTGTGTGTAGACTAGTCTGACAATAGGAAAGGAAGTCAGATTAAATTACTGAACATACATTTTCCACTCTTAAAAAGTAATTCAAAGTTCATGGTACCTTTCTTATGTTAAGAATGATATATTCACCATTACAATGTCAGTTATCAAAACTTTACATCCTTTGGGATTTTATTTCCTGAATGACAATAACAAGTTTTCATGTGGGAAACCAGAAAAAGCCTAAATTAGATTCATATTTAAGAAATTTATCTTATTATTTGTAAGCACTTATTAACTAATTCTTCAAAGTTTCTAAGACATATTAAGGGAGTTAATAAAATGATGCACATTGTTTTTCTTGATAAAAATTCTTATTTCCATAGATAGAAGTTCAAATTGTTTTCATAAGTCTGCTTGAGGAGAAATTGAATTGTGTGAAATGACTGATTGTCAAGGACATCTGAGAAAATTATTCATTTTATTCAGAAATCTTCCAATGATTTTTTGAAGTTTTTATTTAATTTGTAGCATATCAAGATTACAAGATTTCCAGAGAGACGCATAGCAAAATAAATAAAAGATTAATAAAAGCCAAGTAAGTTTCTTATATTCCTGCAGAACTTGACAAAAAACCTTAATGCTATTCAGCTTCTTTCACATAGATAAATATATTCTAGTAGGAGTTTTCTTTCACAAGCTTTCCCAGTTCCTTTGGAACAATCCATAAATTGAAAATTCTGAACAAAGATTATAAGAAGAAAAAGTCTCCTGGGTTTAGGGTATAACATTTAATACCCACTAAAAAATTTAGAGGAGAAAAGGGAAATCTAAGAATACTCAAGGCCATTCCAATTGCCATATTTCCTGTGATAAACTGATCAGGAAATAAGAATGACTTTGCTGCATCTCACTGTTTGCTTGGCAAAACCAATTCAGGTACGAGAAATAGAGAGAATAGCACAGGATCCATTCAGTCTGTACTTTATCTGGAGCAAAGAAAACAGAGAGGATTGGAGTGAAGCAGGTATATGTTTTAATTGATGTTTATTCCATCAAACGTTGCTATTTCTGATTCAGTGACTGTGATCTTGGGTGCTGAATTACCAGCTGAATGCTGTTTAACAGCCAGTTCTCTGGGGTTGGAGGACAGTGAGAACTCTGATATGTAGCCTTTGCTACTTTTTATGTTGTAGATACTCCCATCATGGTTGATATCAAGCTACCAAGATGTGAAGAGATGCACAACCAACTCCTGTAAGCAGGAACAAGCCAGTTCCAATACACTGCTAGAATAGCCATGAATATTCCAAAAGATAAGTAAGAAAACTGAATTGCTTCAGATTTCTCTTTGATGTTTGTATTAGTTTTCTGTGCCCTTGTATTAAGATCCTTAATCTCATCTGCAAAAATCCTTCTACTATATAAGGTAACATTCAAAATGTCCTGGAATTAGGATATGGACAACTTGGGGTCATTATTCAACCCACCACCATCTTCAAGGGTATACCATTTTTTATATTCTTCCATTGCTCTTAGGACCTGTCTTATTCAGTAGTGAATTAATGGGGTTGATTCATAAATTATGTAAGTATGCGATTCTGTGCATAATTCCCCCGACACAATTCTTAGTTTAAAAATAAACCTGTTGCCTACATATACATTCTTAGCTGATGACTTTGTATGTAGTTCATTTAAAATAAATGCCATCAGACTTCCCACCACCAAATATTAGATTATCTGCATCTATAGTCTTTTTTACTTTTCTCCCCACTGTGACAACTGATGAATTCTCTAACAAAGGTCAATCTTTCTGCATACATTCTGAATCTATTCCCATTCATTATCCAAGTTACTTCCTCAATTCTTTTTCTCGCTCCTGCCCTATCCAACTCCAGGGGTGGCAAAGGGCCCCAAGGACTGTTTTTATTTTTCTTTCTTTTCTTTTTCTTTCATTTTTTTTTTATTATCCCCTCTGTGTCACTTTGGAGTCACTATAGCCCTAGAGAAGGGTCTGAAAAAATGCTGCCTTAGGAAGGAGTGAGATTTTACAGGAGAATATTCCATCTGGACCAGAAGAGGAGTGGGGAGCCTGGTGCTGTACACAGTGAATTGTGGGAAAATGCTTTGCTCTATCTCCTTGAAAAAGTGAACCTATTATCAGAATGTAATGTTCTTTTCTGTCCCTAGAGATGCATTTAATATCTTGTATGATATTCATAGACCAATTTAAACTTCTTTTGGTTTTTAGTTCATATTTGTTTCTATATGTTTTCATTCTTTTCACTTTAATACTTGTAAAGTTTTTAGAACAATGTCTCACATGTACTAATTCATTATAAATGTTTATTGACTAAAAATAAAATAAAATAAAAAAGTCTTCAGAATTGGGCTGAGAATTCTAATGAGAGCAGAAATGAAAGTATGAACTTGCTATGCATCAGACCGAGATAGTGAGACCTTGAAGGGAGACCAATACAGTAGTGTTGAAGAAGAGGCAGAGGTGTGTCGAGGGAGAGATATAGAGTTGTAGGAATAAAAACTTGGCAAAAGAGAGAAGTTGTTAAAGGCGGGTGTTTAATAAATTTTGCTGTTTTGCAGAATGCTGCCTCCACGTTCATTACCCTCCAAACCATTAGTAAAATTCTGTATTACCTATAATAGTTTTGGAGCTAGATTTGTTTGTTTTGTTTACAATGCAATGACCTGTGAGATTGGTTCCATGGGGCACTGGACAAGCAGACAGATCCTAGGATGCTTGGTTACACTCAGTTTTTAGGGTAATATCTTCCCTCGTATTATATTGTAAGCTACCTAAGGACAATTATTGCATTTGTTTTGCCCTCCATTATATCCTCACTACTTAATGAATTATCTGACACATAAAGGTATGCAATATACATTTGTAAATGTGTGAGATAGTTTTTCACAGTGCCAGCAGAGGAAAAGCCGATCATGTCACTCATGTACTTCCAATCTTCTAAAGCTCCCTGCTCTGTATTTTGGACAACTTTTGTGTGTTTGAATGATCTTGGCCAAAATTTTTACTCCTGCAACGACCGCTGCAACCAGGTCTGTGTAGGTGCAACCAGTTTCACTCAGCTGCAACTTGAGGGCATCCTGTAAATGCACGGGAGTTAACTGTCTGTGGAGTCACCTTCAGGGATGGAAGACCATTGATATGTCTGCCAAGGAGATTATTCTGAGCCTTATTTCATGAGGCTCTGGTCCTGTGCGACCAAGCTCCAGCTGCCTGTAGAAGTGGTCATCTCCATAATGCAACCTCCCTTTTCACTAGTTCATTCCTCAAACCCACCCCATTCCACACTCCTGCTCTCTGTGATAAATTTCAAATAAACTACCTACAAGCGAATTTAGTTTCAAGCTTTGCTTTAAGAGGATCCAAGCCAAGACATTTTTCCAATAGTTTATATAGTAAAATTTTATTTGTCCTTGAAGGGAAATAATTTGCCTATGTATATAACCTCTGTTATTTTTAGAAAGGCCTACTTTTTTCAAAGAAGTGTAAAAACACAATATTCTGAAATGATTTTTATAGCTAACTCTATGGTCACAGCAGATTAAATGTAACTTTTATATTCAAACCCCTGCAGAGGTGTTTGTCAAGTTTGAAGGAATAACCATTATAATGCCTGTCTCTGCAATGAGAGGTTTGTAAAACCCAGCAGGAATTGTAGCTGACTGTGATGCAAATACTGGAATCATCCACAATCATATTCTATTTTTATTTTCAGACTAAGTGTTTAACATAAGCCACCTACTTGGGAAAGCATTCAAGAATATGTCCTTCCTATAAACATAGTCTTCAATTTTTTTTTTTTTTTAAAGAGAGATCAAATAGTAATATAGACGTTTTTTGAATTAAGAACAATTCTAGTCTAATTGATGCCTTCCTAGAATAATTTAAATTTTTCTGCTTTTTGCATATTATCCTGATATGAATTCTATAACCATTCAGTAAGCTCAGTAATTTTTAATAGAAACTGCTAATTTAGCATTGCATATAAACGTTAAGTCTGAGAAGCTTGGACATTGCTGTGTTTCCCAGTTCTGTAGAATTGGTTTCCTTTTGAGGTGAGGGTGCGGGTGGCTGGGAGAAGTGGGTCGACAGTCAGCTCTGCTTTGATGTGAGGGCAAGGAACTGGCTGTCAGGCTGCGGACACTCGTGCCAGAATGAGAAGGTTTTGCATTCTGTGCCACTATTCACATTAAGAACTTTAGCTTTCCAGGGAAAGTTCACTCATGTTGTTAAAAGAGTTGTTAAGAGCCTTTGGTCTTTTTGCACGTAAGGACAGGGAAGAGAACGGATTCCAATATTTCACTGAAACAGATGTTCAGCATATATACTTTCAGTCCCCCTTTGGCCCCATTTCTTATGCTCACCCTTAGCTAACTGTGATTTCAGAGCTTTTTCAGGCTTCCACTGGGCACATGGTTTTTAGCCCTTTCCTTAGATCCCTTAAACTTTATTCTAGGTTTTAGTTACTCTGCCTGTTTAATCCTTAAACTCACGTCCTTCCTTATTCTTCCAGAAATATATCAAAGTGTCTCATTTGTTAATGAAATGCTTCCTCTACTCATTGATGACATGAATTTCTTCTTACAGGGTCTCAGAAGGGAGACAGGAGACAAATACAGGCACCCAGTCCACCATCTTGAGCTGCATGCCCACTTCTCCTTGTTGAAACACTCATTTTTCTTGGCTTCCTTGATACTACACTATTGTTTTTCCTATTATCTCTCTGACTTTTCCTTCTCATTATCCTTTGTAGGGTTTTCATTTTTAACCTTTCCAAAGCGATTTGGACTACTCAAGGCTTGTTCCTAAGCTCAACTTCTCTTTCATATGCATTTTGTGGGCTTTCTTAACCACAATAATGGTTTAATTTATCATTTGCATTGTGATGACTCATGTTCATATTTCAACACTATTAGTGAAACGATGAATTGTATTTATAGAGCAAAATTTTAAGAGAAATTACATCCAAACTGTATCACAATATTATTTTCTTGTTATATTCAAAATTTCACTTATGAAAAGCATGTCTAGTAGAGCACACATATCTACAAATAGCTTAAAAATCTGTAAAAATATGTATTGAAAGATAATTATATAGTAATAACTTGTTAACATCTATTTGTTTTAAGCTTTTACAGTTAGTCTATGGGAAAGTTTAGAACACTTGGTTGCATTTGCAGGAGAGAATGTCAGAGTAAATGTGGAAGACAAAAGGACATAAAAGTAGTATAGGAAAGGTAAAGGAAAAAGTAGGACTAAAACTATCACTTTATATAATAGAAAGTCAAGAATTATTTTCAAGAGTTAAAAGGATAATAGAGATTTAAGCACATTGTCAAGGTTAAAAAGGAAACAACAGAAAAATATTGTTTAACTATAAAAGAGGGGAGGATAGAAGAAGCAGATGTACATCATATGAGTTATTGTCTAAACTTGATTAAACAAGAAGCACAGATATTTCCTAGCATTATATGAGAAACTCATGAAGAAAAATAGGAGAAATTAAAAAGTTAGCTTTAGGGAGTAGGACTGGATGGAAGGGAGGTGTGTGGGTTTGCTTTTTCTTTCCCCTTCTTATCAGCACTTATAAACCACTATATTCCTTTGATAAGTGTGTATTACTATGATAAAAAGTAAAAATTAGTAGACAATCACCAAGAAAAAATAATCTCAGATAATTTACAGAAAGAAGAAATATGAATTTTCTATCCTCTGTCACAAAATCTTAAATAAGACTGTCATTGAATGATGTAATTGAAATTTAGCAGGTGTTTTCCACCTGTTTCTTTTTAACTTAAATGTTAACTTTAAAATAACAGTTTTATTTTACTTGTGTGCATTGCTTTATTGAACCTTTCATATAGTACTGCACAAATAATGATTTTTTGGAAATATAGATGTTTGTAAAATAAAAATAAGTCAACGGTTTCAACTGCTTCAGTAAATTCAATTAACATGACTAAAAATATTTATTAGTTTAGTGACACAGTATTGGTTACATAAGAAACAATGACTAACAGTGTGATGTTCTGAAAAGGCCAGTGGGAATGAAAATCAGCAGTCAAGGATGGAGGGATTGGTTTTAATAGTAGGAGGGACAGTAGAGTATCTCTACTGAAATTACATAAGGGAAGAACAGTATGGATGAAGATGTATCAATAGTTAGATTTGAAATTCCATTAGTAGGAAAGTAAATTTGATACTTAAATAGGTTTTGTAAAGCAGTGGGGAAGGAGGGAGGCTGTCCAGTTTGAGAAATGCAGAGAAGATTCCAAAAATCTTTGGGACAGTTACAAATTAACCATCCACAGAAACTTACTAGGATTGAGTGGCAGTATTGAAGTTGTTGATCATGAATCCTTGGCAGGTGTAACTCTCTAGCAGCTTTCAGATTCCAAGGCAGTCACAAATTAAGGGTATAGTGAGTTCATTAGGAGTGGGGTTTTGCCCAGGAAGAGCAATAGAATCAGAAGGGCAAAGGAGTTTAAATAGCAGCAAACAAATTACTCTAATTATTCTTGAAATGTTTGACTATGGAAGGTATAAGGTAAAGTTAAGTGATACATTTGGGCCATGAAATCAAAGAAGTGCAAGAGACTGTTGAACATGGGTCCTGAGCTTTTAAATCACTGGTGAAGGTGGTGTCAATTTTTGTGTTCTTACTTTACATGTGTTCCTCTCCCTTGTGAAGCTCAATGTAATGTTTAGTTTTGGTGCGTGAAAAGAAGGCAGAATAGCCTACTCAACCTCAGGCACTATCTGAATGTATGGTATTATTACATAAATGGATGGTGTAAATGGAACTAGTCAGCAAAATGTTACAATTTTCCAACAAAGATGCTTCAAATTATTGCGTAATTAATGAGAAAATACTCAGAAACTTTATGAAAATGGCTTATAGAAAATCACCTCAATTCTAAACTATTAACTAGGTAAGTTTTCTAAATGCATATCTATTTTCCTTTATTCTTTTCACCCTATAGACATTCTTATATAATCTTGAAGTTGACATAATATACACACAATCATAGCTTTAACTGTATTGATGGATACACAATGATAACACTTAAATCTCTTTCTCTAGCCCAGTCCTCTCTTGTGCATATTAGGAATATGTATCAGTAGCCTACTGCATATTTCCACATAGATTTCCCATGGATATCTTATCTCAACATAGCTAAAACTGAATTTGTCACATTCATCAATTTCTCAATCTATTTTTTCATCTGTCTTATCTCTTTTCATGAAAAGAATCATCATCCATTTGTTGAACTATGTGAAAGCTTTCTCCTACTCCAGAGCCTCATGTTTAATCATCACATTCTGATAATTCTACCTTCTTAATATCCCAGGCATGTTTTTGACCCTTCAGTGTTATTACCACTGCTTTCATTCTGTCTCTCCTCACCTCCTCACCTCTTGACTGGTTAGTTTCAGTAGCCTCTAAATTGGTTTCCCATTTTTCATCCCTGTTTCCCATCTATTCCTCCATGCCATTACCTAGCAGTGTGACATTTGGAGGTCCCTTCATCTCTTTCAAATTTGCTTCCTCATCTCTGAAATAGATATTGCATTTGTACTCTCTACCTGATAGGATTATAGGATTATTACTAATGTTATATATATATATATATATATATATATATATATATATATATATATATATATATATATATAAACTCTGGCTATACGTTACTGCAGTATATATTCTAAAACTAAGCATATAAAAGACTAGTGTTGAAATAGATTATTTTTTAAGCTTCACAATCCATCAGGATTCTCGAGCTCACTTCTCAATAATACCTTCATAGCTTTTTTATTGCATGACAGAGCAAGCCATATATCACATATCAACTCTAATATAGTACTTGACTTCTTTAATGCAATGCTTAACTGTAAATGTCTATAACTACAAATCGAGTTTTTAAATTTGAAGACACTTTGGATAGATGGCAATACCTATACTTATAGAATCATCATTTCTACCTGAATTGCACTTAAAAGTTAAAGTTCCAACTGCTCCTATTATTGGAAAGTAATAATAACAATTATAACTATGCCATGAAGTATTAAAAGCTGAATATTCAATTTGAAGGTATGTAAAATTAAAAAGTGATGAAAAATGAACCTGTAAAATACTTGCAATTCATACACATATGCTATATAGAGGCCCTAAAGAGCAAAAAAAGAACTGTGGAGTCTTTATTACAGTTCATCTTTTTGGAATCCCTCTCCCTTTTTGGCATTAGGGTAGTGTTAAGGTTAATATTTCTTAGCTATAGATCATCACTTTCCTATGTGAAAAATTTTATTCTAAGGTATGCATGATCTTAGACTAAAAGTGTAGAGTTTCTAAATATGCCAAATGCCTTTTTATTTTATTTGTGCTAGGTTTAAGTGCTTAGAAGAACACTAATACATCTTTTTTTTAGGTCTTTTTGTATTGAAGTACAGTTGATTTACAATATAGTATGAGTTTCAGATGCACAGCATAGTGATTCAGTATTTTTCCAGATTATACTCAATTTTTCACATTTGAGTTGGCTGACCATTTCAGTCCAGTCCATGGAACTTACCATCATTACGGAGAGTGAGTGGTGTTGGAGGACTAAGTACTCGAGCGTTCGTCACTGTGTTTTTCACCAGACAAATATAGCTGCCAACATCTGATGTTTGGACTTTAGAAATATAAAGGTTGCCTGTCTCCTGGGAAATGAACCGCCGGCTGTCTTCCGCCACAAAGGAAGGGAACTCGTTAAATACCCAGCTATAGACGATCTCTGAAAATACACAAAATTCAATTGTTGAAAGACAGATTATTTTACTAAAAAACTCAAACAACAAAGCTTTTACTAAGTATTAGATAGGTTGCAAGATCATCCGTATTTGATCCAGATGTCTATATCATTTGGTATTTTATGTTCAATGAACTGTTGCTCTTAATGACTACATGAAGATCTGAAATATTTTTTAAGGATGCTCAGCCTTTATCTATTCATCCATGTACTTATTCATTCAGTTCTAATGTGTGTTTAATGTATTTTAGATGCCTGGCACTATGATAGCACTGAAATTAAAAAGATGAGAGAGACAGTTTTGCATTCTCAAAGACTGGTCTGATGGGAAAGATTTACCCAAACCTATGAAACAATATGGAATAAAGAAATGGAGATGTATACTCTACTGTAAAGAAGACAATGGAAAAGGGCACTTAAGCCATCATGTTGATCAGCAAAAACTTCTTAAGTTAAGAGATGCCTGAGCTACATTCATTTATTCATTTGTTCAACAAATACTAGTTGTGGGTCTTGATGGGCCAGGAATGCTCTAAGTGGAAAAAAAAGTCTGTGTTCTCATAGAGCTTCCATTATAGTGGAAAGTACAAGAATACACAAACAAGTATTTGTCAAGTGGTAATAAGTGCTATGAAGAAAACTAAAGCATGTAAGACAGCTAGAGAGTGGCAGGGGTGAGAAAGATGCATGAATTTATATTTTAAAAACTCTCTCTGTCTACTGGTTACAGATGAGACAGCGTGAGGACAAAGCAGGGACCAGGGGAAGGGGAAGCAGGAAGAATAATGTCCCCTCGTCTAAGTGGCTATTTTCAAAATAGCCATGAAATATATAAATGATTTGCACTATAATGGTAGTGGCAGTGACAGTAGTGGTGAAGTGATGAGAAGTGACTGGTTCTAGTAAAAATGTGATAGTGGAGTTGATCAGAATTGCTGATGGATTGATTATGAAATCTGAAAAGGAAAAAAAAATGAGTCAAGGAGTAAGGTTTTGGGCCACCACAGTTTTGTGTTATTAGAGTGAAAAATCCAAGAAAGGGAGTAGTAGGAGAAGAGGTTAGAGAAAGTGGAAATTAACCCAAATTACTAAACACAAATTAACATGGTCTGTATGTTGTATTAAGGAGCTTATGCTCTATCCTGGATGTTTTCTAGCAAAGGGTTGACATAATGATGTACATTAGTAGGGTATTCTGGTGATTCTGCAAAGGTTGGATTTAAGTAAGTGCAAGTTGAAAGAGGGAAAAATAGGACGATATTGCATACTGAAGGTAAGAGCTGGAGAAATCTGAATCAGAACCTAATCATAGCAATGAGAAGAAGGATATTGGCCCAAGAAATATATAGGGAGTAAGACAAATGAAGAGACAAATAGTCCAGGAACACTTTCATTATCTCCCTTGAATGACTGGGAAGAGGATGACACATGAAGTTCAGGATGAAAATAAATGAAGTCACACTGGTTTAAGAAGAAACATCATTGGTTCACTTTCAGGACATTTTGAGTTTGAGGCAAATCTACATAAGTAGTTCCAGCAATTGGTAAATATGTGTTTGAAGTCCATGAGAGGAAATCTGTGGTTGAGAGTTGTTGGTATGTTGGTGTAACTGAATCATGTAAGTAGATGAGAATAAATACAGTGAGAAGATAGTTTTCTGGAAAGCACAAACATCTAAATAAAGGAAGGAAAATGTTCAAAAGATAAGAGAGAAGGAACCGTTGGAAATATTCAAGGGGAATAAAGAAATGCAGTGTCACAGAGACCAATGCCTTAACAATTTCAAGAGGGTTAAATAATGCCAAATAAGGCAAAAAGGACTTAATGGGAATGTTTATAAATATAATAAAGGAAAATGTTACTTAGGATTGACATGTGGTAATCACTGAATAGCAGATTCAGTAGATGAGTGAAAATCAAAACCAGCTTGCAATTGAGTTAATAGAATATGAGAAATTGAAGGAATTATGTGTAGGCCAATAGCATTAAAATCTCAATAAGCATTAGAATTACCTACGTTATGGCTAAAAGAGCAGATTCTAAGGTCCCCTTTCCACAGAGTCATTTGTTTAGTAACACTTATTACCTGAATTTTTATAAAGCTCAAATGTGATTCTAATCTACAGTGAGGCTTGGGAAGCCTTGTTTTATGCCTTTCTTTTCTTCCTGTCTCTCTTTCTTTCTCTCTCTCTCCTCCTCCTTCTCACCCTCCCTCCCTCCCTTCCTTCTTTTCTTCCCTTAAGTATATGAGTTATTCTAATTGTTATAATGAGAGTTTCATTTGTTGCTCAAACATCACTCAGGCATTTTTATATTTTTGCAATTTACTTTAGGTTAGGTTTTACTGGAGTTACCTCAATTTTTGTTTTGTATTATTAGAAATTTGGAGTAAAAGAAAGCAACAAACAATCACATTAAAGACTATCATTAATTGAAATACCAGTTTTGTTACACTGATAGTGTTTGTTGAGTCAATGTTTTGTAAAATATTTTAGAATAAGAAGAAAGTATTTACACAAAATTGGCATTTTCTCAAATTTTACAGGTAAGTATGTATTTGGGGGTTCAAAAATGCTTATTTAGCTTTTAAAATAAGTTTACATAGCAAAGCATTTCATAATTCTAAGAAGAATGAAAAAGTAGAAATAGTACAAAATAGAAAAGCTGACAGTCTGAACTTGAATTGGATTTTCTACCTCTGCCAAAAATGCATCTATTGAACAGGGCTAAATCCCTTTTAAAATCACTGTTTACTTTCTCCTATATGGTTTTTCATTCTCTATCATCATTTATTTAAAATTCTTTTCAAATTTTACTCTCATAAAAAACAAGCATTCATTATATTTTTAGTATGTCAGAGTGTGAGGATTATAAAATGATTCAGGAAAGTAGTAAAACACAATTGGCTTTGGAGTCTAGTCTTTAGTCTCATATAACACTTTGTTTCATACCAATTGTGCTTGGCCTAAAAATATTTTAAGGTAAGCTGATATATTAAGTACTAAAATCTTAATATTATTATTCATTATCAGAAGCATACTGAGACTGTTTAGTCAACTGTGATTTTCCCATTCTTCTAAGGTTCTTTTTTAATAGCATGTTTAGCTAAGACAATTAAAAGTGTTTTAGAAGTTCTTGATATGATTCTTCAGTGAGTACTCCCCAAAGTTTCTATGTTAAATTTCTCTAGTACATTTTTATATTGTGTTGTAACATACATTTGGCCTACAAACGCATGTGCTGTATTGACTTGAGGTTTTGGTTTCTTTCTTTTTCTTTTTTTTTTAAGTTTTTTAGCTGCATGCATGGCATGTGGGATCCTAGTTCCCCGACCAGGGATCAAACCTGCTTTCCCTGCATTGGAAGCACGGGAGTCTTAACCACTGAACCGCCAGGAAAGTCCCCAAGGTTTTGGTTTCTTATGGGAGATTATTTTATCTTTCTCCCTGAGTCAGTGAGAGCCATTCAAGTTCACTGAAAGAATAGCCCATTAAGGTCCTGGCTGTTGCAGACATGCTATTCTAACTTCCCCTCTCAAGCAGACCCAAAGACTTGTCCTTTATACCAGCATAAATAGTCATCCTTAAGCTCCTAGACTCTAGGGTCTGTTACCATGACATGTAAACAAATCTACCTTGCTTCCAAGATTTCCTCGGGATTAACAGTATTCCTAGATTTCAGTTAGGATTTTAGTTCTTTTTTGTTTCTGATACCTGGGATATTTTTTCTTTCCTGTGAGCTTGGCTGTATACTGAACTTAATTTATTTATTATTTCTAAATTTTGGGAAAGTCTCTGGGTTGGCTCTGTCTATTGTACTAATTGAATGTCTAGGTTTCATGACTTTATGCAGTGCAGACTTTCATCACAATTGCTGTAATTGATTTGGTGTCACAAAGCAGATTACCCTGCCTTTGCTCCCTTGACACATAAGATGATTACTTAAATGACATATTTCTACATCTATAGGGTATAAAAACAGTATTAACTGTATGGGCAATGATGTTCATTTCTTATAACTGTAGTGCCATTAATTTAAAAAAAGAAAAAGGGTGAGAAAGGGGAATGAAACTGGATACTGCAGTCTCTGAAGTCTTTGTAAACAATTTCAATGAGTAATCATATGCAATTCATTTCAACATTCTTTAGTATAACTACAAGTTAGAAAATAAACATTTTTCTTCCTAATAATGTGTGTTATTAGGAACACACATTATTCTACTTCTGTTACAGAAGAAGCTTTGGGTCAAAAGATTTGGAGAGAACACGATGGATGTAGCAATTGATTTGTTCACCACCCAATTAATAATGCAACTCTCCCAGGGAACCTAGTTTCTTTACCCTTGTCAGCTATAAAAAGGAAAACCTAAAAATCAGAACCTTCCCTATTTTTAACATATGCTCAATTTCATGGTTTATAGTAAAATTTTCACCTAATGGGCTGTACTTACCAAAATCCCTGGTCTTTTCCATTTTTGGTTATTCCTGTAATGTGAGATTTAATGTTATATCTGTCAAATAGCTATAATTATGATTTATTATACAAGTGTAACTTTTTAGTTTGTTTTTTAAATAATTTGTTTTGTATGTAGTTTGATTTTTTTTTTGTTAATTTTTACTGGATGCTGCTTTATAGAGTGTATGTCATAAGCATTTTAATATTTACTAATTGCTTTGTAATCATTTTTGTTTTTACAATTCCATTAACCGTTATGACTCCTTTGCCTCCTGTTTTGATGAATTAATTGATATGAAGATAATTAAATAGTGGAAATTAGTAAGTTACTGGCCGAAACAGTACTGCTTTAAAAATTGGTACTATGATTATTTTGTTTATATAAAATTTTAGCTGATGGCTAGCTACCATTTTGAGTTTTGGAATTAAGGACATCATGAAGGAAATTTTAGAGAATTGTACTATTAATTATCCATTACTACTGAGCATAAGGGGATACACCTGAAATTAGAAGGCAATTTTTTTTTACATTGCTGATTTATATCTGCATTGTGATAGAAAATGTCACTATTAGCCACATTAAGTACTCTTGGCAGGGTAGAGACTAAATCTACTGTCTTCACCACCATATCCTTAGATCCCAGCTGGATGCCTGGTGTGTGGTTGCTTAATACATATTTGATGAAAAAATAAATAGAATAAAATATCTATATATGTATTTTTATAAATCTTTCTAAATTTAAGAATAAGAGTAGATATTTTTCACTTTAATGTTCTCATTGAAAATTTTCTCAGCTCTACATGAACTTATTTTGGCCTTTAGAATATGAATCTAAGATTATGTTTGTAGTTGATCTAAAAACAGGCATTGAGAAGTAATGCAGGCAGTTTTAAGAATCTGGAATGTACTGTCAATGGACAAGAGAGAAAGTCTTGCTTACAAAGTTACTATGAAGTATTTTTGTGATTTATTCTACTAGGTAAATTGGACAGAGATTGAGGGGAGCATTAAATTAAATGTGATCCAAACTCCCTCTCAGGTTAACAGCTTCCATGGTGGTCAGTCATTTAGCCTCTGCTTGAATATGTCACTGACACTGTTGAGGAAGCTGATTTGGCAGCTCAGGTTACTAAACAGATCATATATAAAGATTATTTTGGCTGCTGGCTTTAGGATGGGGACTAAGATCAAGACAACTGGGAGTATCAACAAGTAGGTAGTGATACATTTTTATATTCAAAGCACTGTTTAAGATATTATGGAGATGTAAGGTGGGGCTGGGAAAGGAACTAACTTGAGAGCTTACTATGAGTCACACACTTTGCACATTTTCCCACTTCTCCCAGTCACACACATACACAGAGATTAGAAGGCAACATTGTGAGTGAATAAGACCATGGACTTCAGAATCACAAAGACCAGAGTTACAGAGATGGCTGCATGATCCACTGACCTAGGTATCTTTGGGCAAACTATTTAAATTAGTCTACTCATCTGTAAAATGCAATTTAATGGAGGAAATTGTAGGTAAAATGAGATATTACATATAAGGTTAGTATTACAGAACTTGATGTAGTTATTACCATTATTACAATCATCTTCAACATTAAAGGTCTGAGGCACAAACAGGTGAACCAGTGGAAAATTATAGCTAATAACTTTCAGAGGAAAAATTCCAACTTGTCTGACTCACTCTAAGCCTATATTTTATCATTGTATTATTCTGCTTTGATTATTATATTCTAATCTTGCTGAACCTCAATTTTAATATCCTTAAAATGGAATAATAATATCTATATGATATGATTGTGCTGGGGATTATATATGCCACTTAAATGAGAGTGTTCAACATGCAGAAACTGCTCAGTAAGGATAGCTATTGGCTTAAGATAAATTACCTAATATATTGCAGTAGTATTTGGTACAATTCAGATTCATCTTGAACCTTGTACAGTTTGGTTTAATTTCTACATGTGTCAAAAATTTCACCTCTAAAACATAGCCAGAAGCAAGGATCCTGAGAGTAACAAAAGAGTAAAGCTGTCTAACTGACACTTGGTTAGCACCGGGAGAATCAAGATATTTTAAAAGATGTGAAGAATGCAAGAGAGGACATTTGTATGTTTTAAAAATCAAATTACCTTAATACAAAGGCAGGCTGTATTATTACATTAAATTTCAGTTATCTTGGTTGAACAAAACAAAGTACTAATTCTTCTTTTTATAAGGTTTTGAGACATGTATTTTCATATGTTTATTACCTAGAGTCAGAAACAACAGAGTTCTGCTTAAAAATTATAACGTCACGGAGACAAAATAAAATTTTATGTGCCTATAATTCAAAACACCTTTAGTAAAACAAAAGATAAAGAAAATAATATTTATAATAGAAACAGTAGTAAACTGGTATTCTCTCATGATCCACAACTCAAATGACTCCAAGTAAGTGAATTCCAAGCTCTAGAGTTCAAGTGATTATACCAACTGAGTGACAGTATCTATTTTTATTTTCCTTTGGGAATGTTTCACACTACAGAGGACTTTTTTTTTAATCCCAGGAGCCCTGTGTCTAGATGTAAAGGTCATTGCTAACTCTTCTCAAAATGCAACTTAAATTTCTTGCTCTGCTAATTGGTTTTAAAATTATTTTTATTGAACTGCAAACTTCATCAAGTCAGAGACCAGCATTTTCTCAGCAGGGTGTGATGGTCCATGGCACAAGTTCACCTTAGGCTTCAAACTTTGCATTAAAAAGCATTCATGTTACACTTTTGACAATTCCTTGTTAAAATACACAGATCTCAGCGCTTAATGAACAACAGAATATCTGTTTCCTAGAATCTTGCCAAGAAATATGACCTGGCATTCTGTGCCTATCAAAATTATGAAGAGCTTAGCTGAAAGAAAAGATGCATGGAGAATTACTGGAAGACTGTGTAGTTAATCAATTAGATATGACCAAGGTAATCTAAAAGTTTATCCTCATTAAATCAAAACATTAGACAGCTTAATGATAACAACAACAACAGTAACAGTGAACATTTTATGGTCTTAGGTCAGTTTCCTAGAAACAGAGTCTGAGAAGGGGATTCTTTTGAATGTGATTTATTGACAGTGTTCCCAGGAGAAGGAATAAGGGAAGCAGGATTGGGTAAGGAAAAAAAAGAAAAAAAAAAAAAAAAAACCTAAGCAAAGATGTGGTCCCTTCCAGAGATTGGTTTAAGACTAATCCTTCTTACGGCTCTGGAATACAAATTTCACTGTAGATTTGGTAAGTCAACAGAAGGTAAAGAGAACCAGTCTTTTATACTCACCTCCCCTGCATCAGTTGGTTATTGTCTACCAGGTGGGGAAGTGAGGTGCAATTAGGGCAGGGAGCATAATTTCCTAGGTAAGGAAAACTCTGGAGAAGGTGCAGCTGCCAGATGGGTGCATTAACCAGATGAGAGAGAACTGGGTGTAACACCAATAGGATCTAGTAAACCTCTATAGCACTTTAATGGTCTCCAGACAGTGTGTTCTATGTATATTAACTTATTTAATCTCTACAGGGATAAGTAACCCCATTTTATGAATGAGGGAACTAAGATACAAAGATCAAAAACTTGACCAAGAAGCCTTGCTGAGCACAGATCTCTATTTGAAAAAAGAAAAATCTGATTAATAGTTATTTCAAGTATTTATTAAATTGAGTTATGTATATTATGGGGTCTAATTTTGCCAATTAAAACTTTGATGCTTCAAATAGCAACTAATCAGAGCAGTGTCTAAATCCCACTCACCAGACAAAAGCAGGTTTCTAGATATTCCTATTAACTACTGAGTCACAATTTAATTAAACTGTGGTCAGAGCCTTAAGTATGTAAAAAGGTAAGAATGTGTCCTGCTAGCACAGAAACCTACTGTAAAATGGAAGAACAGTTTGCCTTACATGCAGATGTTCCTAGGGATAAAAGCAATATTATTGTACAACTGCCAACAAGGATATTTATTCCTGCTCCCCTCTTACATTAAGACTTAGAGTTTTCCAAATATTTAACCAAAAAAAAAAAAAAAATCCCATACATAAGTAATCCAATATTTTCTGGAATTAACAGGAGTCCACAAGATGGCAGTGCTTGATGAGTAGAAAGCATTAATCTTGGGCAATATTCCAAAGGGAGGAAAATGGAAATCTTGATTAGTAAAAAAAATGTTTACTCATTTTTCTGTGTTTTATTTAGTAAAATGTCTTTTATCCAAAAGGTATTTGTCATTTGTACATAAAATAAAATAAATAAAATTTAATTTAGCTGTAGGCATTGAAAGCAAAAGAAAATTCATAAAGTACATATTCAAAACACTCAACAGTTTTCATTGACAGTGAATTTTTTAAGAGATATCTTTACTTCTTTTAATTTCATGCTATGCAAATTTTATAGTTAAATTTGAAGATTTATTGCAGGATAAATAATAACAGGAAACAAATATGAGTTTAATAAATTATCCCTCCTTTAGGTAGATGAGTTCACAGAAGACAAAATCCTCTAGAGTTGTGATTAGCCTAAGCTTCACGTTAAATGTGGAACTTTGGTTGCTTTTGGTTACATTTATCATATAGGTGCAGGAGAGAATATTTAGATAAGATAAATTATTATAATGAGATTCTCTGATGCTCAACTTCTTCTTACATTCAATGTAATTTTTCATAAACATTTTTGTGCTTTAACTGCTTAACTAATGCTCATTAGTCCTTCATGCAAATCTTTAATGAAGATAATTTATTTGTCACATTGCTATGCATCATATAGAAATAGTCGATATTATCTATTTATCAAGAGGCACTGAAATGGTATATTTTCTGCTCTGGGGGTTTGTCCCTATGGTTCACCTGCTTCAGAAAAAAAAAATCCTAATCAAAAAATACATATTTATACCTGTTGATATGTAATCACTGTAATAAATCTTCAAATTCCTACTCATATGAATTCGCATAGCATAGAACTCTGGCTAGAACTTTTTTAGTTGATTTCTTTGAAAAAAATAGAAAAGTTGGTATGAGCTATACTAATAATACAAATGGTATAAAAAAACTATTTAGAATTTATTCTTTTTCTAATTCTACAAGAGATTTTTCTGCAAAAATCAGATTGTTTTTGATTTTTAGAAATATGTTTATATCTTTCCTATCTTATAATTATTATCAAAATAAACTTAATGAACTGGAAATTATGATAAAGTCCAGTAATGATTAATAGAGGTTTTTGAACAATGAAAGTACACATTAAGAAAGAAGAACTATGCCTTTAAAATTGATATATTTACAGTAATTAAGAGTGGCCATTATTTTGAGCCTAATATTCATGTTAAATATGAATGTTAGGTGTTCAGAGATATGTAGTACGTATCAACTATGAAAATAAAAGATTTCAGTGGAAAAAAATATGTTGGTTCTCCCTGAGTCAATTATTTTTTCATGTTTGCCTTGTTCTTTTTTTTAATTTGCCCAGAAGTTTTCCAGACTTCAGTTTCCTAAACTGACTATTCTTTGGTCAGTTCCTATATTGCCTGAATCTTTAACACTTTTTATAATTTCTGGATACAGAGGATTTTACTTCTTAAAAACCAAACTTATTCAGACTTCTTTATTGAGTATCAAGTACTTAGATGTATTCTGAGTATTCTCCACAAGTGTGGGCTCTGTGATGTATCTTTCCCGATAAGCCTCTATTCCTAGTTTGTTGGTCAATTAAGGTTTCTGATGATTGATTCAAGATATTTTCTAAAATCACAAGACTACTAGGAACTATAATAGCTAAAATAAAAACACTATAATAATTTTCTTGGAACCCGGGAGGATTAATCAATATTATAGTTTTAGAAATAGGAAAACTGTATGTTTGTAGGGATTACTGTAAATCTCAAGAATGTAAACCAGTTGTTAGATAGATAAATTTACTCAGAAACCACTGATTAAGGAGCTGATTGTTAAAGGTGAAAAATGAGAGATTCTGATTTATAGGGATCACCTAAAGAAACTGGATGCACACAAATTGCTTAAATGAAAATCAGGAAATATCAGGATATACCACATCAGAGACTGGGTAGAGCAGGAAATTTGATTTTTTAAAAAAATAAATATTAAGTACTTATTCTTAGTTGAAGGAAGTGCTTAAGACACCAGTGATACTAGCATGAATCCAAATATAGTAGAGTGACATGAGATGTGTACTAAGTACCCAGCTTCCTATTCCAGTTGGGACCTCTGTGCAAGAACTGAGCCACATGGGGTTGAACTCAGTTAGTGCATGCATAGGTGTAAGGTAAGGTGGCACCATGAACAAAATCATGGAATTCATACCAATGCAAAACTGCGTTTGAACTTTTGCATCTAGCAGCTATGCAGTCTTCAGCTAATTACCTGACTTCTTCAGTTCTGTTTATTCATTTGTAAAATAATCAAAATAACACCAAGCTCTTAGGATTTGGGGGAAACATTTACAAAAATGTTAACATAATTTCAGGACTATATTGAGTGTTCACAAATTATCATTATCATTTAAAATACTAACATATGTATATATATATATATACACACACATATATATACACACATGTATATAAATTTTTCTATGTTTACCATCTTTGTCAAATCAATCTAGCAGTCACTAAAATCCTCATAATGTGTCTCTTTACACACATGCATAAAAGAGTGGCTTGACTTTACATGTCAGTAACATACCCATATGCTATTCTTGTTCCAATTTATCATACAACAATATATAGATTATGCAGAATTAAAATATCTGTACATTTTATAATATATGTGGCTCCATAATATTCTCATCTGACATCAAATTGGAGTTTAGGAGTATTTTTACTCTATGCATGCCACATGCTTACCAATAGACCTTAAGTGATTCTCTTGTATGAGACTCTTTTTCATGGAACTTAAAATATATTATAGTCTGCTCTGCTTTTACACCTCAACACATCTCTTTCTTAAACCATCCAATATTATCTCCCACTCTTTATAATCATTAATGCTTCATCTTAGATAAAATGATTCTCATATCAGTATGCCTCATAATGTCGTTTCCCTGGACTAGAATGCATTCCCACCTTCCTTCTGCCCAGTCACATGCCTACATACAAGTCAAGTGCAGGTGCTATTTTCTTGAAGAAGGTGTCAGGAGTCACTTTTAACTCTTCTTTTCTGAAATTCTATGGACATATCATTAACTTGTGTCCTGATTTGCTTGAAACTGTGACAAATTACACTATTTTTTTCCCAGCAGGATTATTAATAGTCTCCCCTTTAACTTTAAAAAATGCTCCAGTTTATATATTAAATATATTATATGGTCTCCCACCTCCCCACAAAAGAAACTCCTCTTGTATTGGTACTGACTATGCTCTCTCATTGTTCTCTGTTCTATGTGGATTATATATTCATCATAGAGCAGGGGCTGTGTCATATGCTTACTGAACAAATGTGGCATCAATTAAATTAATTTAAAAAATTAAATTAAAAATAAAATTATTTAAATTAATTTATATTTAGAGACTTTAAAAGAATGTCATGTTACCACTAAAGATACTTGGGGATATCTTGAGTGGCACCAGAGTATTCTTGCATGTCATTTTCCAGTTGTCTAAAATAGTGTCCAACTCACTATAGTGTCCAGTGAGTAGTTTATAAATCCTTTTCTGATGATGAATGTAGTGTTATGTCATTTCATCATTAGTAAAATAAGATGCTTTCTTATATTATTTATTTAACCCTTGATAATAGAGTTTTTTTAATAAATCCTATAAGGCCCTACATGATTTTGCCCCTGGATATCGCTTTAGCCTTAACACTGTCTTTCCTTTCTTCACTTGACCCAAGCCACACTGGCCTTCTTGCTGTTAATTTTTAACCAAAGACATGCACATTAATTTTTACCTTAGCCTGAAACATTTTTCCTCCAGATGCTTGTGTGGCTCACTACTAAACTTCTTTCAGGTCTCTGCTCAAATAGCTTCCTCTGGGCAGTCCTCGCTAACCAACTCACCTAAATGAGCCCTAACAATCCTCTCTCTCTCCATCCTCATATATATATATTTCTTATTGGTTGTCTTCTGCACCAAACTATGAGTTTTCTTACAGTGGGAACCTTACCTATTTTGTTCACCACCGTACTCCTCAGTATTGTAAAAAGTGTGAGGTACACAATAAGTAATGACTGAATGAATAGAGAATGAATACAATAGTGAAAATGCTTTCTACTAAGTGTCATAACATAAATCTCTTGGAAATTAAGCTATTGGGTACAATTTTCCCTTTTATAAGATAATAAGCAAAATATTAAAACGATTTATGAGGAAATTTTTTAAGAACCCCTGGGAATGTATGTATTTTATTATACATGTAGACATGTTATGATAAGGACATGAGACTTGAATAAATACCAACATTCTAACCATTTGGCTGGATTTTTTTCCTTTATTTTATTATGTATTTATTTATTTATATTAAAGTATAGTTGCTTTACAATGCTGTGTTGGCTAGATTTTATAGGAGCAATTAGGTTGATACAAAGTAAATAAAATTTATAGAAGTAACAATATGATTATTAGTTGTTTTCACAAATGTTAGAAGTGGAAGAGAAAATGAAACTAAAATTTTAAATGATGAATTAGGAGAACCTGTAAGCACAACTCTGTTATATTTCTTTTGTGTTGTTTATTTCATTTGAGGCTACTGATTCAAAATTTGTGGTGAAGACTTGTTAATAAAAACCATGTCATCCTTTTTTTTAAAATTAGTTCTTTTGCTATCAGACCAACATTTTGCGATTTTTGCCACTTTGTACAGTTTTTGCATTATTACTTTTAACTCAGCCTGAGCTTTTACTTTAATGACAAAGAAATGTCACCAGAATGAATGTTTTCATCTATCTAGGGAAAAAGCACAGGCTTTCCAGTGATGGGTCTTTGCTATAGAATGACAGCAACACAGCACTGATTTTATTAACTCTCTAATGAAGTCCTCAGATAGAATTGCCAAAATTTTAAAGCTCAGCCTGATAGTTATGCTTTACAAGTGGTCAAGCACTATCCTATACCAATATTTCCATCAATGATTGCAGCAGGGGAAAAAATGAAAATGCATATGTGGAAGGTGACCAAGGAAATCCTAATAATATTGACATTGTTGAAATACTATACCTAATAAATATTTATGATTAGATAGTGTCATAGTATCTTTATGAGAACACTAGGGTGCTGGCCTATATGGGGCCATTCCAATTTTAATAACTTTGAAATACCATACTCTTTTTTTTACTTATCCCCTTTGGCTTTCTTTTCCAATTGTACTTTTGTCAAAGAGTAGTTCATTAGTTTATTCAATATCTTTATTTCTGAGAGCGAGTCCTCTTCAGTAATACTGATATTTTGAGGATCTTAAAAACTAAAGAGTATAAACTGTATAAACATATTACCAATGTAAAATATTATCTTGATGCAGTAAGTTTCCTGTTATCTGGATCTAGGCTTCTGCATCTCAGTACCATTGGTATTTGAGGCCAGATAATTTTTGTGAGAGACAGTCTTGTGCATTGTAGGATGCTCATTAGCATCCCTAGCCTCTACCTTGTACCCACTAGTTGCCAATAGCATCTTGTCCCTCTCCACTGCCTGTCCCCACTCCAGTTATGATGATGAAAAATGTTTCTAGATATTGCCAAATGTCCCTTGTGTGGGAAAGTATTCCTGTTTGTGAATCACTGCTCTAGATTAATCTAGAAGTGATATATTCTGATTAACCAACCATTTGAGTTATTTGGTAATTATTGTATTTAGTTCTATTTCATTTTATGAATTATCAGATAGATAGAGATAGATAGAGAGATAGAAAGATTAAAGCTAGCTCCTTTAATTTCAGTTTTATTTTTAAGGGCAGAGTACTATGCCTCCTTCATGATTTTAGTTCTATAATATATATATGTAGACTAGGTAATCAGCACAGTTTGCTGAATTGAATTAGAATTAGGAAACAATCATATCCATAGCACAGAACGATGAGAAACTATTGTTTACTTTTGATTGAATATATCAAAATACATCAAAAATTTTTATACTGTTCCAGGCTATTTTTTCCCTATTAACTGTCAAAATAATTGAAAAAAATGTCAAAGACTGGGTTGACTATATATTGACTCAATGACACAATATAGACACTATCAGATTGTCATTTTTCTATTCCTTATATAAAAGGTAGAAGGGTCTAGAAGGAAGTTCAGTTTCATAAGCAGTCCAGTTGTTTGATTCTGCATAAATAATTCACCTTGCAAGCATACAGACTTGTAAGTTGTGTGTGAAATCTGAAACAATGCATTTAATTTACTTCTTTTTACTCAGTCATTTGAGATTACTTTTCCCCACATTCAAAAAATAATGAAATATGTATTTCCAGAACTTATTTGATTGTATTAAAAATGAAGCCCATATAAATTAATTCAAGATAATGGAAACAAAATGCAAATTTATAGTAGAAATAATATAAAAGGAGGAAAGAGTTTGCATGAATATTTAAGGTACATGGGGTCTGAACTAATCAGAGAAGAAAGAAATAGGTTTCTTATATTGTTAGAGAAATTTCCAGATCATTAAATCACTGTTTTAAGGCATATTATTGGCATGACTCATAAGATTCCATATTTTTTACATTTTTTTGAATACAGAAATTACTGTAGAAATTCTGGATGGCTGGTAAATCAGTTCAGTTGAAAGCAGTCTACTCAAGGCAAAGCTACACAAATGTCTGTGTTTACCAGAGGTAATAAATCCTAAGAACTCACAATCTAGAGTGAGTCAAATCAAGTACACACTAACTCAGAGACAAGACAGATCTTTTCTTTCACCTAGATTTCTAGTTTTTTATTGTTTAAGCCTTGCCTTCACCATTTATTCTCTGTGTAACCTTGGGCAAGTTACCAAATATTCCTCAGCCTTTATTGTCCTCTTTT
Organism: Pseudorca crassidens; assembly: GCF_039906515.1. Taxonomy (NCBI): domain Eukaryota; kingdom Metazoa; phylum Chordata; class Mammalia; order Artiodactyla; family Delphinidae; genus Pseudorca; species Pseudorca crassidens. Next base: position 76,354,834 of record NC_090304.1, on the reverse strand, counting down.
GAAAATGGAGGTATACGTTGCTTCATATTATTTTGTAAAGATTAAATAGAAGTAACTTAAGCAAAGTACATAGCTTCATGCTTGGTGCCTAGAAAACATTTAGTAAATGAAATTATGTTATTAATTCAGAATGTCTTTTAGCTAAAGAAGATTTTTAAGACAGGACAAATCTATATACAAGGACAAAAATTACAAGGTTATCCTAACTCAATTGGTATTGAATTAATAACCTATTTTTTTCCCATTTGGCTTGGCTTAAAATAATTCAGGGATTATTCCCCAAGGAGACACAAGATCCTATTGTTGCAAAGAATGAAATTTTCTCTTAAATGTCACGTAGTAAGTGTTTTAGTACCTATAAATATATTAAGCACTTACTATGTGCCAGGCATTTTGCTAACCATTCTCTATTGTTTGTAATAATATTATTGGTTATCTCAGTTTTATAGAATTGAAACTGAGAATTGATAAAATTAGTTTGTTTGCTTGTTTGTTTGTTTTGTACAAGACAGACAGAAAGGGATATAATTCCAACTAGAATCTTAGGAAGTAACTGAAACTGTGAAGACTTCTCTAATTTAGGGAGTCCCTCGGCCTACGTGAGAGCAGTTTTGCAAGCTTTAATTAGTAGCACAGAAACTATATTAGCACAAATCACACCCCCTCCTCCATAAAATCATTCAAAATCTGAGTTCTTTGTTGATTTCTTTTCAGTACCATCCTCCTCCATAAAATCATTCAAAATCTGAGTTCTTTGTTGATTTCTTTTCAATACTGTTCTTAGAAAAAGGTGACAATATTTATTTTAAAAGCTTTAGAGGCCAATTGCATGATACCAGCTTACCCAAAACAGAAAGCAAAATTCTATATCTTTAACAATAGGTTTTTGGAAATTTTCATTTATTAAACACAAGGAAAGATATAAAATGAATGGTATGTATTTTCAGTGCAGGATAAACCTTCTGCAGTTTACTGCTGCCTGGTTCAATTTCTAGATTAAAGACATTCGATTAGTTAAACTTCAGACTGAAGCACTGTAACATTTAGGAGTATCAGTTTCCATTGAAAAAGCTGTGCTGCTATTATAGCATTTTCCTATCTTCCTGACCTGTTTGTCAAGCTTCAGACTGCAGCTGCACACAGGCTTAGAAAGAGCTCATTTCCTAAGGGAAAAGCAAAGTTCTCAAGTACATTAAAAATTTTAAAAAGTCCATAGTTTTCCTTTGTCTTTTCCCCTTCTTTCTCTTGTGTCCAATAGAGAGCCGCTGAAATGGCACCCAGAATGATGTTGACATAACCTGGATCACAGACCAGGAACATACATCCCTGAAGCACAGTCCTGTCACTGCCGGCCTGTTCTGCCTGCATCGGTACTGTGTTAATTGGGCGAGGTCAGCCAGTTCTCTCTCTCTCCAGACTTTCATTCTCCCCAAGGGGAAGAACGGTTCCAATGAATGATCTGCCATGTCTAAGGGCACGCATTTTCGAGGCTTGTTAGCTTAATGCCTCTTTGCAATATGTAAGAACAGCGTAAGAGAAACCATTTATATCAGTAACCTCCAGACCAGCTTTACAGAACAATTTTGGGACTGCAGCTCTTAGCAGCTGACTTGTCCTCTCCCCAACATACATGGGCATATTCTAATTAGAGTCACACTGCTTATTATATTTTTATGGGTCTAAGGGAATTCTCCTTAATAAGATACTAAAAAAAAATTGAATAGTTTATCTTAAATACACAAATTTAGAAAAATCATAGAACTAGCTAAAGAATTATTTTACCCTTTTCTCCTCATCTACAAAATAAAATAATAATATAAAGACCTATTTTATAGGTATTGTTTTAATTTGATTAATCCATGCATGAGCTTAGACTCGTGCCTCTTATGCAGTAAGAATTCTATAAATATTGTTTTCTTTTGCTTGTTTTTAATGAAGGAATAGTTTTCTACATTTCCCCGCCTAACATGTGCTTAATGTTTAAGGAGAAGCCCACACTTAAGACAATGGACTTCTATCCCAGCCTAGGCTGTTTTGGTTATTTACATGGTGAGACAACAATGACAACAGTGCTTGAGATTTTACTTTCTTCATTTCCTTAGTCACATCTGGCTGCTGATCCATAGAGACTATCATCCTCCATATTCCCTGACCCTGGCTGGGATGCCAGCCTACCAGTGGGCTAGAGAGAAATAAGGCTGTGAGATCTGATATTGTTCGGACTTTTTAACAAGGTTCACATATAACCCTTTCACTGTTACAGGAGAGTCTGGATTTCTTCTCATCTAGTCCAAAAATGTTATTTGCAGCTAAGCACCTAGCAGCAGGCAGTGTCCTTTTGAAGAAAGGAAAAAGAAAAGTTGAAGGCATTCAAAGGACTAATTAGATAATGCTTGCCTAGCTCCTATTACTCTCTGAAGAAAAAAAAAAGGAAACTAGATATAGTCTTAGAACTTTACTAAATGGAAACTGACAATATGTTTGCTTAGGCAAAGTGCTAATTGTATTTTAAGTGAATCAGCCAATGGGCAGGAGAATGTTTATTTCCTCCCCCCCTGCTATTTCTCATCCTTGGTAAAGATTTTTTTTTAACCTCTGCAAATGTGTTCAGCAGGAGGTAAAAATAATGACGGTGCCTCTGAACAGTGAAGAGACTGGAGCTGTGAAGTTGGAGCCCTTCTACTTTGTAAAGTATCTTTCTTGAAATGGGTTTGATGGAGGAATAGGAATCTTTATTCCTGTTAGAAGGACTAGAGAAAGGCAGTCAGAGCACATGTGAGGGAAAGGCAATGAATGCCCTTTACAAAACTAGGAGAGAACTGAGTTCCAGCCAGCCAGGATGAAAGAGGGGCCAGGGAATATAGCTGTACCTTCTGCTCCACACAGGACCTACTCTACAGAGGTCTAACAAAGACCAACAATTTGAAGTTCAGAGGTTTTGCAAAGAGTAATACTAAATAGAACTCAAGTGGACTAAGGAGAGAGCTTTACAACTAGTGCAGGGGTGACTAGATGAAGCTAATTTACATTGTTGCAGTATTTTTGGAGAGCATTTTGACGATACTTGTCAACCACCTTACTGCTGATTCTCTCACAAGGAAATTCCATCTCTTGGAATTTAGTATAAAGAAATAATTTAGAATATCTGCAGATATCTATAACTGTTAATGGCAAGGCTATTTACAGCAAAATAAATATTTTTATAAAGCTCAAATGTCAAACATCAGGGTAGAGGTTAAACAAATTATTTTTTGAAATACTGTGCAGCTATTAAAATAAAAATGGAGATTAGACATGCCATAATGTTTCCAATATATTGCTTATTAAAAAATCTAATCTCTAATGCCCTAAGTCATGTACTGTATATAAAGAATTAACTTCTATCCTATTCATTAGAATTATACTAGCTATGTACTATCCTTGAAAGAACTGAGAAAACAGCCATTCAAATCATCTTCTGCAGCGTTTAATTTCCTTGTGGAACTCTGATTGAAAAAGGCTAGCTTTAATACACTACTTCCAGGTCACATTTTTTTATAAACTCTAAAGAATATCAGGAAGTTGCTGATCTGTTAATCTCCTTATATCTTAAATAAATTATAAAGATACTGATATAGATATAAATATAGATATATATGAAGATAAATATGGGTTGGAGATGTAGTTTATCCTTCTTGATATTATGACTTTTGCAACATAAACATTTGTATGTTTTCAGGATTTACAAACTTTACATTATTTATCCTTAGTTTATTTTTCAATTTCATCATAGATTATGTCAGTTTTGTTTGAACCATTATTTTGTCTACTTCTTTGAAAGGAATGGAGGTAGGGAGGAAAGTGCTAATAATAATTTAGATAATGTTTACATGGGACGAATATAAATTCTGATGTTTTATGTCATGTATGCATGGTGCTCTAAGATAAATTGGGATTTTTACTAATTATCAGTTGGTATTCAAACTGAAAGATATACATATATCTGAAATATGTGCAGCTGGTTAAAATTTCAAATGATTCTGTCTGGAGACTGCATAGATATAGCTAAAACACTCTGTGTTCTTCAGATTCTTCAAAAGATTCTTCAAATAAAAGAAAGAAAAAGAAATACAACCACTGTTATTTTTATAATCATTTCAGTGACATCAGCATTAGTGATCTATTTTTTTTACAGACATGGAAAGGAATCTTAACTCTGAAAGGAAGCAAATATGTGTGTTATAAAGACTCCATATTTACAGAAAAGACAATAGATACTAGCATTAAAATTATGTACAAATTTTCATAGAATGATAGCAATATAACAAGAGTAGGAACAAGATTTTCATACAGCTACATATATATATATATATATATATATATATATATATATATATATATATATATATATATATACATGCTAAAAGCAAGCTACATTCCTGGAGAAAATGAAGATTATGTATGTACCTGTAATATGAAAATTTTAAAAATCACATGAGGACATATATTCTTCACTCAAAGATTTATACTCCAATGCTCACAGCAGATTCAGTCATAATAGCCTAAATTTGAGAACAGCCACCATCATCAACTAGCGAATGGATAAACAAACTGTGATACATTGAAACTATGCAATACTATTCAGCAATCAAAAGGAACTAGCTACTAACTCAGTAACATGTATGGACCTCAGAAACATTATGCTAAGTGAACGGAGCCAAGCTTATAGACAACACACTGCATGATTTCCTTTAAAAGAATTTCTGGAGAAGACGACACTTAGGTATATAAGGTAGACATTAGTGGATGCTAGGGATGGGCATTGGGGGAGGAAAGTGATTGGAAAGAGGTATTAGGGAACTTCCTGTGATAATGGAAATGTTCTATGGCATGATTATGACTGTGTTTATATGACTCTATTCTTTTGTCACAAAGCTCATTGAATTGTACACTTAAAAATGCTAATGTTCATTATATGTGAAGCTAATTTAAAATCATCCATATTTAATAAGTGATATAAAATAAAAAGTATTAATGATTAAAATGTTAATTTTCTAATTTAGAGCATATTTAAATTCCTAGGTGAAGATAACATTTTCTATTTATTTCTATTCCTCTACAGTAAGATTTATATTGTGTGATTAAATAACTATATCACTACATTTAGTTCCTTGAAAATAAAATTATAAAGAATGATCTTTTATCTTCTGAAAAATACAGAAATGAGCTATTTAAGATGGGTTTGTTGGACAACCTTATAAGTTGTTTTAATAAGATTAATTAGTAGTATTTATTGAGCAGCTGATACATTCAGGACTGTGTTAGCAGATTATAAAAGATACAAAGATGCAAGGACTACCTCCATCAAGTAGAAAAGTTAAAATGTCAGAAATGACTGTCACACAGTGGAATATGTGATAAGAATTAGACTAGAGAAGGAAACTTGTTTGTAGGCACTTAGGAAATCTGATAAGAGAGTGGGAGTAGAGAAGGATGAATCGTTTCTTAGCTGATCCGAAGAAGATAAAGTGAGGGAGGTATCATCATCAGAATCACTATTATGGAATATTTACTATTTATCAGTTACCAGGTTAAGCACTTTACTTGCATTATCTCATTGCATCTTTTCACCTACCATATACATGTAGAATTTTGAAAATAGGAATTAGAATAAGAGCAAGTTGTATTACTTTGCCAAAGTCACACCGTTGGTAAATGACAGAGTTGAGCCTTTCTGACCCCAGAGTGCAAAAGTTAAAAAAAAAAAAAAAGGTGCAGGAAGGGAATTTTGGGTTAGATCAGGGATTGGCATACTCCAGCCCACAGGCCATATCTGATTTGTCACCTGATTCTTTTCTTTTTTTTCTTTTTTTCTTTTCTTTTTTTTTTTTTTTTTGCAGTACGCGGGCCTCTCGATGTTGTGGACTCTCCCATTGTGGAGCACGGGCTCCGGATGCGCAGGCTCAGCGGCCATGGCTCACGGGGCCAGCTGCTCCATGGCACGTGGGATCTTCCCGGACTGGGGCACGAACCCATGTCCCCTGCATCGGCAGGCGGACTCTCAACCACTGTGCCACCAGGGAAGCCCTGTCACCTGATTCTTTATGGACTGTGAGCTAGAAATGGATTTTATGTATTTAAATAGCTGAAAAAAATTGAAAAGATCAATGAAAAGCATATAGAAATCAAATGCTAGTGTCCATAAATAAAGCTATATTACAACAGAGCTACCCTCATTCGTTTTTTGCATGGTCAATGGGTACTTTTATGCTACAGGGCAGAATTTAGTGGCTGTGACATAGGCTATACAACCCACAAAGACAAAAATATTTACTATTTGGCTATTTACAGAAAAAGTTTGCTGAACTTAGATTGAGAGGAATTTAAGTTTGGTGGGATAATGCTTAGGTAAGTAAGCTAAATTCAATGCAAGTAGGAAGATTTCTCAGAGTAGGAAGCAAAGAACTGGACTATGGCATTGTTGACCCTATTATTTTCTGTGATGATCAATTTTCATTTTAAAGCCAGCACCTGCTATTTACTTTCCTTGGCTTTTCTGTTTTGAATTACTGTGATTGCTGTCTGTTTCTCTCAAAGATCTATGGTACTATTTAATTACTTGAGAAGAAGTTTGGGAAAAGTAGTACCAAAATATTACTTTAAAGTATTATATTAGATCAGAGCTCTTTGTATTCCTATTTTTAAGGGTTGAAACTGAGGCTAAGATAAGTTGTATTTCTTGCCCTGTAAATCAACATTCTAGTTATGGTATAGTTAGGATCCACACTCAACTACATGACTCCATTATGTGTGTTTTTCTTTTTATCATCTTCTTTATTGGATCAGAGTCAATGAGAAAATATTGTTTCTTTGGTATATCAAAGCACACGAGAGGAAAGAAGTATTAAATTTTTCAAAAAATATGAGGACTTTTAATTTGTAAGCTCATCAATTCAGTCTACCTTGGCTGCATTTTACCACATTAATTTGACTCGTTCAACTGCCTTGCCCAAATCAAAGTGGGAATTTATATCAGCACAACATGAAAACACGAGTTATTTCCAGTAAAGTAATAACCAAAGGAGTGAGCAGCTTGATTTCCTGGCCCACTATTTCCCACACTCTTCCGTGTAGAGTAACTTATAAAAAGGGGGAAAAATAGACTATTTTAAAGGAGCTGGAAATACATGGTGAAATATGATTAACAACCAAAAACAAATAAACTTGAGCTGCTATATGTAGAAACCAAAATCAATATAATAAGAGAAAAAGAGGGTCACTGCAATGTTCTACATTTTTTTCTCTTCTACTGTGTCTAAATATTCTAAAACAAACTCCAGGTTGAGGTGTTTGCTTTGTGAGATTTAGCTTTCTATGTATAAATTTTGTCAGATGGAGTTTAAAAAAAAAATATTCCAAAACACGTCGAGCTTACCTTTCCAGTGACATCTAGAGAACACAGTACAACAGAGTGCATGATAAGAACATATATTTTAAAACTGATTTGTAAAGATTTTAAAAGAATGTCAAAGTTTATCTGTTGATAAGAGCCAAGTTCAGAAACTATTAAGCAACCAGGTAAAGCTCTTATTATAAATGTTTTACTGGCTATCAGTGTTTGGGTGGAAACAGACTTTTTCTGTATAAATTTAAGGGTATAAAATATGTATTGTTATTTATTTGACTCACATAGGAAAGCATGCATAGTAAAAAATACATGATTCCTTTATTTCTCTATCGTTTCATTCAATATGATTCTATTATCACGTATCCGGTCTGGCTTCTAAATAATTGTTGAGATACAAACTTGAGCATTGTATTATTCTGTTTGGTAAAAATATTAAAATTTCTATATTCATACTATTTACTTTCATATATTGTTTATACAGTTGATTTTGGCAGTGCTGAATGTTCAATTCAGTTAACAGTTTGGTCAAGTCGGTAAAAATAATTGATGAAACTACTTATTCATTTAAATTGGTGTAACAAACAGGTTGAACAGTGACCAATGTATACACAAAATAGAATTTTTCAATGATATTTCAGAATGAAGCTGTGGAAAGCCCATATTATGTAAACAAAAGGACACTGGGCTTGGGATTACACATGGGTGAATCTCTGTCATGTTGTTTGTTAGACATGGACTTTAGAGAAATTTCTATCTGAGTTTCAACATCCCCATTTATAAAGAGGAGGTAACAATAATAAACATACAAAGCAGTGATAAAGAAGAAATAAGATACTATATAGAAAGTGTAAAATATTGGTTTCCTTTCCTTCTCTTTATTCTAAAGAAGTGGATGACCCTCATGAGAACTTGACAATGTAGTTCTCTGTGTCTGTGTCCAAATAATGTAAGTCATGCCCCCTTGATAACAAGAGATTTTAGGGAAGAAAAATCATAATCACATAACAATAATGACAAATTAATTCATCACTTTAAAAATTAGTCCCAACAATACTCTTTCCTTCTTAGTACTAAAATCTACCTTTTTCCATCTTGCCAATCTCTTTTTTTTGTCAGTTGTTTATAACAAATGAGGATACAGCGTTCATATATTGCAAAGTTAAACTGCAAATCTTGAAAAAGTTGTAGATTTCAAGGCAAATTTGAAAAATGGCTTCGATCATTAGAGCATAGTTACTAACAAATGAAGATGTGATGAAGTGCCCAGAAACTCTGCAAGAATGTGGACGTTACATGATTGAACATATAGTGATTTGAAATTGAATATTGATAGAGGCCTTGGGAAGATTGCTGAATTCCTCAAGTATTTGGGGAACAATTATTTTTTGTGATCTTTGTAGGTACAAAAGTTAAATATGGAGCATGGGGTGTCATGCTATCTTACAATTTTGTAGGAAAAAGATGCTAAAAAATACCTTTTTGAGTAATTTTTTTTTCTCAGAGTTGTAGTTATTGCAGAATTTTTAAGTTATGAGATTCAGATTTTAAAATGTAAAATTTCATTTTTTAAAGAATAAATATCAACCAAAATATTTTGTTTTCAACTCTGTGAAATTGTGTTCCTGTTTTATATACAGTTGCTTTAAGTGAGTGATTTCTGGTACCAACTAAAGATGAAGAGTCCCCCTGAATGGGGTTCAAAATCAATATACAAAATGATGTTACATTTCTATATACTAATAATGAACTATAAGAAAAATAAATTAATCAAACTATCTCATTTATAATTTCATTAAAATAAAATACCTAGTAAAAATTTAACCAAGAAGGTGAAAGATCTATACAATGAAAACTGTAAGATACTGATGAAAAAAAAAAGAAAAAACAAAGAAGTGAAAAGATATTCTGTGTTCATAGATTGGAAAACTAATATTGTTAAAATGTCCATAATATCCAAAAAACCTACAGATTCAAAGAAATCCCTGTCAAAACTCCTATGGCACTTTTCAAAGAAATGGAACAAACAATCCTAAAATTTGTATGAAACCACAAAACACCCTGAATAGCCAAAGCAATTTTGAGAAAGAAGAACAAAGCTGGAGGCATCACAGTCCCTGATTTCAAACTAAAAAACAAAACTATAGTAATCAAAACAAAATGATAAAAGCATAAAAGCCAACTCATAGAACAATGGAATAGAAAAGAGAGCCCAGAAATAAACCCAGGTATATATAATCAATTCATTTATGACACAGGAGCCAAAAATATACAATGGGGAAAGGCAGCCTTTTCAATAAGTGATGTTGGGAAAATTGGACAACTATATGCAAAAGAATGAAACCGAAACACTATCTTAAACCTCACACAAAAGGTAACCAAAAATGGATTAAAGACTTGAGTATAACTGAAACTGTAAAACTCCTAGAAGAAAACATAGGGGGGTAAGCCCCCTGACATAGGTCTTGGAGATGATTATTTTTTTGGATCTGACTCCAAAAGCAAAGGGAACAAAAGCAAAAATAAACACATGGGATGACATCAAACTAAAAAACTTCTGCATAGCAAAAGAAACCATCGACAAAATTAAATGCAACCTACTGAATGGGGGAAAATATTTGCAAATCATATATCTGATAAGGGGTATATAGGTATATATACCTAAAATATATAAAGACCTCATAAAACTCAATAGCAAAAAAAAAAAAAAATCTGATTAAAAAATGGGCAGAGGATCTGAATATTTTATTTCCAAGAAGCCATACAGATGGACAAAAGGTACATGAAAATCTGTTCAAAATCACTAATCATCAGGGAAATATAAATCAAAACTGCAGTGAGATGTCTCTTCACACCTATGAGAATGGCTATTATCAAAAGACAAGAAAGAACGTTGGCAAGATGTAGAGAAAATAGGGGCTTCCCTGGTGGTGCAGTGGTTGAGAGTCTGCTTGCCGATGCAGGGGACATGGGTTTGTGCCCCAGTCCAGGAAGATCCCACATGACACGGAGCAGCTGGGCCTGTGAGCCATGGCCGCTGAGCCTGCGCTTCCAGAGCCTGTGCTCCGCAACGGGAGAGGCCACAACAGTGAGAGGCCCATGAACCACAAAAAAAACACAAAAAAACAAAACAAAACAACAAAAAAAAAGAGGTAGAGGAAAGGAAACCCTTGTGCATTTTTTATAGGAATGTAAATTGGTGCAGCCACTATAAAAAAACAGTATGGAGGTGCCTCAAAAAATTTAAAAATAGATCTACCACATGATCTAGCAATTCCACTCCTGGGTATTTATCTGAACAAAATGAAAACACTAATTCAAAAAGATATATGCACCTCCATGTTCATTGCAGCATTATTTACAATAGGTAAGACATAGAAACAGCCTAAGTGTCCATTGATGGATAAATGGATAAAGAAAGTATGGTACATATACACAAAGGAATATTACTCAGCCATAAAAAGAATGAATCTTGCCATTTGCAACAACATGGTAGGACCTTGAGGGCATTATGCTAAGTGAAATAAGTCAGACAGAAAGAAAATAAATACCATATGATCTCACACCTGGAATCTAAAAACAAACAAAAGCAAGCTCATGGATATAGAGAACAGATTAGTGGTAGGCTGAGGCGGGGGGTGGGTGGTGAAATGGGTGATGGTGGTCTAAAGGTAAAAAATTTCTAGTAATAAAATGAAGTCATGGGGATGTAATGAACACCCTGATAACTATAGTTATTAACACTGTGTTGCATATTTGAAAGTAGCTAGGAGAGTGGATCTTGAAAGTTCTCATCACAAGAAAAAAATTTGTAACTATATATGGTGACAGATGTTAATTGGACTATTGTGATGATCATTTTGCAATATATACAAATATCAAATCATTATATTGTACACTTGAAGCTAATATAGCGTTATTTGTCAATTATAACTCAATTAAAAAAAAGAGACAGAGGTCCTTTAAAGATAGAGGTCCTGGTGACCTTTTGCTTCATTGACAGAGTTCATTTTTCCATTCATTGATTCCTCTCCCATTTCAAACCCTCAGATTCACATTTCCAAGTGCCACTCATCTTCCAGTTACCTTGCTGTCAGTTTGATGTCAATAAATCCCTGCAAACTGGTACTTAATGTTAGTACATAATGATTTGAGGTGTTATCTCTCTCACAGGCATTTTCATTCTGAAGAGGATTCTTGAGGACAGATCCACAGGACAAAACTGAATTTAACGCTTACTATCAACCAAGCATTGGGCTAATTGCTTTACATAAACTATCTCTTAATTCTCACAATGATCCTGTGACGTAGTTTTTATTACCCCTCTTTACAGGTAAGATAAGACTTACTTTAACAAAGTCAACAGTAAGTGTCAGAGCCAGGCTGGGAATCCCTGGCTGTCTGAGTTTAAATCCTAGGTGAAATATTCTGCTACAGTATAGTTATTTGGAAGTAGAGACTACCTAGTAATTCCTTTATCATACTAGATGGCCACCTAGTTGCATTCTCTGGATTTGTTAACTTATACATCATCCAGTTCCACAGTGGATTTGAGGCTGGTGACCTTGTCTACTCATCTTAAATTAAGTTGAGATCAAAATATTTTCTATCTAAAGAAAATAAAAACAAAATTTTTTTTTCTTTAATACTAAGTGTCTCTGCTGGAGTTTTAAAGCTCAGAGTTAAGTACTAAAGGCCTCCTTTGCTCTATCCTAATTAAAAGTTCACAGAGGAGTCACAGAGCTAGAGGAAATGCAGGGTTGCTTTAGCAACCTAGTTGCTAAGTTGACTTAGCATCTGGAATAGGACCAGGGCCCTTAGTCATTCAGCGTCCATTGCTGTTTGAGTATTTTTCTGAAATGAGTAACTTATTTACTAGAGAGTGTACAAAGAGAGTGTTTAAGGGACAATGAAGTATATTACTCTCTTGTGTTTGCTGTGTGCAGGTCATCAGCTTTGTTATAGTTCATTAATTATAAATTCACCTATATTCTATGATGATTCAAAACACACATGCAGACATAAAATATTAGTCTGTAAATCTTCATGTAATGCCTCTAATCCAGTTTCCTTGGCACTTCCTATATAACCAATTATTATATTTTATTCTCCTTCACTTTAAGACTCAGGATACATTCAGCACTAGTATTCCCCATTTCCCCATGAGTGTCACGGAGTCACCACAATTCTGCGATTGAAGGAGGGACAGTAGAGGGATGGGTAGGTTTGGAGAACATGTTTGGGGGAACTGGACCTGTGTCTATGGTTTTGAATTTGTAGGGAGCCAGATATATCAGATCAGGCATTTATTTTGCCTGGGACTCAATCACACATAATTTTACAAGATTACCAAGGCAAAATGATACTAGGCTAGTAGAATTGAGAATAAGCTAAGGGTCTAGGCAGTAGAATAAGGAAAATGATAAAATGTTTTTGGCAAATAAATTTCTTAATTATTACGCTTTTTATCTAGATGCAGGTGACTTTATATACTGTGGTGTTTCTCTTATTTTAAGTCAAGTTTGTTGGGACTGGGCTTGCATCTTTTAAGCTCTTCTTACACCTGTCTCAGGACTTAGTAGAGATTTTTGCAAGTAATAGAGATGCCAAATAATGATTCTGGTTCTCTTCTCTTGAGGATGTAAGTTCTTCTCTTTTTCAACAATTGAGTCTCTGGTGTTCCTGGACATATAGAAGGTGCATTAAACATTGAGTATTCTAGATCTTATATGTTTGAAAACTACAGCAACGCAGTCTTTAAATAGTCAATGAATCTTCTGCATCTAAGCAGTTAACTTAATCCTAACAAACATTTGGAGGTAAAAAGTGTGAACTGTAGATATTTTTAATTTCAAGTTAATCTGTTGAAATTGTGCCAGTAAAATCACAAATTCTGTCAGTAATTCACAGCTATTTAAACTGGTTGGTATCATAGAAACAGAACAACTATTTTTTTGTTTGTTTTATTAGTTTTTTCCCCATATTGTTTACTATAGCAAGAGAAATCATGCTGTTCACGCTGTAAACAATCTCCCTGAGAGATCCCAACCAATCTCATAATCAATCCTGAGACAACTATGCTGATTATGCCTAAAATTATAGTCTCCTGCCCAGACCCCTTTCCTAGATTTCAGACTTATATATGAAGTTTTCTGTAATATCTATACGTACCTAACACTTCATATATCCACGACTCAGTTAAACGTATTCTATTATAAAACAATTTTATATCTTAGCCATACACTTGCATTCAAATTCTGTTTGACTAGTGAATGAATGAGTTAATCAATTAATCAGCAAAACAATCATATATAAAGTGATCAAAATAATTTTAAATAGGCATATTAACATTTTACAAATAATTTCGGAAATAACAGAAATAAAATCGTAATTTTGAAATGAGTAGAAGGAAATATGCATTTAAAAACCTTCCATTAATTAAAAAAAAAAAAGCCCATGAAAGTGAAATGAGGGCAAATAAATCATAGAAAAAGCAGGGTAACTAGTATAAAATAAGATAGTAGAAATAAATATAAATAGGCTAAATTCATTAGTTAAAAGATAGTGATGCATCTCCTAGAGTAAAGAAAATAAAAACAAAAATAAACAAATGGGACTGAATTAAACTTAAAAGCTTTTGCACAGCAAAGAAAACCATAAACAAGACAAAAAGACAACCCTCAGAATGGGAGAAAATATTTGCAAATGAAGCAACTGACAAGGGATTAACCTCCAAAACATAAGGATAGCTCATGCAGCTCAATATAAAAAAAAAATCAAATAAACAACCCAATCTAAAAAGGGTTGGAAGACCTAAATAGACATTTCTCCAAAGAAGACATACAAATGGCCAAGAAGCACATGAAAAGATGCTCAACATCACTAATTATTAGAGAAATGCAAATAAAAACTACAGTGAAGTATCACCTCACACCAGTTAGAATGGCCATCATCAAAAAATCTACAAACAATAAATGCTAGAGAGGGTGTGGAGAAAAGGGAACCCTCCTACACTGTTGGTGGGAATGTAAATTGGTAGAGCCACTATGGAGAACAGTATGGAGTTTCCTTAAAAAAATTAAAAATAGAACTATCATTTGATTTGATTCAGCAATCCTATTCCTGGGCATATATCTGGAGAAAACCATAATTCAAAAAGACACATGTACCCCAATGTTCATTGTAGCACTATTTACAATAGCCAGGTCTTGGAAACAACCTAAATGTCCATCAACAGATGAATGGATAAAGAAGATGTAGTACATATACACAGTGAAATATTGCTCAGCCATAAAAAAGAATGAAATTGGGTCATTTGTAGAGATATGGATGGACCTAGAGTCTGACATACAGAGTGAAGTAAGTCAGAAAGAGAAAAACAAGTATCGTATATTAATGCACATATGTGAAATCTAGAAAAATGGTACAAAGGAACCTATTTTCAGGGCAGGAATTGAGACACAAACGTAGAGAACGGATGTGTGGACATGGTAGGGTAGGGGGGTGGGATGAATTGGGAGATTGGGATTGACATATATACATTACCATGTGTAAAACAGATAGCTAGTGGGAACCTGCTGTATAGCACAAGGAGCTCAGCTCAGTGCCCTGTGGTGGGATGGGGGAAGTGGGGGGAGGGAGGTCCAAGAGGGAGAGGATATATGTATACCTATAGCTGATTCACTTAATTGTACAGCAGAAACTAACATAACATTGTAAAGCAACTATACCCCAATTTAAAAAAAAAAACATAGTAGGCACTCAGTAAGCATTCACTGAATGAAAAACTAAGTAGAATATTTGATATAATAAAATAAGCATTTTTTGAAAGGCTGATAAATCCATTGTTTAAAAAGAACCTCTTGTTTGTGTTCATGGTATAAAAGTTTTAGTATAGCTTTATCCAAAATATATATTATATGGTATAAAATATAACAAAGACTGAAATCCTGCTTCCATGATTTATTAAAGATGAGAGCTTAAGGGTTTCACTTAATCTTTCTAAAGGGTAGATTCCTCATCAATACAACAGGGATGATAAATAATTGCTAACTCTCAGATATTTTGCAAAGATTACATGGTATAGTAAATGTGAAAATGTGATTGTTATATTGCAAAATGCTATATTCATATATATTTTTAACTACAACCTAACACTTTGTACAAGAATTTTAAGTTCCACTTTGGTGTAAACTTCTGAGATAATGCTTATGGACAAAATAGAATAAAAAATATTTAAAGTAAAATAGTAATTACTGATTTTTTATTTAAAAGTATCTATGGTGATAATCTCTAAACCTTAAAGTATTTCTGTATTTGGTTACAGGTTTTATGAGGCTTATTTTTACATTTTCACAGAGCTTTTTTTTTATAGTATAACCCTGAATTTCAAAATTTCTAAACTGACAGAGGTGATTTTTTGGCAACCAGAATCATTTTCAGCAGATGTGCTTAACAGTCTAGAAATATATATCTATTTCCTGGTAAATGAATAACTACTTCAGTATCCAATCAAGATGTTTTTATTCACAGATGTTACTGACAGGAATTAATATTGCTCTCTTGGGAAGTAAACAGGGGAATTTAGCAAATGAGTCAATCCTAGCTCTTGCTTTTATTCACAGAAAAAAAAATGTGCATGTATGTCCATTTGAGATAATGAGTAAATGGATTTTGGGGCTATTTCTGAATATTATTTAATCTTCTTTGATGTATAAACTATTTACAATTTCATATAGTTGCTACTAAATCTTAGTAACTGTTATACTTTGTAATAATATTTGAATATGATATTATGTGACCCAAATATCTGTCATAAATGTGAGTTGGTTATGATAAACTAATCACAGGAGGCTAATAGAAACTGTCTAAAGCCTTATAAAACTCTTGTTAGAATCAGCACATTTATTCAGTTATTGAACATGCATTTACTGAATACTTACTAAATGTCAGGTAGTGTACTAAATATTAGAGATACAAATATGAGGTGGAAAGTTTCATACTCTTAAGGAACATATAATCTACTAGAGGAGATAAAAATATTAGGAAACTTTTACTTCCAACACTTTACTTCACTTAATAAAGCTCTGATAAAATAAAATAATAAACTAATTATGATTTGAAAGAAGGAAGTAAAATAAGAGTGGGGAACAAAGCAGAATCAAGCATCAGTTAACCAGGTATGCTGTGCTGATCTACATGGCTATTTGGACTTGACAGAAATTTGGGTCTCAGATTCTAGTACATCTCAGGGTATTTACTCATTTCACAGTGCACAGTTGCATCCCACCAAAACAAAGGCAGTTGTAGAGGCTGTTGCTAACTGGCGCCAGACCAGGGATGCAATCACAAGGCCTCTCTCACTGAGTAGACCTGGCTTATTCTTTCTACACTCACCCTGCCTCTTCAGCAAGAATTTTTGACTTGACTTCCCCAAGACATTTTCAAAGTTCTCCTTTTAATTGATTAAGCAAAGCATTAAGATTAATTCACTATTTCACAGTGTGATTGTGATCTCAACTAATAAATCCAATCATTCAGGTTACAGTTTGTTCTTTTGACAAAAATATAAAATGTTCCATTTTATTCTTCCATACTGATGATGTGAATCATGTTTCATTTATCTGTTCTACAATTCACAGCATCAATCGAGAAAAAGATGAATGGTAAGAAAAGTTTTCGTTACTATTGAATACATGGCTGATCTATATTTACTTCTTCTTGTTTATGATTTCTTTCTCAAGGTTTCTGAGAGTTATGTATGGGTTAAAATCCTTGGCTAACTTATTTATGAATGTTATGCATATATTTACTCAACAAATAATTTTTGAGCTCCTACTCTGTGTGAGGCACTGTTCTAGGTATGGAGTTCAACTCTGAACAAAAACTACAAAAATTCTTTCCTCATGGAATTTACATTCTAAATCAAGGAGACAGTGAATAAATGAGTAAGTAAAATTGTGCAGTATATTGAAAGTGATGAGCATTATGGAGAGAAAGAAAGTGGAGGAAGAGGAAAGGAATTGTGGAGGTGCAATATCAAAAGAGGAAAATCAGGAAACTGTTTTACCAAGAATGTAAAATTTGAAGGAAGATATGAATGTGAGGGAGACATTCATATGCCAAGCATAAGAGTGATCAGGCACAGGGAATAGCAACTGAAAAGGCTTTGAGGCAGGACCATGTGTAGTTACTTGTGGAGCATCAGGGAGACCACGACTACATGTGAAAAAATAGGAGAGAGAATAGTAGATAAGGTCAGAGAGATTACATGGAGTCAAATGGTAAGGACTCTCTAACCCACTGTAAAGACTTTGGCTTTGACTCTGAATAAAATGGTGTATTAGACACCTTGGGGTGCCATAACAAAATACCACAGACTGGGTGTCTTAAACAACAGAAATTTGTTTTCTCACGATGCTGGAGGCTAGAAGTCTGAGATCAGGGTGTCAGCATAGTTGGTTTCTGGTGAGAGCTTGCTTCCTGACTTGCACATGGCCATTGTCTCACTATGTTGTCATAATGAGGAGAGAAAGAGTGAGCTCTCTAATATCTCTTCTTATAAGGGCACTAATCCCATTATGAGGATCCCACCCTCAGGGCCTTCTATACACCTAGTTACTTCCCAAATACCATCACACTGCGAGTTGGGGCTTCATATGAATTTTGGGGTAACTCACTTCAGTCTTTAGCAGAAGTTTTTGGAGAGTTTTAGGCAGGGTGTGACATGATACAAATTAGTTTTAAGGAATCACTCTTAGCTAGTATGTTGAGAATAGATTGAAAAAAGATAAAGGCAAAATGAGGGAGCTTAGTTAAGAGGCTACTGCAAAAACCCAGGTAAGAAATGATGGTAGTTTATACTAGAGAACTATCAGTGGAGGGTATAAAAAATGGTCAGGTTTTGGATAAAATTTCAAGTAGGGCCAATAAAACTGATGGTTTCTATGTGAGGTGTGAGAGAAAGTGAGAAGTTAAGAATGACTCTAAGGCTGATGAATTGTAAGAAATGAAATTGCCATTAATTGAGGTGGAAAAGACCTCAGATTTTGGGAGGATATAACCAGGAGTTTAGTTTTAGTCATGGTTAAGCTTGAGGTGCCTGTTAGCCATCCAAATGGAAATTTTGAATAGACAGTTAAATATACAACCCAGATTCCTTGTTGGAAACATATGTTTGGGAGATGTCAGTACTTAAAGATCATTGTGAGGTGAAACCTAAGGGAGTGAGGGTATATTAAGGAAAGAAGTTCAAAGACAAGCACTTACTTGGGGGACTGCAAGATTAAGAGTTTGAGAAAATGGGGCAAAGTCAGCATAGGGGATTACGAAGTAAGGTAAGGGGAAAGCAAGAGTGTGTGGAATCTTGCAAGAAAGTATTTTATAAAGGAAAGAGTGACCAACATGAAAACTGAAAATAAGCCAAATGCCATCAACTGAGGAATGGATAAACAGAATGGGGCATATCTGCACAATGGAATACTGTTCAGCAATATAAAGTAACAAACTACTGATAAATGCCACAATACGGATGAAACGTAAAGAAACATTAAGCCAAATAAAAGAAGCCAAACTCACATACACACACGTGGCTGCACATTGTATGATTCCAGTAAAATAAAATTTTTAGAAAACGTAAAACTATAGAGACAGAAAATAGATCAGTTATTGGGGACATGGGCAGACATGCCTTTGTGAAATAATGGAAGTTCTAAGACTGGATTGTGGTGATAGTGACACAACTGTACTAAATATATGAAAACTCATTTACCTGTACACTTAAACTAGGTGAATCCCCTGGGATATAAATTGGATCTCAATAAATCTGTTAAAAATATAAAGACAGAGAAAGAGGGCAGAGAGACAGAAAGAGACAGAGAGACCGCACTGGAGTTAAATTGGATAGTGCATGTACAGACAGAGCTTTTGAAGAGTTCGCTATGGAGAGGAGCAGGAAAATGAGGTAGTAGCTGAAAGAGGACAGGAGTCAGGAGACGTTTGCTTTGCTTTGTTTTGTCTTTAGATGAAGTAGGGGACAGTATGGTTGCACCCTGTTGGGAATGACGCAGAAGAAAGTAAACAATCTCTGGTAAAAATGTAGAAGAGAGGAAAGAGAATTACTGAAGCGATTCTTTAAGTAGATAAAAAAGGATGAACTACAGTGCACAAGTTGAGGGATTGGCCTTAGAAGCACAGCAATGCATCTATACTAAAAAAGAGAAGTTAGAGTGTGAATACACATGTTAATGAGTGTGTGACTTGGTGATGAAGGCTTGTGGAAGTTATCTTCTAATCGCTTTCCTTTTACAATGAAATGGTTATCAGCTGAAAATGAGGATGGGAGAAAAATTGAATGATGGGAGACATTGAAAGTTTGACAAAATTACAGTGAAAGGACTAGGTTTGGTTTTTTTCCCCCTTAATTCCTGGTCATCATAAGCGCACTTGAAATTCATAGTTTGTATTTTAGATTTAGACTAGTCTGCATAACTCTCTATTTTTTCTACAGTCATATTAAGCTGAGTAGTTTCAGGCATGCAGTAGGCTGAAAAGTGGATTTACATCGGGATCAGGGCTTTGCTGACTGTCGAGTCAGTGTGATGAAGCAAAGAGAGATGAAGAAAGCAAGCCTGTATGCAAGAAAATGATAATGATTGAAGGAGAAAAGTAAGGATCAAAGGAGGGGAAGAAGGGTGAAAAGGAGGTAGGATCAATGATTTGTAGATTTCAATGAGGTTAAAGGATTCCTGGAATCAGAGTACTATAAGCAGTGTGCAGAAGATAGTTCATGCTACTCAGAGAATAGATGCTTGCAAATGAGGTAATTATGAGATTGTAGCTGTTGGTAATAACGGATAAGTGGCTGAGATTGGCTGTAAAACAAGACCATGGGAATGAAGAAAAGAAGGTAAAATCTTCAGGAAATGAAGAAGAATGACAGCAACAAGAAAGTGTAGAGTTTGATGACTTGAAATTTTAAAACTTGAGGGGTCTTTTTTTGTAAGGAGGAAGAAAGGAGAATGGGCAATGAGGAGAAGGGAGGATATATGTTCCAATCTCACACTGAATGGCACATACAATTTGGTAGAATAAACAGTCATAACTTTAAAGAGCTGCAGTGGGAACCATGTCTTCAGGGATTTCAATTGGAGCCAGAATGTAAATGCCATGTTCAACAAAAAAGCTAAAGATATGCTATAGGATTTGGCTGATCAGAGGATAATTACCCATCTGGTAAGTGTTAAACATTGGTCTAGATGCTGAGCTACTCCTGTTATTCTGTGTCATGCATGTGTCCCCCAAAACTTTGCTGTGCTAACACTGATGTTTGAGTAGGTCATTCGGCATAACACTTCAACATGAGTATCTGGTAGAATATAACCTCTCCTACAATTTTAAATTATGTAATCAGTCTAATATTTCTTATGACATATACAATAGCAATCAGCTGGCTTTGCTCTTGCCGACTTTATTCTTGTTGATCTCAATCAGATATTGCATTTTTATTTATTTAATCAATTATTAATACATATTCTTATCTTATGCTTATCATGTATGCAATTCACTATACTATTTTTTCCCATTAGAAAGCTTCTGTATATAGTTTTCTCTGCCAATTGGATAATTTGTCTATGTGTAATCTTGCAGCTTTGTTTCTTATATTATCCTCTCTCATTTCATTTTTTAACACATGTTCCAACAGCCTTGCAATATAGATTGTACCTCAGAAAAATCTTACTTTTTCTCCACAGGGGTCACTGCATATTGTTAACCCCTGTAAGCCTGGTGATGAACAGCTTCATCCTCTGTAGAACCTGTTGCTTTCTCATCCTCCTTCTTCTCCTCCTCCTTTCTCTCCTCCCCCTCCTCCATCTTCCCCTCTTTTTTTTTTTTAATCTCTAACACTTATCTAATACTTCTCTTCAAACAAATCTAATGACCCAACATTAGACATAACATGTATTAATTCTATAGGAGTCTCCTAAACCTACTAAAATCCTTTTTAAAAAGGTGAAACAGGGCTTCCCTGGTGGCGCAGTGGTTGAGAGTCCGCCTGCCGATGCAGGGGACACGGGTTTGTGCCCCGGTCCGGGAAGATCCCACATGCCGTGGAGCGGCTGGGCCCGTGAACCATGGCCACTGAGCCTGCGCGTCCGGAGCCTGTGCTCCGCAACGGGAGAGGCCACAACAGTGAGAGGCCCGCATACCGCAAAAAAAAAAAAAAAAAAAAAGGTAAAACATATAGGTAAGACTAGATATGTTTTCTGAAACTGCTCACAAAAGGATTGGAGTGACTGAATTGACATATAAGAATTAGGTTGGTACAACTCAGAAATTATTCCTCATAGTGATTCCTCTGAGTTTCAAAGCAGAATGTTTTCAAAAATATTTTCCTGTTGAAACATAGTTTACTTTTCTTTCAATTAAAAAGAAAGTTAGGAGGGTAAGATAAAGATGAGAAATTTTAAGAAAACTGATTGAGGTCTAATCATAATTTATGATAAGGATTATCTATGGTAGAACAAAACTGAGCCCAAACACTACACTAATAATACAACCTAGAAACAAATATGGCTTGCTTTCACGCTAAACAAAGAAGAAAAATTGGTTGAGTTACCAGGATTCTGAATTCTGTTTACAGTTGTTAACTCTAAAATCTTCATAATTTCTCAGGTAGAAATAGATGTTTGATTCTCTCTCTCTCTCTCTCTCTAATTGATGCTGTCCTTTCTTAAATTGTATTATAGGAAAACTATACTGAGGTACAAAGAGGCACTCATCTCAAATTATAGGACTCAAACATAATGGGTATATTTTTCTGTGAGTTAGCAAAAGGTAAGATAATTAACCTGAGCACTGTTTACTATTCTGTTACTCCAAACCCCAAGAAGTACTTACCTATTACCATGACTTTTACAAAAAAAACTCAAGTAGCAAGAAAAGAACAAGTAAATTATAGTTTTGTATGAACAAAAAAATTTCTTAGCAGTTTTTGTTCCAGTGTGAAAAACTACACCATAAACAACCCAGTTTCCAGCTTATCTTCTGAAACAAGATGCACAGTGGTATTTAGTTAACTCAACTCTGACATTACAAATAATTTTGAATAGTTTTTACTCTTTCAGCTTATCACTTTCCTTGTACTCCAAGCAGTATATTCCTCACTGGTGGCAGGCAGAGACATAACCAGGACAGTCAACACTTAGAAAGACAATGAAACAATCTTATCACAGGAGCTAAGTCTCCTGCCCAATGGCATTTAGACTCTATGGTCTTTAATTACTCATCTGGTACTCTGATACATGTCACAAAAACCATGCACATTTCACCTGAATGTTCCCCAGTCAATACCCTGTCTAAAAGAATGAGCATATAGTAAAAGAGAGCAGCAGCAATATAGAATGGGATCCGACTGTACCTGGTGAATGAGGCGGAGGAGAGCACATCAGAACAACCCCCTGGCCTTCCCTCACAGAGACTGCACTTCTTGTCCGGCCACTAAAATTTCCCAGATCTGTCAACATAACACAGCATTTAGATGCAAGGCAAAAAGGAGCTTAAAGAATTACTATTTTGTAACTTGTACATACTTTTCTATCATTATTCAGTGAAGGTTTCTTTTTGTTTGTCAAGCAGTGATAGGAAGGCTTTGACAATAAATCTCTACCATCCAATTTTAAATACCACAATTTTCAGATTATATGTACACTCCTAATTTCTGTGTATAGTGCATACAAGTTGCCAGTGTAGGAATAAATTAAACAATACCTTTATAACTCATTAAGTAGTTATTTTACATCTTTATAATACTTTCTGCATATTAATTTTTCTACCACCAATTGAACCCACTGATACACAGTAAGAACAGAAATAGAAGTGGTTGGAGTGCCTGGCGTCCAACCTGCTGCTTCATTATCTGTCGTGCTAGGAACGGTGTGTAAAGCCAAGCATGAATTTGCCAAATTAGAAAGACTTGTGCACTCAAGCAAAACATAATGAGGATATAAGGTGTTCTTTTCTATAAATGTAAGTTTAAAAAATCATGTTACTTTTATTTTATGGAAGCCTGGAATAGTGTGTACAAATTAATTATACTCATCCATTTTGATTATTCTAGAAGTATTATAGTTATCAAAACACTCACTTGTATGTATGAAGGATTGGGGTTCAATTATCTTCCCTTAAATTATGTTGCATTTGCACAATTTAAAATATTTTCCTAAAAATAAAGTGGCCTTAAAAAAAGAATGATAGGCATTATTTATATTTCTTTTATCATTTATTAATCTATTCATAACTCAATACATATGTACTTTTCCTTTTTTATTGGGCTAGGCTGATCAAAGAAATGATTTTTAGTTTCTTGGAAATGGTAGGAGTTCAATATTTTTATAAATAAACATTGTCCCAGAATTCCCAGTTTGTAAAACCATATTCTCCTGGTGAGAAATGCTTCTTGAAAATGTTCTGCCTTTCCTGTCATTATTTACCAATCATAAAGAGATTTTTTTCAAACTTTTCATCATTTCATGCTAAAATAGTATATTTCATAATAATACAATGTAGATCTTAAAATTTAATGTCTGTTAAACTGACGAATGATGAAAGTAAGCAGTTAAGAAAATATACTGAATGGATATGAAAGAGATAAATCATTAACTTTAATATTATAAGAGGGATCGTATAACTTATTTTTTTTGAGATATGGGTTACAATTTACTTATTTGCTGAATTTACAATCAAACCTTTTAAAATACATTCAAAGTCATTAAGGACTAATAAACAGTAAGGGCATAATGAATAAAAGAGAGGAATTCATTAGTGAAGAAAGTGTTTAGGAATTTACACACAATTCTGCATTTCACTGTAGTTAAGTGTCTAATAGTTAATATAAATAATAGATAAAGTGACAATACAAAAGAGAAAGAATAATTCTATTTTTACTTTTTTTGGTGGCTTGAAAAACATACACACTAACTTCTAATAAAAGTCAAGTTCATTCGTTTTCAAATTTATATGATTCATGGCTTTAAACTAATGTGCATTGACCTTTAGAGATAGAGGTTGCCTTTTTTTCCAACAAATGACCTCAGTCTGATAACAAAGCATGACAAGGTTTCCCATTTGACTTCCTTTGACTACTCTTAGAAACACAGCACAGTGAGGCAGTGGTTGCAGTGGGGCTGTTATATCTCTTTAGAGATTATATGGTTTTATTGTCCTCTTTTCATCTTCATTGAATTTATAAATTCTGAAAAGCAATTTGGATATCAATTTATTTTAACTGAGTTTCTTAAATGTTTTCTGAAAAGTATATATATAGCTTCCAATACATTTACTACAAGTTTATATTGTGCTTATTATATTTCAAATCAACCTATGGTAGCTAAAAAATATTTTAATAGCAAACAGTCCTAAATGAAGGCCTATTTCTGATAAATTGAAGTACAAGCATGGCCTAGAAATTAGACACAAAAAAAGAAAAGAAGATTATACAATAATTATGACCTGAATTGTGTTTTGAGATCACAATGACCCAAAAGATAACACTCAGCTCTAATTGCTTTATTTTGTATCATCAGTTAATACAGGTACAATTAACATTTTCTCATGGAATTTTCTCTGTGTCATTATTTCCTAGGAGCTATAGCACCAGCAGTACAAAGGTAAATGGATTCTTTTCAACTGTGAATAGATTTTTTTTTTCATAAAGACATATAGAGAAATACTAAAAAGAAGCCTGCACTTTGAAGGAGAGTGTGTTTTCCTCATTTAAATCCTTCCTCTTAGGAAAAAGAAAAAGGGTAAAACACTATTATTTATAATGTAAAAGTGGTCCTCGTGTCAGGCAAGATTCTGGTTGATCTGAGACCAGACTGATGTGAAAAAATTCTTGGTTGGAGTGGGGATGGCAACTAGAGAGAATAGTCTGAGTAAAAATACAGCCAGTTATTTTGATCTCAGTGTGAACAGAAAGCAGTTGGTTTCTTTGGAGGTACTCATCATAGAACTTAATTTGAGTGCTTATCACATTATTTTAGTAAGCATTCTATTATATCTAGGAGAGAAATGAAAATAAAGAGAACAAGAGATTTTATGGATGTGACTTTGATTATTTTTTGTCACCTACAGAAGGGAAAAAATACCTGTTCCTATGTTCTATTTTTGATCTTTAAGGGAAAAAAATGAGTAAAACTAAAAATCTTAATACAAGGACTCTAAAATTCAGTTTCAAAGTATAAACTGAAGTAAACTTCTTTCTGGACTTAGTATAAAACACATGGACAAACGGACAAGTAATAATCTGGAGGAGAAAGTTTATGATCAAGAATCACAGGGCCTCAGGCCTTGTCTTTTCTCTGACCCTTTTTCCAAGTTCAGAAACTCATGCAGAGTTTGAGAGTGGAGCTTTAACTAGAACTGTGGCTTACAGAATTATTACACCTATTCATCCTAGGTAAACCATACAAAGAAAAAGAGGTATACAATTAATGATGTGACTGAGAGACTCACATTACAGAATATAGAGTTGGAATGTGTGATTGGAAGCATATTGACCATACATAAGACAAATCATTTCCTTTATTCATTTAACAAATATTTTTTTCAGTGCAAACTATACACCAAATACTATGTTAGGTACTGATGATACAGAATAGCTGTAAAGGAAGGATGTATATAAATGAACTAATCATACTTACTTGGGCCAACTGTCCATAGACCCAGCTCAGATGAGTCTATGCCACCAAATAGATGCATGAGCCCAAACCATCACTGCTTCAGCTTGTCACAGCCATACTTATGGGTAACTAGTACATACCATGTGCATGTACCATATAGCACTACATGCCATTCCCCTAAATGTATGTTGCAAACATATGCACACCAACACATACACATACATACACTGCACATACACTTTGGGTTCCTTCCTTCCTTCCTTCCTTCCTCAAACCTTCTTGCCTACCTGCCTGCTTTTCTGTTTTCCATCTTTTCTTTTCTTTCCTTCATTATTCCACAAAGGGTTTGGGGTAGCTTAGATATATATGTATATAATACAAAATATAAAATTGGTAGTTGACAAATTCCAGGTGAAGGCAAAATAGGTATGGCAAAAATCCTGTAGCATAACATGAGGACTTAAGAAAATATGTCATAGACTTCTTTTGTAAATTATTGGAAGTTGGCCATAACATTTGACTCATAAACTTAAGAGGGTCAAAACAAACATGCATATGTCCCCAGTCTTATAATTCATGATTATTTTAAGATCAAAACTTTCTAGTAACTCAGGAGAAGTACAGTGTCACTGGATATTAAGGTTCAAGAGGGATTTCTTCTGCAAGACTTCATAAAGATCACAGTGGGTGGTATAGTAGGCTGAGCAACTTTTCAAGTCAATTAGAAAGGTTCTTCACCCACTGAAACACTTTAAGTAGGTGTAGTGTGAGCTACACACACACACACACGCACACACACACACACACACATGTAAAAATATTTCAGAAATTATTCCCTAGAATGGTGAATTATTTTAAAGTGTTGGAGAGTGACAGGGGTTTTGGATACTAATTTTACGATTATGTATGCTAAATATAAGAGATTGGTTAATTATTGGGGAGAAGTGAGGGAAAATGGTCAAGGCAAGAAGATAAATCTTATATAATTAGGAATGAAGTGCTGAGGTTCACCTTTCTTCTGGTTTTTAATTTCCTAGTCTTAGATCTGTTCCAAATAAATGGCAATCCTTGGCTTATGGGAGTCATGCATTTGGCAGAAGGAATGGAAATGGGGTGATCATTTTGAATTACACTCAGTTATACATTCACCCTATAGGTGGGGCCGTAAGTTTTAGACTGTCAATGCTCCAGGCATGCTCAATTGATTCTCTAATGTTAAAAGTGCTATGACTATAGAGATAATTCATTATGAATTCAAAAATTCTTAAAGTTGAGTTTGAATTTTTACAAAAAGTGAAACCATTGAAAAAGGCAAAACACTTTAGACCAGGTGTCAGACACAAGCTTTATTAAATATTACTAACTTTGGGGTATCAGATTCATATGTAAGATTGTTAAGATTGAGGAACTAAGATGAGTGATGTATCTGAGGGGACTCATGGATTTAACTTCTACGATTTCTACAAAAATGACTGATAGATTGCATATTGAAGTCTTTCGTCAGTTTTGTTCTTGTTCCTGTTATTATCATCAAGATAATTCAGATTATTGTCAGATTTTTTGTGTATCCAATGTAAATATCCTGTAATAAAAATTGGTCAGACCTCATTCAGAAACTATCTTTGACATTGTAAAATGTTAAAAATATAAGGGCAAATAAAAGAATGGATGGATAATAATTACACTAGCTACTAGCATACTACTATATGCCAAGTTTCCTGGAAATGAAATAGTAATTTCTCTGTTTTAAAGATTCCTAAATGTATGTGAAAAGCAAATAAACACTTGACTTTGGTCATACAGTTAATAAGTAGTGAGTTGGCAAATCAAACTCAATGTGGTTGTTTTTAAAAAATGTATTAGGAAATAAGCAATTCAATATTTGGAAGTTAAAACCAACCAATAGTTGGTTTTAGGAATTTAAAAATAATCTTCATAAGCACCTATTATTAAAAATCATTTTCTGACAGATATAGAGATGAGAAAATTAGTGAAAAATTGATAAAATAATTCATACATTTATTTTGAGAGATAATTAAATTAGCATTTTAATACATAGCTATTTGTTTGCACGAAAAGTCTTTCATAAGATACTCTACAACAAGCAAGATTCTTAATAATAGTTTAAAATTAAACTAAAATAAAATTTAAAATAAAAATTTGATTATTGAATGGTACCTTGACCAAAAGCCATAGAAACATGAAGCTTTGTGGGTTTTTATTGGCAAGTGTGAGTTCATGAGCTTGTGATCAATTTGTAAGCAGATTGGGCAGGGCTTATTATCCCCAGTTATTGATGAGGACACTGTCATTCACTAAGGTTAAGTAATAAGAATAAAAACTCACAGCCAATAAGGATTTGGGCATCCAAGATGACAAATTCATTTTGGGAACTAGCATGTTTTTAATCTAGAGTTGTTCTGATACTCTTAATTTAGAATATGTTGATCAATGTGATTTTTAAAAACATTTTCCTATTATATCACATGAAGTAATTCTTTAATATATTTGTTATAAGTCATCTGTAAATGGGACAGCATATCACCTTTTGAAAATGTATATTATTTAATAAAATTAGTCTTTTGAGAATATCAATGGAGCTAATTAGAGGTATCTCAAAAAATACAGTCCCATCTATTACACGGAGATAAGAATTGAATTAAGATACAGTTGGAGACATGGTGAGGTAAATCTACAAGAGACCTGTAGATTTTATAATAATGAAATTTTCCTCATTCCCATTCT
Organism: Pseudorca crassidens; assembly: GCF_039906515.1. Taxonomy (NCBI): domain Eukaryota; kingdom Metazoa; phylum Chordata; class Mammalia; order Artiodactyla; family Delphinidae; genus Pseudorca; species Pseudorca crassidens. The sequence goes on along the minus strand of NC_090304.1, from coordinate 76,326,025 downwards.
TTCTTTGGTTATATCTAACAGGTCAGTAATCTCTTGCTATGGATTACAATTTTCACTTTACATATTATCAAACCCAAATCATCCAGCCAAAGTGTTCACTGATTAAGAGGAAACCAAAGCACACCTGTGTATGTGTGCTTTGAAAAAGATGATTTTAACTACATTATAAGTGAAATAGTAAATTGCAAATGCTTTTGTAAAGAGATAAATTATCCAAAGAATGTGATAAAAATGTTTTTGATTTTAGGTCCTTTCTTTGGTATCTTGATGTACGTTATAAAAAGCTACTTCAACTGTGAATAATATATATGGTGAAATAATCTCAAATGTTAAAGTCGTATATAAATTTGTTTAACTAATGTGATGATAGTCTATGAACCCTGGCAGAGGGTTTTGTACATTTGACTTAATTTTCTCCACTCTGGGTAAACAATTACATAAATAATCCTTATTTGCTTGCTTCTAAGTTTACAATTTTTCCAAACTCAAATTAGTCTTAATTCATTCTCAGGAAATTATAAGGCTAAGCATTAGAAACTTATATATACAATGGAAGTAATAGAGCATGTATAGGGAGTTTGAGTATTATAGACCAATAGAGATGGGGCCTGTGTGTCACTTAGTAAAACCAGCAAGTCATTTAGTACACACATTAATTCCTAAAACTATTAGATCTTTTTATTGTCTCTCAAAATTTTCAGCCCAACTATCCTCTTCAGCTATTTTGCATTTTATAATATTTAAATAGATAATCACTTCCTGATCTACAACCATGACTCCTTACCCCTTTCTCCTTCCATTTTATTCAAGTACAACTTCAACTTTGGTTAAATTGAACTGTCTTCCTATTCTGTTCTGGGTAAGGGAATGTGAGTGGATAAAACATCAACAATGATGACTAGTCTTGCTCTAAATTTATGACCATTAATCTCAGACAAGCCCTTTGTTTTGCCTGGTAATTCCAGTACATTTATGGAGTCCATTTTCTCTTAATCCTCTAGACAATAAGTTTACAATTACTCTCTTTCAAAACAACCTCCTGCCCCTTCCCCCACTTCTCTCCTTATAATTCCTGAAGAAAATAGAAGTATTCTAAAAACTGCATGCATGTATTCCATCTATGGGGGCACTGCAGTGTGTGCCACATATTTCCCTTCCGTGAAGGACTTGTCTGAACTGTTGGGAGTTACATTGACAGACAGCTTCCAACTTTCAGCTCCCTCAGGGACTGCCTTTGCTACAGAGAATCAGCTCATCTGAGGTTATATCCCTTCCTTGGGTAGCACAACAGCCAACATCCAACAGTTGCTCGATAAGAGCACTGACCACCTCAGCCCAACTCCAGACAATACTGGCAAGCCATTCTAGCTTTTGACATCATACTTAGTGTTAGCTGGGGCTGTTGCTGGGCCTGTATCACAGCTCAAATTATTCTCTTCCCACATCTGCTCCTTCCTCTTCCCTTCTGGTGGGTGATTCCAAAGGCACTTCTTAAAATTATTATCTACACTAAACTCCATCTCACCAAGTCTGATTCCCAGGGAAGCCAATCTGTAACACTACCACAATAGCTATTGATTTATCTGTATCTATATTGTGTCCCATCTTCTTATTGTAACTATCTGTGATCTAATCAAAGACCCATCTTTGATTAGCACTCATATGGGTATTGCTCCAAAGTTGACAAAAAAAATGTGGAAGGCAAAATTGTATCCCTTTGACCCCATTTTTCCCTCTAGGTACAAACACATTTTGTTCACCCCTTCCGCAAAAGAAAAAAAACACACACAAAGAAAAACTCCCATTTTTTTAAGCTTCTCAAATCAAGCTGTCTCTCTACCGCTGTCCAAATGTTACTGTGAAAGTAATGATCTCAACATTGTTTCATTTAATGATCAATTGCTCAGTTCTCATCTATTTGACCTATATTCAGTAGTATTGATAGAGTTGATCACATTTTTCTTCACTTGCATTTCTCCTCCTTCACTGTGCCTTCCCCTTCACTTTCATTAGCTTGTTCTTCCTCATCTTCCCAATATCTAGACATTTCATGGCCCCTCCTTGGATCTTTTCATTTCTCAGTCCGTACCATTCCCAAGTTTATCTTACCTAGCCCTTGTATTTAAAAATCATGTATAAACCAAAAAATTACCAAACTTATTCCTGCCTGGACACCTCCCTTGAATGGCAGCACACACACACACACACACACACACACACACAATTTGACATTTCCATCTAAATGTTTAATAAGCATTGCAAACATAACACATCCTATTCGGACTCCCATTTTCACCTGCCAACCTATCATTGCCATAATATTTCCCATCAGAGTAAATAATCATTCCATTCTTCCAGTTATTAAAACAAAATACAAAAATAATCTGTAATTCAGTATGTCTCTCACACCCTACATACATTCATGAGCAAGTCCTACTGATATTATTTCATAATATATCCAGAATCCAACAACATCTAACTTCTTCTACAGCTTTCATCTAAGCCTCTCTCACCTTGATTGTTGTGATATCACCCTACTGGTGTCACTGCTCCTTCCTTTGCTTTCTTTCTATTTATTAGCACTGTAGTCAGAGCTGGTTATTTTAAAATAAAGTTATATATACCAAATGCTTTAAATGGCTTTTTATCTCACTAAGAGGAAAAGTCAAACTTTTGAGACTTACGATGCCCTACAGGCCCTAGACTATCTAGACTTTATTTCCTCTTTGATGTCATCTCTTACAACTACATACATCTTCCCTCCCTCCATTCTAGCACACTAGTTTCCTTGCCTTTTATCAAATATATCAAGTATTATCCTGCCTCAGAGCCTTTGTACTTGTTGCTTCCTCCATCTAGAACACCTTCCCCCCAGATATAATAATGACTGTCATCTTTCCCTCTTTAGGTCTTTATTTTAATGTCACCTTCATGGAGAGATCTTTCCTGGATAACTTATCAAAAAGTATGACCTCCATGACCCTCTACACATCCTTTATTCCATTTCCCTATTTTTTTTTTATTTAGCACTTATTTGCTAACAAACTATTTACTTGTTTTGTCTATTGTGTCCCCCACACAGAGAATTTATGGTCTATGAGAGAAGGGATTTTTGTTTGCTATGTTCATTGTAATATTCTTAGGCACTTGCCCTAGCTGTTCTCTCTGCCTGAACTACTCTCCATCTAGAGTAGAATCCTAAAAATATATTTTAAAATATTGCTATAAAAAATGAGATTTTTGAAAGCAAAAGACCAAGGTTCAAATTCTAGTATCCCTATTTATTAATGGCCTCCTTGAGCAAATTATTTTACTTCACTATGCTTTACTTCCCAGGCAAGATGAGATAATTAATTATATATATGTTATAAGATTACTGTGAAAAATTCCCTGACATATAAAATTATGTTACATAACTGACCAATTAAAAAGCACTTAATCACGAGTATTTCCCTCTTTAATTTCAGAAAGATATATCTTATCAACTTCTAATTATAACCTAAATATTTCTTTTTCTAAATACTTTGAGCTATAGTATAAGAGGTTCTCAAATTCTAATATTTGAGGACAATCTACAAAGTTATACAAATTAAAAGAGGAAATAACACTCATTAAGTAAAAGAGGCAGCTGAGTGGAGCCAAATTTAAACAAGCTACTTCTCTGTTCATGTCTCAGCTTCTTTATCTGTGAAATGAAGGCTAAAAAAATTATCTCATAAAAATTTTTAAGACTTAAATATAATAATGTATACACAGCAATTAGTACAACACATGGCACAACACAATAAATTAAAGCAATTATAACTGTTATTATTCTTGTTATAAAAAATCACTGTTGTGAGAATCATGAGATTAATGCCAAACTTAACTCTTCTATTATTTAGCTATGCAATTTTCAGCAATAGTTTAACCTTCCTGTGTTTTCTTCTTCATCTATAAATCAGGGATTTTGGTCACTCAAGAGAAATAAGCTTAAATGCCTGTGCAGTTGAAAGTATAAGATATTTAAAGAACAACTATTGATGAGAAAGAACATAAGAATTGCAGAAAATATCTTCTACAAATAAAAAATTTAAAGAAGAAAACAACAAGACAGGTAGGAGAGGTGAGACACAGTGTAGTCAAGATTTATACCACAACCTACCCCAGCACTACCCACCAGCAGCTGGCAGCCTCTGCACAAATCAGGGCTTGGTAACCAATGAGACCAAGGACCAGCCATGCCTACCAGGCTACCCACATAGTCAGCCTGCAGCAACAGCAGGGCAACCCTAGAGCATATAATTCTGGTGACCAGAATGAGTGCACTGCCAGGAAGCATAAGACATCTCCTATAAAAGGCTAATTTTCCAAGTCTGGTAATATAGACAACCCACCAAATACAAAGAAATAAAAACAGCAAATTAGGCAAAATGAGGTGACAGAAGAATATGTTCCTAATAAAGACGATAAACCCCAGAAGAAGAAATAAGTGAAACAGAGATAAGCAATCTATCTGATAAAGAGTTCAAGGTAATGATCGTAAAGATGTTCAAAGAACTCAGGAGAAGTTTGGATGAACAGAGTGAGAAGTTAGAAATTTTTAACAAAGTGTAAGAAAACATAAAAAAGAATCAAACATAGTTTGGTTTTACCTTTGCTTGGTATTATTTACCAAATGTAGGTAAATAATACAATAACTGAAAGCAAAAATACACTGGAAGGTATCAACAGTAGATTAGATGATAAAGAGAAACAGATCAGTGGGCTAGAAGACAGAGCAGTGGAAATCACTGCAGTGAACAGAGAAAGACAAAAGAATAAAATGAAATAAAGACAGTTTAAGAGACACTGCAACAACATCAAGCATGCTAATATCCACATTATAGGGGTCCCAGGAGGAGAAGAGGGAAAGAAATGGTCAGAGAACATATTTGAAGACTTCGTAGCTGAAACTTCCTTAATCTGGGAAAGGAAACAAATATCCAGGTCCAGGAAACAGAGTTCCAAACAAGATTAAACCAAAGAGGATCAGACCAAGACACATTGTGATTAAAATGGCAAAAATTAAAGATAAAGAGAAAATATTCTAAAGAGCAACAAGTTATGAACAAGGGAACACCCATGAGGCTATCAGCTGACTTTGCAGCAGAAACTCTGCAGGCAATATGGGAGTGTGTTACTATCAATTTCTCCCTTTATGTCTGTTAATATTTGTTTTATGTATTTAGGTTCTCCTATATTGGGCTCATATATATTTACAATTGTTATATCTTCTATAGTAACACAACAATAAAAGGGGATTTTAACACACCACTTACATCACTGGACAGAAAATCCAGACTGAAAATCCATAAGGAAACACTGGCCTTAAAGGACACATTAGACCAGATGGTCTTTATATATCTATATCAAGATATAGATATAGATATCTTAAATTTCTGTGTTTCCTGGGCCCTACAAAAAACCCAAGCATGTGAATGCTAAACAATATGCTACTAAACAACCAAAGGTTCTCTAAAGAAATCAAAGAAGAAATTAAAAACTATCTGTAGATAAATGCACTACAACAAAACAATCCAAAAGCAGTTCTTAAAGAGAAGTTTATGGCAATACAAGCCTACTTCAGGAAATAAGAAAAATGTTAAGTAAACAACTTAACTTTACAACAAAAGGAACCAGAGAAAGAAGAACAAAGAAAATCCAAAGTAAGTGGAAGTAAAGAAATCATAAAGATCAGGGTAAAATTAAATAAAATAGAGACTAAAAAAACAATGAAAAAGATAAATGAAACTGAGAGCTGGTCCTTTGCAAAGATAAATAAAATTGATAAATATTTACCAGACTCATCAAGAAAGAAAAAAGAGAGCACACCAAAATCAATAAAATCAGAAATAATAAAGAAGTTGCAACTAAAACCACACAAATAAAAAGGGATTATAAGAGGATAATTCTATGCCAATAAGCTGGAAAACCTAGAAGAAATGGACAAATTCCTAGGAAAGAACAAGAAAGAAATATGAAGAGGCAAATTACTAGTACTGAAATTGAATCAGTAATAAAAAAAATCCCACAACAAACAAAAGTCCAGAACCAGATTGCTTCACAGTTGAATTCTACAAAACATTTAAAGAAGACTAAATGCCTTTTCTTCACAAACAATTTCTAAGAATTTCAGAGAAAGGAATGTTTCCTAACTCATTTTGTGAGACCAGGATCACCCTGATATGAAAAGCAGACAAGGGTATCACAAGAATATAAAATTGCAGGCCAATATCCCTGATGAACATAGGTGCAAAAATCCTCAACAAAATACTTGCACACCAAATTCAACAATATATAAAAAGGATCATACACCATGTTCAAGTGAGTTTTATCTCAGGGCTACAAGGATGGTTCAATATCCACAAATCAATCAATGTTATACTCTATATTAATAAATTGAAGAATAAAAGTCATCTGATCATCTCAATAGATGGAGAAAAATCTTTTGACAAAATTCAACATTGATTTATGATAAAAACTCTTCACAAATTGAGTATAGAAGGAACATACCTCAACATAATAAAGGTCATATATGACAAACTCATAGCTAACATCATAGTTATGAAAAGCTACAATCAAGAACAAGAGAAGGATGCCCACCCTTACCACTTTTATTCAACATAGTATTGGAGTTCCTAACTATAGGAATCAGATAAGAAAAAGAAACAAAAGGAATTGAACTTGGAAAGAAGTAAACCTGTCACCCTTTGCGGATGACATGATACTATACATAGAAAATCCTAAAGACACCACCAAAAATTACTGGAACTCATCAATGAATTTGGTAAAGTTTCATGATACAAAATTAATATACAGAACTCTGTTGTGTTTCTTGATACTATCAATGAACTGTCATAAGGAAAAATTAAGGAAAAAAACCCATCTACAATCACATCAAAAAGAATAAGGTACCTAGGAATAAATCTAACTAAGGAGGTAAAAGACCTGTACTCAGACAACTGTAAGACACTGTTGAAAGATATTGAAGATGACACAAACAGATGGAAAGATATACTGTGATCATGAATTAGAAGAATTAATATTGTTAAAATGACCATACTACCCAAAGAAATCTATAGATTCAGTGCAATCCCCCTGTCAAATTACCAATGGCATTTTTCACAGAGCCACAACAAATAATTCTATAATTTGTATGGAAACGCAAAAGACTCCAAAATCCATAACAATCTTCAGGAAGAAGAAGAACACTGGAGGTATCACACTCCCTAATTTCGAATCATACCACCAAGCTACCATAACCAAAACAGCATGGTACAAATTCAGATACATGTATCAATGGAACAGAATAGAGAGCTGAGAAACAAGCCCACACTTACATGGACAATTAATCTATGATAAAGGAGGCAAGAATATACAATGGGGAAAAAACAGTCTTGTCGACAGCCTCTGCAATAAATGATGTTGAGTAAACTGGACAGCTACATGCAAAAGAATCAAATCGGATTACTCTCCCACACAATGCAGAAAAATAAATTCAAAATGGTTTAAGACTTAATGTAAGACCAGTGATCATAAAATTTCTAGAAGAAACAAAGGCAGTACTTGCTTAACATTGGTCTTAGTAATTTTTTGGGATACGTCTTCTCAGGTAAGGAAACCAAAAGTAAAAATAAACAAATGGAACTATGTCAAACTAAAAAGATTTTGCACAGTGAAGGAAACTATCAACCAAATGAAAATGCCACCTACTTAATGTGATAAGATATTTTCAAACAATTTGAAAATTGATAGCGTGTTAATATGCAAAATATACAAAGAACTTATAAAACTCAACATCAAAAAACACCAAAAAACAAGCAACCAGGTTAAAAAACGGGCAGAGGATTTGAATAGACGTTTTTCCAAAGAACACATACAGATGGTCAAATGGCACATTAAAAGATGCTCAACATAACTAATCCTATGAGAAATGCTAATTAAAGCCACAGTGAGATATCAACTCTCACCTGTCTGAATGGCTATTATCAATAACAAATTAAAAAGTGTTGGAGAGGATTTAGAGAAGGCACTGTTGGTGGAAATGTAAATTGGTGCAGCCACTGTGGAAAACGGTATGGAGACTCCTGAAAAAAAATAAAAATAGAACTACCAGCAATTCCACTCCTGGGTATTTACCCAAAGAAAATAAAAACACTAATTAGGAAAAATATGTGCACCATAGTTCCCTGCAGCATTATTTACAATAGCTAAAGTATGGAAGCAATCTAAGTGCCCAGCAATAGATGAATTGGTAATGAAAATGGCATATATATATATATATATATATATATATATATACAATGGAATATTACTCAGCCATAAAAAAGAATGGAATCTTGCCATTTGTGACAACATGGATGGACCTAGAGGGTATTATGCTAAGTGCAGTGTCAGACATAGAAAACAAATACTGTATGATTCCCACTTATATGTGAATCTAAAACAAAACAAAACAAATTGATAAGCATAACTGAACAGAAAGAGTCATAAAAGCAGTGAACAAAAAGGTGATTGTCAGTGAGGAGGGCCTCAGGAGAGGGAAGGAATAGGTAAGGAAAATTTACAGGTACAAACTTTCAGTTACAAAATAAGTGAGTCACAGTTAGGAAATGTACAGTGTGGGTAAAAATTGATAACTATGTGATAACTGTATGGTGACAGATGACAAGTAGACTAATCATCATGATCACTTTTAAATGTATAGAAATATCAGATTACTATGTTGTGTACCATGAGGCTAACATAATGCTGTACTTCAATTATACTTCAAAAACAAATGAACAAACTCATAAAAAAAAGATATCAGGTTTGTGTTTACCAAAGGCAGGAGTGTGGGGCAGGGGGAATTGGATGAAGGCAGTCAAAAGGTACGAACTCCCAGTTTTAAGATAAATAAGTATTAGGGATGTAATGTACAACATGATAAATATAATTAACACTGCTGTCTCTGTTCTATACACCAAAGTTTTTAAGATGGTAAATCATGGGTTCTTATCACAAGGTAAATTTTTTTTTCTATTTCTTTAATTTTGTATCTATATGAGATGATAGTTGTTCACTATACTTTTTGTGATAATAATTTCATGATGTATGTAAGTCAAATCATTATGCTGTATACCTTAAACTTATACAGTGTCGTATGTCATTTATATCAATAAAACTGTGTAAAAAATGATAATCATGGTGGGACCTAGGTAAAATGGAGAGAGTATGCACACAAAGTCATTTACATGTGTTTAATAAACACTGTGTAAACTAAAGGAAACACTTGTGTGTAAGATTTTTCCTGGAGAACAGCTTTTCAAGCTTGGTTTTGATGATCTCTAAGATGCTAAACACGCCATGAATTTAACTTACCGCCTATGATTCTAACTTCAAGCTATCATTCAGAACCAATTTTTTTTTTCAGAACCTAATTTTTATGTGTAGTTATATATTACGTATCATTCAGAACTTATTTCAATCTGCAAACATATTTATGAAATAAATACATATATAAAAAATAAAATATATATGAATGAATACTCCTAACTAGTCTCCATTACTACATTGAATATCAAATGAAACACTTTTTATATTTTGTATTTATATTTTGATGATTGACTTGATAATCAACTGAAATAAGAAAATATTGTTATCAGCGTAAAATTGTACACCATTTACTTACAAGGCTACAGTTTTCTGTAGTTTTATCATGATTGATCTAAGAAAAATAAACATAGAAAAAAGTTGCTGAAATGAACATTCTGCCATTATAATTGCTATAATGTGTCATGCTTATCTTCTAAATTATACATTAGGAGACTTTATATTCAAGTCACAATGAATTATATTTTAAAGCCTTTTATACAGTGTCTGACACATAAAAGACGATATGTGTTTTAAAATAGTAAAGGACTTCCCTGGTGGCACAGTGGTTAAGAATTCACCTGTCAATGAAGGAGACATGGGTTCAATCCCTGGTCCAGGAAGATCCCACATTCCACAGAGCAACTAAGTCCATGAGCCACAACTACTGAGCCTGCACTCTAGGGTCTGCAAGCCACAACTACTGAAGCCCACATGCCTAAAGCACATGTTCCACAACAAGAGAAGTCACCGCAATGAGAAGCCCGCACACCGCAACAAAGAGTAGCCCCCACTCACTGCAGCTAGAAAAAGCCTGCACGCAGCAGGAAAGGCCCAACGCAGCCGTAAATAAATAATAAATAAATAAATTTAAAAAAATAAAGTAAAATGTATTTTAGTGTGTACATATGAAGCTCCAGTCATTGTAGTGTAGAAGATAATACTTAGAGGAATTATTCCAAAGTTATATTTTTGGTAAATGATAGGCCAGTAGACATCATGATTTCCTTCCTCATTTGTAGAATATGAAAACTAGATTGTAATAATACCCCCAAGCCAACAGATGTCTTTATGCAGTTTGAAGAACTGTAGCAGAAGTTAAGTTTTACAGAAATGTCTGCTCTTCTACTTTGTGCAAACTCAGGATGACTCTTATTTTAAAAATCTAATTTATTTCTATTAATATCAAGAATTTCTGAGACCTTACCATATTTTTATAGAAAAACTCCTCTCTGTTGTATATCTCTCCACTCCTACAAGGCAATTTTTAGTTCTACTAGCTCTTACTTAGAATAGCTTCAATGGACAACACAATTATTTCTTTTCCATATATCTACTGAAAATATATAATTAACTGGTGAGTATATTTTTTAAACAATTTTTTCACTCTAAGTATAAATTATACTTTTGAATTTGAGCATTAAACATTTCAGCAAGGCAATAGATTTTCCCCTCCTAAATCCAACCCAGTCCCAAACTGCATGAGAAAATTTGTATTGGTCTCTTTTGAATTTTGCTTTGGTTATACCAGTTCTTTCCATAATTGACTAATGTGTGTGTTCGAGTGTTTTGCTCTGCCAAATTTGTTTTCAACTGCTGTGCGTATTGCAGAGCACTTAGAACAGGTCCTGGCCCCCTGAGCAAATTCTTCAAGATGTAAATTGCTGGCTTTTCTTGATTCCCTTAGCTCATTTGCTGTTGTAGAGTTAAATCAAGTATCATGGATTTGCATTTTTTTACAAGCTATAACCTCACTAGTTCTATTTAAATAACTTACACCCTATTTAATTAAAAAATCTTAGGGAGCTACTTTATTTCATAACTCAGCTGACTAGTGTTCAATTTTCAACTTATCTTAGATCTTTGTGAAAAACCTCATGCCTTGCCTTAGACTAAATTTCCTCTGACCTTGTAGCAGTTCTTTTGTTTTGTTTTTTTTTCCTTTTTCAGCATTCAGTTATCTTAGGAAGTTTTAATTTGTGATCTTCATTTAGGCTGAACTAATATGGCAAGTGATTTTGAGTAATGCTCAAATTTTAGGGAGGGTTGATTTTACTATGTGCAGCAACTCATATTATACAGCAATTCAATGGTGAGAAAAAAATAAATAACAAGTTATTTCAGGTCAAATCTCAGGTCATTTGCAGTATATCACCTATGCTTAGTAAGTCCAGTGCCTGGCATTCAAAAATTACTGGTTGAATGAATGAATGAATAAATGATGCACACTTAAAAGGGCAGTTGCTACAAATTGATCTCTGTAAATGTCAAACACTACTCTCTTCCTATTTGATTTATTTCCATGAAACAAGAGAAGAGTTATTTTTTTTTCTTAAGGCAGAATACACATTTAAATAATTTATTGAAAACACTACTTTTGTGTAGAAATTTCCATCAATTATATGAAGAAATTCTTGACAGAATGAAATCACTTTTCACATTAAGCATCAGTTCAATATACTAGTATTCTCATGATTTTCTTTCTGTTTTGTAGTTGCTCTAGTTCTTTTGAATTAAAGTACAAGAAAATACTTCCCAGAAATTTTGTAGGGCTAAGATGACTATTTACTCATTGTACATTTTTCTTTAAATCTGCTATGGCATATGCATTGCTTACATTGCTGAAAGGCATCCCACATAATCTAGTCCAAGGCTCGCAGACATTTTCTGTAAAGTGTCAGATAGTAAATATTTGAGGCTTCATAGGCCAAAAGGCAAAACTGAGCATATTATATGATACTGTCATATAATTTTCATGTCACAAAGTATTATTGTTTTAAATTTTTCAACAATTTAAAAATGTAAAAATAAATCCTTAGCTTGTGGGCTCTGTAAAAACAAAGATTTAGCCTGTGGCTGTAGTTTATTGACCCCTGGTCTAGTCTGATGAAATTAGTAGGAATAGGAAGACTTAATAAATTTCTACTGCTAGAGAGTCAATGACTTTTTACATAGCCTGTTCAAATCATTTTACAGAAGTAAGATATTTGCATGGTAGAAGAGCTTGGCCTCTAGAATCAGAAAGGAATGGATTTGAATTCTCTTCCACTTATTGCCCATGTAATGCTGGACAAGCTCCTTTAAGCTTCAGTTTCCCTACCTGTGCAATAGGAATAATAATACTACAAAATTAGTATCAGGGGGACAATGCTTGCAATTCATCCAGCAGCAGGCCTTAACTTATAGTTAATCCTCAGTAAATGTTAGCTATTACTATTTTATATGAAGAGTTAGCACATTCATCCTATATCCAGCATCTAGCACTATGTTTACTAAATAGCAGTTCAGTTTTTTATTCATTCATTTTCCTTCATTAAACAAATATTCATTGCATGTCTACTATGTGTCAGGCACCATGTTATGTACTTAATAATTATTGTTGAATGAATAAACCTTGACTGGTGAGCTGATTATAGGTATAGGAAAAAGTAAGTCATTCTATGTTCTTGAACAGAGAAGACATACCAATAATAGTTCTCAGAAATATTGTGATTATCTTAGTAGCTTATAGTTCAAATGGCATCTCAAACTGAATCTTTAAAAAATATGTAAAATGGAAGTATGATAATGATGATGGCGATGATGATGATGACAGCTAACATTTACTGAATATGCACTATCTGTTAATCACTGTACTAAGGGCTCTATATATGTTTTCTTTTTTTTTTTACGTTATATTTTATTTTCTTATGTCTTTTTTTTTTGAAGTATAGTTGATTTACAATGTATTGCCAATCTCTGCTGTACAGCAAAGTGACTCAGTTTTACACATACATTCTTTATTTTATATTCATTTCCATTATGGTTTATCCCAGGGTATTGAATATAGTTCCTTGTGCTATACATTAGGACCTTATTGTTTATCCATTCTAAATGTAATAGTTTGCATCTACTAATCCCAAACTCCCAGTCCATCCCTCTCTCTCCCACATTCCCCCTTGGCAACCACAAGTCTTTTCTCTATGTCTATGAGTCTGTACCTGTTTTGTAGATAGGTTCATTTGTGCCATATTTTACATTTCATATATAAGTGATATCATATGGTAGTTGTCTTTTTCTTTCTGACTTACTTCACTTTGTATGATGATCTCTAGTTGCATCCATGTTGCTGCAAATGGCATTATTTTGTTCTTTTTTATGGCTGAGTAGTATTGCATTGTATATATATGTATCCATTACCCATTCATCTGTTGATGGACAAGTTGTTGATGGATATCCATCTGTTGATGGATAAGTTGTTTCCATGTTTTGGCTATTGTGAACAGTGCTGTTATGAACATAAGGGTGCATATATCTTTTTGAATTATAGTGTTCTCTGGGTATATTCCCAAGAGTGGGATTGCTGGATTATATGGTAATTCTGCTTTTAGTTTTCTGAGGAACATCCATACTGTTTTCCATAGTGACTGTACCAACTTACATTCCCACCAACTGTGTATGAGCGTCCCCTTTTCACCCTACCCTCTCCAGAATTTTTTATTTGTAGACTTTTTAAAAATGGCCATTCTGACTGGTGTGAGTTGGTACCTCATTGTAGTTTTGATTTGCATTTCTCTAATAATTGGTGATGTTGAGCATCATTTCATGTGCCTGATGTCCATCTGTATGTCGTCTTTAGAGAAATGTCTATTAAGGTCTTCTGCCCATTTTTCGATTGGGTTGTTTGGTTTTCTGTTGTTGAGCTGTATGAGCTGTTTGTATATTTTGGAGATTAAGCCCTTGTCTGTTGCATCATTTGCAAATATTTTCTCCCATTCCATAGTGTGTCTTTTTGTGTTTTCTTTTGTTTGGATGGTTGGTTTTTTCATGAATTTTATTTTATTTTATTTTTATACAGCAGGTTCTTATTAGTCATCAATTTTATACACATCAGTGTATATGTCAATACCAATAGCCCAATTCATCACACCACCACCACCACCCCCCACCTCTGCTTCCCCCCTTGGTGTCCATACGTTTGTTCTCTACATCTGTGTCTCAATTTCTGCCCTGCAAACAGGTTCATCTGTACCATTTTTCTAGGTTCCACATATACGCATTAATATACAATATTTGTTTTTCTCTCTCTGACTTACTTCACTCTGTATGACAGTCTCTAGATCCATCCACATCTCTACAAATGACCCAATTTCATTCCTTTTTATGGCTGAGTAACATTCCATTGTATACATGTACCACATCTTCTTTATCCATTTATCTGTCGATGGGCATTTAGGTTGCTTCCATGACCTGGCTATTGTAAATAGTGCTGCAATGAACATTGGGGTGCATGTGTCTTTTTGAATTATGGTTTTCTCTGGGTATAGGCCCAGTAGTGGGATTGCTGGGTCACATGGTAATTCTATTTTTAGTTTTTTAAGGAACCTCCATACTGTTCTCCATAGTGGCTGTATCAATTTACATTCCCACAAACAGTGCAAGAGGGTTCCCTTTTCTCCACACCCCCTCCAGCATTTGTTGTTTGTAGATTTTCTGATGATGCCCATTCTAACTGGTGTGAGGTGATATCTCATTGTAGTTTTGATTTGCATTTCTCTAATAATTAGTGATGTCATGTGCTTCTTGGCCATCTGTATGTCTTCTTTGGAGAAAGGTCTCTTTAGGTCTTCTGCCCATTTTTGGACTTTTTTTTTTTTTTTAATATTAAGCTGCATGAGCTGTTTATATATTTTAGAGATTAATTCTTTGTTCGTTGATTCATTTGCAAATATTTTCTCCCATTCTGAGAGTTGTCTTTTTGTCTTGTTTATGGTTTCCTTTGCTGTGCAAAAGCTTTGAAGTTTCATTAGGTCCCATTTGTTTATTTTTGTTTTTATTTCCATTACTCTAGGAGGTGGATCAAAAAAGATCTTGCTGTGATTTATGTCAAAGTGTGTTCTTCCTATATTTTCCTCTAAGAGTTTTATAGTGTCTGGTCTTACATTTAGATCTCTAATCTAATCTCAATTAATTCTCTCAAAAATATCCTTTTATTTAAATACATTTATTACTCGAAATTTTGCTTATTTATTTTGTAATGAGGACTTGAGGCTCAGAGAAATTATATACAGTTGCCCAACATCACACAGCTAGTAAGCAAAAGAAAATCCCTGGAGATTAATTTGTATATTAATATTATGAACTTTTAATTAATTTGATAAACTTTAATTGAATACCTAGAATGTAGGATCAATAACACGGTGCTTGCTTCAAGAAGCTCATTTATTCATTCACTCACTCACTCTTTCTTTCAAGTGTAAATTAAATGTCTACTATCTTCCAGGCACTTAAAGGCACTGAGGTTATAGCAATGAGTATTGAATTTGCCTTTCAAATAATATTCATTGTTTTTATTTTGTTTTATTTTGTTTTTAGAGAATATTCTGAAGAATTGTATATTTTCCTTGTGTAGTGACAATCATTTCCTTTTCTTTTACAATTCTTTCCTAGCTGCCATATTAAATCTTATATGTTTTTATCTTTATTCTGATTGTTCTGAATTTTCTAGACATAAAAACATAACATTTCGAAATACTGTTAACTTTTGTCACTTTTTAACAATATTATATCTTAAATTTTTCTTATTTCATTTGTTTTAGTGACTCAATTAGAATTTTAAGATCACTATTATGTTACATGATGGCAAAGTAAGAAATCTTATCATTTTTGCTTCTTTAATGGAAATGTCTCAGAAGTTTCTCTATTAAATAATATGGTAATATTTGCTTCAAATTTGATAGAATAAATGAAACTAAGAGACTTTCACTAAAAATTTATATTTCACTCAACTGTTTTTAAAATTAAATATAGACTTTTCAGTATTTGATAAGAAAATCAAATTTAAATGTATCTATTTCCATGCTACATTATGTTAAATAGATTTCCTAATGCTAATTTATTTTTTGATTCCGAGAAATACAAAAGACTAGAAGATATATGATAAAGTTGTTTACTTCTGCTCTTTTACCAGTTTCTCCTTGAGATCCCAATAGTGCTTGCTTTTTAAATTTAATATTAATGAATAAATGTTTACAATTTTTATATTTCCATTATTGACTATACCTTTTATAAATATATAATCACTAGCTCCTTTCTTGCTTGGGGCCTTCACTCTTATTTCCTTCGCCTGCAGTGATGTTATTTCTCACCAACCTATCCCCCAATAGTCACATATGTGTGCACAAATGATCAAGCACAACACACATAGACTAGTATATGTATATGGAATTTTTAATCTTTTAGCTATTAGCTTAAATATCACTTCTTCAGCCATGCCTCCACACAAATCCAATCTCCCAAAATTATAGGTTCACACACTGACTATTTCTCTCTTTGCCTTTATCTTAAGTGTAAATAACTTTGTGCAATTACTTTTTAAATACTTGGCTCCCTTCAATAAGCTTCGCAAGGGCAAGTACCAAGTTTGTGTTACTTAGTGTTGTGGCCCATTATCTAAAAGAACACCTTGGGGCTTCCCTGGTGGCGCAGTGGTTGAGAGTCCGCCTGCCGATGCAGGGGACACGGGTTTGTGCCCCAATCCGGGAGGATCCCACATGCCACGGAGTGGCTGGGCCCATGAGCCATGGCCGCTGGGTTCGCACGATCGGAGCCTGTGCTCCGCAGCGGGAGAGGCCACAACAGTGAGAGGCCCGCGTACCGCCAAAACAAAACAAAACAAAACAAAACACTTTGCACATAATGAGAACCCAGTGAAGGAATGTTCGTCCTTTTGTTTGTACTTTATCTAACATTACTATTAATCAACTCTGCTGTATTTTTGTTGTTGTTGGAACATATTTTGTCTATTCTTTCACATATAATCTGTTTGTATTTATATGTGTATGTGTAACTGGACATAAAAATTTCACATACATAGAAAAAATTTAATAATCTGATATTCTTTGAATTTTAATATAGTAATTTAATGCATTTACATTTGTCATAGCTGATATGTCTGATCTTATTTGTCATTTTATGTGTGATTTCTGTTTTTAAGTTTTCATAGTGATTTTTTTTCTGTTCCCTTTAATATAGCAAAATTTTATTTGTCTTAACTTTGTCATAATACAATATATTTGTATTCTATATAGTTATATCTATCTGGCTAGCTTTCTTATCTATCATCTATATTCTTTTAAAAACCTACTTATGTTTTTCAAGAGAAAACATAATTGCATTCTTATTAATAAAGAGTGGTGTGAGAACTTTTTAATCTCCTCTCTATTCAAAATGAGAAACTTAGTAGGTGTTTTAATCATTACTACTCATTTCCTTTTTGGAACATTATTAATATAATCTGGTTTAGAGCCCAAACTGTTTTTATTAAGTTGTTATGGTTTATAGTATTAGATATCTCTACTTTCAACATTTTTGACATTCTTCTTCTCAAGTAATTTTTATGACTAACTAGCTTTAAAAATAAATATTTAACTCTTCACAGCAAAACTTCAACACTTATGTGATTCTTCTCTTGAACTTTGAGTCCATGTATGTGATAAATCTCAGAACTTTTCACAATTGAGGTATCTTTTTGTCACATCCAGATATGAATATTAACTCTTCCGGTTTATATTTCTTTGATTACAATTTTCTTGAAAACTGGAACATTGCTCATGTGAAGATTATGTCTCTTTCTTATGTTAGTTACCATAGGGAAAGTCAATGTTTACAGGACTTTTTCCAATTCCCAGGCCTAGGAGACACTCATTTGGGGTACCTCTGTTGGACTAAGGTGACATCTTTTATATTGGCTGGCTAGTTCTGACTCTGAAGTGATTGGGAGCAGAAAACTGACAATTCTTAATATCCAATGTTATCGAGGTTCATAATATTCTTATGTCCCATCATAATCACTTTATCCTTAAGACTGTATAATTCAGATACAATGTACCTCCTCTAGGTCTACTTCTACCCTAGACATTTACAGAAGATGCTGTCTACGAATTATTGTAAACTCTTGGGGTAGAAAAATATCCTGATAATTTTGGACAGCAGTACCAACATAGTAACATTATGCCATGGGAAAGGGGCAGCATGTCTTCCTCTCTTATTCTCAGTGAGAAGGACCACTTTACTTTATGAAATAAAATTTAGGTTTTCCTAAATCCAACACCATGTTGCTTATATTTCTTATAAATTTCTCTACACTTTGACATTAGGTTTTCAGATTATTATGGCATTAGAGTTATAGCTGGCATTTGTGTTTTTCTACGTAATAATGAGTTTTTTACTAGTAATGTGAGAAAGACTTTTCAAGAAATAGCTAGTAAACAGTTGTTTTCAACATTTGTGTCTGTTTATAAATGTTCAGTTTTCAAGTTATTGATCCAACTGCTATGAATACAAGCTTTTTCTTGCTGCCAGTGCCTGTCATAATACACTGGAATTCTCTTCTTTTTCGGTTTTAGTTACATTTTTGCAGGTGGTGAACACAAAGAAAGGCTGGGAAAAAAACAACCTGTAAAATTTGAAACTCCCTACTTGTTTCATTATGTTTTGGATAGCCAAAGTTATTCATATCACATTCATGACTCTGGCACCTTTACAGGTCTCTAGATTAAATGGGGATTAACAACATTGAAATTAAACTCTGATACTTCAATGATCGATGTTGCTGAGCCTAAAACCTTGTTTCTTTGAAAGTAAGGATAAAAAAGATCACCTTGCTTGTAAATATTGAAAAGTTAACTGGTGAATGAAGCATCTATTTTAAATGTGAAATATGCCACCATGAAGAGTATATCTGGTCTATCTGGACTCCAGGAAAACCTTCCTACTACCCATTAGGTGTTGGGTGGAAATGGTAAGTACAGCAGTCACTATAGCAACAGCAGTAGGAAGAGGTAATTTTGCTTTCATCTCACTTAATAATAGAATGCCACTGGCTGGCATCAAAGTTACCAGCAGTTCCCTCCTAAAAAAATCCCTGGCAAGGCAATGGCAACAGCTGCACAAATACCAGAAAACAAAGAGAAGTGTTCTCTCTCTTGATCTCCAGCCCCAAATGTTTAAACTGTGTAAAGCCATACATATTTTTAATGGATTATATGCTTTAGCAAAGTAAATTTTAAAATTCTTTATATATACATATGTTTATATACACCAACATATATATTGAGATATATAAAAACAATGTGATGTTGGCTAGCTTGATGTGAAGGAATGGCAAGAATGTTCCTAATTTCATTATCAATTATGAACCATAAAGAATTTGATGTACTTGTTCATGTCTCCCTGTGTCCTTACTACAACAATTTGCCTACAAAACTGTTGCACTAGCTTGTGGGAGATTCCCATTCCTTATTTATCATTGTAGTCTCTGTGCTTATGAACTTTTCTGCAGTATAGTATGTGCTTAATAAATGCTTGTTGAATAAAGGAATATATTAGTGTGATGTTATCAAAAAGCAAGGAAAGTATTATTATTGATAATTTTTATTAAGATTCACTGAGAAGTATCAAATTTCACCATCTTTCTTGATGTAGTCCAAATTGTCCAGCTTTTATTTGCACATTCACTTAAGCTTTAGTTTGCAATATTAACAGTAATTTTATAGTAATGCCAAATAAGTGTGATTGCTGTTTTCATAAGGGTGCCTTGATATGTAGTTAGGGCAGAAAGTGGCACCTTCATATTTCTTGCTCAGATTGGAGATGTCACCATGAAAAAATGGGATTTAAAGGTCTTCTGATGTTCAAGATTTCACCTGTTAAAATGCAAATCCCAGTGAAGTGGCCCAATCTTCAATAGCTCTAGTAACTTTTGCCAAGACTGGGAGCTGAAAAGATTTCATTCTTCCTCTGAATACAGCACTTAATGCTCATATCATGTATTTAGTACTTATATTGCTTTTGTAAATAAAGTATATTTACAAAAGCAATACAAGTTTGAGATATATAGAAAACAGTTTGATATATATAGAAAAGTTGAGAAGCTATTAAAGAAAATTCCTGTATATTCCACACCCAGTTTCCTCTACTGTTAATATCTTACATAGGTATGGTGTGCTTCTTACCATGAATAAACCAATATTTACATATTATTATTTAAAAGGCCATAATTTTTTTCAGATTTCCTTAGTTTTTACCTAATGTACTTCTTCTGTTCCAAGATTCCATCTAGGACACCATGTTTCATAGCTGTCACGTCTCTGTATATTCCTTTTGACTGTGAGATTTTCTCAAATTTTTCCTTGTTTTTGATGACCCTGAGTTTTGAGGGGCACTGGTCGGGTATTTTTAGAAAGTCCCTCAACTGAGATTTGCCTGTCATTTTTCTCATTATTGGACTGGAGTTATGGATTCTGAGGAGGAAGACAGCAGAGCTAAAGTGTCATTTTGCACACTGCATATTAATTATACATATTACCATGATTTATCACTGCTGATGTTGACTTTAATCTCCTGACTGAGGTGGTGTTTGCCAGGCTTCTCCTCTGAGAAGTTACTCCTTTTAGCTTCCCTTCCCATACTGTATTCTTTGGAAGTAAGTCACTAAGGACAGCCCACAATTAGGCAGTGAGTAGTTATGCTCCACCTCTGTGAGGGTGGATGTCATCATAAAATACTTGGAATTCTGCATGGGAGATGTGTCTTTTCTCTACCATTTATTAATTTATGAAATGAATGAATATATATTTATTCATAAATTATGAATATGTATTATATATAATATGGATGTATATTTATTTTATACTTTATAACCCAGTACTATCTTATTTTGTGCTCAACATATTCTAATTTCTGCAATTATAGCTCTTTCAGTTGAATTTTGTACCTTGCTGAGAAACTCCATTACTGTGGATTTTTTCTTTTATTTTTAACCACTTTCTTGCACTTACATTGCCTTTTTATTTCTATATTCAATTTTTCATGTGAAATATATTGTACACTGAGATAAGAATGAGACTATATTTTTCTGATTCCCTGCACATAATAGGTGAGCATTAATTATTTGTTCAATTATGATGACCTATGCTAAGTGAAAGGTTGTTTATGAAAAAACTTAAATGTGACCATTTAATTGTGGTCTTTAATTGTAGTCATTGTATTTGGCAATGGAAAAGAGTTATAAAGGTGAAGATCAATGAATTAGTATATAGAATGTGACTTGAAAAATATATATATTTTTATTTATTTATTTATTTTTTTGTGTTACGCGGGCCTCTCACTGCTGTGGCCTCTCCCGTTGCGGAGCACAGGCTCCAGACGCGCAGGCCCAGCGGCCATAGCTCACGGGCCCAGCCGCTCCGAGGCATGTGGGATCTTCCCGGACCAGGTCACGAACCCGCGTCCCCTGCATCGGCAGGCGTACTCTTAACCACTGCACCACCAGGGAAGCCCGAAAAAAATATTTTTAAATGAGGTATTTTGTTGTTGTTATTGCTTCAAAAGACCAACCTCAGTATTATGTTGGAAGTATAAAATGTCTAGTGAAATTTGCCAATATATCAAACATTGTTTTGAGCTTGATGGACTTCTTTTATGGTAGAAAGGAAAATCAAACATGTTTCCAAGTTCAGAGTTTCAAATTTTGTGTCAATATTTTACTGCTTGCTGTATATTTTTTCTTATGGTTTTTCAAATATCTATCTCTATCTTTGGGAAAGGAATCAGATTATGACGGGAACCCATGCTGACATCATCCAAGCTTTCTTCTTTTAGAGAATATAATGTATGCAGGTTATATCAATGCCCATAGGTTTATATTCAGATGACATTTCAAATAATATCCACTTATTCTCTCAAGTTGCTACATAAGAAAAGATTTTGCTGGACAAAACGCTTTATTTTTTTCTGTTTTATATTCTTGTAAAATTCTACATAAATCCGTTAAAAATACTGACTGAAGATGATGATAATAACAAGGATGACTATAATGATATCTAAATATATTCAATGCTTGTTTTTGCCAGTGATAGTGTTAAGCTTTTTACATGAATTATCCTCTCAACAATCCCAAAATGTAAGCACCTTCCCCAATTAAATAAATGATACAGTGGAAACGTAGAGACATTAAAAATCTTGCTTTGGGTCACACAGCTAAATGTGTGCTGCAGGCAGAATTCAAACCCAGGCCCCTCTGATTTCAGATCACACATACTCACACCATAACTCCTCATCTCTGCACATTTAGAGATAATGTCCTTTTAGGTATTTTTTCCTTTATCTCTGTTCTCTCCGCAGGTTTTCTTTCCTACGTGGTGTCTGTTGCTGAAAGCTCACAACTACGAATGAATCAAAGCCTAACAAATATGATTCAGCTTCAGGGTCTTTGAACTTAGAAATAAAAATAAGCCTATTCTAGCTCTCTTTCCTGGTGCCCCAGATGTTTCCTTCACTGTGCCCAGCCATGTTGTCACCAGTGCCACGGGCTGATTAGGCAGCCTGCTGTTGTCAGTTGACTGTCAATCTTTTTTAACATCTGAGTCTCTGGGCTCTTTTGAGGCATCTAAGTTAACATATTGTTACAGAAATATCAAAATTTCAATCTTGTCAAGTAGTGTTAGTTGAAAAGAAAAATGAAAACTTTGCAACTGCACATTCCTTCCCCTTAGCAATTGAGGAAAAGAGTAAGCATCTCTCTTTTATCATACGATAGATTAATGCATGAAATGATGATAATGATACCTGACATCTACTAAGTATGATTATGTGCCAGGCACTGTGCTTGATGCTTTATATGCATTATTTCCTTTAGTCCTAAGGACAGCCCTGTGAGGTAGGAGCTATTGTGAACCGCATTTTAAAGAGGAGAAAACAGAGAATGAGGGGAAGATGGCGGAAGAGTAAGACGCGGAGATCACCTTCTTCTCCACAGATACACCAGAAATACATCTACACGTGGAACAACTCCTACAGAACACCTACTGAACACTGGCAGAAAACCTCAGACCTCCCAAAAGGCAAGAAACTCCCCACGTTTAAGCGCTGCTTAAAGGAGCTCCAGAGATGGGCGCAAGCCGCGGCTAGGAGTGCGGACCCCAGAGACGTGCATGAGACGCTAAGGCTGCTGCTGCCGCCACCAAGAAGCCTGTGTAAGAGCACAGGTCACTATCCACACCCCCTTAGCGGGGAGCCTGTGCAACCCGCCACTGTCAGGGTCACGGGATCCAGGGACAACTTCCCCGGGAGAACGCACGGCGCGCCTCAGGCTGGCGCAACGTCACGCTGGCCACTGCCGCTGCAGGCCCGCCTGCACTCCGTGCCCCTCCCTCCCCCCCCCACCGCCCCGTCCTGAGTGAGCCAGAGCCCCCGAAGCAGCTGCTCCTTTAACCCCGTCCTGTCTGAGCGAAGAAAAGACGCCCTCCGGCGACCTACACGCAGAGGCGGGGCCAGATCCAAAGCTGAACCCCTGGGAGCTGTAAGAACAAAGAAGAGAAAGGGAAATCTCTCCCAGCAGCCTCAGAAGCAGTGGATTAAAGCTCCATAATCAACTTGATGTACCCTGCATCCGTGGAATACATGAATAGACAACGAATCACCCCAAATTGAGGAGGTGGACTTTGAGAGCAAGATTTATGATTTTATCCCCTTTTCCTCTTTTTGTGAGTTTGTATGTGTATGCTTCTGTGTGACATTTTGTCTGTATAGCTTTGCTTCCACTATTTGTCCTAGGGTTCTATCCGTCCGTTTTATTTTATATATTTATTTTAAAAAAATTTTTTCTTAATATTTTTTATTTTAAGAATTTTATTATATTTTATCTTATTTTATTTTACTTTATCTTCTTTCTTTCTTTCCTTTCTCTTTCCTTCCCTCCTTCCTTCCTCCCTCCCTCCCTCCTTTCTTTCATTCCTTCTTTCATTCTTTCTTTCTACTTCTACTAATTCTTTCTTTCTACTTTTTCTCCCTTTCATTCTGAGCCATGTGGATGAAAGGCTCTTGGTGCTGCAGCCAGGAGTCAGTGCTGTGCCTCTGAGGTGGGAGAGCCAACTACAGGACACTGGTCCACAAGAGACCTCCCAGCTCCACATAATATCAAATGGTGAAAATCTCCCAGAGATCTCCAACTCAACACCAACACCCAGCTTCACTCAATGACCAGCAAGCTACAGTGCTGGACACCCTATGCCAAACAACTAGTAAGACAGGAACACAACCCACCTATTAGCAGAGAGGCTGCCTAAAATCATAATAAGTCCACAGACACCCCAAAACACACCACCAGACGTGGACCTGCCCATCAGAAAGATAAGATCCAGCTTCATCACCAGAACACAGGCACTAGTCCCCTCCACCAGGAAGCCTACACAACCCACTGAACCAACCTTAGGCACGGGAGACAGACACCAAAAACAATGGAAACTAAGAACCTGCAGTCTGCAAAAAGAAGACCCCAAACACAGTAAGATAAGCAAAATGAGAAGACAGAAAAATACACAGCAGATGAAGGAGCAAGATAAAAACCCACCAGACCTAACAAATGAAGAGGAAATGGGCAGTCTACCTGAAAAAGAATTCAGAATAATGATAGTAAACATGATCCAAAATGTTGGAAATAGAATAGACAAAATGCAAGAAACATTTAACAAGGACGTAGAAGAACTAAAGATGAAAAAAATAACGATGAACAGCATAATAAATGAAATTAAAAGTACTCTAGATGGGATCAATAGCAGAATAACTGAGGCAGAAGAACGGATAAGTGACCTGGAAGACAAAATAGTGGAATTAACTACTGCAGAGCAGAATAAAGAAAAAAGAATGAAAAGAACTGAGGACAGTCTCAGAGACCTCTGGGAGAACACTAAATGCACCATCATTCAAATTATAGGGGTTCCAGAAGAAGAAGAGAAAAAGAAAGGGACTGAGAAAATATTTGAAGCGATTATAGTTGAAAACTTCCCTAATATGGGAAAGGAAATAGTTAATCAAGTCCAGGAAGCACAGAGAGTCCCATACAGGATAAATCCAAGAAGAAATACTCCAAGACATATATTAATCAAATTGTCAAATATTAAATACAAAGAAAAAATATTAAAAGCAGCAAGGGAAAACAACAAGTAACACACAAGGGAATCCCCATAAGATTAACAGCTGATCTTTCAGCAGAAACTCTGCAAGCCAGAAGGGACTGGCAGGATATATTTAAAGTGATGAAGGAGAAAAACCTGCAAACAAGATTACTCTACTCAGCAAGGATCTCATTCAGATTTGATGGAGAAATTAAAACCTTTACAAACAAACAAAAGCTGAGAGAGTTCAGCACCACCAAACCAGCTTTACAACAAATGCTAAAGGAACTTATCTAGGCAGGAAACACAAGAGAAGGAAAAGACCTACAATAAAGAACCCAAAACAATTAAGAAAATGGGAATAGGAACATACATATTGATAATTACCTAAATGTAAATGGACTAAATGCTCCCACCAAAAGTCACAGTTTGGCTGAATGGATACAAAAACAAGACCCATATATATGCTCTCTACAAGAGACCCACTTCAGACCTAGAGACACATACAGACTGAAAGTGAGGGGATGGAAAAAGATATTCCATGCAAATGGAAACCAAAAGAAAGCTGGAATAGCAATTCTCATATCAGACAAAATAGACTTTAAAATGAAGACTATTAGAAGAGAAAAAGAAGGACACTACATAATGATCAAGGGATCGATCCAAGAAGAAGATATAACAATTGTAAATATTTATGCACCCAACATAGGAGCACCTCAATACATAAGGCAAATACTAACAACATTAAAAGGGGAAATCAACAGTAACACAAACATAGTAGGGGACTTTAACACCCCACTTTCACCAATGGACAGATCATCCAAAATGAAAATAAATAGGAAACACAAGCTTTAAATGATACATTAAACAAGATGGACTTAATTGATATTTATAGGACATTCCATTCAAAAACAACATTTTCTCAAGTGCTTATGGAACATTCTCCAGGATAGATCATATCATGGGTCACAAATCAAGCCTTGGTAAATTTAACAAAATTGAAATTGTATCAAGTATCTTATTCGACCACAGCACTATAAGACTAGATATCAATTACAGGAAAAGATCTGTAAAAAATAGAAACACATGGAGGCTAAACAATACACTACTTAAAAACGAAATGATCACTGAAGAAATCAAAGAGGAAATAAAAAACTACCTCGAAACAAATGACGATAGAGACACGATGACCCAAAACCTATGGGATACAGCAAAAGCAATTCTAAGAGGGAAGTTTATAGCAATAGAAGCCCACCTTAAGAAACAAGAAACATCTGGAATAAACAACCTAACCTTACACCTAATGCAATTAGAGAAAGAAGAACGAAAAAACCCAAAGTTAGCAGAAGGAAAGAAATCATAAAAATCAGATCAGAAATAAATGAAAAAGAAATGAAGGAAATGGTAACAAAGATCAATAAAATTAAAAGCTGGTTCTTTGAGAAGATAAACAAAATTGATAAACGATTAGCCAGACTCATCAAGGAAAAAAGGGAGAAGACTCAAATCAATAGTATTAGAAATGAAAAAGGAGAAGTAACAACTGGCACTGCAGAAATACAAAAGATCATGAGAGATTACTACAAGCAACTCTATGCCAATAAAATGGACAACCTGGAAGAAATGGACAAATTCTTAGAAATGCACAGCCTGCCAAGACTGAATCAGGAAGAAATAGGAAACATGAACAGACCATTCACAAGTGCTGAAATTGAAACTGTGATTAAAAATTTTCCAACAAACAAAAGCTCAGGACCAGATGGCTTCACAGGTGAATTCTATCAAACATTTAGAGAAGAGCTAACACCTATCCTTCTCAAACTCTTCGAAAAAATAGCAGAGGGAGGAACACTCCCAAAATCATTCTACGAGGCCGCCATCACCTTGATACCAAAACCAGACAAGGATGTCACAAAGAAAGAAAACTACAGGGCAATATCACTGATGAACATAGATGCAAAAATCCTCAACAAAATACTAGCAAACAGAATCCAACAGCACATTAAAAGGATCATACACCATGATCAAGTGGGGTTTATTCCAGGAATGCAAGGATTCTTCAATATATGCAAATCAATCAATGTGGTAAACCATATTAACAAATTGAAGGAGAAAAACCATATGATCACCTCAATAGATGCAGAGAAAGCTTTAGACAAAATTCAACACCTATTTATGATAAAAACCCTGCAGACAGTAGGCATAGAGGGAACTTTCCTCAACATAATAAAGGCCATATATGACAAACCCACAGCAAACATCATCCTCAATGGTGAAAAACTGAAAGCATTTCCACTAAGATCAGGAACAATACAAGGTTTCCCACTCTCACCACTCTTATTCAACATAGTTTTGGAAGTTTTAGTCACAGCAATCAGAGAAGAAAAGGAAATAAAAGGAATCCAAATAGGAAAAGAAGAAGTAAAACTGTCACTGTTTGCAGATGACATGATACTATACATAGAGAATCCTAAAGATGCTACCAGAAAACTACTAGAGCTAATCAATGAATTTGGTAAAGTTGCAGGATACAAAATTAACGCACAGAAATATCTGGCATTCCTATACACTAACAATGAAAAATCTGAAAGTGAAATCAAGACAACACTCCCGTTTACCATTGCAACAAAAAGAATAAAATATCTAGGAATAAACCTACCTAAGGAGACAGAAGACCTGTATGCAGAAAATTATAAGACACTGATGAAAGAAATTAAAGATGATACAAATAGATGGAGAGATATACCATGTTCTTGGATTGGAAGAATCAACATTGTGAAAATGACTGTACTACCCAAAGCAATCTACAGATTCAATGCAATGCCTATCAAACTACCACGGGCATTTTTCACAGAACTAGAACAAAAAATTTCACAATTTGTATGGAAACACAAAAGAACCCGAATAGACAAAGCAATCTTGAGAATGAAAAATGGAGCTGGAGGAATCAGGCTCCCTGAATTCAGACTATACTACAAAGCTACAGTTATCAAGACAGTATGGTATTGGCACAAAAACAGAAAGATAGATCAATGGAACAGGATAGAAAGCCCAGAGATAAACCCATGCACATATGGTCACCTTATCTTTGATAAAGGTGGCAGGAATGTACAGTGAAGAAAGGACAGCCTCTTCAATAAGTGGTGCTGGATAAACTAGACAGGTACATGTAAAAATATGAGATTAGATCACTCCCTAACACCATACACAAAAATAAGCTCAAAATGGATTAAAGACCTAAATGTAAGGCCAGACACTATCAAACTCTTGGAGGAAAACATAGGCAGAACACTCTACCACATAAATCACAGCAAGATCCTTTTTGACCCACCTCCTAGAGAAATGGAAATAAAAACAAAAATAAACAAATGGGACCTAATGAAACTTCAAAGCTTTTGCACAGCAAAGGAAACCATAAACAAGACCAAAAGACGACCCTCAGAATGAGAGAGAATATTTGCAAATGAAGCAACTGACAAAGGATTAATCTCCAAAATTATAAGCAGCTCATGCAGCTCAATAACAAAAAAACAAACAACCCAATCCAGAAATGGGTAGAAGACCTAAATAGACATTTCTCCAAAGAAGATATGCAGATTTCCAACAAACACATGAAAGAATGCTCAACATCATTAAACATTAGAGAAATGCAAATCAAAACTACAGTGAGACATCATCTCACACCAGTCAGAATGGCCATCATCAAAAAATCTAGAAACAATCAATGCTGGAGAGGGTGTGGAGAAAAAGGAAGACTCTTGAACTGCTGGTGGGAATGTGAATTGGTACACCCACTATGGATAACAGTATGGAGGTTCCTTAAAAAAACTACAAATAGAGCTACCATATGACCCAGCAATACCACTACCCGGCATATACCCTGAGAAAACCATAATTCAAAAAGAGTCATGTACCAAAATGTTCATTGCAGCTCTATTTACAATAGCCCAGAGATGGAAACAACCTAAGTGCCCATCATCGGATGAATGGATAAAGAAGAGGTGGCACCTATATACAATGGAATATTACTCAGCCATATAAAGAAACAAAACTGAGCTATTTGTAATGAGGTGGATAGACCTAGAGTCTGTTATACAGAGTGAAGTAAGTCAGAAAGAAAAAGACAAATACCGTATGCTAACACATATATTTGGAATTTAAGAAGAAAAAAATGTCATGAAGAACCCAGGAATAAAGACACAGACCTACTGGAGAACGGACTTGAGGATATGGGGAGGGGGAAGGGTGAGCTGTGACAGGGTGAGAGAGAGTCATGGACATATACACGCTAAGAAACTTAAGGTAGATAGCTAGTGGGAAGCAACCGCATGGCACAGGGATATTGGCTCGGTGCTATGTGACCACCTGGAGGGGTGGGATAGGGAGGGTGGGAGTGAGGGAGATGCAAGAGGGAAGAGATATGGGAACATATGTATATGTATAACTGATTCACTTTATTATAAAGCAGAAACTAGCACACCATTGTAAAACAATTATACCCCAATAAAGATGTTAAAAAAAATACCATATGCTAACACATATATATGGAATTAAAAAAAGAAATGTCATGAAGAACCTAGGGGTAAGAAAGGAATAAAGACACAGACCTACTAGAGCATGGACTTGAGGATATGGGGAGGGGGAAGGGTATACTGTGTCAAAGCGAGAGACAGGCATGGACATATATACACTACCAAATGTAAGGTAGATAGCTAGTGGGAAGCAGCCTCATAGCACAGGGAGATCAGCTCGGTGCTTTGTGACCGCCTGGAGGGGTGGGATAGGGAGGGTGAGAGGGAGGGAGATGCAAGAGGGAAGAGATATGGGAACATATGTATATGTACAATTGATTCACTTTGTTATAAAGCAGAAACTAACACACCATTGTAAAGCAATTATACTCCAATAAAGATGTAAAAAAAATAATAAAGAGGAGAAAACAGACTTAAGAAAATAAATAATATTTCTTAGGATGCTCAGCTGGTAAATTACAGAGCTGGAATTCCCATCAAATTTATTTGATTATTTTCCATTTTCTTAATCATTATATAACACTCACTTAATCATTATGTATCACTCACTTAATCATTATGTATCGTTATCACTGCCGGAACAACCGTTTTAAAGCATTTATAAATCTCAATTCACATTTTGAGAATTTCCTCCTCTGCCAGTCTTCAAAAGTCATCGTCTCTGGTCCCATTATCGTAGACTACAGCATTGGTCAAAACCATGGTGAGAACCTCAAGAGCTATGTTATCGACTGCCCTGGTGAAAACAGGATGGATGTGAGAATGTGGAGATGAATGTCTAATTCATATGAATGTCAAAAGAAATAAAAAATTTGATGTTTTAATCACACATTAATTTGTTATATTTGGCATAATCAAAATTATATATAAATACATTATATATATAACATAACTATGAGTTTAAAAATATCAAATGAACACCCATATACCAACCACTAATTTAAAGAAGCAGAACTTTAGTTTGTGATTGGGCTCTTCTATTCCTTTCCCTTCCTATGCCTTTGTACCATTACTGCCCCCATCATAATACGTATCTAAATTTTTGTGCTTATCATTCTTTCCTTTAACAATCTTCCTCACATATACGTATCATGAGGTATATTATTTAATTTTGAATTTTATAGAAATGATTTAAAGTCAGCTGCCCTATAAATTCTTTGTGCTCTGTTATTCATGTTCCTCTTTTCCCAGGAACCATTCCAAAGTTTTGCCTTTTTCCAGAACATCATATTTTGCATTCATACAATATGTAGCCTTTTCAGATTGGTTTCTTTCACTTTGTAATATGCATTTAAGGTTCCTCCATGTTGTCTTATGGCTTTAGAGTTCATTACTTTTTAGTGGTGAATGATATTCCATTTTCTGGATGTACCACAGTTTATTCATCCATTTACTTACTGAAGGACATCTTGGTTGCTTTCAAGATTTGGCAACTATAAACAAAGGTGTTATAAACGTCTGTGTGCAGGTTTTTATGTAGACTTGAGTTTTCCACTCTATTGGGTAACCACTAAGAAGAACAACTGATGAATCATTTGGTAAGAATATGTTTAGCTTTGTAAGAAACTGCCAAACTGTCTTTCAAAGAGGCTCTAATATTTTGCATTCCTATTAGCAATGTATGAGAGTTCTTTGCTGCTGCATATCCATCCCGGCAATTGGTATCATCAGTATTCCAGATTTTGTCCTTTCTACTAAGTTTGTAGTGGTATCTTATTGCTTTATATGTCCTGTTTTTCATTAATAAGATCATATATTTTACCTTATCTCTTCTTTTGTTCATTAATCCTGCTAGGGGCTTATATATTTTATAATTCAAATAATTATATGTTACCATTGTTATTTTGTACGGTAATGTACATTTAAGTGATTATCAGTTTACCAACATCTTGCTCACCATTTTTTCCTGCATCTTAGATCTTCCTTTTGAGTATATTTTCTTTTTTCCTGAAATATACTGTTAATCCTTCCTTTAGTGTAAAACTATTGGTGGTAAATTCTCTCAGTTTTTCTTAAGTTACAAAGTCTTTTTTTTTTTTTTTTCTAATCTCCTATTCTTGGCGGGTAATTTTTCTGAGCACACAATTCTAGGTTGAGAGCTATTTTTTTGTTTAGTACTTTGAGGATTTTATCTTCTGGCTTCTTTTGTTGCTGTTGAAGAATTTAGTTGTCATTCTTCTGTTAGTGCTTTGCCTTTCCTTTCTGTTCTTAAGATCTTTGTAATACATGCTCTGTAGTTTCACTGCATTGTGTCCAGGTGTGGAGTTCTCTCTTATTCATGCTGTTCTGTATATATCCCACCTTTGGTATTCTGGTGTCTGTGAAATCATAATTTTCATGAATTTTCGAAAATTCTCAGCTACTGTATTTTCAAATATTTTTTCTTTCATTACCATTTCTATTCCCTTCTATACTTCAGTAATGGCAATTCTATACTTTAATCAATTCACTGAATATATTTCATTTAAAAAAGTCATATTTAATTCTTTTTTAAATCTCTTTGGTCAATCTGGATAGTGTATGGATTCTCATTTATTTTTTATTATATTATCATTTTCTTTAAAAATTTAAATTCATAGTTATTTTATATTCTGTATCTGAAGTAATCTGTATTATTTTAAGTTTTAAGGGTAAAAATCTGATATTTTTCCTATTTGGCCTTTTACTTGTAACATTTTCCTCTGTGGTTGGTGATGTTTGATTGTTAGTTCATGTATAGTTCATGTTAAATTTTGGGACTCTGAAGGACTATATTCAGGATGGTTTCCTCCAGAGAGATTTCCATTTGCTTCTGTTCTGAACCAAGAGGTAATCCGGCTTTGGGGTCATTCAATCCGGCTTCTAAGTTATTTTAGTGTTAAAACAACTTGGAAGAGGGGTTAAAATGTAGCAGGACCATTTGAATTGCAGATATTACCTGATACCAACCTTTGCCAACAATTCAAACAATATAAGTAATATCCTGCCAAGAATTAGCATTTCCTTCTGGAAAAGCATGAGTATGTCAGACACAGTTTCCTATTAATATCATCTCTTTTTTTCTTCAAAAAGACATCTATGATTTCTTATTAACAGACTGTGAGTCTGAAAAATGTGTGGAAACACTGTTCTTAAAGGAAACTGATTCATTTTGGGGGTTCCCCAGTCTTACGTTCAATGGCACAGTTGGAAAATATTGACTTTTCTCATTCTCCAGCCACCCGTGCTTCAAAAACACAGAAATTCCAGGTTCATTTATAATAAATAACTTAGAAAGATCAGGTATATCCTAACTGATTAGACACCTTTTTGTTTTTGTTTTTGTTTTTGACAGGTACTCTCCATCATCTTTCTGTTAGTAAACACCATAAGCATGTTTACAAGGAAGCTACGTCCAGGTAGGTCATTACTTTTAACATCCCTTTATACAGGAATGAGTAAGTTGCAGGTTGTTCTTTCTCAAAGTTTTTTTTTTTCTTCCCAGATTTCTTCAGGAGGTCTGGTTGCTGGGCCGTAGTTATGAACATATTATAGTTTTGAATGTATTACTGACTGCGGCATTTGCCTTCAAGCCAAATCTCTGTTATTAGTTGCTTAATGCTCACAGCCTAGCTCTTGTTTTTAGCAAAGTCTTTCCTCCTCCTTTTTTTCATAGGGGGGTGAGTGGCTTAGAAGGAATGCATTCTTAGAGATTTATCCCACTTTATGCAAGTCCAGCATTAATTATATTTTAGGAAGAGTACTTTATCTTTTAATGTGAGAGTTTCTTGGGAGTGTCTGGAGCACTTATTGGCGAAAACTCTTATCTAAACTATAAACTATGACGATTAAGCGTGTGATCTGTGTATGAAGTCACTTTACAGTTAAAATTATCTTCAGCACTGGACATTGTTAACATTTTGTTCAGGGACTTCACAGTACCTAAATCATCTTTGCTAAAATAAGCGAAGTCATTTCTGATGGCTTTGTGTCAGGTTGTATGCCCATCTACAATTTCAGTGCTAAACTGTACTATCTAAGCCTATATGTCAGGGTTCTGTTGTCCCCATTCAGGCTCAGCAGAATGGTGACAAACTCAGTGCTGTGTTTGATCACCAGTAATAACTGGGACTGTGATCTCTGTGATGAACAAGATGAGATAGAAGGAACTTAAGTGGGAAGCTATAGAACGTTATGAGACAATGCTGTGCATCTCTCAGATAGGAGTCTGTGAAATAAACTGCAAACTCTGCAATACATGGCTGGAGGGGGATCTGCCTGTGCTACAAATCACAGTAATGACCGAAAACCTAGCACCAGCAGCTTCTGTAACACTAAAAAGTCACTGCCTCAGGGCAGATTTAGTTTATACCCAGCACTTACCAAGTAAGTTTCTCCTTTATTTTCTTTTAAAAATAATGACATAGTATACCCTACCCGAGGAGTCAAGATTTTTTTTAGCATCACTTAAATCCTTTCTGACATAATGTACACTATTGATTGGAGAACAATGATGCTGTAATTCATAATAATGGATTTCGATGAATTTTAAAAAAGCATAACTAATGTAGAATCAAAGTGACTTTCCCTGGGAAATGCACCATGAGCTTTCCCATGAAAAAACGTAAATAGCAGTTATATAAATCATTTCATAAGGACCTAAAAACATTCTCCTTTCTGGATCTAATTTTTAAAAGTTTGGGGCAGGAATTTTGTTTTGAGTAATCATTGTAATTCAACAGTTGAAATTTTTTTTAAAAATGGTTTCATTTATTGTGTTTCCTATTTTGCAGTGTCTGGAGCCTGAAGATCAAATCCATGTCTTCCAGCATCTTTTGTTTCTAGACAGCTTTTGGTGCAAAGGACTCTCACTAGTCACAACTACAATTCCAAGAACTTGGCCATATTCCTGCTGCTGCACAGTCTGTCACAATGTCTGATAAGTCACAGATGTGTGCTAAATAATTACTGCCAGTTGTAATTGAAACTAGCTTGCAACTCTTAAACTCAATTAATACCTTCATAGATGGCCTTAATTTCTCACTGAATAGCTTCTAATGAAGCATGACAATTTTTAGGTGTACTTTACAAATTTTGTTTCAAAGAGTGAGATTTTTTTCAACATTAAGAAAAATTCATAAAGTTTCCTTCCACTCTCTCACAAATAGATGGTTGAAATAATTTGCTTCTATCTCTGAAATAACATTTTCCATACTTAAACAGAGAGGACAATTCTATTATTACTCATATTGTATAATAATGTCCTTGGAATTCTTGACTGAGAAGGTGATTTAAGCAAATGATTACATGTCACACCAGAGAACATTTGGCAAAAGTCAAAATCAATTCATAATATTATACAAGATGCTGCAGTCTCATTTTTTATAAGCCTTAATTTCAAGTATTTTTGTAAAGTTGAGCAAACAGCTCAAATATTATTCTCTTGAGACATGCTTCTGGCATGAAGTAAGGATGTCATCAACTCTGAAAAAACTTTGAACTTTGAAGCTTATTTTAATTGAGGTTATATCACTTATGGTGCCAGTCTTTTGGGGCCTTGTTGTTTCTGTTTTATTGGTCATGAGTGAAAAGAATACGAATGCAGTAAAAGAGAGTGATTCTTCTTAGTGTTTACATTGAATTTTCTCATTCCATGAGTATTATTGCAGAAAAAAATGTTACCTGAGTACATTTCCATGATTTTTTTAAACTTATTCTTAGAGGAAAAGAGAGCCAATAGAGCAATGACAATACCAATGCTTTATCTCATCTATTTATATTTTGAGTTAATAGTTTTTCATCATTGACAATATATTCAATTACTTCATTGATCTTATTTGAGATATTAATAGACACATGCAATGCATATGTGGGGAAATATAATATATAACCAAGTATAATGAACCTGAATTTAAGAACAGTGAAAAGAAGAAGGGGAAAACTGGCTGGCCAGTAAGGAACGTACATTATATTAAGATAAGTTCTCACGTATGCAATTAGTTTTTTTTTGTTTTTTGTTTTGTGGTACGCGGGCCTCTCACTGTTATGGCCTCTCCTGCTGCAGAGCAACAGGCTCCGGACGCGCAGGCTCAGCGGCCATGGCTCACGGGTGCAGCCGCTCCGCGGCACGTGGGATCTTCGCGGACAGGGTCACGAACCCGTGTCCCCTGCATCGGCAGGCGGACTCTCAACCACTGCGCCACCAGGGAAGCCCTAGTTTTGGTTTTTACTTTTTACCCTTAAGACGGTCAGAAAGTTAAGCAAATAAATATTGCATCTGCTGAAAGCAAGTGTAGTTACCAGTGGTTGGTGCCATCATCTGCAGCTCTGTGGAGTCAATAAGAGCATAAACTTCTGCTAAATGCACTGAGCATCAAATCCCAGCTCCCACACTTACTAGATCTTGAGCTGGTTTCTTAAACTCTCTCATCTATGTAATTCACTGTAATATATAATTTTTACCAGCTCACGTAAAGTTGTCATGAGCATTACATGGAATGAAGTGTTCATAGTATTAAAGTACCGCTAGCACGTAAATAAACTCAAAAAAATGGTAGCTAGTTGTATTTTTTAAATTTAGGACACAGAGCCATGAGTTAAATAAAAGTAAAAAAACAATTCTTGCCAAGTCGGTGTGTGGAAATAA
Source organism: Pseudorca crassidens (assembly GCF_039906515.1). Taxonomy (NCBI): domain Eukaryota; kingdom Metazoa; phylum Chordata; class Mammalia; order Artiodactyla; family Delphinidae; genus Pseudorca; species Pseudorca crassidens. The sequence goes on along the minus strand of NC_090304.1, from coordinate 76,289,582 downwards.
CCCAGAAGTCTCTTAAATCTGCAGTATCTCTAAATCTCTGGATGGTGTCAGATTTCATCTATGTTTATCTGTCCTGTCCAATTTCAAAATTCCCAACATCCCCTAAAAGCTACCAATGTGCACTATCTGGTCTGGTGACATATTTCATCAGTACCAAGAAAAATTGAATTTTATAATGACAGGGCAGAAGAACTTTTACAAATTTTTTTTTAAACTTTCTTTTAGGAAGACTTCTTACTGTTCCATTTAGCTAGGTCCCTGCTTTTCCTCACTGCTTAATCAGCAATCATCATCACCAGCATTTCTGGAAGTATTATTTCAAATAATCGCAACCAAAATATTGGATTGGGGCAGAAAGGTGTTTCTTTGTGTGTTGGGTTTTTTTATTTTTCTTTTTTGATCATGTTTCCCTTACTCTTTTACAATGCATAGTCACTTATTGTATGTAAGTCATCACTAGCTTGTATTGTTGTTTAGAATTTGAAAACATTCTAAGTTGTGTAACAATAATTCATCCCTGCTTTTGGTTCTTTTCCACCAGGTCATTAATAGCTTTCTCTTAATCAGAGTAAAATCAGCTCATTTATCTTTTACAACAAAACACAGAGGAGAGGCAGTGGAAAAGAAGAAGCAGAAAGCAGACAAGAATAGGAGCCAGGAAATTTGACTCTAATATCAAAGCTCTCACCAGTCAGTTCTGTCATCTTAGAAAAGCATTTCTTGGATATGTTTGTTTACCTCTAAAATAAGGGGTTGGAAGAAGAAATCTCAAAGTTCCTTTCCGTTCTATGATTCTAAATGCCATCATATTTTGGTGTAATGTATAATGTATGCTACTTACTTAACAGAAAATAACTGGTGTGGAACTTGTGGAACTCCTTGATAAGTAATTATTAAGGTAGACTGCATTGAAGTAGACTGCTCAATATGAAGTTCATTACCATGCAATGTCACAGAATCCTACCCTTCAAAGTAATAAAATGGAAGATGAGAATTTTGTGCATATTCTCAAGACTCTTGATGGCAAATGGTGAAATAAATTCGTATTTTACAGACATGGAAAAGGTGCACATTATTTATAAAGTCAATAGGCAATTTGAACAGATTCAATAGTCCTGAGATGAGTTTAATAAATAGGTAGATTAAAAGTCTGAAATACCAATGCAGATACTGTACTGTATAATGCTGCATGTATAATGGTGTTTACACTACTACTGCATGCAATTTTAAGCAATTAAGCTAGACTCAGCATGTGAAAAACTGCCTTCTTTCTATGGTAAAATAGCACTGTCCACATTTTTTAAATAATTAAGGCTATTAAAAGATAAATGTACAAATTAACTCATTTTAAACTGTTGATTAGAAATGGAAATATAAAATTACCTTGATTTTAGACTTTTTTAATGCTGCCAAATCCACAGAAAGGAATTTGTCTGTCCTTTAGGAGCAGAGAAGTTGGTTTCAGTAAGTTTAAAAGGCAGACTAAATGAGCAGAACTAGTTTCCACTTGGTCACATGACTATTGAGCCAGTGGACCTGAATTCAGAAACAAAATTTCCAATGGCTTTGAAAGACTAGATTTTTATTTCCAATGACGTCTGTCTGAGTAGTTCAATTGTCCACTGGCCAAATGATCTATTTAAACTATTGCCTACCTTTTTAGATTTCATGAAACTTGAGCATTTGCTATTATAAAGAATTTCAGAGTCAATGAGAATAAAGTTCCTTTTTTAGTTATAAAAGAAGGAAAACACTTTTCAGGTTAACTTCCAAAGGGTATTAAAAATCCATATTAATGAAAATATGGCAAAAAATTTATTCCATGAACCTTTCAACTCCATTTAGAAACATCTATAATACCATGGCATCTAATTATCACTCCTACAGCTCTTTTTTCCCTTGGGAGTTCAAAGCAGTTTACATAGTTAAGTCACTTTAACAGCGAAAATCATTTAACAGGATAAAAGAAACTGAGGCACATAAAAGTTAAGAAGTTTGGTCACTATTATATAATTGGTGATGAAGAAATGAAATTTATTGTTTGATGTAGGAATAAGGTAATGAGGTTCAATCATATTCTTCCACTTATATTCTGTGTGATCTTGGAAAATAACTTAATGTCTTTGAGTCTCATTAATTCAGTGTAAAACTGAATAATTTTCCTTATTTGGGGTTACTACAAGTTTCAGGGGCATTGAAATAATTTATATTGGAAGGTTTGTTAAGTTATCAAACTCTACATTTATAAAATGTTGTATTCTTAACTCTTCTACTGCAGTCTGTCAAGAAGGATAAATTATTTATCTGATACCTGGACCAAAAAGTTTGAATGTTTCATGCTTATTTGTATAGTACAATTTAAATATATATGTATTCAGACCATCTCCCCATTACATTCCTTATGCAACTAAGACCCCAGCCTTAAGAATAGTGTGGAGGATAAAGCTGAATAGCTCTCATGTGTTGCCTAGAGCAGAGAAGAGAACCACATAGTCTGTGTTCTAAGCACAATAACTGAGGGGAAAGGAATGTCAGGATTAGAATAAAATCAATCATGAGATATCAGGGGAGAGAATAAAGGCATAGTTAGGAGATAGAGCAATAAGTCAGGACTTGAGGGTACTAAATAATAATAGTGAGAAAGAGTGCAAAATACGGTGAAGAAATAGGGTTCCAGATGCAGGTCCTGAATAAGAGGCCAGGAGAATTTCCACGGAAGTTGGCTGCATAGTACAGGGATCCTGCGCTCAGTTAAAGGTACAGGATAGGCTAGACAAAAGCAACTATGCATATTAAAACCAGAGAGGGGTGTCAAAAACATATTAGCTTTCTTTCAATGAGAGATCATATGGAGTCTTTCACTATTCATAGTTTTGTCATGGTATTATTGATACCTTATCAATGTCCAGCCTGGAGGGGTAAAAGGGAGTAGTGTTAATGGACATCAAATAAGAATATGTTAAACTTTTTTTTTTTTTATTTTTCTTAGGTGAAAAATCACTTAGCAAATATTATATATTTGTATATAGGAATGTCTTTGTGTAATAGTGCTTGTTAAATACAGAACTAAGCTAATATTTTAACATTTATTTAAAACATGAGGAAGCTGCTTCATTTATTCATTCAATCATTCATTCGGTAGATATACAGTGAGTATCTACTCTGTGCCAGGTATGTATTCAAGGAAGATAATCTGAGTTTACAGCCTTTTAGAGAGACTACTTGGAATGAATGATTAGAAATGTGTTGAGTACTACATGCAGCACATTTTTCGAATGTACAAAATAATGCAAGAGGTTAGAGAAGTACATATACCTGAGAAAGCTGAAGCTTGGCAGGAGCAATATTATAAGAATATAGTGCAGTTAAAACTAGGAATACACATGGGGAATCACCTGACAATCCCATGGTTAGGACTCAGCCTTTCACTGCCATGGTCGGGATTCAATCCCTGTTTGGGGAAGTAAAAGTCGACAAGCCACGTGGCATGGCAAAAAAAAACAAAAACAAAAAAAAAAAACCCTTGGATTACACAGCCATAGTTTTTAATGCCTTATTGCTATAGGAAAATTTATGACCTTTTTGTTGTTCAGTAGTAATAAAAGAAGCACATGAAAATAATCAAATAGAAGAAAATTAATAGTTTGCTACTTAGCTCCCCTTCAAATGCAGAAAGTTCTCTAATAATCAACTTTCAATATATGAATAAATCTAGATTCAAACTAAACTAAATTATGAACTAAATCAAAATTGAACCAACATATGAAAAGAAAAATTATTCGCAGTAATTATTTTTGAGGGTCAATAGCATTGTTATTCTGAGACTCTTGTGTATGATATGGGATGAAGTAAATGAATAATTAGGAGTTATTCTAATTCTATCATCCCCAGTAGCAGTTAGAACTGGGATTCTCAACGTGGAAGAAGAGATAAGATGTTGTTCAGAAAAGGCTAAGTAAAAAGCACTACAATCCTGGATTTGGATTGTAAGTATCAGTATGATCTACTCATGAGACATTTTATGCTTACTAATACTGAAGCAATGAGTGATTCTAGTAACTTATGTTTTTGTTTTTTTAGGTTATAAATCATATTTATCAGTTCATTCAGTCCCATGTACTTTTAATTCCCATTGATGTGGATGAAGTCATCAGGTTTTCCCATTTCAGTGGTATGATCTAAAAAAAAATTTTAATTGAAGTATAGTTGATTTACAACTATAAGTTGATTGTTGATTACAACTATAAATTGATAAGTTGATTTACAACTATACATTTACAACGAGAGAGAGAGAGAGAGAGAGAGAGAGAGAGAGAGAGAGAGAGATATTCTTTTCCAGATTCTTTTCTCTTATAAGTTATTACAAAATATTGAGTATAGTTCTCTGTGCTATACAGTAGGTCCTTGTTGTTTATCTATTTTATATATAGTAGTATGAATATGTTAATCCCAAACTCCTAATTTATCCCTCCCCCACCTTGTGTTCCTGATATATCATTTCCAGTAAAAGAAATCAGAGCACCTAGGAGAAATGATCAGCTCCAGATCTGGGGCTTGTCATACCAGGTGGTCACAATTAGGATCATATTGAAAGACGCCAGGAGCCAACTTAAGGGGACTTCCACTAGCCAAAACAGGGAAATTTGAGGTTCAAAAATGATAATAATTGCAATTGGTTGAACTATATCAATATGTTTAAATTCATTAATTCCTTTGTTATCAAAAAACTAATTGTTTATCTTCAAAGAATGATAGAGAACCAATTTCTTAACTTGGAATTTGGCAATTAAACAAAGGCAAAGAATCAAATATTTATCCTGCTTTGTCAGTACGAATTCTACCATTAGGTAAACTAATACCAAAGAAGAAGGAAGTGTCTCTTTATTAAAGCATTCCAACTAAAAAATAACATATAAATGATAGATTTAGAATATTATCATTTTGCAAATTCAGTGTATTAATGGATATAGAAACCATTCATCAAGAACTACTAACAGCACAAAAGGCTACCAAACATCGTTTACTTTCTGTGGAAAGAATGCACCACCACCATCAAAGGGATCAAACCTCAGTCTGATCAAGCCTCTGGATCCAGCTGCCAATTTGTGGGAAACACAAAAGGTCCAGCAACATGTTGAACTGCATTGTGAGTGTGCAATCAGAAAATTCCAGACTTTAGGAAACTCTGCAGGTCAAATGACCTAGATTTTTCAGCAGCTGAGTTGTAAGTAAAGGAAAAGGATGAAAAGAGAACTAAAAAGACATATCTTCTTTAAAGATATGCAAAACCCAGCTATAGGGATAAATACATGGGTGATAAAACTAAAGTAACTCAAGGAAGTAAACATTTCATAATTTTTTTTTTTATGTGTACAGAGAGAGAGGTTTGAAACTGGTATGAGGCACAGCTTCTGGAATCACAAAGTTCTAGTTCTTGTTCTGGGTGATAGTTACAAGGGAATTCACTTTATAATAACTCATTAAGTTATAATGTTCTTTGTTGTCTTTTGTGTCTGTATTTTATTTTATAGGTTTAAAAATAAAATAGAATATCAAATTTATATAACATACTACCAAAATATGCTATTAAGCCAGACTATATTGTTCCTTAGTATATGGTTTGTTATTTTTGATTACTCTCCTTTTTTAGGTGTTTTATGAAAATCTTTAATCTCAAATATGTGATAATTTTAAAAAGGGCACAGTATTAAGATTGTTTGTAAGAGTCATATGACAGACATAAAAGCAGAAATAAGACTTTAAGTTGAATGTTTTGAGAAACTGGTACATGTTACTTGTATACTGAATGTTACCTGGGGTATATACTTGTTCAAGACCCAACTTGTTTATTAGTAGAAGACTATATGTAACCAAAAATCATGATTCCACCAGAAAGCCCACCGACCCTATGAATTACCTCCGCTCTTTCACAAAATGAGATCTACTGATAACAGTTTAGAGATCTCATCTTCAGAGAGCTGAAGGGCAGGACTTATTTTTAATTCTATAAGGTATCTTCAGTTGTGATATATTTTACTTACAATTGTTTAGCAAACCCAGCTGTCCTTAGAGCATGAGGCAAGAAACTTCCTTTCAAATAGGTGTTTAATATTTTAATATTACAGGTCATGGCTCTATTTGTTTTATATATTTTTATTACATGTTGTGCCTTTGAAATCAGAATAGAAATTTATAAATCAAACGCATACTATAATAGTTTTATTGCAAATGAAAAATAACTCAGATAGATGAAACCAGTCAGCAAACATATTTACATTAAAGCAGAGAAATAAAAGCAAAATTTCAAGTTATTTTTTCATTCCACAGTGTATTTGTCTATCAGTTTTTGGGGTTTTTTGGTAAATAATAAAATCACTTACTATATAGACGAGTGGAGACTTTTGTGACTATGCAGATGACAGGCTAATGAGAATTAAAAAAAGACAGTACTCACAAGTATGTCCTTTAAAATGTTGTCCTATCTTACTGTGTGTAACTACTGTTTCAAGTTTGTCTCTAAGTACTATGTATCTTTCATTAGTTAATTAAATCACACATTAAGTAATTTATTTAATGATATTATGCCATTTTTCATAGTAATATTATTTTTATATTAAATATATAAAGAATGGTATTTACACATCAAGGCAAGATCAGAAATATAACTATTATGTTAATGTGTAAGCCAACAAAACTAATAATTTCAATCACTAGGTTTATTCAGAAGTAAACATCAGATATGTAGACATAGATCTCTTAATGAGAAAATCAACGCTAAATTTCAATGGCAATTTTTTCCGGGTGTTTTTTTTCCATTGGTGGAAATATCAAAAGCTGTCCTAGACAGAAAAAAAAAAAAGGTAATAAATCCACAAAAGTTTTATTGTATTTCCTCTCCCCTCAACTTTGTGTATATGTCTTCTTTTTTTTTCTAGACCATAAATGTGTATGAAACATCTTTTCCAGTGCTTAACATTAAGCTCATGATGGATAGTTGTGGCTATGATAGAAACACCTCTGTATTTGTTGCACCAAGATCAAAATTCCAGCTCTTAACACCAGGCTGATGATCAATTTTGAAAGAAGAAAATCTTTTTCTAAGTTAATAGCAATTAAGTCCAGCAATTATTTGTAATTTAAGCAATCCAGATCCAGGCTGGCTAATGTTAAGATCATCTGAATAATGATTTTATTAGTCAGGGTCTGTATTTTAATCAATCTACACTGCTCATTAAGGAATTGAAGATGTGTGATTTTTAAAATCTCTAGTAGTTACAAATTCAGTAGGTTAACAGTGTTCTATAAACTGAAAACTATTCTCCTTTTTACTTATATTTTCTTTAAGAATTTGAACCTATTATTTAATGTTTAGAGAGTATATTCTCTTTTGTTCTGTTCTCAAGGAATTAATATTAATGGCATATAATTTAAAAATTCTTTGGTAGCTTCTTATACTCAGTAGTTTTAAGGTTGCTTTGTTCCTGTTGCTAGTAAATTACTACGTACAAAGAAATTAGGCTTTATAACCTGTGTTCCCATGTTTTAAAGACAATCTAGGCTAGTTATAACTAGAGTTAGGTCAGTTCCTAAAGAAATAATGCAGTTGGCCATTAAGAACCTAAATAATCGTTCCAAATACATTCACTTCAAATTTATGTTATTGCTATGACACTGACAAGTTTGAGAAACCAGGTAAGCCTTGTCGAATATAATAAAGTCATTGAATCTCTTCTAAAAGTATAGGAGGTTAACAGGTAAGTCACTCCTGTTTCTATACTTACAGGGAATAAGTATGAAAGGTTTGGTAGAATCATCTTTTTTTTTTTTTTTTTTTTGTCCTGAAAGGAGCTTCCCATTTGTTTAATTACCGAAAAAAGGCTGGGAGAAAAATTGCCACTTGAAATTTAAATTCAATTTTCTGACCCAGAGATCTATGCCTAAACACTTGATGGTAGCATGTTCACTTCTGACTAAACCTGGTGATTAACAGTATTAGTCTGATTGGTTACAAAGTAACAATAAATATATCTCTGATTTTGCCATGAATAAATTCTGTTCTTTTATCAGTTTAGCCATATTTTATCATATCTAGTTAACATTTAAAACATTCAAATTACATTAATAATATCCCAAGGTAGCTTCCTCTAAAAGAAAAGTGTCCTTTCTATTATACAGATTTAATAATTGTTGTCAAACACATATTGAAGGTCTTTGGCTGGGGGTAAGCAGTAAGGATTGGAAGAGTAAGGTTACCTCTCACAGATGAATTATGAACTTGGAGGTTGAATGATTATACTTTTCACTCTCTGTTGGGAACAAAAAAATTCCACCTCTCCCCTTCCTGCTACAAAGCCATTTACTATGCCATTCCCAGTTCCACTGGCAAAATCACTTATTAGCGTATCTACCACTGAGAGTGCTGTCTTCCAATTAGGTAGCATGGCAGGGGGTGAGGGTAAATCAGCATTTCCATTTCCAGATAGCATCCTGAAGCTAACAGCACTGCTCAATATTTTGCATCAGCCCGGAGGCTAAAATTACTTGAAACTTTCTGGAAAATTTTAATTGTGACATTTAAAAATAGATCCCTAAGGGAGTAGTTACACTTTTCTAATCATCTTTGCCACATAGATCTGAATTTAATAGCTTAAATGCAGAAGAAAACTGAATAGAGATAAATTCTATGAAAATCAAGGAGACATAGTCTAAGCTCCGCTCTGCTCTATCCAGATCAATTGATTATGTATTATTAATACCTCACGTTTTGCCCTGTCAGGAAGTTGCAGCTGCTAATCTTGTTTTCTGGTGTGTAGTTTGAAGAAATGAGTAGATTTCAGCTGTGTATTTATAATAAATATTTCTGTTCTGAGGAAGAGAATAAGATAGCAATTTTGGCAGATGGAAAAGAGATTTAAGGAGTAGATGGTTGAAGAGGTAATTTTTAGACTTGCTAAAGTTCTTATGTGAAGAATCACAGTTTAAGATTATGCCCGTTTCATAAGAAAGAAATAAAATTCAGGATCTCTCTCATGTAAGATATACTAATATTTAAATTTTAAAAATTTGTATTTATCTACTATCCAACATCTGTAGAAGAAAGAGCAAGGTCTTTGCAATAAGTCAGGATTGAAATCATCACTGGATTTTGACTAATCAATTTCTCAGTTTCAATTATCACTCTATAACCTCTATGACACACTGCACTTCATTGAATTCACAGGCCCAGATATGAAAATGTATGTGGAAATACTTTGTAAACATTTAAAGGCCTAAACCTAGAGAAAATTATGAAGAAAATTAACCTCTTAAATTTCCTTGAAACAATGTTTTATCAGTTAAAATAAGAGTTTTCAAAATAAGTTTCCAAAATATTAAGTTTGAGATGTTGTGTAGATAAATAAAGTCATGCTCAATAAAGAGGCTGTTGTAGGGTGATTATTGGTCACCGGACCCTTGCTCTGAAAGTCCCTTGTCATTTAGTGTTGAAATCACCACAACCGCTTGTTGGCATTTTTAACTCTATTTTTACTCTGCTCTTCTTTCCTGATCATCCTTCGTATTGTTCAAACTAAAGTCCCTAAAACATGATCTCATCATGTTTCTCACTTATTTAAGAGCTAAATGTGTCCCCTCTTGTTTGTCAGTTCAAGTGTGTGCTCAAGAGATTTCAGAACAGCCCAAATCCCCATTGTTTGTCCTATGAATATTTATCTCCCTGGTTCCCCAGCACAAACAATCACATGCCCCAGGACAATTGATCTCCTTCTCCACCTCATATTGTGCCACTTATCACTTCCTGTGATGACTACTTTATCTTCATCCTTTTTAGCTGGCCTTCACTGTTTTTCTGCAAACTACATATTAAGTGCATTTTTCAGCACTGTGTATTGACTTGGAATCATCTTGCTATAAATCCTGCTGCATGATATGAATATTCTATAAATTGGAGCACAGACTTTGAAATTAGAAACCTAAATTTAAATCTCATTTCAATACTTATTATCTGGGAGAACCTGGGCAAGCTAAGTCTGTTTATCTTTATCAAAATAGGATCAGTATTTCTTGCCTTTAAAAGTTGTTTTGTAAAGTTAAACACTGTATGAAAAGCACTGAGCAGAGTACCTGGTATATAATAAATTTTCACTAACTGTTGACTTTAGCTATGACTTCTTACACGATGCTTTGTTCTCTGTTTCACGTACACTTCTTGAATGTTATCTTGTATACCATGTCTGGTGTATCTTGGGTGCTTTCCTCTTTCTCCATGTGGTAGGCAGAATAATATTCCCCCAAATTTATCTTTATGTGAACCCTGGAATTTTTGAATATGTTAGGTTACATGGAAAAGGGAATTAAAGTTGTACATGTAATTAGGTTGCTCATCAGCTGACCCTAAAATAAGGAGAGTCTCCTGGGTTAACCAGGTGGGCGCAATGTAATCAAATGTGATCTGATAAGTAGAGAAAGAAGGCAGAAGCAGAGATTCAGAGGTGATGCCCCAAGCAGTCAGAGAGATGCTGTGCAGCTGGCTTTGAAGGGGGAGGAAAGGGGTCACAAGATAAGAAATTTAGGTAGCCTCTAGAAACTGGAACAAACAAGGTAACTGATAGTTCCTTAGGTCTCCCAGAAAGGAATGCAGCCCTGCCAGTGCTTGATTTTAGCTCACTGAGACCCATGTTGGACTACCCTACAGAACTGAAAGATAATGAATGTGTGCTATTTAAGCCACTAAATTTGTGGTCATTTGTCACAGCAGAAAAAGAAAACCAATACACCAGTTCTCCATAGCAGCAACAAATATGACGCTGGCACATAGGCGGTGCTCAATAAAAGCATGTTTATTTAAAACCCCACCCTTATGCTGCTTCCTCACCATGCTAAAAGCAAAAGTGTATTAAGGGTGGGAAAGACAAGAGGGCAGTATCTTTTCATAGCTCTTGGATTTAGAAAACGGTGATCCTGACTGCAAGATGGAAGACGTGTATTGAATTGTTTTTAGAAGAGGGAATTAGTTGAAAGGACATAAGCTTTGGAGTCACCAAGATCAGGGGTGGAATCCCAGATTTACTTCTAAATATCTGTATGACCTTTGGGATTGGAGCCCTCTTCAATATGTTCTATGTGGCAATTGCATTGCCTTATGTGGTTTCTACCCATGTAAAATTGTAAAAGCCCCCAAATATCTGCACAATTCCCAGTGATCTGTGAATTTCTGTCCCACCAGGCAACCACATTCCTTTACACAGATGCTACAGGAAGCTGTGGTGGGGGCTGATAAAAGCTGCACTACCATGTGCCACTGGGGGAAGAGACATGTCCACAGTGGAGGGGAGCCCAAGCGGCTGAAATACAACCTGGCCTTAGTACCCATGGGCTGAATCCAACTGGTAAGACCCCCTACAAATGACCATGGCAGCAAATTGAAAGTCCTGATTCTGATTCACAGAAAAATAGAAAATTGACTCATTTTAGTACTAGCTCCTGAACTTCAGCTCTGATGGTGGTATTGAGGGGTTATGAGGCACAAGACGTATGTATCAGGGCCAAGTGTCCAAGAAACTTAAATCCACCAGGATGACAGGTACCCTGAGTTTGAAGGAGACTTTAAACACCATGGAAAACAACCTAGACTTCTTTGAGCCTCAATTTTCTCAGTAGCATATTATCTATATAATAAAAATAGCTTTCTTGCAGAGTCATACTGAGAATTAAAATTATATATGTTAAACACCTAATAATGTGCCAGGCACAATGTAGGTAATTAATAAATGATAAGATTTTACTTTAAATGGAGCAAATACTAATAACCCAGGAGAAGGAACCACTACCCTTACAAAATGTGCAAAGGAAATTGTTGAGCTGTGCAAGTCCCTAAATTTTTTGAGTTCCTGAAAAAAGAACAGTTTATTGGTTTTCTATCCTCAGAAGTACACTTCAGAGCAAGACCACTAATAACAAGCCACTTGGAAACCACCCAAATAGTCTGTGAGATCACGTTGCTTTTTAATAAAAATTATATTGTCAGAACATTCCCAAAGCTAGAATATCCACCCTCATATATTCTTAGATGCTGCTAATGTGTGAAACTACTGAACCATAGTTCATAGTTCACTGTAATGTGAAAACCAGTAGCAAATTCTCAAGAAAAACTATTGCATTTTAATAAATATATAAATAAGAACAATAATAGTTCCACTATGTTATGGTGCAGGGAAAAAAACATCAAACCTTGAATCCATATGGCTATTGTCTTAAATGATCAAAAAATAATTAAAACAAGTGAAACCAAAGTGAGCTACAACTACATATAAGCCCAGATTTAATGAGTTGTGGAAAATGCAATAAACTAAACAAATCACACATTGCTGTTAATTAATGGGCTATAAAAGACTTCCTTTCATTGTAAATTATTATTCAGATCACTTAAAATACATATTTTCTCAATTACTTATATTAAATTATATTTACACATCATTTCTCAAATATTTTATATCAGATTATATTCATTTTGATATATAAATATGGTTATAATTATAAACCTCTAAGTCAAAAATTTTCTCCTGGTAAAATGAAATAATTTGTTTAGAGACTATATTACTATAATTTTCACTTCTTCAATATATAGAGAGGTTATTTGAATTCTTCTTCTAGTACCTTGCATTTTTTTGTTAATCCAGTATATGTTTATTATGTCCTAGTGACAGTTTTTATTCTTAAGGATTCAAAGATATTGTCTCAACCTTTTAGGTATTCGTATTCTTATAGTGAAAATATATAATAGTCCATATGAAAATTGCAACAATACAACAAGGTATAATATACTACTGAAGGACAGAGGTGAGAAGAGTACAGAGAGGGTATAAAAGTAAAAGGGACATCTGAAGACCAATAAAGAGATGGAAGGACGCCTACTGCAATACCTGGCACAAAATTGATTTTACTAAGATTTGTTGTACAAACCAAGGTAGAGGAAGCTGATTCCACTTGTTGTAACTGGTATTCTCCTATTAACTTGATGTATATTTATTTTATTCCAATGATTGTGTTTATTCTTAAAGATTCACATATATTCTCACAATATTTGAAGCATTTATGTCTCAGTGGAGACAAACAAAAATTGTGGTGTATGAAACTGCTTCAAGAGAAGAGTGTACACTTTCCCATGTGAATCATTGTATAATAAACACAGATGAGATTCTTTTGCCTTTTTTCATTAGTTTGCTAACGTATTGATGTGATATGCAATTCCAGAAACTTCGAGGCAAATGACACACTAATGTCATAATGGAAAATAAGTATATTTTTAAAATTAATCAGTTACAGAGTTCAGAGTAAGCTTCGTTGAGGAAAATATCATCAGAGCTGAGAAAGAGGGAGATTTGGGAAGATCCAGAGAATGAGCATTCTAAGCAAAAAAGATAACAAGACCCTAATGAGGCTTTGTGACATCAAAACCATAGTCTGTGATTTTTTTCCTATTTTACACATGAGAAAACAATCTGTAACTTTCCCCAAGTTTTTCTGCTAGGAGTTTGTATTTGAACCCAGATTTTTGGACCTCAAGTCACATAAACAGAGTACAAAGAATCTGTCATTGTAGAGAGGTCACTGCACTCTGGGAAGAATCAGGAAAAAACTTTTTGGAAAACATAACATGTAGTTTATAACTTGAAGGAGAGTTGAAAAGTCAATAATCAAGAAATAAGAAGGCACTCCAGGTCAGCATAACTGTATGAAGCAAAGAGAAGAAGGGATATTACAGATTCCCTGCAGTAAAATAGCAAATATGTACAAAAGTGCCTGAGAAAGATTGCCTGAGTCCAGATGTGGTGGCTTTTAATTTTTATTTTAGGACTCAGTGGAACATTGATGGTAGCAGCAGAGGGGAGTCTTGATAAGAATTGAGGTAGGAACACAAGGGGTGATTTGAGAGGATGGAGATGACAAAATGAATCAGGAAGCTACCACAATAGTCCAGGTAAAAAGTACATTAAAGACTTCAACTAGGGTGGTTGCACTTTGGTAAGAAAATGATCAATGTGTGACAGTTACTTGGAAATTGATTGGCTATGGGGATAAAGGATAATGAGGAGGGGCAATCAGAGATGGTCTCAAGTTTTCTAATTTGTCATCATTGGTACAATTTACAATAGGGAAATTCATAGCCTAGAAGATTTTTATAGAAAAGAGGGTGAATTAGAATTATGATGCTGAATGAGATATTCAATAAATGATGTAGTACTAGATATTAGAAATAAAGTCAAAAATAAAGACATGGATTTAGGAGATATGAATTTATCCTGCATAAGGAAAATAGTTAAAAAAGAGACAGTGTCTGAGGTAGTTTATGGAGATGGGGGAGAGAGAGAGAGAGAGAGATTGAAAGAGATAGAGATGAAGTTGCCCAAAACTTGGGAATACCTACACATAGTGAAAAACAGGACAGGGACAGAATAGGGACAAAATAGGGACAGAACAAAGAAAACAGATACTGAATAAGAAATGAGGTAGGCAGCAATGACTTTAAAGAATGTGTTATGTAAAAGTAAATTCTCTCCAACTAATGAGGCACATATAGGTGAAATGCTCATCTAGGGATTAAGTGCTGTTAAGCTATCTGAGCATCAAATCAAAAGAAATGTGAGGGTAGGGCTGTAAGTGACATTGTCAGGCAGTTGGTAAATCAAATCACAACCAGCATTTCTACTGTGGCTCTCTCTGCAAAGATAAAATTTTGAGCTATCAGGGATATTTTAGTAAGCCTCAAATGGGATGAAGATGAAATGTTTGTAAATTTTGGCATTGGCATATGAGTATAATTCAAAGAAGGACCTATCCTCTGTACAGTACTGACACTGAAAGCCTATTTCAGGAATAAATGCTCAATTTAGATATGGTCAGGAGACTCTGATGTTGTTAAAATTAATTGGATGTAAAAGGAAGAGAAAGATGAAGCTAGAAGAACACCCGTGCATTTTACTGTCGAGGAATAAAAGCCATTTCAAATTATTTTTTTTCAGTAGAATATAGGATTTACTATGTGTACCTTCCGACCCTCTTATCATTGTAAATTCCACTATCCATCCACTGCCTAACTTTTTTTTTTCTTTTGCGGTACGTGGGCCTCTCACTGTTGTGGCCTCTCCCGTTGCGGAGCACAGGCTCCGGACGCGCAGGCTCAGCAGCCATGGCTGACGGGCCCAGCCGCTCCGCGGCATGTGGGATCTTCCCGAACCGGGGCACGAACCCGTGTTCCCTGCATCGGCAGGAGGACTCTCAACCACTGCGCTACCAGGGAAGCCCCCACTGCCTAACTTTTAAAGAAGCAAATGTTTGTGTCCAATTTCTTACCATATGCTCACTTCTTGACATCCCATATACTAACTTCTACCTCACTCCTGTGATGGAAGTACTGTCCTTATATTCAACAGTGTTCCCTTAATTGACAGATGCAGTTACTTTGCCCATTTTACCTGCAAATAACTCAATGGAATTTGATGTGGTTAACAAACCCTTGAAAATCTCTCCTCCATGTTTTCCATAACTCTACTTACTCAGTTTCTCCACTTCCAACCCTGTAACTGCACTCACTGACTTAGTCCTTCTAAGCAGAGCAAAGAAGCTGCTTTATCCCATCTCTCTCATTGTATAAGGCTCCACTCTGATGAAAGAAAAAACAACTAACAGACTTTCTACCTTATCCTTTTCTAGGAGAGCAGTCGTAAAAGGATAGATATATCTCAAACACAACAAAGGGCCCCCAGCTAACCTAACCCTCAATTGTCTTTCTTATGCTAATGTTGATTGCTAATTTTTATTATGATTAATACTTTATAATAAAGTAGTACAATTTTATGGCCTTGATGAGTATTCAGTCTTTTTAGTGTAAGCAAAACCACTTCTTAACCAAACACACATATCTGCACATCAACATTTAGCATTCATCAGCATTAAGGTAAATTGAATCACCAGGTTACATGCCTTTATTATGCTATTGAGAAAAAACAGCTCATTTGCTAAATTAGGTCTTAGAGGGTGAAAATTTCTCTAACAAGCTATTATATTTGTGTAAGAGTAGAATGCCCATTGAGCTGCTTTTCTCTAAAATCGTTTTAAAGGATTTGAATCATCTGTCTGCCCCTGTGTTTTTTCTATCACTGCCATTTACTAGTGACTCATTTACTAGTTATATATGATTAACAATTAATCAATAATTATTTTCTAAACTAAATAATGAAATATATTTTAAATTTCATTTTAAAAGAAAGATAATTAGGAAAGTTAAAATTTAGTACAGGGTTGTGTTAAAATGTGTTAAAAACATGAGTTTTTTTGTTCTTTCTTTTCTCCTTGTGCAAGGTTGTAAATGTTGAGAATGAGATATGCCTACAAAGTCTGCATAATCTATGAATAAGGAAAAGCAATTCTGTTTTGTAGTTTTATAGAGAGATGATAATTTGTCTCCATGGCAGAGGCCAGGGGTAAAAAATAACATCTGTTATAAGCAAAGATGAAGGATATCATTTTGTGGCAGAGGAGTTTCAATGGATCCTGGGCAAGGACAAGTATTTCTAGTTCAACAAGACCATGTAAAAAAATGTATGTATTGAAATATTTTATTTGTCCTGAGCTATTTATGCTGAAATATATTTGGCAACATCAAAGAAAATCTCATTATTCAAAATGATGAAGAAGTGTCAGGGTTGTAAAGGTAAACAAGATTAGGTTGACAGTTAATTTTTATGCTTTATATTTAAATGCTCATTTAGCCTTATCCATATTTACAGTGCCGTCCAGATTATGTTAGGGAAAATGCATTGTATGTAACTAAATTATGTTATAGATTTTATATTACTAGTACTTCTAAAATATGAAAACTCAAATCATAAAATTTTGACTGCAGTTAAAGCTTGCATCTAAAACTAATTTTGAAAGTAGAAAAATACATATTGCTATTGCTAGTTATTCAACTGATTTTACTTTAGGCCTAGTAACAGTAGCTATAAACTTCAGGTGCTAGAAAACAGTTTGAACTAAAGTAGAATATCTGTATATCCCAAATTTCTAAGGCTAGGCCTTCTAAGGTGCATACAATTGCAGTAAGCTGAATTAGGCTTATTTTAGAAGGTAAGCCCTAGACCACATTACTGAAATCTCCATGGTCTCCATGTATCTTCTGATCAAATGTGACCTGATAATATTGATAGTAGAAGTGAGTGAATACAATTTTTTTACCTCTCTTATAATTAGGGCTATTTTGAGTTTCACCTGGACATTAATAAAAACCAACATGAAGTCCTCAATATAATATGAAATTATACATCACTTGATTTATTGAAACAATAACATTAGAGTAAAAGCAGTTGGTGTTCATGTTCTCTGTGTGGCATTGTTTTGGAATAATCAGTGTGAATAAATAAGCTCCTAGGATAGAATAAACCAAGGAGTGGTCTTGTGTGAAAACACTGCAGTATAAACTAAAAGCAAAGATGATATGAATGTGCCTAAGTACATGGCTGTATCACATGTATGAAGTTCATTTTTAATCTGGGCTGTATGGCCACAAGTAGGATATATGACCTTTATCATTTCAATTTTCTGATCTCAAAATTAGAGGTCATGAGACCACCCAGCACAACCTCAGTATTGTTCAGGTGATTCAATGTGATATCACATGCAAAACTCTACAAACATTAGGGGATTATTATTCCTTTTATTTTATTAAACGATCTGGTTCTATAGTCAGATAAAACAAGACTTGAATTTCAGTTTCATCTCTTATTAACTATGTCAAGTGAATTACCTCCTTCAGTTTCCTAACATTCAATACAATGTGGATATGCCTAACTTACGGGATTTTTGTTTGCGATTGAATAATCAATAAATCTTAGCTATTATTATTATTATTAGCATTGTCACTGAATGCTATAGAGTAACATTTGCACATACATTCTCAAAGAACTTAAGAGCAAGGTTTGTTGCTTAGGTTGACAAATTCTATCACTATATTTGCAACCCAATGAGGCTATGAAATAATTAGAAAACTTTCTTTGCTACCAGGATCAATAGAGAAATATTGCTAGAATTCTAGAATCATGTTTAGAAAAGAAAGTCAGAATTTTCTTCTGTCTGCAGTCAGGGACATATGTAAAGTTACATTTAAAAGGGCAACTTTTCAATATTTCTCTGAGCTACTTTAGATTGTCTTAGATATCTATTAAAATATGAAATGTAATACCAATAGTAAGCAAAATAGTATATAAAGATATTATTAATTTTAAAATGAGTATCAGTACCTGTTTTGATATTAATATCAATTATATCTCTGAATACCCTTATAGGTATTAATATATATTTTAAATTTAGTAATAATCTCACTAACTACAATCTATGTAGACCTTTATAATTTATAAAATGTTTCTGCATAAACTGTCTTATTTGTTTTGATTCTCTATTGCAATGTTAGGGAAAATGTGTATGTATCTCCTAAGAAATAATTATTCTTATAGTCTCAGAAGGGGATTCTTTTTTTTTTAATTTTTTAAAATAAATTTATTTATTTATTTTTGTCTGTGTTGGGTTTTTGTTTCTGTGCGTGGGCTTTCTCTAGTTGCGGCAAGCGGAGCCTACTCTTCTTCGCGGTGTGCAGGCTTCTCATTGTCGTGGCTTCTCATGTTGTGGAGCACAGGCTCTACACGCGCAGGCTCAGTAGTTGTGCCTCACGGGCTTAGTTGCTCCGCGGCATGTGGGATCTTCCCAGACCAGGGCTGAAACCCGTGTACCCTGCATTGGCAGGCTGATTCTTAACCACTGCGCCACCAGGGAAGCCCAGGAGGGGATTCTTTTTGAGGGTAACGGCCACTGTGGTGCTGGAGGGTGTTCATTAATTCCCTTACTCATTTGACAAACATTCTCTGAGTGTTGACTATGAAATTGCATGTTAGCAGTTGGGTATTAATCTAAAAAAATGAATAAGGCATGAAATCTGCCCTCAATGAATTCACAGTCCTGTAGAATCAATGGTGTGCTCAAGTTTGGAATGGCTTTTGGGAACCAAAGATGATTGTCAGCAATAGTTGCCATGCAATGTATCAAGAAACAAATACAAGAAGGAGCATATGTGAGAGAGAGAGAGAGAGAGAGAGAGAGTGAGAGAGAGAGAGGTGATTGAACAATAGCCCAGAAGTCAAGGTGAATATCACAAGTAAAAATATGATATCATGAACAAGAATAAAATGTTTTGAACACTGTATATAGTTTAGTATAGCCTGAGAATTAGAAAGAAAGCTGGAAACGCAGGCAGAATCTAAATAATAAATGGCCTTGTAGTCATTTGTAGGAGTTTGCACTTTATTCTAGAATGGATGGGAAGACTTTAAGCGTTTTAAGAAGAAGGGCAGGCTTATCATATTAGTGTTAGGAGGGTAGGAGGAAAAGTGAAGAAAATAAAGAATAGTAACTTTTTGTCTAAACATGAAAATGTCAGCATAAAATGAGACACATAGATCAATGGAACACAAGAGAGAGCCCAGAAATGAACCCAGACATATATGGTCAATTCATTTATGACAAAGGAGTCAAGAATGTACAATGGGGAAAGGACAGTATCTTCAATAAATGGTAGTGGGAAAACTGGACAGCTACTTGCAAAAGAATGAAACTGGACCACTATCATATACCATTCACAACAACTAACTCCAAATGGATTAAAGACTTGAATATAAGACCTGACACCATGAAAAATCCTAGAAGAAAACATAAACACTATGCTCCTTGACATCAGTTTTGGTCATGATTTTTTGAATCTGATACCAGAAGCAAATGCAACAAAAGCAAAAATGAAGAGTGACACTACATCAAACTAAAAAACTTCTGCACATCAAAGGAAACAATCAACAAAATGAAAAGGCAACCTACTGAATAAGGGAAAACATTTGCAAATCATATATCTGATAAGGGGTTAATGTTGAAAATATACACAAACCCATACAACTCAATAGCAAAATAATCCCAAACAATCCAATTGAACAATGGACAGATCTGAATAGACATTTTCTCAAAGACATACAGATGGCCAACAGAGACATAAAAGGATGCTCAACATCACTAATCATCAGGGAAATGCAAATCCAAAGCACAATAAGATATCACCTCTCAACTGTTAGAATGGTTATTATCAAAAAGATAAGAACTAACAAGTATTGGCAAGGATGTGGAGGAAAGGAAACACTAATGCCTTGCTGGTGGGAATGTAAATTGGTGTAGTCACTATGGAAAATAGTGTGACGTGCCCTCAATAAAACTGAAATAGAACTATCATATAATCCAGCAATTCCACTTCTAATATTTACCTGAAGAAAATAAAAACACTAACCCGAAAAGGTATCTGCACTTCTATGTTCATTGTAGGATTATTTACAGTAGCCAAGACATGGAAGCAACCTAACTGTCCACTGATGGAAGAATGAATAAAGAAAATATGATGTACATATATAATGGAATATTATTCAGCCATAAAAATTAATGAAGTCTTGCCATTTGTGACAACATGGATGGACTTTGAGGGCATTGTGCTAAATGAAATAAGTCAGACAGGGAAAGACAAATAGCTTATTATGCCACTTATATATGGAATTTTAAACAAAAACTGAGCTCACAGATACAGAGAACAGATTGGTGGTTGCCAAAGGCAGAAGGTGAGGGATAGGTGAAATGGGAAAAGGGGATCAAAAGGTACAAACTTCCAGTTATAAAATAAATAAGTCATGGGCATGTAATGTACAGCATGGTGACTATAGTTAATAATAGCTTATTGAATATTTGAAAGTTGCTAAGAGAGTAGAACTTAAAGATTCTCATCACACAAAAAAAGGCTTTTTGCAAGTATGTAAGGTGACAGAGGTTAACTAGACTTATTGGGGTGACCAATAAGTACACAACATATACAAATTTTGAATGATGTTGTACACTTGAAACTAATATAATATTATACATCAATTGTACCTTAAATTCAAAAATAAATGAAATTTTAAATTTTTTTTAAAAGAAAGGCAAATAAATATATACATATATGTCCATAGAGATAGGCTTAATGGTTTATGAAGTGATTCCCATGACCCAAAAAACTCTGTGCTTGGCCCTTAAGTCCCACAGAATGGACAGAACATAACCTTGGCATAGAAAAATCATCCTCATCCCACTTTAGTGTAAACTTAGACTGTAAGCCCAATAAACATACCTCAGAGATACAATCTTATCAAACTTACAGACTAGCTTAAATGTCCAATGTGTAAGGATATCCTAAACAAAGTTGTGGAAGATGCTTATCATACTTTAATATGAGATCCAACACAGATCATACAGCATCATTTACAGTTGAACAAGACTTTATTGCAATAAGTTGAAGAGGCTTTTAGTTTGAAAAACTCTTGTTTCAGATACGCAAGTAGGCCTGTTAGGATTTATAACGAGAAACCCATGTGGGCTTCCATAATTTTCCCAAACTACTAAATTTTGACTAAAAACAAAAAAGAAAAAAGACATAAAAACACTGCAGAAAGCTCATATAGAAACCAGGACCATGAACTCACAGGTGCAGAGCCCTTCTGAGCAGCACACAGCTAATTATTTGGTCTTGCTTAGGGATTATACGCTTAGTTCCTCTTCTTTACATTCTTTGGGAATGGGAAAAATACCAGTTAAACCTAACTACCATGTGGTTCTTCCACTGAGTGTTACAAAGTTATGATGGTAGTAAAGTTGTTTCTATTTCTCTTGAGATAATAGTTGTGTTTTATTGAAAAAAAAAAAAGTTTTTTTCTAGTCCCACATACATTTACAACATTGAGTATCTTCTGTGTGGCATAATATTTCCCTAGAAGAAAATTAAAATCTAAAGGAAACCTATGCCTTAGTTGGAAAGCAGAAATTCGTTTCACTAATTAGACACTCTCTATTTTGTATTTTCAGCATCTTCCTCTACACTGACTCCCTTCTTTCTACTACCAAATAACACTATGTTTCACTATCATGTCATGTCAGCAAAACTCTGTTAAACATCCTCATTACTGTTACGGTCAAAATCATAACCCACTATAATATCTTATACTTAAATGCCTTCAATTCTGATTTCTGTCTCGATCTGTACTAAAATTGATTTTTAAAAGACTCAAAATCCTAAGGTTTTTTCTGAGTGTTACAACATTTGACATGAATGACAGTTCCTACCTTAAAATTCTGAATATCAGTTCTATTTTACTCTATTTTATTGGTTTCTGCTGCACCTCTCAGATCATTCTTTTCTTATCTTCTTTACTAACTCCTTTCTTTCTATCTTTCACTATCTATCAGAGAAATGTGTATAATCCTAAAGGTTAATCCTTAGTCCTGTTTTCTTCCTAATATAATTTCTCTTGATAAACCATCCCTATGGTTTCATTCAATATGTTCTGTTCCTGCCTGCCTTTCCTGAGGGTTAACTAATATTTTTCAATGTTGGGTATTTTCTTCTGAAAATCAGAATAAAACTAGCTCATCTGAAATCACTTTATTCTGCCAGAAACTGGTTCCTCTTCTCTGTGTGACTTTATTATTGCTCAATTGAATTGATCAAAGCTCAGAATTTTGATATTTTAACTCCTCCATATTTTTTACATTTCCACCCCTTTCTATTCAGCCATTTGCAAATTCTCATTCATTTTGGAGCATCCTACAGATATCTATCATATCCAATACATCAGGACCTTCAAATCCTTTTTACCTAGGTTATCAAAATGACCTCTTAATTTGGCTTTTCCTACAGAGTTGTCTGCATACACATTTCCAGAGCAACGCCCTGATTCTCTCTGCCCTTTATGTACTTAAAGGGTAAGTTACAAACTTCTGTTTAATTATGGTAAAACATCAGGGATTTATGCAGGGGCAATATGGTCATAATTGTGTTTTATATCATTTCAGAAAACAATACAGAGGTATTTTAGTGGGGCTCGGGTAGGGTGGAGAAGGGAGATGTTAAGGATGGGCAGGAGTTCCAAGTAGGCAATTTTTCTTGTAGGTCAAGGGAAGATACTCATTATGGGCTCCTTGACTTCTAGAACAATGCCCGAGAGAGTAGAGATTGAGTAAATGCTCTATGAGTAAAACAACTACAGATATGCTGAACAAAAACTGTATGGTTAAGTACAGTGTAGGGTAGAACAAGGTAGATTATAAGTATGAAATTTGAAGTTAGATATGAATTGGAGCTGCTGTTCTATTTTTTAATAGCTGTGTGACTTTGGGAGAATAACTTGACATTCCTGAGCTTCACTTTTTTTCATTTATAAATTAGGTCAAAAATAGAACTTCCCTCATAAGGTTGATAGGAAGATGAAAGAGGGTGATAATGCATTAAATGCATTTAACAGTTTGCCTGGCTTTTAAGCGTTCAATAGCTATTGCTGCTTATTCCTGTGTTAGTGTTATTAAATTTATGTACATACATACAGACAGACATATACATACATACATATACAAATCTATACATCCACATCTCTATTTGTCTATGTATCTATCCATCCATCTATTGTTATACATGAAGAGTAGCCATGTGTGGAAATGGCAATGAGGTTACGAGAACGCTAGACTGTGTAATACATATTCACTTGGACTTGTCCCTCAATAAAAGATTTTTTGGAGTGAAATAAATTTAGAAAAGACTCATATCTGCCCCTTTGTTTATGCTTCTTGCTGTATATTAGTATCTTTCTATTCATCAGGACTATAGAATGTCCTGAGATGGAACTGCTATTTTATCAAGTAAAAGCGGCACTAGTAGTGAGATTTAAATTCCATTGTACTTTCATGCCATGGATTTTTTGTGCTGGGAAAAGATCTCTAAAGACACTCTGCTAAGGATTAGGGAACAATGAATTAGGTAAATGGGCTTGGGCATTAAGGGTCAGAGGATTTATATGCTCCCTGAACCTGGTCTTTCTGGGTTACTTCACACAATGTGAGTGAATAACTGCCTTTCTGAATTTCTAAAAACTAGAAGCAGAGCACTGAGATCACTGAGAGGAGCTCTTGTACCCGACGTCAAGCCATTTCACTGTATCTCTCACATGTGGCCAGAGTTATTCATGATTTCCATAAATAATGAAAATATGTGTTTGGATGAACTTTAATAAACACAACTCTTGCAAATTTTTAAATAAAATTAAGAATTAATTATTTGAGGACAATCGGCCACAGATTTCCACTTTGATTCACTCATAACTTTCCTTTAAAGCATAAAATTAAATATTTTTAGATTTTTTTTGATGTGGACCATTTTTAAAGTCTTTATCAAATTTGTTACAATATTGCTTCTGTTTTATGTTTTGGATTTTTGGCCACAAAGCATGTAGGATCTTAGCTCCCTGACCAGGGATCGAACCTGCACCCCCTGCATTGGAAGACAAAGGCTCAACCACTGGTCCCCCAGGGAAGTACCTATGGATCACCATAAGCAGAGGGTGGTGTAGTCGGCAGGATGTGAAACTATTTTTAATTAAAATTTTTTTCTGTGATCTCAGTCAAAGAATTCATACTATAGTTTGTCAAGGGGTCATACGGTACCATACCCAAGGGGTATATGGTACAGGTACCATATCTATTATGATCAGAATAATTGTCATTTTAAAGGAAAACTTAAACCGTATTCTTTGAGTAATGGTTTTATAAAAGTAAAACAGTGTTACTTTGTTTATAGAAGACAAAATTACAAACTAATAACTTCTCCTGTAATAAAATCAGATAATTTTATAATTAGTAAAATCATCCATGTCAGAGTGACTCATTCAGGTTAATATTCAAATAATTTAATAAATTTATTATGAACTAAACCTCATAGACTAATGGGATAAAGCTTCGAATATACTGTAGAGTTAGTAACTATTCAAATAATTTCATTAGATGTTAAATGCTAGTAAAATGTGATTTTAAAGTCTAGGATCAATTTTACTTTAGGGGAAAAAGTTAAGAAAAAACTAGAGAAGTAATTTTTGAGTTTTATATGAAAATGAAAGGTTGATTTAAACTGCTTAAATACAAAGTCTACAAAACTCATATAATCTCTCAAAGAGTTAAGGGGGTTATTTTAATCAACTGCTTCAAGGAAAACTAATGGAATATTCTGGATCTACATCATCTTAAATGCCCTGAAAAGCAATATGTTTGAATTTAGATATGAACTATCAATTTACTGGATGGCATATAAAGATCTTTTTGAAGCAAGAGACAGCATAAGGAGATTTTATTCTTGATTCATTTTATGTTTGACTTGCTGGTATGAATTATTTCTAAAAATCCAAACTTTGGAGAAACTGTTATGAGCCTTAGCTTTCTGAAGGATGTTTGAGAAGTGTGTAGTGTCACATTATCAATTCAAAATTCTCATCAGCATGGTAATAAGCTAATAGAGTGACAAAGTTTTTTATGGTGTATTCTTGCTTGTCACTGAAGAAAAATCACTATACTAGGTGAGGAAATTATACTCATGATGAACATAAGCTACAGGAGTAAAATATACTCTGTCAAAAATAATCTTATTGATAATCAGTAACAATCATTACTAGCAATAATACTCCAACTTTGTGTTTATTTATGTCTTTCTGAACTTAAAAATCAGTTCACAGACATGACTTCTCCACCTCATTAATTTTTACTACACCCTTATGAGATATATATTTATTAATGCTAATGTATATTATTAACATTAACTAAGCTGAGCCATGTTTATAAATATTCATTTAGGAAGAGCTTAAATTGAAAGATCCTCATGGGTAGACATTTATACATGTGAGAGGTGGGTTAAAAGGAGCAGCAGCTGCTCAAATCCATTAGCTGCTCAAATCAAAATTTAAAAAAAAAAAAAGATTTTTAAATGAACAAAGTGAATAGCTTCATGATTAAATTCTAGTTACATTTTAAAATTTGGTTTGATTTTAAGTCAGGCTAATTAAACGTGCTATTGAGTTGATGTAGAGATGTTAAAATCTCTATATAAAGCCTAAGGTGAGAAATTTCTATGAGAATTAAATGTCAAGAAAAAATTTTTTTCTCAAACAAACATCCTTTAAATGTTTGTATTTCTCCTTTTTCTCTGACTACTGGGAGTCCCAAGGAAATATTTGTGTCTTGACCATAATAATTATGAGACATATGGCTTATACTATCTTGACCTCTTATGAAGAAATGTACATTTTTCCTGGTGTTGTATTTACTAATTTACATATTTATCCTTTATGGTGTATGATTTTATATGGCAAGTCAAATAAATCATCTTTAGAATGAGGTTAACGTCAAATATATTAGTAAATTACAATAATTATTATATAAATATACACTTCATATGTTGAGTGACAAGTGAATAGGAACAAAACTTTAAAGAAACTAAATTTGTTTTACACTTAGTATACATTAGATATGTCCTTTATTATTGCTACATCAGCAGGTAAAAGTGCCAACACTCATTTCCTAATCACCATTCTCTTCAAAAGCCAGGATCTACGATGATAGTTTCAGTTTTTGATAACAGCCACAGTCATCCATGTCCTGTCTCAAGATTATTTAGAAAATGTAGTTTTCCAGGTCCTAACTATAGATTGTCTAATAAATTTTTTAAATTAAGAGAAAAAGGTATAATAAAAGAGAAAATATGGACTTCCCTGGTGGCGCAGTGGTTGAGAATCTGCCTGCCAGTGCAGGGGACACGGGTTCGAGCCCTGGTCTTGGAAGATCCCACATGCTGCGGAGCAACTAGAAACGTGAGTCACCACTACTGAGCCTGCGCGTCTGGAGCCTGAGCGTCTGGAGCCTGTGCTCCGCAACAAGAGAGGCCGCGATAGTGAGAGGCCCGCGCACTGCGATGAAGAGTGGCCCCCGCTCGCCGCAACTAGAGAAAGCCCGCGCACAGAAATGAAGACCCAACACAGCCAAAAATAAAAAATAAATACATTTATTAAAAATAAAAGAGAAAATATGGTAAGAAAAAAAAATTACATACCAAAAGTACTATAAATCCCCAAATTCTAGATCTAGAAGGAGACTTAATGTGTCTTAAGCTCTTAAATTTCCATAAGGAAAATTAAGCCAGTGATTTATTAACTAATTTAAACAATGAGAATAAATGCAGAATGATTATATACTTATTTTTTATCCCAGTATTTATTTTTGTTTTACACATAGGTATTAATATATTGATTATAAAATGATGGTTGATGAAGCAAACATAAAAAGATTTTTTTGAAAGATTACAATATAATTATTGTTTGAGAAAGGAATTAAAACAAAATGGGTATGCCATAAAATGAATATAATACATATTTATATAAGGAAAAGACTGAGTACTATTAGAGTTAAATAAGAGGTGTCATCTGTAAAATGTGTTTACATTTAACAGCATAATACTTCATAGGTTGGTTATGAGGATAAAATGAGTTAACATATTTTAAAACACTTAGAACGTTGTCTGCCATAGAAGTAAGCATTAAATAAATATAAACTACTTATATGAACTTGAGACCCTAAAAGTTTTTGTTTTTAAAAATCTTTTTTTTACTAAACTGGTTTGGCAATAATGTCATCCTCCTCAGCACCAGAACTTATTTGGATCAATCTTATATGCACCTCTAACACCTAGATTTTAGTCTCTATAAATAACATTATGCATTACGGTCAACGAAATGTAGCTGAATCTACATGGGGGGTGGACACAAGATCAAGATGTTATTGGAGGAAAGCTAGAATATTTTAAAATATATTTCTGGTTAATAAGAGGACAAAGAAGCTAACATTCAGGGATTCCCAATAGTCAAATTGTGACAATTTATATAGTATATGAATAAGGTAAATCTGCAAAATCTCATGCAACTTTAATGATACTCAAAATTGGAACGTTTAATATGATGCATGTGTGTATATAATATATATAATTTCATACAAAAGGAAGATAATTCTAGTAGGATATATTTAAATTTTATTACTTTTAATAAGTATGGAATTGTTAATATATGAATATCTTGATTCTTCATTTAAATATGTACCTATTTATAAAATATAGATCAGTACTTTTTTCTATGAATATAATCAGGGAAGACACATTTAATGCCTATTTAACATTGTCCAATTAAGTCTTAAAATCACATTATTTTAGGCAAATATGTCATATTTCAAAAGGTGAAAACCTATGTAAAAGCTATAGATTTAAAGTATTATTATTATTATTTAAAGTATTATTATTTAAAGTATTATTTATATAACAAAAATAATGTTCAAATTATAAAAGAGGTCAAGTCTGTTAACAGTCTCACTTTGAAAGGAGCAACCTGAATTCAATTGGTTGATAACTCAGAAACTACTCTGGATTAGGTAATATGATCCTCCTTTCTATTTGATTTTAGATCACAATTGCACTACACAATGTAGAAAACCATAGCTGATAAAATTATTGTGTAATACATGATAAAATTAAGATATAAAGGTAAAAATATTTATATAATAAAATAACTGTAAACTGAGTTCATAAGTTTGTAATCATTTTGGTAATTTGTAATTTTGTCTAATTATGTAACATTTAAAACATTGAACAGACTTGTATTAGATTTAAATATTTAATTTAATCTCTTTTAATAATTATCTAAACTTACTAAATATACTTGTTTTGAAATATTAGTTATGTAATACATATTTAAATTTTTGCATAAATAGTGGCTGATGGATATAGATAGTTAATGATTTCAGCTTCAAAATGTATAAAAAGTAATCAGAGTTCCTGTAGCCACAAAAGTCCTTTAGACATTCTATGAACAACAAATAGTGAGTTCATTCTCTATCTCGGAGGCTGGTCATAGAAAATCATGATGTAAAGGAAAGTTGCCACCAAGTTTGTAGTCTTGCTTTACATTTGTATGCTCTCACTTCCTTTCAGAAGCCCCTTCTTTTCTTTCTCCCCAGCATCCTACCTCATTTTCTCCCCCTAATCATAAAACTACCCTGATTCCTAGAGCATGGGTGACTCCTAGCACCCATGCTCGCACCCAGGTATACTAGAAAGCAAATTGATTGTCTTCATCCTATCTTCTCTATCACCTGTATTTGCATTTTTTTCCCAAATATCACCTGGCAAAAAATAAAACTAAGCCTAACAGACTTAATTTTTATATCATCAACACAGACATAATGGAATCTAGGGGAGCAATTTTGAGGCAGAAGTGGCCTTCCCTATGTAAGTGACTGACTGCTTCAACCAGGCATCTTACAGGCTCTTATGCATACGTATGGCCTCCAGAACACAGCAGTGAGTCAGGTGGGGTGGGGTTGGGGTAAGGCAGAGTAATAAGACACTACCAATGATTGCATATGTCTGTCTACCCATACATTTAAGTTAAAAATAAAGCAAATATTGCTCTAAATTAAGTTCAGGACAGCTTGATGTGGAATAGATAAGATAATTAAGTAGGTAGGTAGGTTGATTGAGAGATAAAGCTTCCCTTGCCTAGTCATTGAACTGTAAATGCTGGTGCCAACTTGCTCACGGTAGGTGGAATTGACTATTTGATAGCTGTGACAGGTCTTTGCAAAAATCTAGAAAGGCACAATCATATAGACATCTAGGATCTTTCAGTAAATAGATTTCTGTTCTGAATAATACAGAAAACTTTGCATATTTTGCCACCACTGTTGATTTGGGAGAAAAACAACTGATCTACAGGCTATTGAGAATTAGCGTACTTGTGTTAGAGAGTATAGACCAAAGAGAAAGGTATAAGCCACTAAAACTAGTACATCGTGTTTTCTGGATTTGCTGTATCTGTCTTGAAAAGACTGCTCTATTGAAGAGAGGAGCAATTAGGAGGGTTGTTTATTTGGTTTATTAGGATTTTTTCAATGTACATACTGAAAAGTATTAGGTTCTGTGATACACCACATAATATTTTCAAAAACAAAAGGAGTATAATTAGGTCCCTATCTTGGTATATTTGGTGTATGTAAAGTACCAGTCTAAACTCCTTAGCCAATTATACTTTAAAAGATAATATTTTGATTTTTCTAATACCTAACTCGATGTTCTCGAAACTGAATCCATTATCATTCCTTTATTCTTTCCTTTTCTCCTTCACACTCCTTTAATAGGGTGTCTGGGTTTGGGGTTAATTAGACATAATACATGAAGATTATACAGACAAAAATCAATTATTCCATTCTTCAGGGTGTAATTTTAACTTAAAAATTCTTTTTGTGACAAATTACATAGCCATTATAGTTACATATGAATTATTAGCACAAAGTTCACTGGCCCTTCTATTTCTTAGAGATTATAATCCTCAAGAATTTAATTCAAGTAGGATTACCTACTAAGAAATGATCTCACCCAGTAGCCTATCCTTAATTTGGTGTAAGACCCCATCATAAATGAAATGATTTCAAGAGTTTTAAGAAATCTCTACAGTTAGTTAATTAGATATATGATCTATTTTTTAAAATGTATATATTCTAGTATACATGAATGATTACATGTGGTGTCTTTTTTCTAATAAAAAAACCTGGGACACTTGGGAGGGAAGTTATAATCAGAATCTGAGAGATTAGCATTTCAGAGGCATTTCTTTGGTTACCTGACTACAAGCAGAATTTTTAGTGTATGCTATCTTAGGTACAGAAGAATCTATAGCAAATAGTGACTATAATAGACAGTGGAAGAATAAAAGCAGTTAAGTGTATATTTTAAAGCAGAGAGAAAAACTTAAAAATCTATTTCTTACTAGATTTCAAAGGATATTTCAATTCTAAAACTTTATCTGCTTTTATGAACAGAATTTTTAACCTCCCCAGACTACTATTTATGTGAAGAGGGCAAACATTTCAGGGAATTTGAAAATATCTCAGGAAGAAACACATTGTTTTCATACTTCTAATCGTTACCAGTTTATACCATGATTTTAAAAGTTGAAGTCATAAGCTATTGCCTCACTAAACTTTAAAGTTTTATATATATGTATATGTATATATATTTACACAAACACACTATATATATGTATATGTGGAAAGAGCAATACTTTACTCACAGGCAAACTGAAGTACAGCTTCTCTACTAAGAATACTTCCAAACGTGTTGGCTGCCAAACACTGATAATGGCCAGAATCCTTTGCTTCACTTGGATTGCTTATAATGAAGGCCCCATCTATCAAACTGTAGCGATAATCACTTTCCAAATCTATTTCTGTTCCATTTCGAAGCCATCTTAGGAAAAATCAGAAGACAAGTACATAAAAATTACTTGAGACATTATAATACTCCCAGGGAGTGTCAGAATCTCATTGAAAGGAATTTTTAAGACTTAAGAAAAATGATTAACATTGAATTTCTACCTGTAATTGGGAACTGGGCTGCCACGAGCTTCACAATTCAGTGCTAGTTTCTTTTCATCAGAATCCGTCGGGAAAATTATATCATCTGGTTCTTGCACAAACACTGGCCCGTAGTCCACACTTTCTGTAAGAACCAAAAGGAAACGAAATTTCTCGAAATATTTTTTCTCCACTATGTTCCTACTCAAAATTCTTGCACTTTCCTCATAATAAACAGGCATATTACCAAAGACAGGTATAGCTAGCAAATTACATTGTTTTAGAAAATTGCAGAGACCTAAATGGATTTTT
Source organism: Pseudorca crassidens (assembly GCF_039906515.1). Taxonomy (NCBI): domain Eukaryota; kingdom Metazoa; phylum Chordata; class Mammalia; order Artiodactyla; family Delphinidae; genus Pseudorca; species Pseudorca crassidens. Next base: position 76,257,902 of record NC_090304.1, on the reverse strand, counting down.
TCTGTCATTGACCAAGACTGCTTTTAAAAATATGATATATGAAATGAAAAAACACATCTCAAACATAGATGTTGTACATTTTAAAATATATATCTTTGAATTCATCAAAAGAGGAGCTAAGGAGAATAACATTAAACAAAAACATTATTTTAAAATACCCAAATTTTGTAAAAGTCTTAGAATGTTAAAAATAATATTTGATAAAGGAAAATCATGAACTAATATAGTGTTACTACTTGGGTACTACAGACATGAAAATGTTCGTCCTCATGCATTTTTCACATATTCCTTTCTTCACTCATTCAATCAAGGACTTTTAGTGCTTAATGATGCTGGATTGTAAGGGGAAAATGATGTAATGCAAGTACACACATTCTCATGGAATAAATGAGACATGTCCTCAAAATAAGTCAAATAATTGAATAAAGATGACAAAACTGTATACAATTAAATGTTTACCAGCTGGTAGATAAAGTGAATAAGGAAATCAGAAGAGAAGAGGCATAAAAAGGGAGGCAGCTTTTTCCTTAGCTACAACCAAAAAAAATTACATGAAAATAACTAAAATGTATTATTGTATACCAAATTGTATTGCTGTTACTTAAAGTTTTATTTTAAAAGAGGAAAATAAGTGATTTGATAAATAAATAACTTGAGTAAATTATTGTCAAAATATTATACTGCATGTTGTTGCATCATAATGAATTTTTTAAAATTCAGAAAAGCACATGAAACCTTGTCAAAATCTCAGTTAGAATTAAACTGCACAATCAAGTCATGAAAAAAAGAATTCCTTCTGGTCTTTACTCATTAAAATACAATTATTTAAATTAATATTATAAATATCTATAATGCATAAGATTAACTTTTAATAAATATATCTTATATTTATATATATATTTTAAAAATCTTGAGCTTTAGAGTCAGACACTTGGGTTTAAATTCTAGTACCATCATTTTCTAGCCTTGAGCCAACTACTTTTACCCTTTGCTGCTTCATTTATTAATTGTGGATAACAATGTCTCCTTACAATATTATTAGGAGTATCGATCATTTGTAAATACTTAGTATGTCACAAGTACTCAGTAAATTATAATTAATAAGAATAATAACTAAAGTTTACTTGTGTTATAATTACTATATGTCAGACATTATACTGAATAATTTATATGCAATATATCATGTAACACTCATAACAGCAATGTGACTAGAATTAATTTCCTCGTTTTATTTTTATTTCTTTTATAGAGCAATGATTTTTAATTTTTCTTTTTAGCAGTAGTGCCCTTTATTTTTTAATTAATTTTTATTGCAGTATTGTTGATTTACAATGTTATGTTAGTTTCAGGTGTACAGCAGAGTGAATCAGTTATACATATACATATATCCACTCTTTTTTAGATTTTTTTTTCCCATATAAGCCATTACAGAATATTGAGTAGAATTCCCCGTGCTATATGGTAGGTATCTCTTAGTTATCTATTTAATTTTCCATTTTGTAGAAGACAAACTGAGGCTGAAATCAATTAAGTAAATTTGTATAGTAAATAAATGATAACTTTGGGACACAAATCCAGGGCTTTGGAATATAGAACCTGATTACCACTACCACTATTGCTACTACTACTATTACTATTATTTATAATAATAATTATTATACATTTAAACAACATTTACAAACACTTTCATATATTATTATTTAATTATCTGAGTTGAGTTTTATTATTATTTGTAATTCAAAGTTGAAAATGCTGAGGTTCTGAGAGGAGACTTCCACAAAATTAGCCACGTAGTAAATAGTTGATTTTAACTAGGTTTCTATGGTTCCAAATCTTATATTCTGAAAATTGTCAAAACAGGACAAGAGAAATAAAGGCTTCCCAGACTGGGGAAAAGCAAAGAGTTAAGAACTGGTAAATCACAGACTGGAAAATAAGGGACTAGTCTGAAAAACATGTATTCTGACTGCCTGTGCTCTGTTAGATATCTTTGTTCATTGTCACTTCAAAAGCATCTTAGTGACTCAGTGAGCCCTCTTCCTCTCTCTCTCTCTCTCTCTGTCTCTGTCTCTCTCTCTCTCTCTCTGTCTCTGTCTCTCTCTCTCCTTCCTCTTTCTCTTGGTTTTCTCTTAGAAATAAAGTTCACTGTAAGGGGTGGAAGAGCCTGGGTCTCTGTAGAGCTTTCCAGTCCCCAGCAAAGAGTAATCAAAGATGATTCTATCTCTGAAGGGATTCGTTTTTAAAATTCCAAACCAACAAGGTATTATTATAGACAAACTCAGACAATTTGATACATACACCTGTAGTAGTAGACTCCATCTATTGATAAAAATGATGCATTGCAGGAGACCTTAAGATGGCAGAGGAGTAAGACGTGGAGATCACCTTCTTCCCTACAAATACATCAAAAATACATCTACATGTGGAACAACTACTACAGAACACCTACTGAATGCTGGCAAAAGACTGCAGACTTCCCAAAAGGCAAGAAAATCTCCACATACCTGGGTAGGGTAAAAGAAAAAAGAAAAAACAGAGACAAAATAAAAAGGATGGGACCTGCACCTCTAGGAGGGAGTTGTGAAGGAGGAAAAGTTTCCACATACTAGGAAGCCCCTTCACTGACAGAGACAGGGGGTGGGTGTGGGGGAAGCTTTGGAGCCACGGAGGATAGCGCAGCAAGAGGGGTGCAGAGGGCAAAGCAGAGAGATTCCCGCACAGAGGAATGGTGCTGACCAGCACTCACCAGCCTGAGAGGCTTGTCTGCTCACCCGCCAAGGTGAGTGGGGGCTGGGAGCTGAGGCTTGGGCTTTGGAGGTCAGACCCCAGGGAGAGGACTAGGGTTGGCTGTGTGAACACAGCCTGAAGGGAGCTAGTGCTCCACAGCTAGCCAGGAGGGAGTCCGGGAAAATCTCTGGACCTGCCTATGAGGCGAGAGACCATTGTTTCAGGGTGAGCAAGGAGAGGGGATTCCTTCCCTGTCTGCCCACAGAAGGCAGGGGACCACCTAAATGAGCGCCAGAGACAGGAGTGAGCCACGGCTATCAACTCAGACAACAGAGAAGGGCATGAAACGCTAATGCTGCTGCTGAAGCCACCAAGAATCCTGGGTGCAAGCACAGGTAACTAGCTACAACCTCCCAGGGGCCTGTGCAGCCCGCCATTGCCAGGGTCCTGTGACCCAGGGACAACTTCCCTGGGAGAACACATGGCATGCCTCAGGCTGTTGCAATGTCACGCCAGCTTCTGCTGCCGCAGTCTCGCCCCACATTCTATTTTTAACTACCGTTCGCCTCCCTTCCCCTTGGCCTGAATTAGCAACAATGCCCTAATCAGCCTCTGCTTTAACAGGAACTGAAGCCTGGGGGCAAGCTACACGAGAGGTGGGGCAAAAAACAAATCTGAACCCCAGGGGCTGTGTGAACAAGGAAGAGAAAGGGAAATTTCTCCGTGCCTCAGGAGCAGCGGATTAAATCCCCACAATCAACTTGGTATACCCTGCATCTGTGGAATACCTGAATAGACAAAAAATCAACCCAGAATTGAAGCGGTGGACTTTGGGAGCAACTGTAGACTTGGGGGTTGCTGTCTGTGACTGACTTATTTCTGATTTTTATGTTTATCTTAGTATAGATTTTAGTGCTTGTTATCGTTGGTGGATTTGTGCTTTGGTTTGGTTGCTCTCTTCTTTTTTTCTTATTTTCTATTTTTTTTATTTTAATTATTTTTAAATTTTAATTATTTAATTTTATTTTTCTTTCATTTTTTCTCACTTTTCTTCTGAGCTGTGTATCTGATAGGGTTTTGGTGCTCTGGCATGGTGTCAAGCCTGAGCATCTGAGGTGGGAGAGCTGACTTCAGAACATTGGACCAACAGAGACCTCCCAGCCCAACATAATATAAATTGATGAGAGCTCTCCCAGAGATTTCTGTCTCAACACTAAGACCCAGCTCCACCCAAAGGCCAGCAAGCTCCAGTGCTGGATGCCCCATGCCAAACAGCTAGCAAGACAGGAACACAACCCCATCCATTAGAATAAAGGCTGCCTAAAGTCATACTGAGTTCACAGACACCCCAAAATACACCCCCAAATGCAGCCCTGCCCACAGAAAGGCAAGATCCAGCTCCACCTACCAGAACACAGGCACAAATCCCCTCCATGAGGAAGCCTACACAAACCACTGAACCAACCTTACCCACTGGGGCAGACACCAAAAACAATGGGAACTAAGAACGTGCAGCCTGCACAAAGGATACCACAAACACAGTAAGTTAAACAAAATGAGAAGACACAGAAATATATAGCAGATCAAGGAGCAAGGTAAAAACACACCAGAGCAAACAACTGAAGAGGAAATAGGGAGTCTACCAGAAAAATAAATCAGAGTAATGATAGAAAAGATGATCCAAAATCTTGGAAATAGAATGGAGAAAATACAAGAAACGTTTAACAAGACATAGAAGAGCTAAAGAGCAAAGAAACAATGATGAACAACACAATGAATGAAATTAAAAATTCTCTAGAAGGAATCAATAGCAGAATAACTGAGGCAGAAGAATGGATAAGTGACCTGGAAGATAAGGAAATAACTACCACAGAGCAGAAAAAAGAAAAGAAAAAAGAAAAAAGAATGAAAAGAATTGAAGCAGTCTCAAAGACTTCTGGGACAACATTACATGCACCAACATTTGAATTATAGGGGTCCCAGAAAAGAAGTGAAAAAGAAATGGTCTGAAAAAAATATTTGAAGAGATTATAGTTAAAAACTTCCCTAACATGGGAAAGGAAATAGTCAGTCAAGTCCAGGAAGCACAGAGAGTCCCACACAGGGTAAATCCAAGGAGAAACACACCAAGACACATATTAATCAAACTATCAAAAATTAAATACAAAGAAAAAATATTAAAAGCAGCAAGGGAAAAACAAACAAACAAGGGAATCCTCATATGGTTAACAGCTGATCTTTCAGCAGAAACTCTGCAAGCCAGAAAAGAGTGGCAGGACATATTTAAAGTAATGAAGGGGAAAAACCTACAACAAAGATTACTCTACCCAGCAAGGATCTCATTCGGATTTGATGCAGAAATTAAAACCTTTACAGACAAGCAAAAGTTAAGAGAATTCAGCAACACCAAACGAACTTTACAACAAATGCTAAAGGAACTTATCTAGGCAGGAAACACAAGAGAAGGAAAAGACCCACAATAATAAACCAAAACAATTAAGAAAAGGGTAACAGGAACATAAATATTGATAATTACCTTAAATGTAAATGGATTAAATGCTCCAACCAAAAGACACAGACTGGCTGAATGAATACATAAACAAGACCCATATATATGCTGTCTACAAGAGACCCATTTCAGACCTAGGGACACATACAGACTGAAAGTGAGGGGGTAGAAAAAGATATTCCCTGCAAATGGAAATCAAAAGAAAGCTGGAATAGCAATTCTCATAACAGAGAAAATAGACTTTAAAACAAAGACTGTTAGAAGAGACAAAGAAGGACACTACATAATGATCAAGGGATCAATCCAAAAAGAAGATATAACAATTATAAATATTTATGCACCCAACATAGGAGCACCTCAATACATAAGGCAAATGCTAACAGCCATAAAAGGGGAAATCGACAGTAACACAATCATAGTAGGGGACTTACCCTGCTTTCACCAATGAACCGATCATCCAAAATGAAAATAAATAAGGAAACACAAGCTTTAAATGACACATTAAACAAGATGGACTTAATTGATATTTATAGTACATTCCATCCAAAAACAACAGAATACATTTTCTTCTCAAGTGATCATGGAACATTCTCCAGGATAGATCATATCTTGGGTCACAAATCAAGCTTTGGTAAATTTAAGAAAATTGAAATCGTATCAAGTATCTTTTCCAACAACAATGCTATGAGACTAGATATCAATTACAGGAAAAAACTGTAAAAAATACAAACACATGGAGGCTAAAAAATACACTACTAAATAACCAAGAGATCACCGAAGAAGCCAAAGAGGGAATAAAAATATACCTAGAAACAAATGACAATGAAAACATGATGACCCATAACCCATGGGATGCAGGAAAAGCAGTTCTAAGAGGGAAGTTTATAGCAATACAATCCTACCTCAAGAAACAAGAAACATGTCAAATAAACAACCTAACCTTACACCTAAAGCAATTAGAGAAAGAAGAAGAAGAACAACAACAACAACAAAAAAAAAAGAGTTAGCAGAAAGAAAGAAATCATAAAGATCAGATTAGAAATAAATAAAAAAGAAATGAAGGAAACAAGAGCAAATTTCAATAAAACTAAAAGTTGGTTATTTAAGGAAATAAACAAAATTGATAAACCACTAGCCAGACTCATCAAGAGAAAATGGGTGAAGACTCAAATCAACAGAATTAGAAATGAAAAAAGGAGAAGTAACAACTGACACTGCAGAAATGCAAAGAATCATGAGAGACTACTACATGCAACTATATGCCAATAAAATGGACAACCTGGAAGAAATTGACAAATTCTTAGAAAAGCACAATCTTCTGAGACTGAACAAGGAAAAAAGAGAAAATATAAACAGACAAATCACAAGCACTGAAATTGAAACTGTGATTAAAAATCATCCAACAAACAAAAGCCCAGGACCAGATGGCTTCACAGGTGAATTCTAGCAAACATTTAGAGAAGAGCAAGCACCTATCCTTCTCAAACTCTTCCAAAATATAGCAGAGGGAGGAACACTCCCAACTCATTCTACAAGACCATCATTACCCTGATACCAAAACCAGACAAAGATGTCATAAAAAAAAGAAAACTACAGACCAATATCACTGATGAACATAGATGCAAAAATCCTCAACAAAATACTAGCAGGCATAATCCAACAGCACATTAAAAGGATTACATACCATAATCAAGTGGGGTTTATCCCAGGAACTCAAGGATTCTTCAATATATTCAGATCAATCAATGTAATACACCATATTAACAAACTGAAGTATAAAAACTGTATGATCATCTCAGTAGATGCAGAAAAAGCTTTTGACAAATTCAACACCCATTTATGATAAAAACTCCCAGAAGTAGGGATAGACGTAGCTTACCTCAACATAATAAAGGCCATATATGACAAACACACAGCCAACATTGTTCTCAGTGGTGAAAAACTGAAAGCATTTCCTCTAAAATCAGGAACAAGACAAGGATGCTCACTCTCACCACTCTTATTTAACATAGTTTGGGAAGTTTTAAACACAGCAATTAGAGTAGAAAAAGTTGATTTGAAAATGTTGAACCATCCTGTGTCCCTGGGATAAATGTGACTTGATCATGGTGTATGATCCCTGTTAGATATTATCGTATTCAGTTTGCTAATATTTTGTTGAGTATTTTTGTAGGTATATTCATCAAACATATTGGCCTATAATTTTCTTTTTTTGTAGTGTTATTATTGGGTCTTGGTATCAGGGTTGTTGTAACCTCATATGACGAATTTTGGAGTGTTCTATCCTCTTCAGCTTTGGGAATAGTTTGAGAAGGATAGGTATTAGTTCCTCTTTATGTGTCTTGTAGAATTCCCCTGTGAAACCATCCAGTCCTTGATGGTCTTTGTTTGCTGGGAGTTTTTAAATTACAAATTCAATTTCAATATTAGTGATCAGTCTGTTCAAATAGTCTGATTTTCTTGATTCCATCTTGGCAGTTTGTATCTTTCTAAAACTTTGTTCATTTCTTCTAGGTTGTCCAATTTGTGGGCATGTAACTGTTCATAGCATTCTCTTGTGGTTTTTTGTATCTCTGTGATATCATTTGTCATTTCTCATCTTTCATTTCTATTTTGTTTATTTGGGTCAGAGATCTCTTCAATTGCTTTCATTTTATAAAATTTGTTTTTATTTTTCCTGTTCTATTTGGGTGATTTTCATTATTCTACCTTCCAGATAACTTATTTGTTATTCTGTATCACTTAGTCTGCTATTCATTCCTTCTAAGGTGTTTTATATTTCATATACTGAACTATTTATTTTTGATTGGGTCTTTTTTATATTTTCTAGTTCCTTGTTAAAATGTTCAGTGGTTACATCAATTATTTTTCCTAATTCAGTTAACATTTTTATTACTAATACTTTGAATTCTTTAACTGGTAAATTATTTCTGTTTATTTGTTTTTCAGGGGTATTTTCTTGTTCTTTCAATTGAGAATAGTTCCTCTACCTTTTCATTTTACTTAATTTTCTCTGTCTCTATGAATTTAGGTGAAATAATTACCTACTACAGTCTTGAAGTGCTGTTCTTATGTGGGAACCTCCCTATGCAGACTGTGTATGCCTAATGCCTTTGGTAGGATGACTGGATCTGAAGTGGACTCCAGTCACATCTTTCCTCAAGGTGTGCTGATAGCTGTCACCTTGGTAGGGAGTGGAGCTGGAGATGGAGGAGCTAAAGGTGGCACTGGGTATGAGGCAAGACCTCCTCTCTGATCAGTGGCTATCACCACACTGTCAGGGGTAGGGTCTGATTCCAAGTTACTGGAGCAGAAGCCCTGAGGACCGAGTTCAAAGTGGCTCTGTTCCCTCAGTGTGTATTTTTCTCTCTCCCCACACCAGGGCCTTTGCCCTAGAAAAGGGGAGTGCTGAAGCAAGTGGGGCCCATGTGCAAAAAGAGGTCCATGTGCTGCCTGTGTAGGCGAATGTGGCTCTGCTCAGATGCAACCTTGTGTGCAAGTTCCCTTTGTCTCTCACAGCCAATCGTTGCCCCCTGCCTCTGTTTCTCCCATCACCCTCTCACTGTTGTGGAGTCACTTCACAGTGCTGGGAGAACCCACATGGACTCTCAGCACATGTTGGGAGGTTAGCTGTAGTGGAGCAGTCACTGTCAGAGATCTAGGCAGCTTTGGGGACACTGCCTGAGGAAATGCCTACTATGACTGCTGCCACCCTCCCTGGGCTCTGCCCTGGGACCAGATAGCTTCTGCATCCCATGGTAGAGTTCTTTCCCCGGTCAAGCTGCTCCAGATCCAGCACTGCACTGTGCCATGGATTAAGTGGGGCCAGAGCATTTACTTGACTTGGGCTGTGGTATGAACCACGAGGTGGTCAGTCATGGGAAACCTGCAGCCACTAGAGCAGGACCCTCTCTGCTCTGCCTTGGGGGCTAGTTAGAATGTGCACACTCTTCACAAGTGGAGTGCAGGCTTTTCCAGACATTCTATCTGATCCAAAGGTCTTCCAACCAGCCAAGGGGGCTTGTCTCCTCTGCGTGGGACTTCAGCACGGGGACACCCAGTCTGTGGCTTGAGCTGCTCACTCCCCAGGGTGGGTGTATACCCGTGTAATCTCCCTTGTCCTCTGAGTCCCTTCCAGGGGCAAAGGTCTTGACCCAATTGCTTGTCTTCCCTTCCTACCCAACTGCATCTGCATCTTTCTTATATCCTTGGTTGTATCGGAGTCTTGCTAGATTCCAGTTCATTTTCAGTGAGTTCCACACATAGATGTACTTTTTTGTGTATTTGTTGGGGGAGGTAAGCTCCACATATTCTTAATCCACCATCTTTATTTCCCTCCTCAAAAATTTCTTTTTTTGGAATATTTCTTCTTCATTTGTTTTATTCTCATACTACTTAAACATATGTTGGCTTTTTAAAAAAATTGTCTGCTCTATCATCTCTCTAACAAGTTTTATATTTTTATTATTTTCCTATTTGTTTGACTTCTAATTTGTTTGCTATGCTCCTATCTTTTCAGTTGCTTCTATATTACCAATAATGATTGTTTCAACTCTTTAACGGTTTTATTTGTCTCTCCTACTTGTTTCCTGAGCTCTAGTTGCCTTTATATTACCAATAATTAGGGTTTCAACTCTTTAATGGTTTTCTTTGTCTCTTCCATTTGTTTCCTGAGCTCCAAGGATTACTTCTTATCATTTTCTGTTATCTTGTCATATGTACTTTGATTTCATGTATGGGTTCTTTAAACTGTTCTTCCAATGTTATTGTCAGTCACTTCCTCAGAGGAAGACAGTTGTTATATCCTGAGTACAATTTTTCAGGTTATGGAGGGATCCACACAAGACAAACTGAAATCTCTGGCCTGGCCAACAATCAACAAGAGGCTGTGGTTTACTAACAACCATGAGTGTGTTTTCAAGTGGAACTTCCTTCAGTTAGTCCTTCAAAGGTGAATGCAGCTACAATCAACAGCTTGACTGACATTTCATCTCATGAGAGAACTTAAGCCAGAACCACCCACCTAAACCACTCACAGATTCCAGACCCACAGTCTCTGTGAGAAAATGAAAGATTATTGTTTTAATTTGCTAAGTTTTGAGGTAATTTTTACACAGGAATAGATAATTAACAAACTATTTTTTATCTCCTTATATTACTTATATGAAAAGGTGTTTAAGACAAGACATAACTATGAAATCTATGAACTTCCCAGGAAAAGTAAAGAATAAAAATATCATTTACAAATAATCATACTTGGGAGAATGAAAATGCTTTATTTAAGTTTTATTGAGCCTTAAACATTTAGAATTAGAAGTATAATCTTTCCATTCTAATAATCTCTAGGATATTTATCCAGTTTTAGCTTCATCACTTCTAGTAATGTATGAAGTCTTAACAAATTACTGTTTTATTGTTAGGATTCTCAAAAATAAAGTATGTCTTAAATAAGTAACATAAGTTTATGTCCTAGATGAAGACATCTTTTGATTCAATTCTGTTCTAAAATAAATACACTTTACTCAAGATTTTATCATAATTGAGTTGATTAGCACATCAATAATACCTTGCTTAATTTATGGAAATTGCCATTAAGATTAGAATATGAAGGCTGTACCATGAATATCTTATGTTCCTCTGATAGAATATTATGTAGAATAAGAAATTAACCAAAATGATATTTTTAACTTTAAACTTTAATTTATTGAAAAACAAATTTGTTTTAATATAACCAATAGACTGACCTTAAACGATTTGAATCATAATCAATTAATAAATGAAGAAGAGTATTTTAAGCATATACTTATACTCAATGTCAAAATGTTCATCTACAGTGAACTTTTATGTCATCATTAGCACACAATTATATTTGATAGGTTTTGTCTATTCATGTGTGACAGGAACTGGTTAGATGCTCAATAATCCCACTTATTCTTCCTAAGAACACTGGAATACTTTTGTAACCTTTCTTATGATTGGACTGGGACTCCAATGTGACTTGCTTCTGGACTGAAATAATATGTGTGAAATTCAGAACTCATCACAAAAATCATGCATGGCCCTCACCCTCTCTCTTCACCTGTAAATTAGCTGAAGGTAAAAAAGCAGTAGGTGCCAGCGAGATCCTAATAGATATCAAAATATTAGATGGTTCCCAAACTGTCCACATGGAGAACTATTCATTGAAGAATGAAGTGGAATGGGATGTGAATAGAAAAGAAACATTTATTGTGTCAAATTGTTGATTATAGCATACAGAATTACCTTGCCTTGATTAATATTACATTTAAAAGCAACATAATTTTAAAGCTTTTAATGAAGATATAATTTGATTAGGAAGCAATGGTCACTGAAGTATATATCATTAGATTATAGAGTCTTGCTTATATTCTCCTTTCCAAGTTCAGGCCTTTGGATTACTACTTAGTTAAGTACAGTCTCAGGCCATGGGCCTATGACAGGAGATATTCAACCATTCCACCCCATATCTAGCTATATCAGGTTATGGTACTCCAGTTTTTATAACTAGTTTTCTACTTAATCCTTTAGTCCCGGTCCTTCTTCACATGCCCAAATTCTGAAAATGGGTTTTCATCCTGTGTCTCTATTTCTAAATCCTATATCTTTAACCTTTCTAGAATGTCCAGTGTTATTATTTAGACATTTATATTATATGGATGTTATGCTTCTTGTTTTGCATTTTTACATGGTTGACTTGCACTGTACAGTCATGTAATCAAGTCAGACTTCATTTTTGATCTTTGACTGTAGATGGCTTTCAAGCCCCACCAGTCATTTTTTTCCTTTTGCTTCACCTCAGGGAAAGATGATATGCATCCCTCCCTTGACTCAGGTAGGAAAGTTCATAACACGAAAACCCAAGCCCACATAAGAACTCTCACCCCAGCCCCACTCCCCAACCACAACAAAAACTAATGCAACTCATTTCTTGCTCAAGCCATTTTCCTACCAGCCTATCCTGCTCTCATCAGAAAGCTTCATGATGTGAATAATAAACACTTTTTGGTATATGTATAGCATTATTAGTCTCTACATTTGAACCAATTTTTTGTTATGGGATATTGATCTGTAGGAAAATCACATGGCAATTTAAGGCTCAGTTACCTGGGTAGGTGACAGTCTTCTATAAGGGAAGCATATATTCTTTCCAAGTGTTTTGCATCCATAGAAGCAATATATCTTCAGACAGTTAACTAAAATGTGTAAGGTAGGCATGTGAGAAAGGTAACTCCTGAGTTTCTCTAGATAGCTTTCTCTTAGGTTTATATCAGGAAAACAAGATATGCTATGAGATCATCCAAATTATTTGGGCAAGATGGCATTACCTATGGGGAGAAGCCAGGGGCTAGATTTGGAGACACTTATGTAGAGTAACATAAATAGCAAATGTTTAAATTATACTTATAAATCATAAAATCATATATATGTTTTTTTCTTTCTCCTTTTCCCTTCTGTTATTCCTGAGCCTTAGTAACAACTCCATCCTTTCTGGTCTCACCATGTCCAGAAAAACAATATAGAATTTAGGAAAAAGTGCTGCACATCCATCTTTAGGTTTGTGGTTATCAAATTCTTTTAATAACAAGTATTTTATAATTTTCCTCATGATTCTTAAATTAATGGATATTCTAGCCTACCTATATGCATTTTTTAATCTAATGAAGGGATAAAATAAAAAATAAGTAACATTATAAAACAGTATTGAATTCAATATGTAAATTCTCAAGAACAATTGTAATAGGACACATAAAGAAGTAATCAAAGTTTGTTTTTGTTGATAAAACCCTCATGAATGTAGCAGCTACAAAGGCAAACTGATCTAAGTGTAGTACAGATTAATCAAATTTTATGAGTGTTATTGGTGTTAGGTGTTGTGATTTTCTAAATGGTCAACAAATTCTGTTAAAGTTCTTAACAAAACTAAATATAATCTTGCTGTAATTTACATGTTTTTCATTGACATTTCCATTATGTACCAAAAATACCTTGCATATAATAAAGTACCGAGTTAGATTCTTGCCTCAGAAAGTTTTAAAGAGAATTTTCACCAATGTGAAAGTTTAGAAGGACATTTAAGAGTACTGTAATTATAGGTCATTTAGCACTCCTATTCTCCACTTTCTAAATTAAAGTAGCATCCTTGAATCAAAATTAAGACAATCAAAACTACTCCACAAATTTTAAAAACACCTCTAAAGTGGAGGTACAACCCCTTCTTAGAATCAGACCAGAGCAATAAACCAGAGCCTAAAGTTAGCACTGTATTGACAGTAGTCTTTCATCAGAGATGCCTAAATAGGAGGACAAAGTTCTACTGTGAAATGATGACCCTGGAGTCCATCTACCCTAATTCCAGTGGAGCTTTTGAAGCACTGGTATGTCATTTTGTTTATGGAGACATTGATTTCCCTTGTAGAGTCCTGTCTTAGGATCAAGCTGATATCTCATTTCTTCTAACCCTTTTTGAAATTTCTGTCACTTATTGATAGGCTACCCAGATACTAACTTTCTTCCTGCAGGAGGGTTTTAAGTATCACCTTATCTGAGACTTCTACAGCCAGGTTCCCTAGGGAAGCCTTGCTTCTTGGTATTGAAACACTATGTTTTCAATTGTTTCCTGAATCATGACCAGCCATTACCATGTCTACCTAGATTCTAAACTTGCCTTTCTGACTTAAATCCTCTTTTAAACAATTATTTCTGTGTCCATTTTTCTCAAAGATTAGGCCTAGTGCCAGACCCAATGCTCTCCACCTACTGGTTACCTCTAATTAATGGCCTCATCTAGCTTATTCATGTAATGTGAACTAAGCATATTGGTATTATGGTCTAGAGGAAATAACAACCTGTCATGTCCAATACAATTAAACCAAATTCACTTTTAATGATCATTGATATATTTTATGTGATAATTTCCAGAAATTTTGAAATGTTTAATTAGAAATTGCATTTTATGATGACATCCACAGTTACAATGTGAGTAAAACTTTTCACAGTTTGTGAGAATATAAGATGAATTCTTAACAAAAATATCCAAACCTTTCTTTAAGTTGCCTTTTAACACTGAAATTGTTTCTTTATGAAAGGTAAACAAGTATAAACTGTTATTATAAAACTTTCAAGGATTCCTAAGATCTGAAGAGCATGATTTATTAAAAAGTTTTGTGATGAATGTTTCATGAGTAGTAGTATTATGTTGTGCACATACTATACATTGAAAGTCTAATAGATGTTTTCATCATTTTTAATGTGGCTATAAAAGAAAGGTCAGCTGATTCAGAGATGCTATCACTTATGAGAACAATCAAAATGTACTGACCCCATACAACATTCAGAAGATGTCAAACCACAAAGCCACCTTGTCAACAGATGGAAGACATTGTTTTTCCCTCTTCATTTGTAATAAAAATAAACACAGTTTAGCTTAAAAATCTTCAGGCAAATATTCTGTCATGGTGTAGAAATTTAGCCTAAATTCAGATTTCAAATTCCTCAAGTACATGCCTCTTTAATTAAACAATATTTGTTAAGCTCCAACTAAGCTTGCACTGCTCTAAGTGCTGAAAGAGAAAAAAAGAGGAATATACAAGATGATCTTTCCTCAAATGGAATATAGTTAAATTGGAGAGAAAAGCATACTAACAGAAACTAATAGAAATAGCTCTAAAAATTAAGAAACCATAAAACAATAAAATCAAAGTTTCAATGAATAGTCATGAAATGGTAAGTCTTTTATTAAAAGATGGTTTTTAAACTGAGAGAAACTGGAGTCATCTGATTTATATAGGAGTATATCATCCAACTAAAATGCCTCTTTCCCGGCTCAGAGGGAATTCCTATTCTCATAAAAGATCATTTAATTTTTTTATTTAGTCCTCCAAGACAATTTATCAGCAAAGGGTACTTTGAGGAAACAACAGAAAATTGTCAACACAGAGACCACTTTGAGTCATGATGCCATTGCTCACGTTCCAAGTCTAATCTGGAAATAAGCCACATCAACAATGAAATTCAGCCAAAGGTATTGAGAATGTGAGGCAACAAATCTGGTAGGTTGCAGGGCTGTTCCAGACGTCAGAAGCCAGTGGTAGAAACTCCAAAGGCTGGGTAGACTCAGAGTGCTACATAAATTGCAGGTGGTACTTATCATTGAGGGAATTAAATATATCCAAAATTATGTACTTAAACTTAGAGAAAAATAACTTGCTTCAGCTACTTTTAAGAACCACATTGTTTTTCCACCTGAGGTAACATTTGTAGTCTCTGAATCTCAAGAATGCGCTTCACCAGTAAAAGCCTAAACTTTCTAGTAAGAATCACTCTTAATCCTGACTGTCTCTCTGCAAGGAAGATAAAATATCTTACCTAACCATCTCATCACATATGGAAGAATAAAATGCACCCTACACTTAGTTTACTCCCACTAAAACCACAATAACAAGAATAGATTAAGTCAAAGACCAAGTTATTGGATGTTCATTTATAATGGGAGGAACAGGTATAGTGTCAGCAGTGGTTAATAGCCCTTGTCTACATTGCAAAATCCAAAACTAGGACATGTTTTGCAGGTGTTTGAGGTGCTGACTCATAAGGGCTTTCAATTAACCTATATTACCATGAGAATTTCCAATTTAAACTTTAGTCAATTTTTTAAATCAATTAAATGACATTGCTTGCATTCAAACAATGACTTTAGAGTAACTATTAACAACTAAATTTTTTAAAACTACATAATACCTCTTGGTATAGGGAATATTTCACTGGCATAATTTGAAGTGATCATAGTCATTATCCAAAATAACAATATCAGGTTGAAAGAAAAATGACAATCAGATGACTTCTCTGATTGCTCAGCTCCAATGAACAGCATTCTCTCTTTCAGGTACTCTCCGTTTCTCTTCTCCCTTTCTTGAGTCCAGCTCAAATTTTTTATTTTATTTCCCTGGCTCTACTTCCTCACCTCAACCAAAATTCAATGACTCACTGTTGTACTTTTCTGGTAGCCACCTTGTTTGCCTTCTCTTCTGACTTGCTCCTGCTGTTGGAAATCAGCTACCATGTTTTGTGCTACCCTATAGAGAGGCCCCCTGAGAATGACCTCTGGCCAAAGCCAATGAATAATTGAGACACTCAGTCCAACCGCCCTCATCAACCGAGTCCTGTGAACAATTGTGTGAGGTAAGTGAGCTTACAAGTGGATCTGTACCTATTTGAGCCTTGAGATAAAACAGGAGTCTCATCTTGTGAAAGACACAGAACCAGAGGACAAGTTAAACCACATCTGTTTTCCTGACCCACAAAGGTTGTGAGATAATAAACATATAACTTTTGTTCATTTTGTTGATATCCTCACCATACTTCTATATTTGCTACAGAGCATTCTTCTCACAATATTATGATTTTAAGGTTTTCTTTATAAGTTTCATCTATTTTATTTTTCTGTGTTATCTTGCAATTATTTTAATAGGTTGGTACTCTTTTTAGGCATCTAGTCCCTATAATCAGTCAAGCTTTGTTTACTCAGGCCCAAATTAAGCATTTTCCTTTGGAACAGAAGTCAGATGAAAACCAGAGTCTTTTGTAACCTAATGTTGGAAGTCATATAGTTATATTCCATTACTTTTGTCATAATCTATTCTCTAGAAGCAGGTTACTAGCTTCAGGCCACAGTGGAAGAAAAGGGATTACACTGTAAATACCAGCAGGTGGGAATCACTGTGACCTGTTTTATAGTCTACCTACTACAGGTGTCACCATATTATTTTCATATTTTATATTTTAAGAAATAAATTATCACACTGTTGAGGTAATCTGTCTTCCCTATCCTGGTACTATTTACCTGCTCTCCTTTCCCCTTTGTCCTCAGAGGTAAATGCTATAGTCACTTGCTCTCTCAAGTTCATATATTAAAAATTGCATTATATATAGTTATCCATGAATATTATATTATATTTTTATTTTTTACATAAATGACATCATATGTAATATTCTGTAAATTTCCTTGCTCACTACTATATTTTGAGGTATATCCATTTTTTTTTCATAAAGATATGGTCTATTCACTTTAACAATCTTAATTTTTCAATGAACGAAAAACACAGTTTATGTATCTATTCCCCTTCTGATGGACATGTGAGTTGTTTCCAACTTTTTGCTATTAAACTTACATTGCAGTGAAGTACTTTTTTACTTCCTTGTGCATGTGTGGGAGAGTTTATCCAGGTTTTGCATACAGAAGTAGAATTGCTTTCCCAAATTGATCTGCAAACACCACTTTTATGTTTCTCAGAAAAATCTTAACTCTATCTGGGGTACTTTGGGGCTTCACTCTGAGCAGAAGTGGGATAACTTTCTATTCAGGCTCTGTTAGTTTTCTCATTTTTCACAAGAGCATGTCAACTCCAGCTTTACTCTCTATTAAGTCTAAAGGGAATTACCTGACAAAAGCTGTATGTCAGGCTCTTGTCAGAGAGAACAAACTCAAAGTCACATCTAGCCAAGATCTATCAAATGCTCAGATGGGAAAACAATACTTATGGAAGATTACTTGGAAAATACTCAGACTATCCATTCTGCCTGATACTCTAAATATGGATTAAACTAGAGCAGCAAAGGATTTAAATTATATCAAACTGGTCCCTAGCCTAGAGCCTCGCCACTCAAATTATGGTTCACGGATCAGCAGCATCACCTGGAAGCTTTTTATAAATGCAGATTATATAGCCCTCCCCTCCTGATCTGTTGAAAGGGGGCATATTTTGACAAGACTCTCAAGGGATTGTATGTATGTTAAAGATTAAAGGAAGAGCACAGTCTTAGATAATTACTTCTAATTTTGTTGTTGATGATTGGGTTTCATCTGCCTTTATTGAAGCAGATGAAACTCATTTTTATGTATACAATAACAATAATGTTCAGGTCATTGACCATTACATCAAATATTAAACTGTAAATGAGGACCTGCCAGAAAAATTTGTCTAATCTAGCATCAGAAATAGCTGCATTTCTACTGAGTAACTGATTCATTTTCATCCTTGAAAGAGTGGGAAATGTGTAACTGATCAGAGTTTCTTTTTCTTTAACTAATTACCACAAATGGGACTAACCTATGACAGGCATACAGACACTTTGAATTAGTCTCAAACTTGGCTCCATTTTATGTCTCAATATTGGCTGTTTTCATCATTTTCATATGTTTTAATTCACATTTTCTAGCTGTATTCTATGTATCATTGCGAACCACATTAACTTATATTTGGAACAAGAGAACAAAGGAGTAGTACATGAGGTGATACCAAATTATACCAAATACAATAGTATCCCATAGTTCTGATCACTCAGTCAATACATTCTTTCTTGGTGTCATCCTATAAAATAATGAATAAGGCCTAAAGAAGACAAATTCCAACACATCTCTGCCTGATGAGTATGACATTAGAGTTAATGTAATGGATTTTTAAAAAAGAATTTATATTTTAGAGCAATTTACAACAAAATGAGAAGGCAGAGATTTCTCATCTACCTCCCTTCCCCCCACATGCATACTTCTCCCATTATCAACATCACTCACCAGAATGATTCATCACTCACAGAATGAACATCACTCACATTTTTACCAAAGATGAACCTACATTAACACATCATAATCACCAATAGTCATAGTTTATGTTAGGGTTCACTCTTGGTGTTGTACATTCTATAGATTTGGACAAATGTATAAGGACATATATCCATCATTATGATATCATTCAGAGTATTTTCACTGCCCTAAAAATCATTTGTACTCTGTTTATCCATCTCTCCCATATGATAAGAGTATGTTTAGTTTTATAAGAAACTGCCAAACTATCTTCCAAAGAGGCTGTATTATTTTGTATTCCCAACAGCAAGATATGAGAGTTCCTGTTGCTTCACATCCTCAGCAGCATTTGGTGTTTTCAGTGTTCTGGATTTGGATCCTTCTAATAAGTGTGTAGTGGTATCTCATTGTTGTTTTAATTTTCATTGCTGTGATGACGTAAGATGTGGTGTACCTTTTCATATAATTATTTGCCGTCTGCATATCTTCTTTGATGACATGTCTGTTAAGGTTTTGGGGTCATTTTAAACTCATGTTGTTGAAGTTCTTATGTTGATTTTTAAAAGTACTTTGTATATTTAAATAACTGTCATTTATCAGATGTGCCTTTTTGCAAATATTTTCATCGAGGCTGTGGCTTGTCTCCTAATTCTCTTGATTTTTTTTCACAGAATATATTATGGAAACTTAAAAATTTATAAGTACGTTGAAAAATAAAACACTTTAAGGAACGATCACCATACTTAAATAAAATTTAAATGCCAGCACTATGAGATGATGCTCCACATGGCAACAATTGGCATAATCATGAGGGATGAGTTTGCCTGGGTTTGGTACCACAACCTAATTTGAAATTTCTAGGATTTTTCCAAGTAGTTTAGTTCTTACAAAATGTTTCTCTAAATATTTAGTCTTTTATCAATCATAATTGAAATATAGCCCAAAGTGTATTGTACTTAAAATCAGTAGATATATGAATGAAATTGTTTACTTATTAGAAGTGTGACCTTGTCAAAGATACTTATCTGCCCCCTGAGTTTCCATTTCCAAAGAAGACAGTAATAATATCCACTTCAAATGTTTGTTGACAGTATTATTGATATAAGCTATGCAAAAGAGACTGGCACAGAACCTGGTAATAATCAAGCACTAGTGCTTCTCTCTGTTAATTAGCCTTGTACTGTTTTGTTGATATATCCAAAAATGACAAAGTTAGAGAACATTTAGAAAATGTTGTTCAAACCATAATGTTAATAGCTGCATAGTCATCCTGAATTTAACTGATTTCTTAGTGTTGGACATTTGAATAATTTCTTATTTTCTACTCATAAATGCTAAGTATATGCTGATATCTCTGTGTACATTGTTTATTATTTCCTTATGCAAAACACATTTCTAGAAATAAAATATGAGATTGAAGGATATGACTGTTTTGAGGTTCTTGAATTTCATTGTCAAATTGTCCTTCAGAAATTTAATATTTTTGCTTTCAGTATATGAATTTATTTAGTCTTAATCCTAAATCAGAATTGGAAGCAATTGTAATTAAATACATAAAAAAAATTTTGAAATAGGTGTGGAACATAAGACTAACTTATGACCAAGATAGCCTTAACATTTTCCTCAGCTTCACTTAACATTTGACAGGTTTCCTCCTGACTATGGTCCCCTAACCTCCATTTTCTTAGAGCATTTACTTTATAAGAACTGCAGTTATAAATTCCTTCTTTGCTTCTGTGAAATGTAAATCTTTACCCAGTCTCTTACCAGTTTTAAAACCCAAGAATGTCTTTCTCAAGGACCTGGGAGCCATTTTTTTTTTTGAAATGTAATCATCAAAAAAGAGAGGGTTCCTATTTCCCAGACTCTATAAGATGGTAAGAGGCTAACTTCAATAAGCACCAATGGCCTTATCACACTGGCCAAACTCCTCCTTAATGTCCTCCACCTTACCAGATCTTAAAAACTCACTTTCTGTTTCACAGGTGAGTTTAACCTCTCTCCTCTATTGCAATAGGCTTAACTCCTACTGCAATAGTCTTGAATAAAGTCTTTTTTCCCTGCTTAACTCCAACAGGTGCAATTTTCTTTTGACACTTACCATCTTGTTTGAAGGCATCTGAGGAATGATAAAGATTGATGGGGGAATAATAATGTTGAGCTGCCCCTCGCCAGTTCGGTGAAGAAACACTCAGTGTTCCTAATGGAGGACTGCTGTATCGTGGTCTAGTCTTTGAACCATAGAGGGATGAAGATGAACTCTTCTTAATTCTTAGCAAAGTAGCATATGAAGTAGAGAGACTAGGAAGAGTTCCAGAGTATTCTGTAAAATAATAATAATGAAAAGTGAATTCTGAGGAAACTGGTTTTTTTTAATGAAAATTTTTCTTCTGAAGACATTGTTGAAAATCTCCCTTGGAGATGCAATGAAATGCAAACTACAGTGGGAATGGAAAAAATAAAATACTAAAAATATATTTTAAAACATTTTCTGAAAACTCTACTAGTTATAAAGTTGGTGTTTTGCAAGAAAGAAAGAAAGAGAGAAAAAAGACATGAAGGAGGAAAGAAAAGAAAGGAAAGGAGGGACTTCCCTGGTGGCACAATGGTTAGGATCCACCTGCCAATGCAGGGTACACGGGTTTGAGCCCTGGTCCGGGAAGATCCCGCATGCCGTGGAGCAACTAAGCCCATGTGCCACAACTGCTGAGCCTGCACTCTAGAGCCTGTGAGCCACAACTACTGAGCCCACGTGCCACAACTACGGGAGCCGGCACACCTAGACCCCGTGCTTGCAACAAAAGAAGCCACCGCAATGAGAAGACCGTGCACCACAACGAAGAGTAGCCCCTGCTCGCTGCAAGTAGAGGAAGCCCATGCACAGCAATGAAGACCCAATGCAGCCAAAAATAAATAAATTAATTAATTTTTTAAAAAAAGAAAAGGAAAGGAGGAAGGAAAAGAGAAAAAGGAAGGAAGGAAAGGAGGAATGAAGGAAAAAAGGAAGAAAGGAAGGGAGGGAAGAAGGACGCAATCTGTCCAAATTTCATTTCTTTTATTTTCTTTGTCAGGAATATTTGGTCTTAATATTAAAATATCCATTCACACACATTAAATCAGTTCTTTATTATTTAAAAATGAGAAAAAGAGGAAAACAGCATTATCAATTACATTCTACAAATATAGATCGGATCTTCATCACCTAAAGTTTATCATATAGTAGGAAATGTGTCTAATGAAGCATATATATTTGCACTAGACTGTAAGTTATGCCTCATGTTCTTGAAAAGCAGTCAAATCCATTATGGAATGTAAAAAAAAAAATAGATGGAATTTGTTTTGTAGAGTTTGTTATATATAATCTATATAACAATATTATTAAGTAGGAATACTATTATGAAATTCCTACCTTTGATGATTATTGAGAAACATATTGCCCATATTTTACTTTAATCTCCAAGATTTTTCATTAGAAAAGATATGCATATTGCCTGAAGTAGATTGTACTGACTCTCCTTTACGACCACAGGGAAGTCAATTTGGTGTATAGATCAAACGTTTAAAAACACAAACTAATTATGATGAATTCTGAAAAACAATTAAGAATTGGATTTTTTCTATGTCTAATATCGGCTGTATTCGACAATTCATTGATTTTGGAAGTACCCTTAGGAGACAGACATTTTTGGTCAGGGTATTTGACATTTCAACTTAATGGATGTTAATTTAATTTTGGATAAAAAATAATTTATATTTGTGAGTAAGCTTTCTCACAATTAAGATTATTTAGAATCATTATCCTGTCTCATAGAGATATTTTGGAATGCATGAAGCATTTCTGTGATTTGAAAATAACCCTTTAGGTGTTAAGCATCAAATCAAATTTAACATTTTCTGTTCTGTGAAATTGTAAATATGATTTCTCTGAAACTCAAAAAGGTATATTTTTAGATGCACTCCACCTTTAAAATGAGCATGATATGTGTAGTCCAATCCCATCAGGAGCTGTTAAGAGATTCATGTCCTTTAGTCTTTGTGTTCAACCACAAGTCTGGTAAAGACGGATCAATTTTAACTGAAAATAGCTAGGCTCTCCTGGGCAAACTATATGAGAACAGATTATGGGTAGACATAAAATCTCCTTTAAAACCTGAAATTAAATGCAAGTTTTGGCACCTAGAGGTGTAAGGTAATGAAAAGAGAATGAGTTTCTTTAAAGTATTTTGTAGTTGTAGTCTCTGAAACTACTCATTTCTCTGTGTAGTCTTTTGCTTTTGTTTTAGCTGCCTACCTTGCTCATATACAAAAGAAATAAAGAACTGTCCCATGCTAGTGTTTAAAATTAAAATGGAGTATGAGAATGTGGCTTATAGTTCTTAAAGCTAGATAAGGATAATCAATGGAAAACTAGAAAGGCCACAGTGAAGTTCAAAAAAGCCAGGATAATGCTTGTAAAACATATATATATATATGTTTTATATATATATATATATATGTATATATATATGTATATATATATGTATATATATATATGTATATATATATATACAAAATGCATACTGTCCAAGTGGTACAATAATTGGCTTATGACACTCCATGTAATTAGAGATGAACCAAATTAGGATTTGGTTGTTGTGTTTCACAACAGGATTTCATTTGTTATGTAATCAGTTGCATCTGTTGCTGTAGAAATTACTTTTTCATCAATTAAAGTGACTCCAAATCTGCTACTAGAAATTTAACAGTTTATTCATTCATTCATGTATTCAAAAAACGTGTAATGAGAACTCAGTAGGGGATAAGTGTGAGGGATACAAGGATGAACAAATATAGTTGTCCCCTCATATCTGCAGATTCTGCATCCACAGATTCAACCAACCACAAATCAAAAATATTCAGGGAAAATAATTTCCAGGAAGTTCCAAAAAGCAAAACTTGAATTTGCTGCACACCAACAACTATTCATATAGTACTTACATTGAACTAGGTATTGTAAATAATCTAGAGATGATTTAAAGTATTCAGGAGGATGTGTGTGAGTTATATGTAAATACTAATCCATTTTATACAAGGGCCTTGAGCATCCTCGGATCTTGGTATCCAAAGGAATCTTGGAACCATTGCCCCATGGATTCTGAGAGAAAATAGTATTGCATCAGCCTTCAAGGAGCTTATGATCTAGTGGAGAAGAAAGGTAACTATGTGTGCAACTTTAGTGTGAGAGAAAGGTAAATTCAGGAACCTATGGCCTCTCATCCACAGCCACAGAATCCTCTCATTCAGCCTAGGGACATCAGAAAATGATTTTCAGATGAAATACTATCCAAACTGAGCCCTGAAAGCCTGTTAGTGATTAGCTCACCAAAACTCTGTGTAGGAAAATAAAGATATTCTATACAAAGGGGAGAAAGTATATGAAGAACTGGAAAGGAAAGGCAGCATGTCATACTTGGTAGATTAAAATAGTCTGAAACCCAGGGTTAGAGGCATACAGATGAGAGAAGAGGTAAGGCTGGATAATTAAGCAAGGGACCAGTGATGAAATGTATGTCATGCGAAAATGGAAAGAAAACAATATGCATTTTAGAAAGATCACTCTGGCTAAAGTGCCATTTGAACTAAGACAAAAGGAAAAAAGACTACCCAAGAGCCTAAAACTGTAAAAAAGCAAAGATTAGTCAGAACTGAGAAGGTGATCATCTGTATGGGAAGGAAATAAATAAAATTACTGACAGATTGAATTGAAGGCAAGGAAGGGAAAGTAAGAAACTAAGGATGGTCTGTGCTACAAAAAATGGATAAAAATGCAGGAAAAGCACATGCTTGAGATGAAAGCTCAATAATTCAGATTTGGGCAGGTAGAGAGTTAGAGGTGCTTCTAACGCATTTATGTTGATTATAAAATTCTGTAAACATAAAGGCTCATGAGAGATTATTAAATGGTAAACAAAGAGGTGGTTATAAAAACTATGAGAATTGATAAATTTGCCAATGAAATAGGTAAAATGAAAACTTGAGTGTTTAAAATGGTAACCTGAGGAGCACCAGCATTTCAAATAAAAGCAGAGGTAGTAGAACCTGGAAATGAAAGAGGAAAAGCAGAAAAGTGGGACGTCATTGAAGGGAAGGGAAGGGAAGAGAGTTTTTCAAAGCAAATGGGAGAGCAGTAGACAGTGTTTAAAGATCAGTGTAGAGAGGCTGCCCTGAAAAGAGGGGATGCCCAGCAGTATCAAAGCTGCCCTACTGCTCCACATACAATGCACAGTTGTACGTGAAAGTGGGGTCAGAGTCAGGCGCTAAAGAGGACTTTCCAGGCTCTGGAGAGAGTCTCAAACCCCTAAACTGCCATTTCCATTGCATTAGACTATAGTCTCAGTTACTTGGTCCCCGCTCCAAGTCTTTGATATTCCAATATTTCCTACTCTTAACTCCTTCTCCTAAGTAATGTCTCTTTGCTCACTCTCCTTTAGTGGTTCTGCCTCAGCTCCTAAGAATTTCCTGACCTCTGTCCTAAAAGACATCTCTCAAAATAGATCATTTGGTAAATATTACTCAGGGTTCAGAATCTGTTTTTGGTCATCACATCAAGAACTGTTATTTAAGAAATAGGAGAGTAGGTTGGGTCTAAATTCTGAGCCCAGGATTTCAAAGAAGCTTAGTGAAATATAAATACTAAGTGACAATCCAGTGGTCTCTGGACTGAATTCCTTCCACACATAACTCCTTGCTTGCTTTCAGCAAGCTCAAACATCATTTTCTCCCAAATTCACTATTTTCTCACTCAACATTCATTGATTTTTTCAACATCTCTTCATTGAATTTCTACTAAGTGTTGGGAACTGGGGATACAGTTGCAAGTAAATCACATGTGGTTCCTGACTTCATGGAATTTACAATCTGGGAGTATTGGTAGAAGATTACACTTGAGTAAAGCATTAATAGAGGAATATTAAATAAACAAAAAAAATTATTCTTAAAAATATATAAAACCAAGAACTATGATACATATAATGAAGAAAAAGGAAAACAAAGAAAGCAGAGTGTCCCAGGAGGAAGCTTGTCTACAACATTTAGTTTTCTTTGCTGACATCATGACTGAGTTACTGGGAACAAAATCTCTTCTCTTGGCTGTGGTGTGTACATCTTCCTCCTACACCTTGGCCACTCGTTTTATTGAATGAGAATTTTGGATCTTTCAGTAAACCTGTCTGTATTATAGGCTCCGAAGTTAGATGGCCTCATTTAATCTGGACTCTACCCCACAGCAGCTCTGTGGCTT
This sequence comes from Pseudorca crassidens, assembly GCF_039906515.1. Lineage (NCBI taxonomy): Eukaryota > Metazoa > Chordata > Mammalia > Artiodactyla > Delphinidae > Pseudorca > Pseudorca crassidens. The sequence goes on along the minus strand of NC_090304.1, from coordinate 76,231,787 downwards.
TGGGCAAGACATAAATGGCTCTGTGCCCCAATTTCCTTGTCTTTAGAATGGGGGATAACAATAGTACTTCCTTCACAGGTTGTTGTAGAGATTAAATAAATCAATACACATAAAGCACTTAGAACTTTAGAGTTTTACCTGGTTCACAGTAAGAACTCAATATATAATAAATATATTATCTGTACTTTTTAACATATGATATATATCTATATCTATTTATATCTATCTATATCTATCTATCTATATCTATCTATCTATCTATCTATCTATCTATCTATCTATCTATCTATATATTATCTGCACTTTAGTTAACACCCTGTACTACTTTCTGGTGAACATAATTTTTTTCCAGTTTTATAGAGATATAATTAACATGCAGCACTGTATAAGTTTAAGGTGTACAACATAATGTTTTGACTTACATACATCATGAGATGATCCCCACAATGGGTTTAGTGAGCACCCATCATCTCATGTAGATACAACATCATATAAATAGAAAAAAAACTTTTTTCCTTGTGATGAGAACTCAGGATTTACTCTCTTAACAACTTTCATTTATAACATACAGCAGTGTTCATTATCTTTATAATGTTGTACATTCTATCCCTAGTACTTATTTATCTTATAACCAGAAGTTTGTACTTTTTGATCACCTTCATCCAACTTCCCCTCCCCCAACCCACCATCTCTGGTAACCATAAATCTGATCTCCTTTTTCATGGGTTTGTTTGTTTGGTTGGTTGGTTGGTTTTGAAGTATAAGTGACCTGCAATACTCTTAGTTCTTGGTAGACAAGATAGTGATTCAATATTTCTATATATTTCAAAATGATCACCATGATAAGTCTAGCTGTCATCTGTCACCATACAAAGATATTACATAACTGTTGGCTATATTCCCCACACAGTTCATTTCATACCTGTGACTCATTTATTTTTTAATTGAAAGTTTATACTGCTTAATCTTCCTTACCTATTTCTCTCCTCTCCCTATCTCCCTCCCCTCTGGCAACCACCTGTTTTTCCTCTGTACCTATGACTCTGTTTCTTTTTGGTTATGCTTGAACAGTTTTTCATTTATTTTTTTAGATTCTGCATACAAGTGAAATCACACAGTGTTTGTCTTTCTCTTTCTGCCATATTTCACTTAGCATGATATTCTCTAGGTCCATCCATGTTGTCACAAATGGCAAAATTTCATTCTCTTTTAGGGCTGAGTAATATTCATATATATATATATATATATAATATCATATCTTCTCTATTCATTTGTCTCTTGATGGGCACTTAAGTTGTTTCCATATCTTGGCTATTGTAAATAATGTTTCAGTAAGCAGAAGGCTGCATATATCTTTTCAATTTAGTGTTTCATAGTGGCTGCACCAATCTACATTCCCATCTGGTGGACTTAATTGAATATTGGGCTTACTCTTTCCAGATTTGATTGGGTTACAAAGCGAAAGTATAAATACCAAATTTTAATACTCACTTTACTCTGAGGAATTAAAAGCGTGAAAAATGAAAGGGGAATAGTTAGACTTCTATTACCTTGACAGATGTATTCCCATGAGTGAGTTCCTAAGAAAAAATTGTGGCCACTGATGGAAACCATAGATCTACAGAAAACTCAAAGCCTATAAATTCTTGTGTTTATATTGGCTATATCAATACTTATCTATCTTTTTTCCCTATTCCTGTCCAGGGTTTGGAAGGAAAAGTGACTCATAATTTCTTTCGAGAGAAATCTTCATCAGTTGCTCAAACTTTTAATGAATATTTATGCTGAAAGTGTCAGCAGAATCTTTATTATACATTAATGGATAATGATTAATGAATACATTAATCATTTTTTCTTCTATTTTCCCAATTCTTATAGATCAGACCTTAGGGAATGTGCATTACAGTTATTAAGTGGTCTAGAGATTTTGTGATAAAACTCAATTAACCTGGTGCTCTCACACCATGGAATTCCAGCTGGAGGTTGGGTATGAGTAAATATTAATATCTTTATTAAATATTTCCTAATAAAGTGACCCTGAATATTATCTGATCCAGGACAACTGCACTTATATTATTTAATAAAATTGTAGCCTATTAAGTCAGAATGGCATTGCCACCACTTCAGTCTTGGAACTAGAAGCACTGTTTTTTCACTAATTAAAAGGTCAGTTTATAGATGTGACATTGCTATTGAATGTAAGTAATATTCAAGAAATAAGGGATTAGAATTGGCAGCACTAGAATTTTATGGCAATATTTGTGAATAAATAAAAATGAAAATGCCAATATGATAAAGGATACATTTTAAAATATTTACTCTCTTACCATATTTGAAATTTTCTGGTACCAACCATACTTCAGAATTCTATTTCTATTACTAAGTGTGAAAAACATATGTACCAGGAACTGAAAGCACTTAAAATCTTAATGAAAAAACTAGACCATCACTATTGGATTCTGTATTTGAATGTTTTCTGTCCATTATCCATAGAGTGCTGTTAATTTTTATAGCCAAACAAGGATAAGCAACAGCAAAAATTTATGGAATGACAGGTCTTTATATAAATTCATTTATTTCCTATAGTTCTAGTTTGATTTTAAATATTTATTTAAACTCATAAATATAAGTAAACTATAGCAGCAAGTGATATGTGATGTTCTGAAGAATATTAATGCTTAGTCACTGGCTCATAAGTCAGAGGAGCAAAGAGTACCACCATCTACTGATGACACTGTGTACAGAAAGAGCAGAAGTCATACAATATCTATGCCCACAGTGTGACTCAATTTGGCATCAAAGTCAGCATAAAGAAATTTCATATCTGATCTTTTTCAAGGTAATTGCTAAGGCTGTCCTCTCTTCGATAAGATTTAATGTTAATTGTGCAACTTTAGCCTGCTACTGTTTTATGAAGCCTGCAAGGATGGATGCAACACCTCAGTGAAGCCAGTCATGTGAAACATATTTAGAACTGGTTAATAATTTATAAATAATGTGCATCATTTCAATTTGGTTGTCTTCATCTATGGCAGAGGACAGTCTGATAGAGCCTGAGTCACATGGGTTCTATGTCTCAACTCAGCACTTTCTTCAAGAAGTGTATTATGTGTAAATTTTACAGTGTTTTAGCTGCAGGAGTAAGAAGGGAGTGCAGAGGATGAATTCACCATTTTTAAAGCACCAAAGTATAGCATCTAAACTGTAGTACTTTTCTTACTGACGTAAGAAAAATATTTTAACAGCATTGCATTTCTAGTGTTCTCTACATATGAAGGAAAAATAGACATACTTACAGGGTAAAAAAGAAACATAACTCTAAATTATTTCTATCACTCCTTTTTAGGTACACTGTGTTTGGATTTGAGGTCATAATGATTTCAAATTTGGAGAACTTTATTTTCTTTTCTGAATATTAATTCTCAGTTATATGCACAGATAGACCATGAAAGCTGTTACACCTAAATCTGGGAAGTATATATGCTTTTACTGCAAAAAAAAAAAAAAAAAAAAAGAGAGAGAGAGAGCTTCTTACAGTTCTTGTGTAAATTTTTTTCACTATTGTCAAAAGTTTTTCAAAATCCATAGTATTTAGAGAGCAGATAGCAGAAGCAAGAAGAATGACAATCGTGCAGCCTGTGGAACAAAAAACATATTCATAGGAAGATAGACAAGTTGAAAAGGCAGAAGGTTATGTACCAGATGAAGGAAAAATGTAAAACCCCAGAAAAACAACTAAATGAAGTGGAGATAGACGACCTTCCAGAAAAAGAATTCAGAATAATGATAGTGAAGATGATCCAGGACCTCAGAAAAGGAATGGAGGCAAAGATCGAGAAGATACAAGAAATGTATAACAAAGACCTAGAAGAATTTAAGAACAGAGATGAAAAATACAATAATAGAAATGAAAAAATACACTAGAAGGAATCAATAGCAGAATACCTGAGGAAGAAAAACACATTAGTGACCTGGAAAACAGATTGGTGGAATTCACTGCTGCAGAAGAGAATAAAGAAAAAAGTATGAAAAGAAATAAAGACAGCCTTAGAGACTTCTGGGACAACATTAAACTCAACAACATTCTCATTATAGGGGTCCCAGAAGGAGAAGAGAGAGAAAAAGGACCCAAGAAAATATTTGAAGATATTATAGTTGAAAAATTCCCTAACATGGAAAAGGAAATAGCCACCCAAGTCCAGGAAGCACAGAGAGTCCCATACAGGATAAACCCAAGGAAAACCATGCCAAGACACCTAGTAATCAAATTGGTAAAAATTAAAGACAAAGAAAAATTATTGAAAGTAGCAAGGGAAAAATGACAAATAATATACAAGGGAAGTCCCATAAGATTAAGAGCAGATTTCTCAGCAGAAACTCTAAAAGCTAGAAGGGAGTGGCATGATATACTTAAAGTGATGAAAGAGAAGAACCTACAACCAAGATTACTCTACCCAGCAAGGATCTCATTCAGATTCAATGGAGAAATCAAAAGCTTTAGAGACAAGCAAAATCTAAGAGAATTCAGCACCACTAAACCAGCTCTACAACAAATGCTAAAGGAACTTCTCTAAGTGGGAAACACAAGAGAAGAAAAGGACCTACAAAAACAAACCCAAAACGATTAAGAAAATGGCAATAGGAACATACATATTGATAATTACCTTAAACGTGAATGGACTAAATGCTCCAACCAAAAGACACAGGCTTGCTGAATGGATACAAAGACAAGACCCATATATATGCTGTCTACAAGACACCAACTTCAGACTTAGGGACACATACAGTCTGAAAGTGAGGGGATGGAAAAAAAATATTCCATGCAAATGGAAATCAAAAGAAAGCTGTAGTAGCAATACTCATATGAGATAAAATAGACTTTAAAATAAAGAATGTTATAAGAGACAAGGAAGGACACTACATAGTGATCAAGGAATCAATCCAAGAAGAAGATATAACAATTATAAATATGTATGCATCCAAGATAGGAGCACCTCAATACATAAGGCAACAGCTAGCAGCTATAAAAGAGGAAATCAACAGTGACTCAATAATAGTGGGGGACTTTAACACCTCATTTACACCAATGGACAGATCATCCAAACAGAAAATTAATAAAGAAACACAAGCTTTAAATGACACAATAGACCAAATAGATTTAACTGATATTTATAGGACTTTCCGTCCAAAAACAGCAGATTACACTTTCTACTCAAGTGCACATGGAACATTTTCCAGGATAGATCACATCTTGGTTCACAAATCAAGCCTCAGTAAATTTAAGAAAATTGAAATCATATTGAGCATCGTTTCTGACCAAAACGCTATGAGATTAGAAACCAATTACAGGGAAAAAAAGTAAAAAAAAAACACAAGCACATGGAGGCTAAACAATACATTACTAAATAACTAGGTGATCATTGAAGAAATCAAAGAGGAAATCAAAAAACACCTACAGAAAAATGACAAAGAAAACACGATGATCCAAATCCTATGGGATGCAGCAAAAGAACTTCTAAGAGAGAAGTTTATAGCTATACAAGCTTACCTCAAGAAACAAGAAAAATCTCAAGTAAACAATCTAACTTTACACCTAAAGGAATTAGAGAAAGAAGAACAAACAAAACCCAAAGTTAGCAGAAGGAAACAAATCATAAAGGTCAGAGCAGAAATAAATGAAATAGAAACAAAGAAAACAATAGCAAAGATTAATAAAACTAAAAGCTGGTTCTTTGAGAAGATAAACAAAATTGACAAACCATTAGCCAGACTCATCAAGAAAAAGAGGGAGAGCACTCAAATCAATAAAATTAGAAATGAAAAAGAAGTTACAACAGACACTGCAGAAATACAAAGCATCATAAGAGACTACTACAAGCAACTCTATGCCAATAAAATGGACAATCTGGAAGAAATGGACAAATTCTTAGAAAGGTATAACCTTCCAAGACTGAACCAGGAAGAAATCGAAAATATGAACAGACCAATCACAAGTAATGAAATTGAAACTGTGATTAAAAATCTTCCAACAAATAGAAGTCCAGGACCAGATGGTTTCACAGGTGAATTCTATCAAACATTTAGAGAAGAGCTAACACCCATCCTTCTCAAAGTCTTCCAAAATACTGTAGAGGAAGGAACACTCCCAAATTCATTCTATGAGGCCACCATCACCCTGATACCAAAAGTCGACAAAGATACTAAAAAAAAAGAAAATTACAGACCAATATCACTGATGAATATAGATATAAAAATCCTCAACAAAATACTAGCAAACAGGATCCAACAACAGATTAAAAGGATCATACACCATGATCAAGTGGGATTTATTCAAGGGATGCAAGAATTCTTCAATATACGCAAATCAATCAATATGACACACCATATTAACAAATTGAAGAAAAAAAAAACAATATGATCATCTCAATAGATGAAGAAAAAGCTTTTGACAAAATTCAACACCATTTATGATAAAAACTCTCCAGAAAGTGGACATAGAGGGAACCTACCTCAACATAATAAAGGCCATATATGACAAACCCACAACAAACATCATTCTCAATGGTGAAAAACTGGAAGCATTTCCTCTAAGATCAGGAACAAGACAAGGATGTCCACTCTCACCACAATTATTAAACATAGATTTGGAAGTCCTAGCCATGGCAATCAGAGAAGAAAAAGAAATAAAAGGAATCCAAACTGGAAAAGAGGAAGTGAAACTGTCACTGTTTGCGGATGACATGATACTATACATAGAGAATCCTAAAGATGCCACGAGAAAACTACTAGAGCTAATCAATGAATTTGGTAAATTTGCAGGATACAAAACTAATGCACAGAAATCTCTTGCATTCCTATACACTAATGATGAAAATTCTGAAAGAGTAATTAAGGAAACACTCCCATTTAGCATTGCAACAAAAAGAATAAAATACCTAGCAATATACCTACCTAGGGAGACAAAAGACCTATATGTAGAAAACTATAAGACACTGATGAAAGAAATTAAAGATGATACCAACAGATGGAGAGATATACCATGTTCTTGGATTGGAAGAAACAATATTGTGAAAATGACTATATTACCCAAAGCAATCTACAGATTCAATGCAATTCCTGTCAAATTACCAATGGCATTTTTTATGGAACTATAACAATACATCTTAAAATTTTTATGGAGAAACAAAAGACCCCAAATAGTCAAAACAGTCCTAAGGGAAAAAAAAAACAGAGCTGGAGAAATCAGACTCCCTAACTTCAGACTATACGACAGAGCTACAGTAACCAAGACAATATGGTACTGACACCAAAACAGAAACATAGATCAATGGAACAAGATAGAAAGCCTAGAGATAAACCCACACACCTATGGTGATCTAATCTATGACAAAGGAGGCAAGGGTATACAATGGAGAAAAGACAGTCTATTCAGTAAGTGGTGCTGGGAAAACTGGACAGCTACATATAAAAGAATGAAATTAGAACATTCCCTAACACCATACACAAAAATAAACTCAAAATGGATTAGAGACCTAAATGTAAGACCAGACACTATAAAACTCTTAGTGGAAAACATAGGAAGAACACTCTTTGACATAAATCACAGCAAGATCTTTTTTGACCCACCTCCTAGAGTAATGGAAATAAAAACAAAAATCAACAAATGGGACCTAGTTTTAATGAAACTTCAAAGCTTTTGCACAGCAAAGGAAACCATAAACAAGACAAAAGGACAACCCTAAAAATGGGAGAAAATATTTGCAAATGAATCAATGGACAGAGGATTAACCCCCCAAATATATAAACAGCTCATACAGCTCAATATTTAAAAAAAAATAGAAACCCAATCCAAAAATGGGTAGAAGACCTAAACAGACATTTCTCCAAAGAAGACATACAGATGGCCAAGAAGCACATGAAAAGCTGCTCAACATCACTAATTATTTGAGAAATTCAAATCCAAACTACAGTGAGGTATCACCTCACACCAGTTAAAATGGGCATCATCAGATAATCTACAAGCAACAAATGCTGGAGAGGGTGTGTAGAAAAGGGAACCCTCTTGCACTGTTTGTGGGAATGTAAATTGATACAGCCACTATGGAGAACAGTATGGAGGTTTCTTAGAAACCTAAAACTAGAATTACCATATGACCCAGCAATCCCACTACTGGGCATATACCCAGAGAAAACCATAATTCAAAAAGACACATGCACCCCAATGTTCAGTGCAGCACTATATACAATAGTTAGGTCATGGAAGAAACCTAAATGCCCATCAACAGACAAATAGATAAAGAAGATGTGGTACATATATACAATGGAATATTACTCAGCCATAAAAAGGAATGAAATTGGTTCCTTTGTAGAGATGTGGATGGATCTAGATACTGTCATACAGAGTGAAGTAAGTCAGAAAGAGAAAAAGAAATGTCGCATATTAATGCATATATGTGGAACCTAGAAAAATGGTACAGGTAAACCGGTTTGCAGAGCCGAAATTGAGACACTGATGTGGAGAACAAACATATGGACACTAGGGTGGGAAAGTGGCGGTGGGTGGGAGTGTTGCTGTGCTGAACTGGGAGATTGGGATTGACATGCATACACTGATGTGTATAAAATGGTTGACTAATAAGAACCTGCTATATAAAAAAATTAAATTCTAAAAAAAAGAAGTTTATAGTGTTTAGATGATATCTCTTTAAATTGCCGAAAGCCTAATGTGTGATTGAATTAAATTGATATTTCTTTCATAATATGAATACTGTTTTCTAATCACAGGAAATTAATAAAGGCAAGAGCTAGTTATGTAATATAACCAAATTAATTTAATGATTAAAAATTCCTTCTTGTTTGGGATAAAGTTTCCGTGAAGTTCTAACTTTGTAATGATTATATTAGCTTTTCCTTCCTATTCTCTGTGTGTTTAAGATAGATCAGATAGTACTTAATAATAAATCAAATAAAGCTGAAATTAGTTAGCAATAAATACTACAATTAAAAAAAATTATAACACTAAATGCCTTTCTCTTCTGTTTCTGAAAATATTCTATGGGAAATTTATGTTTTCATTATATGCAGTGATATGAAAAAGTAAACATATATGTCCAGTGTTTCTATGATGCAGTATAGACCCTAGAATCTATAAAATATGGATGCACTCAGTCCATTGTGGATTTAGTGATGGAATTCAAGGTGGCCAATTATATCAGTGGAATTTTAGATAGCTAAGAATAATCTTGAATTGTGAGGGCTACATAGGCACACATAATGCATTTGTGTGATTTAGCATTTTTTCAGTATATACAAAATGATCAACAATTATGTATCCCAAATTGAAAGGTAACTATGGAAATACATAAAGCAATAAAATGTGTAATCTTTGCCTTCAAAGAGTTCTTACAATCTAAGAGCAGAGTAATGTAAATTTCAGGGAAACCAGTTTATAATCATGGAATTTGAACAAAATTCAGTCTGACACTGATAGACACTCAGATAAAAACATAATCACGGTTTTTGAGTATATGTCTTCACAAGGTTTAGTTTTATTGTTTTTTTGTTTTTTAAATACAGGATGCCTGGGAAGTGATTTTTACACTTGCATAGGCTAGAAGCCATACAGTAGTAGCAAGAGGGTACAATGACACCCTCCCTCATTAAGAAAATAAAGGTTTCTCTCAGGCCAGGTGGAATCCTCACTCCACATGGGCACTGTTTTGGGTAGACATGTGTCTCTCTGTAAGGAAGCCAGTAGGGTCCAAGGAAACTTCACCTTCCCACTTGGGTGGTCGTGCCAGCTCCTGCTTTGTGCAGCTGCTCTGAGCAAGTCAATTTCCTTATATTTTACAGTTAAAGACATCCCCATGTTTATCTTCTTTAGCTGTTGGTTATTGCCTTCCCAGCGATCACAGTCTCATTGTGATGTCCAAACCACAAACCACAATGTTAAAAAAAAAGAGACTGAAATAGGTGCATGATAGAATTACTGTTCAATCTAGCTTGTTTGGGAACACCTAGGAAAGATGCAGTTGATACCAATCAAAAAGGGTTTGGCACTAGATGTGAAATTTGAATTGAGCTTTGGTCATATCTTACAAATGGAAAATCAGCATTTTGGAAATTTGTTCATGATTTTTATTTTGCTACTTAGCACAGGAAAAAATTGCTGGGAATCCCTTCAAAGGGAATTTGTTATTAAGTCCCCAAATGACCTCATTATAAGGCAATTTTTCTTCAAAGGCAGTACCACAGCTTTGACCCTAGTAACCATAAGCTAGTGAGGCACATACTGGAATATGTGGAAACTGTACAACAAACAGCAATTTCTTCAAAGAGCTCAAAAGATAATTTCTCAATGACAATTTAGCAAAGTTATGTGAATTCTCATTTAACAGAAGAAATACCTGCAAATCACTTAAATTCACTTATCTGCAGTGGTTGTAGTACTCTAGCCTTAACTGACAGCTCATTTGTTCTATTTACTGAGTTAAATAATGATAAAGACATCGGACAGGCTAAAATCTTACAGCCTGATTCAGAATGTCACTCTCACCTTCAGTGCCTCCACATCTGCTTCATCTGTGTCACTTATTCAATATCTAGCAAACTCTATTTCCAGAAAGCAACGCCCAAGTGTGGAACTGCTATCTCTCAGGTACTTACAGATCACAAACCCTACTACTTTCCAACTCGAAAGTTTTACTTACATATGAATGAAGTTTCGAAGGAATAGCCATCTGGTACCTCTCTAAATCTTCGAGTGTTCATTCCTTTTGGTATGGCAATACAATTTATTCTTTTGGTATTGCCTTCAGGATCAGAAGAGTCCTTCTCTTATTAATCATTTTCCTTACGGACTAAGTTATAGTGTTCAGATTCAAAGGAATAGTGGTATTTAAGTTTCCCATGAAATCTAATTTTAAGCCTTCTGATTATAAAAGAAATATGTGCTCACTGTAGAATCAGAATTATCTCTTATCTTGCTACCCATAAGTATACCTTTTGCAAAAACCAAGAGACACTGATGTTTTCTCAATTGAGGTACAGACAGATATACCAACAAAAACATATGCTTATTTTTTGTTTTGCTTGAAGGAAACTAAGATCAGTTTATAGATGTTCTTCTAATTTTTCTTTAATACTATGATTTTTTATCCTGTCACAAATGTTCTTCAAAATAATTTTATTGCCTACAAAACGTTCCCAATAATGTGTTTTACTTTAATTTATTTAACTATGTTCTTGTGATTAGATTAATTTATCTGTCATATACAGGTTTTCTTTGCTATTGGAAAGTAGAGCATTCCTCTAAGGCCTTTCATAAGCCAAAATGGTGTAAAGTGAAGAAGCAATTACCTTAGGACACAACTTGCTAATGGATATACAAAGCAAATCGAGATAAGGCACAGACACTCACAGACACAATTCAAAGCTGTGGCGACCTGATGCTAAGATGCTGAGTGTAGTTCCCAGGCAAGGAGCTTGGGGGTGCCACTCTCAACGCTCTGGGTGCGCTGCCTCTATAACTGCTAGTCTCGATGCAAGACAAATGCTGACTGCCATTTTCGCTTTTTGACTTTTTTCGCAAAAGTGAAAATATTCAGATATCTTTTATTCTAGTGAAAACATCTAGTAATGTAAGTCTTTTGTAAAAGCAAAGTGACATAAAGCCACTTTCTCAAAGCAGAGGATATCTGTATAGTAATGCAGGAATATCTTTGTACATAAATCTTTGTGTGACTAATAATTTCCTTAGAAGAATATTGTAGAGGTGGAATTTCTGAATATGAAAATAGTTCTGGCTAGGATTTTTTTCTCAGAGATTTGACTTAATTATATTCCTGCTAGCATCGTAAGACAGCAGTAATTTTTAACATTTCATTATAGTATTTTTATTCCATTTTATAAGATGATTGCAATGTTAATTATTCTTTTAAATATGACAGTGGAAAATCCTATTTCATCAATAGCTTAGACATGCATTTTGGTTATGAGTTATATGCTTCATTTTTTTATGTACATATTTCCTTATTGAATGTTTTATAAAATAGTTATCCTTTTTTTCCCTATTGAGTTGTGATTTCTTTTCCATGATTCTTAAAAGCATTTTGTGTATTATGATCATTAATTATTGCATTTGCTATAGTGTTCATTTTAACTTGATGATAATATGCTATAGAAATAAAATTGATATTTTTATGTAGGCAAGTTTATTGATTATTTTCTTTACGGTTTGCTTTCCTTACTTTTTCTTTCTTTTCCCTTTCTTTCTTTCTTTCTTTTTTCTCCTTTTTAATCTCTTTTTAATTTACTTGTGACAATTTTAAGAATCCAGATGTAGAAATATTAGTCAGATTGGCCCTAAAAACAGCACATATATTTAGTTTTCTTTGTGCTTTTTCAAATGCTAATTTAAAAGAAATTTCATATTAGCCTAAGATGATGCAAAGTTTATTTATTATTTTTTCAGAAGAAGGGGACAACAAATTTGTAACTACTATTGTAAAGTTCAAAAATTTTTAGAATATCTAACAGGTGATATCAATTTCTTTTATTCTTATGTCAGGTAAAAAAATTTGCCTGGGATAAAGAGGACTGATTCACCATGGGATGGAGAAATTCAGTGAATATTTAATCCAAATTAATAAAAAATGAATTTAAACCAAACCCACAGGCCAAAAAATACATTTAAACTGCACTAAGAAGAACCTTTCGAGACCAGTGTGGCCCCACGTGGTTTTACAGTAAAGGCAAACCTGCTTTACAAAACAATGCTTAAAAATATGTATTATTGGGCTTCCCTGGTGACGCAGTGGTTGAGAGTCCGCCTGCCGAGGCAGGGGACACGGGTTCATGCCCCGCTCCGGGAAGATCCCACATGCCGCAGAGTGGCTGGGCCCGTGAGCCATGGTCGCTGAGCCTGCGTGTCTGGAGCCTGTGCTCCACAATGGGAGAGGCCACAACAGTGAGAGGCCCGCGTACCGAAAAAAACAAAACAAAACAAAACTGTATTATTAGTGACATCTTACATGCTGTCAAAATATTTCTTATTTAAATTTTATTTGAGATTGTCACTAAGCTCACTTAACACCTTAGTTCTGAACACACTTAGTTGTGGCTACAAGTTTTAATTTCATGACAATGCAAAAAATTCTGACTTTTTGGATGACATTTTTCTTTCTTTTTTGTTAATGATACTTGGTCAGTAGCTAAGGCTCAGTGACATTTATCAGCTACCTAATTAAATTGTAGACTCTTTTATAATAATTGCAAATGTGACCTTCATTTGTGTATTTTTGCTAGCTAGCATGTTTAGCCAAATGTCACAAAGAACCCTAATCCATTCTTTCCCATAATGTTTAATTATATCATATTGAAAGTGTTCATTCTTCAGTTACCATGGTTTATGAAATCACACTGCTTCCCTAGGGAGTGGGGAGCTATATTTCCAATGCCGTAATGAGCAGTGATTGCAAGGTTGTGTCTACAGGCTGCCAAAATAATTGGCTGAAAAGTGAAAATTCATTAAATTAACAGGTAGGTTTGCCTTCATGATGCCAAACAATAGCTCTGATTTGTTTTTCTCTATACAGATAAGGGATTCACGGCATAGCCTCAATTGTTTTGATTTTCCATAAAAACAGCCCAGATCTCTCCTCTCACTTTTCGGATCTTTCTATCTAATTGCCAGATGAATTCTCTTCCTGAATGTTCCACAGATATTTGCCACTTTACCCAATCTCCATACTTTCCGAGTCCTACCTTCTCCATACACATTAACACTGCTCTAGTTAACTCTTTTCTCCTTAATTCTCCCTGGATCCTTCCAGTGCATGCTCCACAACTTCATGAAAGTCATGTTTCTAATGCAGAAATATGATTGTGGTACACTCCTGCCAAGGCAAAGCAAACCTTTAAACCTGCAAGGCAAAGCAAACTTTTCTTCTGAGAAAGAAGGCCCTTCTTATCTATTTGTCCAAATTCATATATTCTCTTTCCTGTCTTCCTTCTCTAAGATTTTAATCAATCAATAATGAATTATCTACAGTTTCTCAAAGGAATCAGACCATATTTCCTTTTCAGCCTTTGTACTTGCTCTTTCCCTACTGCTGTTAATTATGAAGCAATGAATAGTTTATAAAAACATAATTTGGGGGATGTTCCAGTTATACATAACTCATCACTGTTATTCATAGAACTAAAGGTTAATGAAACATTTTATCTTGGTTGATAAAATATAATTCAAATTCAAAGATAGAATCAAACACATTTAATATATCCATTTACTGTTTATTATATGCCTTTAAAAATATTTTAATACTCCCATATTAAGAGATTTTATCTGTATTAAGCAAATATTGTAGGATTGATATAAAGAATTTTGTTCTCTTGAAACTATACTTTGCATGTAGTTATGAGATTATAAATATACAATTAAATCTATCACAACGTCAAAGTGTATACTTTACTAAGACTTTTTTACCTTACAAAACACATGTCCATGTAATAATGTTTGGGTGAACACATAGAATTGGGATAATAGATATGTTAGGTATAATTTTAGAGTTTAAAATGTATTTTTGAAGAGCAGCAACAATCTAACTTTTTTTAATAAGTTGCACTATTCCCAAATGTCACAGTATTGCTTTGTAAAACAGCTGAGAAAAGTTTAGATTTTCACTAGAAGCAGAGATATTTTGCAAACTAGGGCATACATTTAGTCAATTCATTTTTCTTTGGTCAATTTATCAAAATATTTTCCCCAAAGGATGTATTTACCATATTGTAAACAATATTAAATTCTTAGCCACATTTAAGTTTGTTAATTATTCTTCTGATTCAATAAAGTGTAACTATATAGAGGAGAGACTACCAACTTTAGGTAAAAGTAGAAGTCTGAGGGCTTTTTTTACTCAGATGTTTTCTAATGGATGCTGCCATTATATTTTCATGGCATAGATGAAGGAAAAAGATTTCAAAACCCCAGCTAACAGCTTGCCCAGCTTCTCATCTCAAGAGAGGAAACATGTTACATTGTGGTTGAGGAACTACCATGGTGTGACCTGATGGGTGGAAGACAATATATTTAAGAGAGAAAATGTTTTAAACTATGTAATAGTTCAACACTGAAAAAATGTTTTCCAAAATACAACATAAAATTATAAGAATTTCATCGAATCTAGAAGAAATCTTATACAGTTTTTTGGAAACAAAGTAAGTGATGATTATTCAATTGCCCATTAATTCTACAGCAAAGTGTACAAGGTTTTGTTGACAATTTCCTTACTCAGTGTGCTGTATTCTATAATTTACAGTACTGCTTGTAATAATATTTCTGAAGACAATTTCTGACTCTTCAAACCTATTTTTCTCAAGCTCAAATCCCAACTCTGTTGTTCATTACCTGCCTGATATTAGATAAATAACTGAATCTCTAATTATCTGTGAAATCAGGATAATATCAGTTACTTCACAATGGCTGTTCTGAAGATTGAGATAATAATGTATGAATTGTCAAGTACCTTGTCTGATACAAAATAGGAAGTTTACAAATTGTATCATGGTCATTCTTTTTATTATTGTTACTAAATCTAATAGTATTGTACTACAAAAATTGGAAATTAAAATCAGTACGATATATGTGTACTGATTCTTCAAAGTAATGTGGAACTATTTATTATTATTATTTTTGCATTCTTAGGAAAGTAGAGATTCTCAGGTTAATTAGCACTATTTGAGGGAGGTGTTAGATTTTATATCATAATATTAAAGAAAAGGTTTAAAAAAGAAAACATTAAACCACTAAATTTTGGGGGGTCTTTAATTGAAAATTTTAGTTAGAAAGTGATCTAAAATATACTATTCAAAGATCTCTGCTGATGAAATCTGAAATTGAGCTCCCTTATTAAAAGTATTCCCTACATCTAAAATAGGTTTTTCAGAAGTAAAAGATTAAAAATATATATATACATGATATAATTGAATTCTTTTCTACCTCTATTGAGGAGAAATTTAATCAGGCCAAGAGGTGGTTGAATAAAAATTTGAATAACTACAGTTCCTAGTAATAGTGATTTTATGTGTTTTCTCACAGGAGTCCTTAGCAGAATCTGCATAAGCGGTAAGGCTCTTGTCTGCTGCAATAATATAAAACGTTGAATTAACCTCCCCACAGGGCCTACCACAATGCTTTGGATGTGGTCAGTTGAGGATAAGTATTGTTGAGTAGAAAAGAAACATAAAAGCCAAAAGAATGATTGATTTTTCTATAATTTCTCATTAAAAAAGAATATAAGAAAGATAATTTGCTCATGAGCCCTATAATGAATTAAAGAGACAGTCCTATAGCTGTATAAAAGTTTTTATATCCAAATAAGTCTCATCTTTTAAAGTACTTGCTTCTATTAGTGATACTGGCTTTTACTGCCAAAGACAGTTTTTGAACTCCTATTTTGAAATGGCCTCCATAGACTTATGAGTTTATGGCTATCCATTGTTAAAAAAACAGCTTTATTTACAATAATAAAAAGCAGTGAAACTTAATGAGTGGATGGTATTCATTAAAGGAGAAATTTAGAGTGAAAAATATTGAGATTAGGAGAACTGAAAATAAGTTATATCAGGGGAAACCATACAAACTTTCCAAATCAGGGAGACATAGCCAAGTTATGTTAAGATTTCAGTAAAGCTGTTTAATTTAGACATCATCCCTAGTCGCTCCAACATTATAATGAAAAAAAAAACACATTAAAATGGAATCATATCTGCCTATGGTCTGTTAGTTCCATATTTTTGCAAAGGTTGGGGATAAGTTCTTTAGGGATAAGTCATATAGAATGAGATCATGAGTGAAAATTTGAGTTATGTATTAAAGTCTTAATTATAGGTATAATGCATATGTGATTTATTTTTCTACTGGCTCTGGACAAAGTTAGTGGACACAAATCATGTATATCTGCATTATTTTGATTCTTACACCTGGTAATGTATTTTTCTTCTCAAAAAGAAAATAGAATTGCAATTGTTGTAAAACATGTCTATTCTTTTTTTCCTTCAGCTTACTAGCAATTACAATTCCTTAATTAGAAAGGTCAACTCTGTGACACAATGCAATATTGAATCATTCTTTGGTCATCTTTTTTTTCTGGTAAAAACTATTTTCTGTTTGGAATTAAAGCCTGAGGTCATAACCTCAAATATAATCTCATTGCTAAGAGTACAAGTTTAACATTATACCTTCTAAGTGATATTTTTAGAAAAAATCATCTCACATGATAAAGAGATTTTTAACATGGAAAATAAATGCAATAACATAATTTATGGAATCTTGAACAGATCTTAATTTCATGGTCACTGTCTCTTTAAAGGAATAAACAAACTGATTGGTTTTTATTCAATGAAACACATTCTCCCCTTCTTAAAAATGCATTTATGCACATATTTTACTCTATGCCTCACTCCTCTTGCCTTTAGTTCTTCCCTGATTACAATGATCATCTTAAAATCAATATTCATATTGTTTCTTAGAAACAAATGAAAAACTACTATCATTCCATAATATTTAAATACATATAAACATATTTGACAATCACCACCAAATTAGCTTTTTCATATGCTTATATCTATATGTTTTCTGATAAGTAAGATACTTAAATAAGTATTTATCAATTAGTAAACAGATCGTTTCTAAATTTTCCAGCATTCAGAAATAAACTGTATGAAATTTTTTTTTCTTTTCTTTTCTTTTTTTTGCCATACGCGGGCCTCTCACTGTTGTGGTCTCTCCCGTTGCGGAGCACAGGCTCCGGACGCACAGGCTCAGCGGCCATGGCTCACCGGCCCAGCCGCTTCGCGGCATGTGGGATCCTCCCGGACCGGGGCACGAACCCGTGTCCCCTGCATCAGCAGGCGGACTCTCAACCACTGCGCCACCAGGGAAGCCCTGTATGAAAGTTTTTAAACTTGATCATTTATCAACTTTCAGGGATTTTGAACCCCCTGAAATCATCTGTAAAATATTATGCATACAAGCATTTGAGGAGAGACGAGGCTGAATTCATAGCTTTTATCAGAATTTTATGAGAACCTGGGCCGCACGAAAACAGTTAAGTACTTAATATTTTCAAACACTTGCTTATAGATATGTAATGTTCTTGGATGTTGAAAGTATGTTGATTCAATTGAAACATAAATTTTTTTTGAGTATTTCCTGGGTGCCAGGAACTCTGTTAAGTGCTCCAGCACAATGCAGTTATTAAAGAGCAGGCAGATGGGAACAGGAGAGGATAAACACGTACGTATGTTCACTATAATACAAGGCCATGCAAAATTCATATAATAAAGGACCTGCAAAATGAGCAGGGGTTAAACAAAATACTAATAACGAGTGATGTTAACTTCAATACGTCACTTGGCATGGAAGGATTGTTTATCATTTATCAATCTTAAAAAGCTTTTATTAAGGTACAAATATTACAATTGCACCTTAAAACAAATGATGCCATTGAGTCAAATATGTGTGAAATAATAGGCATTTTACAAAAACCAAGCACCATGTAATCTTTTACTCCACTGTCTAAACACATCTCAATGCAAATATTCATGAAAAAGATATACTTATTCAGTACTAAACGTATGTAAAACTTTTGCGGGGGACAATGAAAAGACATGACCCATGTCCTCAGGCAGTTCACAATCTATTTTACCCCTGAATACTATTTGAGAGTTAAAATATATTATTTAAACTAAAATGTCCTCTCAAGATGACACACTTATGCTAGACTAAGACAAAATTTTGAAATTGGAGGAGTAAATGCAAAGATATTTAATGTGGTTGATTAGCATCTATTAATATTTTTGTCATAAGACTTGATGGACACCTGAAATACTATATATTCAGATTTCCTAAGATGCTACATGTGTTTCTAATGGCTCCCCTTCCTAATCCTAACATTCAAGGTCTTCTGTATATTAAATTCATCTTACCCACCAAAGATTATCTCTCATGTTTTCCTACCATGCCCTTAGCATATTTTCCTTGAAGTCATAATTTTAAAAAAACAGTTATTAACAACATAGCACAGTGTGTGCCTCTATTTCATAAAAACAAACAAACAATGAAGTAAACCCACATTCAGAGGGCATCAATTTTATTCAAAGATTTTAGCACAAGTGTTCACAAAGTTAAAGTATTATTTTTCTATTATAATAAAATCAGATGAACAATGAAATAGAAAGGCAAACTTTTCTTAAAATTTTAAGATTGCTCATATTTCAGAGCTAGTCCTCATAGTGAGCTCAATGATATTCCACTGAAGTGGATTCAATCTTATTGCTCTTTTGAATATTTTGCTAAATAAGTTTAGAGTTCCAGTCTTAAGATCCAACACACCAACTCATGCTCATCCCATCCTTTATTCACACATTTCTAATTTAAAATGTCTTTTAAATGCCTTTCCTTTCCACCCAGCTAAATTCAACATCTCATGTAAGTCCAGTTCTAATTATCCTCACTTGATGAAATCTTTTATTATTATTAGCCATATTCTTCTCTTACCGTGAACATCCTCAGCATTGGTAAATAATATATGTTACCATAGCTTTGTTCACATGTTTTGTAATATGTAAAGTACTAATAATACATATCTGTCAAGAGAAAAGAGGATTGCATACTTAAGGCATAATTAATCTCCCCAAAAGAAACCAAAATTATAAGAAGGAGAACTTTAAGACAATAGTTACGGAAAGTACCAGTAGTATATCCACAACATAAGAGAAAAGGCAATGTTGGCAAAACATTTTTAAGGATCATGGAAATTCCTGTAATATCTATGTCCAGATTCCTTCTGTCTTAGGCAACGAACTTCTCCCTCCCCACACATATACTTCAAGGAACTGGGGAATTTGAATGTGGGGAGGGAAGGATCAATGTACCATGAAAATATGTTCTAGAATATAGTGAGGGTCCTGCATAAATGGGTGTCAGCTGAGCTGTCTGCTGCATCAATGAGGATGCAGGTAAAGAGAAAGGGGTTGTGGTGCATTGCATGGCTCAGCAAGGTTATAGTTCTGCATAGTTTGCTTTTTTTTGCCATGTGCAGGGATTTTGTTCTTGGCCGCATATTGATGTAGTAAGAACTTCCTTTGAGCAGTAAACTGTTTACATGTAGCTGTCAAATGTTTTGATTAAGTAACTTATCCTTTATGCCTTGGTTTCATCATTTGTATGGTAGGAATTATAACCCTGTTCTTTATAAGGTTGCTTTGAGAATTTGAAGGAAAAAAAATACATGTAAAGCACTTGAACCAGAAATAATGCTTGGCATACAGAAAGCAGGCAAAAAATCTCAGCTATCACTATTATTATTCTAAAGCAAGCTGGGAATTTACCAGTATACTGCAAAGTTAACTTTGAATCAGATTGTGAATCACACATTCTAAGTAAATGTGACCGAAGAATGATTGCCAGTTTATTCGGCTCCATATGAAGGGGAATTTGGAAGTCTTAGTGTTGTATTCATAAGACAGTTTAGTTTACAACTACTCTAAATGAAATAGATCCAAAATTATTTTTCTCACATCTAAATTCAGCTGGAATTATAGAGAAAATGAATGAATATCTTGCTCAAGAGTGATGCGCTCAATTATTTTATTTTATTTATCTGTTGGCCTAAAGTCTGCAGATTAAAAAAATGGAGAAATAATTTACAAAAACAAACTTTTTTTCTGCATGTGTATATGTTTATAGATTTAAAGTATTCATAATGCAATATTAAACTGACTAAGATTAAAGAAATGCTTTAAGAAGTTGGATTTAGTGATTTGAAGGTAATAAGTATTTTTATTTTCTCATGAGACCTAAAATGGTAGTTTTATTTTGTTTTGTTTTATAGTCTCTCCTCTTCACCTGGATATTGAGAGTAATGACATATCTACCTATCCAGAATTATTTGAGACTGAGCCAAAAAAACTTATAAAATTAATTTCCAAATCTCTTTATACATTTATCAAATAAAGACTTAAAACCATTGAGATTAATTTCAAAAAATTCAAAAAATAGTGAAACGTTAATTTAGTTGCTTTTGAAATCTCCATTCTTCAACTCCATACAAAAATAATAATTTTAATTATAATAATATATTTAATTATTTTTTCATTTATTACCTGCCCTTGGAGAAGTTCTCAGGTAGCATAACAAAAGATTTTCTCAATTAGGGCCTTAACCTATAGTGAACTTTAGTTTGGCTGCCTCTTTGTGACACATAATCACAATAACTATGGATAAGAAGAGGAGATTAATTTATTTTTATAGCATTCAAGAGAGTAGTTATTTGTCTCCACAATTTAATGTGGGTTAATAAGATCAAGCCACCACTCCTAGAGCAGAGGCATACAAGCTTTTATTCATCTACTCCAATGTATATTAGTATTTTTTTTTTTTTTTTTTTTTGCGGTACGCAGGCCTCTCACTGTTGTGGCCTCTCCCGTTGCGGAGCACAGGTTGTGCACGCACAGGCTCAGTGGCCATGGCTCACGGGCCCAGCTGCTCCGCGGCACGTGGGGTCTTCGCAGACTAGGGCACAAACCCGTGTTGCCTGCATCGGCAGGCGGACTCTCAACCACTGTGCCACCAGGGAAGTCCAGTATTTTTTAAAGAATACAATAAATAGAAAGATTCTGTTAGATGCTCATAAATATGAATTTATTTAAGCATATAGAATAGTAAAAACAATAGTTTAATTAACTCTGGTTTTAGAATAAAACAGTCATAGACATATATCTAATCATTGCTCATTGCTCAAGATAATAATATTTCTCAGTATTTAATAGACTCAGCTAAACAAATCTGAAAACCTGTATGGTGTATTCATCAGGACCTATCCAAAAACTGTTCCCAGAAATCCATTACTGATAAAGAGTCTCATATTTGATTTCAATAGTTTTGTGAAGGAGATTATTCTAATAGAAGGCCAGGTTGATCCAACTATTGCCCAAGATTTGAACACTGCTTTTGGCAAGATGCTTTGGTTTGCAAGGAAGAAAATTTTCAACTCAAGCTGAATTAACCAATAAAGCCATATATGATTATACAATTTAAGATACTAGGGATCCAGCTGGTATGAGGGTATTTTATTAGGGTTGCTTAACAATGTCACAGAAAACCCAGTTACTATTTCTTCGCTGTGTCTGATGGTGCTGTCAGTTAACAAATTGCTTTCACATATATTATTATATATAATCTGTATAACTGAGTATGGAGTGATTATGTATACATGTATATACATATGCGAAAGCGATCCGTGAACTATAAAATGTCATATAAATGCAAGACGATATAATTAGCACTATTATTGTTACTCAGTTTGAAACGTTTTGGCAGTAAAAATCAACTGTGCTACACCTGAGGTTTCCTTAGCATTCAAAGAAGGGACATTTGAAGTTCTCAATTTAGAAACATATCTTCGGTAACCACACATTTACTACTCTAGTAGAACAAAATGGTCAAGAACATTTTTTTTTTTAATTTTCTCTTGAGAATTAACACTTTTTGATTGAACTTGCAAAAAAATTGCCATATATCTCTAAGATGCAGTTTTTTAGTAATGGAAAAGTTCAGTGGCAAACTATAAATTTCAAACACGTCCTTTTTGAAATTGAGACCACCTTGTGGCATCATTTATTTCTTCACTTTTGCATTTGTACATTCATAATTTATTTGTCAGACAAGTTCATTTAGTACTAAATTTTATGGTTAAAGGTAAAAAAAAGTGCGAGAACAGGGCTTTCATTTCTGTGAAAAAGAGATGCAAACTTTTCTATCTATGTGCAAAAATGCAAATATCAATGGGCAATATGTAAATGTGTTATTTAAAGGACATGATGAACTTCAAAATACATTCTTGCCTTATTGTAAACCTTACACTTCTTGAATATAAAATTGTCAAAAGTATAAATATTGCAGTGACTATAATATTCACTGTGATAAATAGCTGCTCAATTTGACACCTTTAAAGTTATATTTAATATCATCAAAATCTGGCTACCTAGAAAGTTGAATGGTAGTTGTTCCACTGAAGGAGAACATTCTAAAAGCAAATAAAATTTTAAAAAACTGAACATAATATTTTAGTTAGAAATGGATACTTTCCTGAAAGAACACAATATCT
Organism: Pseudorca crassidens; assembly: GCF_039906515.1. Classification (NCBI taxonomy): domain Eukaryota; kingdom Metazoa; phylum Chordata; class Mammalia; order Artiodactyla; family Delphinidae; genus Pseudorca; species Pseudorca crassidens. The sequence goes on along the minus strand of NC_090304.1, from coordinate 76,208,619 downwards.
TAGAGAAAGCAGGAAGTTTGCTCATACCTTATCTTCATATTGGATACCAAGCTGTGCTCAGTACTTGAGCTTAAATAGGCACTGAAAGCAGGTCAAAGTAGTAAAGTTATAAGATACTACTTTTAGCAGGCTCCTCTGAATTTTTTTAAAATTGGTCATTGAGTTTCCTGTAATAAAATATACACCCCAACTCTTCCCCTGTGAAGAAAAAAAAAATTTTCTATGTGAATTGATGGGTTTCTGTCCAGTAGAGGGCACTGCTGTATATTTATCCAAGCCCTGCTTGGCCATTAAAACTTGAAAATAAAATTTTACAGGACAAATGCTTTTTTGTGGATTATCATAATGAAGAAATTGGGATCACAGAGGAAAGTAAGGAGAGAGAAAGGGAAAGGACATTAAGAATAACATTTTACCTTTAAATAACAATATTAATATATATTTTAATCTCAGCATGAATTGTTTAAAATTACTAGCCACTTTCTTTTCCCCAAAGAGGACCTGGGAGAATTAAAACACATTTGATAACAATAAAGAAAACAATGATTTTAGAGAGAATTTTTTTCTATAAGTGACTTGGAAAAATTTGGCATTAATTTTGAAATTGAATTATTATAGTTAACACTTAAATACCCCTACCTACTGAAAAATTTTCCCTGACATTTCTACCTCTCATGAGAATATTAGTTTCTTATCTGTGCCCGACAATGTGGCTCTTTTAGTTTGTATAATTATATACATGCTCTAGGGCTCTGCTAAATTGTGGCTTTTATGAGTTGAGACTCCTCTTATTATTCTACCAATGCTTGGAACAGAGTGTTCGCTCAACAAATATGAATTGAAAAAATGACCAAGGGGTTAATTAACAAAACTGAAAATCATTTCAAGAGCAGACAAGGTTTTTACTTAGAATGCCAAATGAGCAATTAAAATATAAATTCTGTGAAAAGGTATAACTAAGGAGACTATTGAATTTTCTCCAAATAACCCTGAATATAGACAGATGCAAATGATTCATTATCAATACATATTGTGATGTTTTATTTATTGTATTTTTATTTAGGATTTTAAGGAAGTTTTTTTCTTTCCATTTTCTTGACTTTTTTTTTTAATGGAATGCCAAACAGGGAAGAAAGATAATGAAGAAATAATCCCTCCTACGAAAACTTCATTTAAAATAGCTTAATACTTAGCACTATAAATTACCATAATGCGAAACAGCAACTCAAGATTCTACTTGTAAAATACACACGAATATGATATATATATACATACATAGATTTAAATCTATCTATTATGCATATGTCCAAAGGAAACTACTTTTGAAATCTATGATTGCAACCAGTATGATAATTTTTAAAATAATTCTTAAAATTATTTTTTAAATACTTATTTTCCTGTTTCTTTCTCTTATATGATTTAGCTATGTTTTTAAAATTGTTGGGTTTTTCTTAGATAAAAACACTTTGGTAGATGAAACACAGATCACTATACGCATTCATGTTCCTTTAGCTAGATTAAATATTAACCTACTTTCATTTACAAAATGACATGAAGAGTCATTCTGAATAGTCTGACCAACAGATATTTAATCAACCCAACAATTTATTTCCAGGATATCAGCATCTCAGAGGTTTTATATCATTCTGCCTGGCTTTTTATTTTTAAAGGACAATAAAAAATCATAAATGAAAATGGCCATATTAAAAAAGCAAGACGTTTTACTTCCCAATGTCATTGGAAATGGGAGACTATGCTAGCAGAAAATATGAAAATGTTATCACTCAAGGGCAAATCTTTTTACAGCCAAGCACCACAAAAATGGCACAGTAAAACCACTCAGTGTGGCCACAACAATCAGTTTGGATAGACTTAGCTATAGAGCATCTAAAGAGACTTAGAGAATTGGCCACAATTCCTTTCTGATGGCTCTGCCAAAGCATGGTTAATATATTTCAGCTCTATAGGCATGATCCAAGCTAAAGTGACACTCAAGCAATTTAAAAATACATCCCCAAATAAATGTCTTAAAACTGCAGCCAAATCACCAGGAAATAGATAGTTGGGTTATTGATATTTTAAAAATAAAGTTATTTCCCTTATTTTATATTTGAATATAATGGCTTAAATGAAGTATCTAGAGAGTAGATTTATTATGGAGAGCAAGAACAGTCTCATGTTCCTTATGGAACTGAAATCATACTTATTTACAGAGAGGAATGGCACTACACAACATAAGAAGTTACAGGGAAGCATAAAGCAAAGAAGTAAATTCAGGGAACAAAAGGACAAAAAAGATGATCACCAAAGATTGCCTACCCCAGGCTCCCTTTGGGGCAGTTAGGGAGACAATTAAAGCTTCATAGCTCTCTTCCAGTCCCTCCCTTCAGGAAGCTTCCACAAGCCTCTTAGATAGCCTCATCCACCAGAGGGAAGACAGCAGAAGGAAAAAGGACTACACTCCTGCATCCTGTGGAAAGAAAACCACATCCACAGAAACATAGACTAAACAAAAAGGAAGGAGACTATAAATCAGATGAAGGAACAAGATAAGATCCTAGAAAAACAACTAAATGAAGTGGAGATAGGCAACAAAACAAAGAAAACAGTAGCAAAGATCAATAAAACTAAAAGCTGGTTCTTTGAGAAGATACACAAAACTGATAAACCTTTAGCCAGACTCATCGAGGAAAAGAGGGAGAAGACTCAAATCAATAAAATTATAAATGGAAAAGGAGAAGTTACAAGGGACAACACAGAAATACAAAGCATCATAAGAGACTAGTACAAGCAACTCTATGCCAATGAAATGGACAACCAGCAAGAAATGAACAAATTCTTAGAAAGGTATAACCTTCCAAGAAACCAGGAAGAAATAGAAAATATGAACAGACCAATCACAAGTAATGAAATTGAAACTGTGATTTAAAATCTTCCAGCAAACAGAAGTCAGGAGCCAGATGGCTTCACAGGTGAATTCTATCAAACATTTAGAGAAGAGCTAACACCCATTCTTCTCAGACTCTTCCAAAAAATTGCAGAGGAAGGAACACTTCCAAACTCATTCTATGAGGCCACCATCACCCTGATACTAAAACCAGACAAAGATATTGCAAAAAGAGAAAATTGCTGACCAATATCACTGGTGAATATAGATGCAAAAATCCTCAACAAAATACCAGCAAACAGAATCCAACACATTAAAAGGATCACAGGGCTTCCCTGGTGGCGCACTGGTTGAGAGTCCACCTGCCGATGCAGGGGACACGGGTTCGTGCCCCGGTCCGGGAAGATCCCACATGCTGCGGAGCGGCTAGGCCCATAAGCCATGGCCACTGAGCCAGCACGTCCGGAGCCTGTGCTCCGCAACGAGAGAGGCCACGATGGTGAGAGGCCCACATAATGCAAAAAAAAAAAAAAAAAAATAAGGATCATACACGATGTTCAAGTGGGATTTATCCCAGGAATGCAAGGACTCTTCAATATATACAAATCAATCCATGTGACACACCATATTAACAAATTGAAGAATAAAAACAATATGATCATCTCAATAGATGAAGAAAAAGCTTTTGACAAAATTCAACACCCATTTATGATAAAAACTCTCCAGAAAGTGGGCATAGAGGGAACCTACCTCAACATAATAAAAGCCATATACAACAAATACACAGAAAACATCATTCTCAATGGTGAAAAACTGAAAGCATTTCCTCTAAGATTAGGAACAAGACAAGGATGTCCACTCTCTCCACTACTATTCAACATAGTTTTTGAAATCCTAGCCATGGCAATCAGAGAAGAAAAAGAAATAAAAGGAATACAAATTGGAAAATAAGAAGTAAAACTGTCACTGTTGGCAGATGACATGATGGTATACATAGAGAATCCTAAAGATGTCACAAGAAAACTACTAGAGCTAATCAATGAATTTGGTAAATTGCAGGATACAAAATTAATGCACAGAAATCTCTTGCATTTGTATATACTAACAATGAAAGATCAGAAAGAAATTAAGGAAACACTCCCATTCAGCATTGTAACAAATGGAATAGGAGACCTAGGAATAAACCTACCTGAGACAAAAGACCTATACTTAGAAAACTATAAGACACTGATGAAAGAAATCAAAGATGACACAAACAGATGGAGAGAAATACCATGTTCTTGGACTGGAAGAATCTATATTGTGAAAATGACTATACTACCAAAAACAATCTATGTAATCAATGCAATCCGTATCAAATTACCAATGGCATTTTTTACAGAACTAGAACAAAAAATCATAAAATTTGTATGGAAACACAAGAGACCCCAAATAGCCAAAGTAATCTGTTTTAATATATTTATTTATTTATATTTTGGCTGTGTTGGGTTTTCATTGTGGGGCACGGGCTTTCTCTATTTGCAGTGAGGAGGGGCTACTCTTTGTTGCAGTGTGTGGGTTTCTCATTGCAGTGGCTTCTCTTGTTGTGGAGCATGGGCTTTAGGCATTTGGGTTTCAGTAATTGTGGCACGAGCGCTCAGTAGTTGTGGCTCATGGGCTCTAGAGCACAGGCTCAGTAGTTGTGGCGCATGGGCTTAGTTGCTCCACAGCATGTGGGATTTTCTCGGACCAGGGCTCGAACCCATCTCCCCTGCTTTGGCAGGTGGATTCTTAATCACTGTACCACCAGAGAAGTCCCAGCCAAAGCAATCTTGAGGGGAAAAAATGGAGCTGGAGGAATCAGACTTCCTGACTTCAGACCATACTACAAAGCTACAGTAGTCAAGACAACATGGTACTGACACAAAAACAGAAATACAGGTAAATGAACAGAATAGAAAGCCCAGAGATAAACCCATGCACCTATGGTCAACTAATCTATGACAAAGGAGGCAAGGATATACAATGGAGAAAAGATGGTTTCTTCAATAAGTAGTGTTAGGAAAACTGGACAGCTACATGTAAAAGATTGAAATTGGAGCACTCCCTAACACCATACACAAAAATAAACTCAAAATTGATTAAAGAGCTAAATGTAAGATGAGACACTATAAAACTCTTAGAGGAAAACATAGGAAGAACACTCTTTGACATAAATCACAGCAAGATCTTTATTGGCCCACCTCCTAGAGTAATAAAAATAAAAACAAAAATTAACAAATGGGACCCAATGAAACTTAAAAGCTTTTGCACAACAAAAGAAACTATAAACAAGACAAAAAGACAACCCTCAGAATGGGAGAAAATATTTGCTAGCAAATCAATGGACAACGGATTAAACTACAAAATATACAAGCAGCTCATTCAGCTCAATATTAGAAAAAGAAACAACACAATCAAAAAATGGGCAGAAGACCTAAATAGACATTTCTCCAAAGAAGACATGCAGATGGCCAAGAGGCACATGAAAAGCTGCTCAACATCACTAATTATTAGAGAAATGCAAATCAAAACTACAATGACATATCACCTTACACCAGTTAGAATGGGCATCATCAGAAAATCTACAGACAACAAATGCTGGAGAGGGTGTGGAGAAAAGGGAACCTTCTTGCACTGTTGGTGGCAATGTAAATTGATACAGCCACTATGGAGAACAGTATGGAGGTTCCTTAAAAAACAAAAAATAGGATTAGCATATGACCCAGCGATCTCATTACTGGACATATACCCAGAGAGAAAACCATAATTCAAAAAGACGCATGCACCCCAATATTCATTGCAGCACTCTTTACAATAGCCAGGTCAGGGAAGCAGCCTAAATGTCCATCAACAGACGAATGGATAAAGAAGATGTGGTACATATATACAATGAAATATTACTCAGACATAAAAAGGAAAAAAAACTGGGGGCTTCCCTGGTGGTGCAGTGGTTGAGAGTCCGCCTGCCGATGCAGGGGACATGGGTTCATGCCCCCGTCCGGGAAGATCCCACATGCCGCGGAGCGGCTGGGCCCGTGAGCCATGGCCACTGAGCCTGTGCGTCCGGAGCCTGTGCTCCTCAACAGGAGAGGCCACAACAGTGAGAGGCCCACATACCACAAAAAAAAAAAAAAAAAAAAAAAAAAAAAACTGGGTCATTTGTAGAGACGTGGATGAGCCTACGGAGTGTCATACAGAGTGAAGTAAGTCAGAAAGAGAAAAAACAAATATCGTATACTAGTGCATGTATGTGGAATCTAGAAAAATGGTACAGATGAACAGGGTTGAAAGGCAGAAATAGAGTCACAGATGTAGAGAAAAAATGTATGGACACCAAGGGGGGAAAACCAAGGGGGCAGTGGTGGTATTGGGATGAATTGGGAGATTGAGACTTACATATATACACTAATATATATATAATTGATAACTAATAAGCACTTGTATAAAAAAAATTTTTTTAAAGGCTTCATAGCTCTCATGGAGGCACACATGGTGTTCTGTTTTTAAATAGCTTCTAAAACATAGAACCAATTTCCTTACTTCTCTTATCAATTTGCTGAAAATTTTGGCCTGGGTCACTAAGATTTTTTTTTTTTTTTTTTTTTTTTTTTAGCTCTATGAGTTCATGAAACATGGTAACCTTTAGAAACAAAAGAGGGGAAATCAGATTCATTATATTTTTGGGACAAACTAAATTTAGTTTTAACACCAGAAAACAGCCTAGAGTTCTTCAAAACTATTTTAAATTCCTAAATGTATTGCTATTTTTCCATCACTGTGCCGAGTACATCAAGATTTACTTACACATAAACAAATATTTGATAAGTGCATGCATTATACCAGGTAGAGGTAATTAAGAAATACTCCCTGCTCCCTAGAAGCTCAAATACTATACGAGTGACTCAGAAATTCAAGTCATTAAAACTTGGAGGGAAAAAATTCTGAAAAAAAAGTAAGAGGCAACAAACTTGAAAAAGAGATTAAAATTGGTTGCCATAGGCCATCACATCTTAGTGAAGGAACAACTGGAGCTGGGGTTTGAAAGATAAGTGGAACTTTACATCATACAAAGAGTGGAAATGTGATTCTATTCATCAGAATAAGCATTTATATTGTCATGAAAAGCTACACTATTTACTAGAAAACTACCAGTAGTTTGCAATTTTTTGTAATATAAGGAAGTGTGTTGATTTAAGATCCAGAGGAAGACAGGGTCTAAGTCATAAAGGACATTTTACATCATGTTAAGGAGCCTGAATTCTACCCTGTTGATGGATTCACACTACAGAATGGAGGGGCTTTACAAGGAAAATCATAATCAGATATCAACTTTAAATGTTGGTTTATACTTAGAATTTGTAGTAGTAAGAAAATTTCTAAAACAATAAATATCAGCTTTTAAGAAAATGTTGTGTGTTTTTTTCATCCTATAAAGTCAATAAAATGAAAATTAAAATGGCTACTTATATTTTTATGTGAAAGGTTGAGTGATCTTGGATATCATTTTAATAATAAGGTTTCAAAAATTAATTTCTATTCTAAAGTACCCTAGAGTAGTAATAAAATACACAGAGGTATACAGCACAAATGAACTTAAAAACCAAAGAATTTCATGATACCCAGGAATGGATTTCTAACAATTTTTAAAAGTACATAAATGAAAAACTGTTCAGAGAATATTTTATTTTCAAAATCTTAAAGCTTATAATATTCTAGTTCTGCAACTAAACTCTAAGTGGAAATGTTCTAATCAATAATTTTAAGACCTCTATCAAAAGAGAGATAATTTCTTTGGAGATTTGAACTTCTGTTCAATTATGGATGCCTAGGATTTTCCTTTACAACTGGGGTCTTTTAAACTTCAAACCTCATGTCATCTTTGATAAATAACTATGCTCTCCTTGAATTTAAATTATAATTCAGATACTGTATATTGACTAGAGTGGCTTCCCTTAGTTAGTGGGATCAATGTTTGGAAGGGGCACAAAAGGGTCTTTTTGGATGCTGATAATGATCCATTTCCTGTCTGCTCATTGGTTCCACAGTTACGATCACTTGTAACAATTCACCAAGCTGTACACGATATATATACTTTTTTTTTTTGGCTGCACTGCACTGCTTATAGGATCTTAGTTCCCTAACCAGTGATTGAACCTGCGCCATGGCAGTGAAAGTGCTGAGTCCTAACCACTGGACGGCTGGCGAATTCCCAATATATACACATTTTTAATGTATGCTTTATCTCTATGTAACTGTTTATTTATAAATATGGAGCAAATTCTAAAATCCTAACTAAGACAACACATCAATGAAACAAAGGCTGAGTTATTTTCAAACTATAGACTTGGCACTCCAATCTAGCTTCTTGCCTCTCTGGATCTTGTATTTGTATCACAGGTGGGGATGGAGATCATTGCCTTTTTCTTCCTTACTTCCTTTTGTTAAACTGTTGTTAAACTTTTACAGGTTTAGAGATTGGAGAATTGAACTCCTTGTTTAACTTAAGTAGTAATCTATTATTTAAAATGTATTAGGACATGTTAAAATGGAAAAAAAAAAGCCATTTCTTTAGCAAAACAAGTTGACCTTCAAAAGTATCTTTAGAATATGTTAGGATAGTTGTCCTTTTTAAGCAAATTTGTCTATTTTGACAAAGTGTAGCTTCTGGATCAGTGAAATAGGAAGGGTACATGTTGCATATCAGCCTGATCAGCTGAGTCAACCCTGGATATCAATGGGGTTTCTTAGAGGAATACGTCAGGAGCAAAGCCAAGGAGCTTGTTTTAGCATAAGTAACAAATATTTAAAGAACACTTTCCTGACAGTTAATTATCATTTCCTCTGGTAAATAAAACAAAAAAGCACAAAACAAACAAGAAAACAAAAACAGACTTACTTAAACCCTAGACTTACCTGTATCACACTACATTACAATAGTTGATGTGAGGGAATTTCCTGGTGGTCCAGTAGTTAGGATTCTGGGCTTTCACTACCAGGGGCCTGGGTTTGATCCCTGGTCAGGGAACTAAGATTCCACAAGCCACGTGGCAAGGCCAAAAAGAGAAAATAATAATAGTAAAATGATTTTAAAAAATGTTTAGTTGATATGGCTGATTGACTACACTTTATTAACCTTGAGCTGATTAAGATCAATAATCTTAGAATCACCTATCTTTGTATCCCCAATGACTCAACCAATGTTTATGTTAAAAGAGAAAATGAAGTAAATAATGCAGCAGAACAATGTTTTTCAAAGTGTCCAAGGGTTATTCTTCACAGAAATCACCCTAGGTGTTGAAAAAATCATATTTGAGAAATTTCTAAGGCTCGGTTATCACAAATCATTTTTGCTTTATTTAACAGGTTCCCTGAGTGCCTAAAATTTCTAGTAGAGACTCTCTTCAGGGTGTTTTACCCAGACATTCCCAGGTAAAATATAAATGTGTAAAATTTGAGGATATAATAGATACTAGTTGAAGCTCAAGTATTTCCCTTTCTTTGGGATCTTTTTTAACATACAGGACATGCTCACTAGTTACCATGTCTGTGTACAATAATTGCAATGGCCTGGATAAAAGAGATTGATCCAAGTGTGTGACCTATACCAAGCTGGACCAGTCAGATTCTTTTCCTTGATAATTTGAAACTTAAACAAAGAAATACAGAGATTAAAATTGTTGGAGTGTTTTGTCTTATGACCAACACTGTAAGGACTAAGACTGGATATTTTTCTAGGGCTTGGCTGTATAATTTTTCCTTTACTTCTATGAATTACCCCATATCCTTCTAAGAAATCCCCTTTTAAGCTCATCTTGAGCAAAGTTTACTTCTTGTAATATTTATTATCAACCAAATCTTCATTAGAGTAAGAGAATAAAGAAGCAAGCTCAAAACTGATACAGGGCATAACTGAATATCTCAATTTTTTTCAATGAGCCAGAGACCCATCAAGTTCTCAAGCAAAATATTGGCAGGTTCATACCTGAGGAATGGACATGAACTAAAGGTAAACTGAGTTTTACTAAAACTACATCTCTTTTCAATCACTGCTAAATCCTGGATTAGATGCAGATAATTACCCCTTTGCCCTATGTGCCTAACAGAGGAAAGAAAGAACCATTCCTGGGGAAAATTAAATCAATCCCAGCATCTTCTGTTGCATATAATAAAAATTATGAGGCATATGAATAAAAAGGAAAATGTGATCCTTGACCAAGAGATAAAATAGACTATAAAAGCAAACCCAACATAGATCTAGTTATTGGAGTTAGCACACAAGGACTTTAAAATAAGCATAATAAATATTTATATAAAACAGAGGTAAAGAGTGTAAAAATGGGTGAAAGATTGAAGAGCTTCTACAGAAAATTTGAATCTCAATAATCAAATGGATATTCTAATTTTAAAGCACCCAAAATATCTGAAATTAGAAAAAATTTGGAGAATCTAAAAGCAAATTGGACAATGGAAGATATGTTATTAAACTTGAAGACAGAACAACAAAGATAAGCATGGAAGGAAAAGGAAATAAAACATAATAAACACATGAGTCATAGTCAAGGAATCTAGATAGTTATATTTGGAGTCCTAGAAAAAGTGAATGGGAGAGAAGATATATTGAAAATTGATGCCTGAGAAATTTCCAAAACTAAAGATATCTCACAGATTTTAAAAGCTCAATAAACCCAAAGCAGCACAAATCAAATAAAAGCATACGTAAGCTCATCACAGTCAATTATTATAAACCAAAGACAAAGAAAATAATGGAACAGAAGCCAGGTACAAAAAGAAACTTACTTGAAGGAAGCAATGGTAAAACTTATGGCTGACTTTTCAAAAGGCATAACAAAAGACAAAAACAACATCTATAAACTGCTAAAAGATAAACACTTAAGACAAAATTCTATATTCTCCCCAAAATCTTTTAATAATGAAGGCAAAATAAAACTGTTTTTAGAAAGACTAAAGCTGTAGCTCAAGCAGATTCACACTATAAAAAATAAAGGAAGTTCCTCACACTGAAGAAAAATTATCCTAGATTAAAGTGTTGCATCGCAGAAAGGAATAAAAACACTAGAAAGAGTAAATATGTATACAAATAAAATAATATTGGTCACAGTAATAGTAATGTAATAATAATGCAATGTTTTGTGAAGTTTATGACACATATTTAAGTATATGTATGACAACCATAGCACAGAGGATAAAGAGGATAAATGGAGTTAACCTACTGTACATTTCTTTCATTATTTAGGAAGTAATAAAAGAACCAATTTAAGGTTGCTGTAATGAAACAAATATGCATATTGTAATCTATAAATTAACCTCAAAAAGAAAAATGCAAAAGAGTATATAAATGATATGATACTAGACTATATAAATTAGAATAATCACATAAAAACTCAGCTGATCAAAAATAATGCAAGAGAGTAGGAATAAAGGAAAACAAATCTTGTTTCTATCACTTAATAACAAGATGTTTCTATTACTTAACAAGATGTTTCTTTTCTTGTTTATTTTTAAAGAAACACAGACTAGTAAAGCATAAACTAATAAAAATGTTCACTTATGAGAATGTGTGGATGAAATGGAAGGAATATATATGAGAAGGAGAATTCTTGGAATGTATATCTTTATAGTTTTGACTTTTGAACTGTGTAAATGTTTTACATTTTTAAAAAAGTAAAATTAAATTTTAAAAAACAATAAAGCAAACTCTAATATTGTGCACTAACAGAAACAAATTAATATCAAATTTATAACATAATCACACAGAAAGTAAAGAATGAATTCAAATAACCTTTGAAAAGAGTCCTCTGTCTGTAAAGACTCAGTGAAACATGTTCTAGGAACAAAAGCAGCTGCACAATAAATCTCAAACTTTATTGAATAAATTTGCTTTTTGTAATGGTATTGATATCATGATTCTTAATCTACTTTGTCTACCTTGTAAGGTAAACTAAATAAGTAAATATACTGAATTTTTGAGAATCAAAATTCTCAAAATAAGAAAAGGGAGATCAAATTATAGAATGAAGAAAGGTGAGGAAGAACCAGTTATCAATTGATTTGAATTAGAGGTGACAACCTATAATTAAGAAAATGTAACTAGGATTATGAATTTTCTAGTTTTTGTTTAAATCCTCAGTAGCAATGAACACACCTAACACTAGATCTTGGTGTCTAAATACATTTGTCACTAAAACTAGGACTCTTTGGAGGAATGGAAGACACCATGTTTGGGAGAAGGAAATGTAAATTGATCCTAGAATATTTTGTTGTCTCAGAATTCAAAGAAATAATGAATGCACAGAGAAGACAAATCAACAAAGTTGCTGGTTTGAAGAGGTTTCCAATAACCACTCTGGCAAAATTTAAGTATAAAAAGAAAAAAAAAGTGTGATATTGAAATAAAAACAGACAAAAAAATCAATGGAACAGAATAGAGAGCCCAGAAATAAACCCACAACAAATTTATGACAAAGGAGCTGGGAATATTCAATGAGGAAAGACCAGCCTCTTCAATAAATGGTGATAGGAAAACTGGACAGCCATATGCAAAATAATGAAAGTGGATGGCTATCTTATACCATACACAAAAATCAAGCTAAGATGGGTCAAAGACTTGAACAGAAAACCTGAAACCATTGAACTCTTAGAAGAAAACATGCACAGTAAGATCCTTGACATCAGTCTTGGTGTTGATTCTTTGGATTTGACCCCAAAAACAAATGCAAGAAAAGCAAAAATAAAAAAATAGAACTACATCAAACTAAAATGCTTCTTCAGAGCAAAGGAAACCATTGACAAAAATGAAAAGGCAACCTACGGAATGGGGGAAAATATTTACAAATCATATATCTCATAAGGGGTTAATACCCAAAATATATAAAGAACTCATTTAACTCAATAGCAAAAAACAAACAATTTGACTAAAAAATGGACAGAAGTTCTGGATAGATATTTTTTCCAAAGAAGATATACAGATGGCCATCAGGTCTATGAAAGATGCTCAACATCACTAATCTTCAAGGAAATGCAAATCAAAACCACGAGATATCACCTCACACCTATCAGAATGGCTATTATCAAAAAGATAGGAAATAACAAGAGATGGTGAGAGTATGGTGACGAAGGAGCCATTGTGCACAACTGGTGGGGATGTAAATTTGTACAGCTCTATGTAAAACAGTATGGGGTTCCTGATAAAGTTAAAAATAGAGCTACCATATGATCCAGCAATTCCACTTCTGGGTATTTATTTGAAGAAAACTAAAATGCTAATTTGAAAAAATACATGCACACAATTGCAAATATATGGAAACAACATCATGGAAGGATGAATGAATAGAGGAGATATTTATACACACACACACCACAGCAGAATTCTAGTCGGCCTTAGAAAGAATGAGATCATGCCATTTACGACAACATGGGTGGACCTTGAGGGCATTATGCTAAGTGAAATAAATCAGATGAAGAAAGACAAATACTGTACGATGCCACTTATATGTGGCATCGTACAGTATTTGTATAACAACAACAAAAAACACGCTCATGGGTATAGAGAACAAATTGATTGTTGCCAGAGGCAGGAGTGGATGAAATGGGTGAAGTACGTCAAAAGGTACAAACCTCCAGCTATAAAATAAAGTCAACAGGCTGTAATGTACAGTGTGGTGACTACAGTTAATAATATTATATTGCATATTTGAAAGTTGCTAGGAGAATATATCTTAAAAGTCCTCATCACAAGAAAATGTTTTGTAACTATTAAAAAAATATAACAAGTAATGTATAATTTCACATTGAATAAATAAAAATCCATGAATCTATAATGGTATTTTAAAACATAAACACTTCTATTTTTACAAAAAGGAAGGCAAGGCAATAATTGTAGAAGGAACTATTGAATTAGAAAATTTTCATTTTATGTTTCCAAATGTAATAATTCATTCAGGCAAAGATCATCCATGTATGCTAAAACTATGACGTAAAATTGTGATGAAGGGGTATATTCACATAGTTTCAAGCTGTCATTCTACACATTGCTTATCAATAACAAAGGAAAAAATATGCCTTTAGAATTGATGTCTGGCAAATCCCATCTTACCCAAGTAAATCAAACTCACCAATAATAGGACAAATCGACATCATAAGCCCTTTTGTATGATGAAATGGGAAATGTGCATCATTTCCTGTGTAATGTTTTTACCAATATATTTAATGTATTCAAGAGGAAGCCATCATACAAAACAAAATCATGAGACATAGGACAATTGTTTTCGACCTGTAAAAATGTGAACATCATGAACGATAAATCAAAAGGCATTATAGAATAAAGGCATCTCAAGAACTATGATATCAAATGTACTACATGATCCTTGTTTAAATGCTGAACTGGGACAGCTGGAGATATTTGAATATGGATTGAATATTACATACATTATTGCACCACTGTCAAATATCTTGAGTATTATAATGTGACCATGTAGGAGATTGTCCTTTTTCATAGGAGCCACATGTTGAAGTGTCATAACATAAGCCACTTATATTCAAATGGCTCAGAAAAAAATATATATATGTGTGTGTGTGTATATATGTGTATGTATGCATGTATGTATGTTTGTATCTATCTATTTCTATGTAGAGAGATGAAGCAAATATAGCAAAAATGTTAATAACCAGTGAATCTAAATCAAGAGTTGACAAAATTTTTCTCTAAAAGGCCAGATAGTAAACAAATTAGGCTCTGTGGTCCATGTGATCTCTGTTACAACTGCTACACTGCCATTACAATGCAAAAACAGCCAATAAAAAAATACTCAAATGAATGGGCATAGCTTTGTTCTTAAAACTTTACTTACAAAAACAGGTAACAAGCTGAAATTTTCCATGGAACTGTGGTAGTTTGCAGACCCCTGATCTAAGTGAGTATTTATAAAGGTGTTTATTTTACTTTCTTGTAGGATTGAAAATAGTCAAAACCCCACAAAAAAGTGGAGGGAGGCAGGATTCTGTTAGAACAAAAATTATTTACTTGATGTTATATATTATAAAAGTGGGAACAGTCTTTAATAATAAGTCATTTAGACTTTAATTGCTGTGATGTCATTGCCCTTCTCAGCAAGATAAAGAAAAGAAAGTTAGAGATGATTTAGATCCAGGTCATTAGATACAAACAAAAAGGATCATTAGCTAGAGAGAACAAAGATTTCTAAATATTAAACTGCTCATTCCTTGATCCTGGTTTTTTGCTCATAAACTTAAAATTTCAAGTAATGAATGGTAATAGAAAAAAAACCTTTCCAGAGAAATATAACTATTATAATCTCAAACTTAGACATTTTAACCAATAAATCTGAAAAAAATATGTTAGCTATAGGAAAATAAATTTGATTACTTAGATTATATGTGAACTCACAAACCTTGTGGTACTTAACACACCACAATACATACTCTATGAACATTAGCTTTTTCCTTGAAGACTTTTTAAAAATTAAGCTGCCTCAGCAGATGTGATTCATATACAAAAAAGCAAATGCTTGCTCCATCACTGTTCTATTCTCTTTCTCTCTGTTTATAATTTAATGATTATCGCTTGGTTTTAGTTTTGCAAGTAATTTTTACTTCATTTTCTTTGCTTACTAGTTTTTTTAAATGTAATTTTATATACTTAATATGTATTATCTACTCACATGTATATGTGTAACTAGACAGATAGATACAGATATAGACAGGTGAGAGATAGAGGTAGAGATAAAGGTAAAGGTATACTTTGTCACCTAGCACTAGATCCTTGATAAATTTCCCAGAGAATAGCTACATTTGACTAAACAGTAGGAGAAGGTAGGGAAGGCTTCAGAGGATGACAAGCATTGAAAATATCTAGGGCTACATGAAGACATTAAGAGATAAGCAAGTATCTAAAGAAAGAGAAGGATGCTCACAGCACAATTTCTTTTTTTAAAACAGAAAATTTGGTATCTGAGATAGATCAGTAGGGCTCATAGTGGGTTTTTTTTTTTTTAGGAAACTGAAATGCTCTCAAGTACTGTTGAGTTGTTCTTTATATAAAGAAAGAATTAACTAATGTGGGTTTTAGAAACACCTCAGTTACTGCAGGCATAACTTCTACATCAAGAAAATCTTCATGTAAACCCAGTTCAACAGGTACATCTGACAGGGAAACAATGGAGAAAGAAGTTAGACAAAAGTGATGGGGATATTATAGAAAGACAAGGTAATGTGGAGTAATGTTTGTCAGGTAGTGTAGTCTCACACTCTTGAAGTAACTCAAACTGCATCCTCTTTGGAAACAGGTAGTCTTTTAAAACTGTATATTATTTTAAAATATAAAATAATATGATTTAATTTCAAGAGAATGGAAAATAGTTATCTATAATCCTCCCAGATGCACAGGACTATTGTTAGCATCTAATACAATTCATCTCTGCGTTTGTTTTACTTCAGAAATTATACAGCACATAAAATTTTATATCTTGTTTTTTTTTTTTCTATTACACTGTAAGTATTTTATTTTAAAGGCCTACAAATGCGAATGGACTTTTTCATTCATTCAAAATGTTTTTTTGTTTTTTTTTGTTTTTGCGGTACGCAGGCCTCTCACTGTTGTGGCCTCTCCCGTTGTGGAGCACAGGCTCTGGACGCGCAGGATCAGCGGCCATGGCTCACGGGCCCAGCCACTCCGCAGCATGTGGGATCTTCCCGGACCGGGGCATGAACCCGTGTCCCCTGCATCGGCAGATGGACTCTCAACCACTGCACCACCAGGGAAGCCCCAAAATGTATTTTTGGAAGTCTTCTCTGTGCTAGGTACATTGGAGACATATTCTAGAGATAAATATTATCTTCATTCTGTTGAAGCCAATTTCCTGAAGGATCTTATGGAGCTGTCTCTAATTTTAATAAAATAATTATCATCTGACATAAAGCTATGAAGTTTTAAATTTCTACAAATATATTTATCTAACAAGTAAATCATAATAAAATAATATGTTGTCAGTGAGAAGTACTATATTATTTGCAACTGCATTTGATTACCAGGGGAAATATTCATGTTCACTAATCACGGATGACATTCAAGATGCTAGTAAAATTATTCAGAGTAATAAAAACCTAGGTGCCTAGAGGTTGTTTTTTGACAGATATAAATGTACTTGAACTATTTCATCTTAATATTATGTGGTATTTGGCTCTGGGCTACTGTCATTTAATGTAACCAGAAAAAGCACAAGTCTTTGCCCTCGACATCTGATCACCTACAGGTA
This sequence comes from Pseudorca crassidens, assembly GCF_039906515.1. NCBI lineage: Eukaryota > Metazoa > Chordata > Mammalia > Artiodactyla > Delphinidae > Pseudorca > Pseudorca crassidens. The sequence goes on along the minus strand of NC_090304.1, from coordinate 76,191,420 downwards.
AGTAGAGATGAGTAATTTTCAAACATTTTCAAAGCCTCTTATTCCATATCCTTCTTGAGCCTTCTCTATGACTTATATGTCAGAAGGAAATGAAAGAAAGAAAGAAAGAAAGAAAGAAAGAAAGAAAGAAAGAAAGAAAGAAAGAAAGAAAGAAAGAAAGAAAGAAAGAAAGAAAGAAAGAAAGAGAAAGGAAGGAAGGAAGGGGCACATTCTCTTCTATAGGTGCCATTTATATTAAAAATTTCAGAATCCTTAGCTCCTCTCTTTGTCACAATATCTCAGATGATTGGAGAGGCTAAAAAGTCACATAAGCTTGGTAGCCCAATAAAATATGATACAGTTCACTAACACAATGTTAATGGAAGTTTGTGTGCCAGACACAGAGTGAGGCCAAACAAACATCCGAGTTTGGAGCTGGAGCAGAGAAAGGTTTATTGCAACCCCATGCAAGGAGATGTGGCTCATGACTTAAAAAGCCTCGAGCTCCCCTAACGGTTTCAGCAAAGCATTTTTAAAAGCCAGGTGAGGGAGGACATCGCAGGGTATGTGATCAGATCTTGAACAATTCTCTGACTGGCTGACGATGAGGGAACAGGGTGGTGTCACAGGGGTTAACTTTATCAGTCCTTGGGCTCCAGGAGGCCTGGGGCTATGTGCTCATGGTCATCAAGTAGTTAACATCTTCCATTTGGTGGGAGTTTTTCACATCTGTAAAACAACTCAGGAAATTTGCATCAAATACTATTATCTAGGTACTTCAGAGAGGAGCTAAACCAGAGGATATGGGGAAGGCCCCATAGGGTCCTCCTCAGTTATAACAAAGAAATGGCAAAAAAATCACAGAATTAAAAGTGTTCTGAGATTTTAATCCTTTCTGTAAAATCAAATTAGAGTACTTAAACTATAGAGTAGCCTAAATAAGTTATAAAATATAGTTTGATCCTATAGTCCCTACTGGAGAATTGGCAAATGTTCTCAATGGTTAAATCTCAGGGTGGGACCTGATGCTGATGGCATCAGGATGATTTCAGGTGGTGTGGGGACATTGGAGTAGACTGGAGTGAGAAGTTTGTTCTTTTTCTCTTTTATTCTGATTATTTTAAAGTTTTCATGTATTTTATGTTTTTTAAACAACTGTTCCTCAATTTTTCCACCAGAAAAGCTGGCCTCAGTCTCAGTTTGTTAGGCAAAAATATCTATCTGAAATTTTTTTTTTAATTAAAGTGTATTTGATTTACAATGTTATATTAGTTTCAACATAATGTACAACATTCATGTACAACATAATGATTCAATATTTTTATAGATTATAATCCATTTAAATTTATTGTAATATATTGGTTATATTCCCTGTGCTGTACATTACATCCTTGTATCTTATTTATTTTATGCCTAGTAATTTGTACCTCTTAATCCCCTTCACCTATCATGCCCCTCCTCCTACCCTTCTCCCCACTGGTAACACTAGCTTGTTCTCTGTATCTATGCTTCTGTTTCTGTTTTGTCATATTCATTTGTTTGTTTTATTTTTTAGATTCCACATATAAGTAAAATGAAAGGTAATTTTATTTTAAATTGTATTTGCTTTATGGTTATCATCTATATGTAACAAATGAAAAAAGATACACTTAAAAAAATTAATATAAGTGAATTTACTAAAAATGATAAATCAATTCAGGGAAAAATACTGTCAATATAGTAAATGTAATATGTGAAAATGGCAAAAATCACAAAATGTATTGTAATACAGAGATATGGAAAATCATAGCAGTGGCATGTGTATGAGTAAACTTTAGGAAACACTGGCTTAAACCTGAGCTGTCTTATAAGGTAGCCACTACCCACATATGCCTATTGGGCATCTGAAATATGGCTTGTACAAATTGAGATGGTCTATAAATGTAAAATACACACTGATTTCAAAGACATTTTTATATTGATTACATGTTATAATAAGATATTTTGAATATTTTATATGAAGTGGATATTTTATTAAAACTGATTTCATCTGTTTCTTCTTCAATTTTTTTTAAACTATCATTGGCTACAAGAAAATGTGAAATTACACAAGTGATTCATGTTGTACCTCTATTGGATAGCACTAGCCTAGACAATGACTCCTCAGCATTCTAGGAACTACATAATCTTTTGTTCATTTAGTTCTGTCATGCTTAAAAATCTTTTATGACTATCCTATAATATTTCTTTGTAAAAAATGTCTGTTATAAAACAAAATCTTAGAAATTCCCAGATCTTAAGACTTGGAGTGTAAAAATCTTTTTCTTCTGGTTTGAACTATCACGATACTTATTTGTACACAGCTGATAAAATAAATACATAAGAAATATGTTTAAATAAACAAAGAAATGTTATTGGAAATATGTCTCTTAATGAGATCATTTCCACTTTTTAAATATACATAAAAACTTGTTCCCATATAAAGCAGATAGGAAGAGAAGTGTTTTGACAATGATGCTTAATACTTTGAACCCTTTCTAAGTTACATTAGAAAAAGCACAGTTATCTATAATCAAAATAATGTTTATTAATTTGTCAGCAAAAGACTCAATTTGATCATCCTTTAAGTTTATTTTAAAAGAAGTATTGAAAAAACAGTGAGTTATGAAATGGAGCAGGACCCTGTTTTAGGCACTAAATCCAGACTCTACAGATAAAAGTTAAAACAACACTGAGATAAACATAATATAGTCCATAGATTACAGTTGATCCTTGAACACCATGGGGGTAGGGGTACTGACCAGACCCTCCACATGAAACCAAGGAACAGAGAAAAAGGAGGAGTAGCCAAGGAACAGTAGTGCAGCCTTGGGGCAGGGTGCTGGTTCCACCTCAAGGGATACGCATAACAATATCTTTGAGCTCTTTATAGAACTAAAACCCACAATAAATGAAGATGTTAGCATTCTTCATTCCAGATTAAAGGAACCAGAGAAGCTCTTCAAGAGACCACCTGAGGGAAGATTAAAGGAACCATAGAAACTGATCAGACCACCTGAAGCCATATTAAAGGAGTGTAGGCCCTGTACACACTCTGATCCTTATCAACAACCCTGCCCTTGAACCATTGTTATAAAACTCACCAAACTCGCCTGGGTGGGGACACACAGTTTTTGAGGCAGGAGCCCACTATATCCCCTTTTGCCTGGCAAAGTAATAAAGCTTTTTTATTTCTTATTCACCCATAACTGTGTCTCAGCACTGGTGCACAGAGGCCGAGTTTTCGGCATCAGTTACAAATGTAGGTGCATTAGAGTCTTGTCCTTTTGTTTAGTGTTTCAGGTATTTTTTTTACCCTTGGCCTTTGTACCTTTTTTGTAAGGTTAAGGATGATCTAAGGAGGTTCTTTATCTTCAATGAAGGGCCACATAGGAGACTGTGACAGGGAGACTATGCATGAGGCTTCCATATCAGAAGTGATCCCAAGAAGATCAATTTTAGGAAAAAGTTCATAAGGAATACAAAGATCTGGAAAATTTTTAACTTTAAAACTTTCATCGGCCTGCCACTTGGAAAGTGTTTGTGTACAGACATTCCAGTTTGGAAACCTCATCTCTAAAATGGTTTCCTTCCCAAATCACTGAAAAAAATGAATGAATGAGGAAATGAGGAAAGAAATTCATTGTTGTCTTCATTGACTAATCTATATGAAATTTTTTACCATAAACTTTACTTCATTCATATACTTAAAAGCAGGTTCAGGGCTTCCCTGGTGGTGCAGTGGTTGAGAGTCCACCTGCCGATGCAGGGGACACGGGTTCGTGCCCCGGTCCGGGAAGATCCCACATGCCGCAGAGCAGCTGGGCCCGTGAGCCATGGCCGCTGAACCTGCGTGTCCGGAGCCTGTGCTCTGCAATGGGAGAGGCCACAGCAGTGAGAGGGCCGTGTACCACAAAAAAAAAAAAAAAAAAAATTATGTTCATCTCTGAATACTCTTAATACTTTGTCTTTATAATTCTTATTGTATTTATCACTTTTTACCCATATTATAATTATTTTCATACATGTATTATCCTTGTACTACAAGAAAGTTAGCTGTGGGTTTGAACCATTTATAACTCATCTATCTTATTTAGAGTCCGCCTTATTCATAAATTCATGAATTAATTGAGATAATGGGTAAACATTTTGCAAAAAAACAAAAACAGATTGTTTAGGAACTTTTAACTTTTTTTCTCTTTTGAAACTAAATTTGAAATAAAAGAAGACTCATATATGCAGTGATATATACTAGATTCCTTTTATCAAGTTGTGGTTAAAATGATACACTAAAAATAATATTATTACTTACCTTAACATCTTATGCCAGAGTGGTACATTTATCACAGTTGAGGTACCTATACTGACACATGACTATTACCCAAAGTCTGTAGTTTACAGTAGGATTCATTCTTGGTGTTGTATATTCCAAGGGTTTTGACAAATGTATAATGATACATATGCACTATAATGGTATCATACAGAACAGTTTCACTGCCCTAAAAATCCTGTGCTCTGCTTATTCACTCCTGCTTCCTCCCTGACTCCTGGAAACCACTGATCCTTTTACCAACTCCATACTTATGCCTTTTCCAGAAAGTTAAATTGTTGGAATCCTATAGTATGTAGCCTTTTAAGATTACTTCTTCCACGTGGTAATGTGTATGTATGTATCTTCTATGTTTTTCCATGACTTGATAGCTCATTTATTTTTATCAGTGAATAACATTCCATTGTCTGAACGTACACAGTTTATTTCTCCATTCACTTACTGAAGGGCATCTTGGTTGCTTCCAAAATGTATCGCTTATGAATAAAGCTTCTGTAAACATCCCTAAACAGGTTTTTGTGTTTTGTCCCTATAAAAGTTTTCAAATTGTTTGGGTAAATATCAAGGGTTACAATTGCTATATAATATGGTATGAGTATGTTTAGTTTTGTACAAAACTGCAAAACTGTTTTCCATAGTGGCTGTACCATTTTTTATTCCCACCAGCAGTGAATGAGAGTTCTTGTTGCTCCATATCCTAGTCAGCATTTGGCATTGTCAGTGTTTTGGATTTTTACCATTCTACTAGATGTATAAAAAGTATCTCATTGCTGTTTTAATTTGTAATTCACTAGTAACATATAATATTGACCTTGTTTTCATATACTTATTTACCATTTTTTTATCTTCTTTGGTGATATATCTATTTGTCCAGTTTTCAGTTGGATTGTTTGTTTTCTTATTTTGGGGTTTTAAGAGTTCTTTGTATACTGTGGATAACAATCATTTATCATTTGCAAATATTTTCTCCCAGTCTGTAGCTTGTCTTATCATTCTACTGCCAACATTTTTAAAAATTTTTTTCCACACTATCGCAGTTGCAGTGTAGTAGCTTGTACAGGAATTAGAGATCCTGAGAGAATGTTCCTAGATTATATCTGTCTTCCAACTCTTAACACGTCAAGAAGTGTATTTTTCAAATGGAATTTTGACATCAACAACTTATCACAAAGTGTATCAATACGAATATAAACTAGCAACTCATGGACATGTAAAAGCATTTAATAGCCTGTTGAGTTTGTCAAGATTTGGTTTTATGTTAAGAAAACAAAAATCCTTCCCCCATGTATTAGTACATTATTAGATCCTAGCATGCAATTAACCATAAGGTACACAACTTGACTAACAAGAACAGTTTGGGCTAAAGAAAGTCTATGGTTTGACAGATTATCGTAAACTTTTCAGGTTGTCATTATTAAACTGTGAAAAATAAGAATACTATGAATAAAATCAGAATGTCCTATTTAGTTTTCTGAATGTTCTTCTCAGTGATGAAGTATTGGTTCTACCTAAGAAACATAGAATGGGACTTATAAAAGTATTTTGTGAAATAAATGTTAGTAGAATAATTATATTTGATTGTTGGTTTTTTTCTAAGTAAGATCTCTACCTATACTTTTTTATAGGTCCCTTCTGAGCATATGATTGAAGGCCACACAGATAGGCACATCAGTTTTGTATTATTTGCATAGATTAGCATAGCCTTTTCACAGGCCATTTTTTATTATTTTCCTGTCAAAATAAATACCAAAGACTATTAACAAAAGAAGAAACTTAAGGAAAGACAGATTGCATCTTGTCACAAATCGAAGTACAATGAGTGAGCTGAAGACATTTCTCTCTGCTGAGATCAGAGTTGTCCCATTAAATAAACACATAAAGAATGGTCTGTTCACCAGATTTGGTGTGGTTAAGACTTTTGAACATTTACACAGCAGCTTAGGTAAATTTCAACATTGTCACCCATTCTCAAGGTATTTAAACTTTACAGTTTTGCAGATCTTATAGAAGTACTTTCATTAACTCTTTCAAGCATATTATTTTACATAAGAAAGAAACGATGCTCAAATCACCTATTATAGAATTATAATTTTTCCTTACTAAAGAGATGTTTGAAATTATTTAAGCTATGTATTATGTAAAAAGAAGAAATAACAACTCTAGCAATTCTAAAATTTAATATAGCCAGAAGTAAAATGGAAAGAAATAGTTTTTATTTTTTCTGTGATGTATGTGACTGAAATAACATCTGCTAATACCAAAGTTTCTGGGAGCAACTCTTTTTTTATATTACTTATCACATTGTATATTAGTTTTGTAGGGCTATGTAACAAATTACTACAAACTGTACAGCTTAAAATGTCCCAAATCAAGATGTCATTGGGACCATGTTCTCTCTGAAAGCTCTAGGACAGAATCTGTTCCATGCCTTTCTCTTAGCTTCTGGTGTCAAAGACAACAGTTGATATTCTGTGGTTTGTAGACACATCACTCAAATCTCCTCCACCTCCTTTACATGGAGTTCTTGCTGTATCTCACTTTGTTTTCTCTTCATATAAGAACACCAGTTGTATTGGACTAGGGTCCACTCTAAGTATGATCTTATCTCACCTGACAACATGAGCAAAGATCTTATTTTCAAATAAGAGATCTCAAGAAGGTCATGAATTTTGGGTCTATCTTATTCAATTCAGTAAAAAACATAATATGAACTTTGGATACAGATCAATATAAATCTGAGTTCTGACTCTACTTAGCTATATAATCTAAGAAAAGTTATTTAATCTTTCTAATTATATGTCAGTCTCTTTATATATGAGGATTATAATAAATAATTTGCCAGGTTGTTTTAAAGTTTAGAAATGATAATTGTAAATTGTCAAATAACTCTCTGACACATAGAGGACTCTAAAATATCAACTGTTATTATTTTTATAATTATTGTTTAAAGGATCACAGAAGCTGCTTTCTATCATGAATACTTAATTGTTAGAGTAGAATTCTAGAAAAGAAATACAAATCGTTACCAAAACATATGTAGAATTTTGTAAAATTGTCACACTATTGCCTTGATGTTAAAATATACTCATTTTTCCTTTGGCCTGCTAACAGTGTACTCAGATTCAGGTGACTTTGTGGGAGGTACGTAGAAATACAGTGTCCTCAGGGTTGATCTTGATGACAATACACTTTATAGTGCTTTACACCACTTCAAAAGAACTCTTCTACCCTCCTCTTTTTCTCTTTATAAATATCTTTTTTTTAGAATGTTATAATGCCATTTACAACAACATGGATAGACCTAGAGATCATCATACTAAGTCAAATAAATCAGAAAGAGAAAGGCAAATATATAATATCTCTTATCTGTAGAATCTAAAATATTAATCAAATAAACTTATTTACAAAACAGAAACAGACTCACAGACACAGAAAACAAACTTATGGTTATTAAAGGGGAAAGGGGGTGGGGGAGGGATAAATTAGGAATTTGGAATTAGCAGATACAAACTACTAAATATAAAATAGATAAACAACAAGTTCCCACTGTATAGCACAGGGAACTATATTCAATATCCTGTAGTCAACCATAATGGAAAATAATATGTGAAATAATATATATATATATATATTTTTTTTCTGAACTACTTTTCTGCACACCAAAAACTAACATGACATTGTTTTAATTTAAAAATATATCTTTTCTTAGGGCTTCCCTGGTGGCGCAGTGGTTGAGAGCTTGCCTGCTGATGCAGGGGACACGGGTTCATACCCCGGTCTGGGAAGATCCCACATGCCGCAGAGCAGCTGGACCTGTGAGCCATGGCTGCTGAGCCTGCGCGCCCGGAGCCTGTGCTCCGCAACGGGAGAGGCCACAACAGTGAGAGGCCCACGTACCGCAAAAAAAAAAAAAAAATCATTTTTTAATGTTTGTGATGAACTAATCAATAGTTATTTATCATCTACTATACGTTAAGTATTATGCTAGGTAATATAAATAACACAGAAGTATTATATGATCATACTCACAAGGAGCTTATAGTTTATTTAAAAGGGCAAACTAACATATAAAATAGCAAGCTTACTTAGACAATTTAATTGTAATTTTAATAAGAAATCTACTTCTTTAACAAATATTTTTCAAATCCTTGCATTGGGTCAGGCAGCATATTGGGTATTAGGTACACAAAGATGATGAAAATGATTCCTTCTTCAAGATCCTCTCAGACCAGTGAGAGACACAAATGAGTGAATAGATCATTTCTGTAGAATATTGTAAGTTTAATGATAAACTTTTGAGAGTGCTGTACACAGAGATGAATACTAGATCAAATCAGGAGTGTGCCAAGGCTCTGGGAGAAGGTGACATTGAATTGATTATTGAATGACTAGCAGTAGGTAGTTCCTTAACATTGAATTGATTATTGAATGACTAGCAGTAGGTAGTCCCTTAGAGAAATTACAGAAGACAGGACAAGAATTTTGAGAAAGAGGAAACAGTGTTTGTGAGGCAAAAGATTTGTGAGCATTTTGAAGTTATTCATAGCTCAGATCAGTAGGATTAAAAGGCACTGTTGGGAGAGGCCATGCAATGAGTCTTGAGAAAATAAAGGACAAGATCTTAAAGAGTTTTCAGTTTATTTGGATTTGATTTCATAGTATCTGTGTGGACAAACAGAATTGCAATAGAGTTCCAAAAGAATTTCTGGAGGGCTGGAAAACTGAGGAAATTAACATTTATTGGATCCATTTATGTAGAGGTGATTTTATATACATTATTTCATGTAATCCATATAGCAAATCTGCAAGATGAATGTTAAGTCCATTCTGCAGAGAAGAAAACTGGGTTAAAGATATTAAGACATTTTCCCACAGGTATGGGTTAGCCAACAAGTTTGTTTTTTTCTGTAAGCTGGCTGTAGTAGCAATTAGTTGCCTTTAACTTCATTCGAAAGAATTTTGTTAGGTTGTGTTGTGACAACTGTCATATCAGCATGCATTAAAAAAATCAAAATTGGTGAATTTTTGTGTAGCCACTTTAATCTTGAAGATGGAAGAAAAAAAGCAACATTTTCGACATATTATACTTTATTATTCCAAGAAAGGTTAAAACGCAACTGAAACGCAAAAAATAGATTTGTGCAGTGTATGGAGAAGGTGCCGTCACCGTTCGAACGTGTCAAAAGTGGTTTACGAAGTTTCGTGCTAGAGATTTCTCACTTGATGATGCTCCACGGTCGGGTAGACCAGTTGAAGTTGACAGCGATCAAGTAGAGACGTTAATTGAGAACAATCAATGTTATACCATGTGGGAAATAGCCGACATAATCAAAATATCCGAATCAAGTGTTGAAAATCATTTGCACCAGCTTGGTTATGTTCATCGCTTTGATGTTTGGGTTCCACGTAAGTTAAGAGAAATAAACCTTTGACTGTATTTCTGCATGTGATTCTCTACTGAAACGTAATGAAAACATTCTGTTTTTAAAACAAATTTTGATGGGCCATTAAAAGTGGATACTGTACAATAATGTGGAATGGAAGAGATCATGGGGCAAGCGAAATGAACCACCATCAACCACACCAAAGGCCAGTCTTCATCCAAAGAAGGTGATGTTATGTATATGGTGGGGTTGGAAGGGAGTCCTCTATTATGAGCTCCTTCCAGAAAACCAAATGATTAATTCCAACAAGTACTGTTCCCAATTATACCAACTGAAAGCAGCACTTGACAACAGAGTCCGGAATTAGTTAACAGAAGATGCATAATCTTCCATCAGGATAACGTGAGACTGCATGTTTCCTTGATGACTAAGCAAAAATTGTTACAGCTTGGCTGGGAAGTTCTGATTCATCTGCCATATTCACCAGACATTGCAACTTCAGATTTCCATTTATTTCAGTCTTTACAAATTCTCTTAATGGAAAAAAATTCAGTTCCCTCAAAGACTGTAAAAGGCACCTGGAACAGTTCTTTGCTCAAAAAGATAAAAAGTTTTGGGAAGACGGAGTTATGAAATTACCTGAAAAATGGCAGAAGGTAGTGGAACAAAATGATGAATAGGTTGTTCAATAAAGTTATTGGTGAAGATGAAAAATGTGTCATATTTTTACTTAAAAACCTAAGGGACTTTATGACCCACCCAATAAATGGCAATGCCAACATCATGAGGAGTAGATGTGTGCCAGGGCTGAACTTAAGTACTATGAAAAAAGGCTTAGAAGGGATTTGTAGAATGGAATTCATATGGCATAGTTACAGGATCAGTGAAATAACTGGCCAAACTACCGAAATAAATCTGGATATATAGACTGCAGTCAGATTATGTAGGCATATAAGTGTAAACTCTAGGATAGATTTGAAGAGAATGAAAATTGAGAATGGTGAAGATTTCCTAGGAAGATAGTGAAATTATTAAAAATATATGTTAGGTCAGTTCTATTTGCCTGAGATAACTGAACAGGAAACTTTAGCAGGGAAGCAACTATGACACCAGTTATGGTACAAAGTGATGACCCCAAATCTGGCGTCAGATTAGGAGTGGTACAGGAAGGAAGGTTTTTTGGCATTGGGACTAAAACAGAATTTTTTTAAAAGGAAAGAAAGAAACTTTCCTTAAAAGTGAGGAAAGTTTCTAATTTTAAAATTGGTTGGATATTAGAACATGAAGAAAGATTAAAATATTTCATGCCATGTAGGACTAAGAATAGGGATATAAGTGACAGAGACAGGAACTTTACTAAAGAAATCTGAGTTAGTGAGGTTTACAGGGAGTGCAGTGAGATGATGCATTTAGTTTTCGATACACTGAGTTTGAGATAACAGTGAAATATCCAAACGGCGTATCTAGTAGCTCTAGGTATTGCATATGAATCAAATACATCATTAATACAAATGTGCAGTAGTCAGAGAAATAACACACTTGTAATTGTGTCTCCTTTTTTCTCAGAATATTTTTCCAAGAGTTGCAAATCCTAACACATAGGATCTGTTCTAAATTAATGGGTGGTTTGAAGTGTGAGAAGTCTGATTTCTTTTTCTTTTTCTTTTATTTTTTTAAATATTTATTTATTTATTTTTAGCTGTGTTGGGTCTTCATTGCTATGCCCAGGCTTTCTCTAGTTGCAGCAAGTGGTGGATACTCTTCGGTGCGGTGTGAGGGCTTCTCACTGCCGTGGCTTCTCTCGTTGCAGAGCATGGGCTCTAGGCACAAGTGCTTCAGTAGATGTGGCACACCAGCTTCAGTAGTTGTGGCTCACAGGCTCTAGAATGTAAGCTCCGTAATTGTGGCCCACGGGCTTAGTTGCTCTGCAACATGTGGGATCTTCCCCAACCAGGGCTCAAACCCATGTCCCCTGCACTGGCAGGCTGATTCTTAACCACTGTGCCACCAGGGAAGTCCCTGATTTATTTTTCTCAAGGAGTGGTTAAAATAAAAAAAAATTTGAAATAAACAGATTTCTCCCTGTGTCCTGTGTTGCAGAAATGTCACAATTATGCTAATTCTGAAGTCCTTATTTTGAGGTACATGTGAGAATAGTTGGGGGCCATGGACTAATAGCAGTTTACCTATTTGGTGACTTCAGAGAATGATTTCAGAATAACAATAACTATATATACATATACACACACACGCACAGACATATATATATATGAATACTGACTCACTTAAAGTAACTAAATAATAATAGCCATGGTTACTTTATATTATACTGTTTTTCTTGTTACCATAGTCCTAATTATGATTTTTTTATATCAAAATCCAGATTATATGTTGATAGTGGGGGTGGCTCTGTATGGAGAAGGGGAGGTGCAGGAAGTAGATGGAAACTCTCTGTACCTTTAGCTCAATTTTACTGCGAACTTAGACTGCTCTTTAAAAATATCTATTTAAACAAACAAATTATGATCCTTGTAGCTGACATAGCAATTACTTTTAAGGAGACAACTGTATCTAATTAAGAAAATAAATTAATAAACTATTTGGGAGTAGAAGTTGTGACCTTGAGACATGGGTTAAAGAAAATCAGGAAATGAGAGAAAGAAATGGATAAGCTGCTCAACATTATATATGAACAGAATTTAGGAATGAGGGAGAGGAGAGTCAAAAAAAAGTGTGAGCAAGAAGGGATTGGGGTGGGTGTGTTAAATAGTTAAGTGCCTAAAGAGCTCTTAGACTAGACTTGTATGTTCTTTGAAGTCATTTGTATTCTTGAAGTGTTCAAGATCTTCATCTTTCTTCCCAACCTACCACATCCAGGGATGACATTTAAAATATTTAACAACTTGGTATGGCATGGGCTCACTACTCATCAATCAGATTGGGCAACAGCTATCAAAACAGTTTGAACTTACCAGTGCATATCACCAGAATAAAAGCCCTGAACTTACCTCCAAAAATGCCTGTATCAAGAGGGTTTTTTTCCCTTGGCTTTGTTTGTTTGTTTGTTTTTAAGTGAAAAATTGGGCTGAGATTCATATATGCTTGAAACCTGGTGATGCTGAGGTAGCACATGTGGGACCATGAACTGATAAATTAACTGAAGTAGTACGAGAAGAAGCCAAAGGAAATTCTGAGAATGTTGAGTTCTTATGAATCTGCTGAATCTTGGAGAGGGCACAGGAGTCTACAGGGCATGGAAACTGGAGGTTCCAGTCTATCTTTCTGACATCTCAAGAGATAAGAAGTAGCTGACATCTGGATTGCATGCTATGCCCATATGCAAGATACTTCAGCACTTTCTTTCTCAAATTTGAAAAAAGTATTATTACAAAATGAAAACACCAAGAGGAATACTGCTTAGAATGTTTTAAATCTACCAGAGGATCTCAGAATCTGTACATCCATTGGTTAATATCTTTTGTTTGGTCTCTACAATAGAAAAGGGAATATATAGAACATTTTGCATAGTTCTGGGTTTCCTCCAGATTAGAGTCAAAATAAGTAAATTTAAAGATGACTTTCCGTAGGCCAGACAAGTACAGACCCACCTCCATCATTTCCTAGATGGCCATCTTCTATATATTCTCCTGTCCTTCGTGTTGCCCCATACTTCACTATTTACATTTTCTTCTCTTGAAAGCTGGAACTGGGTGACTATGCCATGGCTAATACTTGATTCCAAGACTCTTAATTTAGTTCAAATATTATATTTCATTTTTTAACAGAATAATGTTTTTTAAAATTCTGAAGTGGCAATTGGTTTACAATACCATGGGACCTGTGTGTATAAGGATAGTTACTTACAAGTTCAGAAGTTTAATGAAGTCTTTTATTCTTCTATGAGAATATAAAGAGCAAACCCAAAACTTAATCTTGGATTTTAAATAATAATATTTTTAAGAATATTGAAAATATTTAGTCTGTTGAGTCAAGAGCAGAATATTTAAAAATCAAATTGTGATGTTTATGATTTCATTTATGATTTATTTGTTAGATCTTTAAGTTCAATCTTGGAGTGTTATATTCCAAGAACCTCTGAGAATGTCTGACATTTTGTGTATAATTTAATCCATACTTGGTTAGCTTTTGATCTATTGATCAATTTATTTGTTAATTCATTCAGTTATTTATACAAATATTCAGAAAGGTTGCTAATGATTAACTTGCAATTTAAATATCTCTAGAGGATAAGAAGAGAAAAAAGCTCAGTTCAATGGGGTCGTGGGTGGGTCTTAAATAACTGCACAGAGGAGTAAGTAAGATATTTGACATGGCTCAGCCTCATACAACTTCCTGACAAACAACTTAAAACAATTCCTCAATAAAGTTTGTCATCAGGATCACCTTCAAATACATGAAAGACAAAATCTTAACTTATTTCTGTGGCATGGAAGGAGCAATTATATATATAGGACAACTGAACTTTACTTGTGGGAAAAATGTAAAACTATTTATGCCAGTATATTTAGCTTTTTTATTGCTAGTGTAATAAAACTACACAAAAATATTTATGTCAGTAATTGAAATGCAGCCTATATTATTATACAGGTCAGAAAGTGTTTAGACAGTAATATCTTAATATGCTGCTGTAAGGATGTGGGAGTGCAGAAACTCTAAATAATGTTGTACAAGAAAGGTTTTACCACCCAATTTACAAAGGGAGAGATTGGTAAATTCCCCTTAGGGTAAAAATGAAAAGGGCGCCTAATCATTGCTTTATTGGCCGAGCTTCTCCCCAAGGAGGGCCTAACTCTTTTGAAAAGTCCAAGAGAATTTACTATATTATATATGGCCTTTGGCCATATTACATTTGATACATTCTATATTTCCAATTTAAATGCACATTTCTTTTGTGGGGAAAGGCATTAAGTCGATGTGGAAAACTGTGATCTTGTTCCATGCAAATATGGAGCTTAAAGTTATAATTGTGAGAAACAAACACCTCACTTACACTGTAAGAGGTGAGGTTAATAGATAAGCTGGTTAATTAGTTGAAAGGCCAAAGTGAATTTTGTCTAGGCCAGCTTCAATGCAAACTTTGATAGCACAAATAGTTCAATTCAGCTTGCTAACCACATTTCTAGAAGCAGAAACAGATGCTCCGGGCTAAAGACTGCTCACAAAAGATTTTAATGAGATGAAAATGTATGAATATAAATTGCACCTTATCTCTGATGCTTTAAGAGTGAATTTTCTCAGAGATTATCTTTAGAAAGATATTGTTCCTGTATGAGCATAAATGCTCACACTCAGTTTCACTTATTGCAAGTGATATTTCTATTTCTGTCTCCTAAGGAATAGCTTATATGGCATAATTAGTTAGATTTTGGTAATAAGCAGTCTTTTTAGGGAAACATAATTTAATATATTATCATTTTTTTTTTTTTTCACTAATGGAAGAGGTAAGAGTGGCTCTTAGGTACCAGGTAGAATAGAACACCCTCAAGTCTGTCAAACTTCAGTCACACAATTTCCGGAGCCCGTATATCAATCTGATGGAGTTATGATATTGCTACAATGACTGCTTACAGGTTTGTGCTCTACAGCTAAACTGAAATCGTAGTTAAGGTATAAAAAATATAAGGACTGAAATTCTTTTCTCTCACTTTCAAGGAAACATTTCGTATTTAGATGTAGGATCAATATTTAACATTATGTTAAAAGCTCCAAATATTTTGTAGTGAAGAGACTCAGAATATTAGTGTAGAGAGGAAAATTTCTCAAAGTAAATAATTTCAACATAGATTTACACTTACTAGGGAAATTAAATTATTTCTATGCAAATTTAAAAAGATTTTCATTTCTCTGGGTACAGGCTAAACCACTGTAACTGAGATGTGAGAATTAAAGTTTTTTTGGTTTTTTGTTTTTTGTTTTTCTCATGTATCCATCCAAAGGTGGGCAGGCTTTTTGAGGCTACTTGGGTGTACTATCCTTGACTTTTGACTTTCACTTGTGTATCTGTGGCAGGTGGTTCAATTTCTACCACCTCCCAGCTAGTAGGAAGGAGAAAGGGAGCAGGGAAGTCAACATCCTACAGTTTTAAGGTCAAGAACCATATCCATATCTCATTGACCAGAATATAGTTATATGGCTATACTTAGCTATGAGGGAGGCTGGGTGTGGTGGCAGCCTCTAAGCTAGACCCT
This sequence comes from Pseudorca crassidens, assembly GCF_039906515.1. NCBI lineage: Eukaryota > Metazoa > Chordata > Mammalia > Artiodactyla > Delphinidae > Pseudorca > Pseudorca crassidens. The sequence continues at coordinate 76,175,500 of NC_090304.1, read as the reverse complement.
GATGACTCTCACTGGGAACCAACATTAAATAATATATATATATAACTAAAATATACTTGCTTTAGATAAAAAAAATGCATGTTAGATAAAAAGACAGCTGGAAAAATAAACTTAATATCCATTTGACCCACCCTTGAGAAAGTTCTTCTAGATTTAAGAGTGCTGTCTGGTCCACACAGCCTTGTACCTTCTTTCAAAATGCTTACTAAATTTTAAAAGATCTAGTGTCAATCTGGGAGTATCCTAGGAAGAGACACAGAAAATTTATCTGAAAAGAAAATATTGGACCACTGGGGTCTTAGGTGCTCTTCTTGAATATTTTAATACCAGGTGACATTTATTGAATATCTACAATGTGTCTTGCTCTGTTCTAAGTACCTACCACAGAGTAACTAACTTTATCCTCACAAAGACCCTTTGAAGGGTTACTGCCATATTCAGGATGAAGAGATTAACACTTAGTGGGGTGAAATAGTTTCGTATGAAATATTTAATAACTGAAGTTGATGAAGCATATAGGAATAAAATCTGTTAATTCTGAGACAGAATTAAAGCAAGAAAAAAGTGAGAATGAGGCAATAAGATAACAGATTCTAGTTTAGTATAGGAGCCTTTTGGAAAACATCAACAGAATGTAATAAATAGCAGAGTTGGCTGTCAAACTGAGCAGAGAAAAATGTGATTCATAAAATATGAAAAGAGGTAACAAGGCAAAGAGCAGGACTGGGTCAGGGTTACTCTTTTCAAAGAGAGAAAAGTTTCCAAGATGAAGTCACAGTTGTTCTTTTAAATTAAAATTAAATATTTCTAGGAAAACTTGACCAAGTAGTGGTCACTTTTGATTTTTTAAAAAAGCAAGATCTCTTAACCTTTCAAAATTCATCCTGGGTTGCCTTTCTGACAATGCCCTTGATAATGTCTCTCACCTCCACCAATGGAAGACTTACTTCATCATAGCTTCCCCTCTCCTACCTCCAACTTCGATGTGGTCCCATCCTTTCACTTATCACACTTGACTATATGTGTTTACATGACTGTCTTCCTTAATAGTTTATAAGTTCCTTAAAAGCCTTGCTCATGTCTTTTTAATTTGTGCTCCCTGCGCCTAACAAAATACTGAACATTCTCAATAAATGTTTATTGAATTGAATTAAATGTCTTTTTTGCATATAGGAAGCAGTAGACATAAAACAGAAAAATCATCATATTTTTTTGAGCAAAGCCGAGAATCCTCTTTAACACAGATAGGTGCTATCTATCATTAGAACCTGACCAAAAAATGAAAGCTATTTCACAAGGCAGCCACAGTAGGTCAGCAGTGCAGAAACTGCTGGGCTGAGCACAGCAATATGGTTTTCGGTCCTTAGCCAAAGCGTCTCAATTCACACTAAGACCACTGATGTACCCGTATAAGAAGGTCCATAGAAAACAGAATATTAAGCCTTTAGAAGAAAATTAAAAAAAGATTAGAAATTTGGGATAAAAATATTTGCTGATACTTCCGGGAGGATTATAAAAGTTTAGAGTCATTTTACATCGATCTCAGTGAAGTTCTATTTTTCCTCTAGAATTTAGAAAGTTATACCTTCTTTTCTTCAATTCTGTTTCACCACTGTCCTAATTAAGAAATTTATAAAAGAGTGAGTAGTGGGATGGCCAGCAATCTATGCTCATCAGGGAACCATTTCCAAACCAAGAACATACATTTCAGGTTTGCCAATATAAACTCTTAATGAAGGAAATTTGCTGAAATGCTGAGAAAGACTTATATGTGTTTTCTCCTACCTTCGGTGTACAAGATCAATGATGGCAATCAATCAGCTACTTGGAAAGATTGATCTCTGTAATTGTGAAATTGAATAGTAAGGGAAATAAAGGCATAGAAGGCTAAAAATAATTCCTCCCTTAAACTTTTGGAATTTAGGTCTAAAAACAAACTTTTGCATTGGCAGATATGTCAACTTTTCTTCACTTTCTCCACATTGAGGGACAGTATTTGGCGTACTTATCTTGTGCTTAAAAAGTCTCAGGCTTTCTGAATGCAGGGTTAACATCTCCATTTCAAAATTATAGCTGTTATGAACCTCTCCAATGCTGTTTAAAGGAAACACTACCTACTCTGTGTCCTACCTCCATAAGAAATGTGTTGCTCTCTTAATCTGTTGGTTTAGTTTGTTATAGTGTTATAATCTTTGTAAATCAGAGCAACTTTGTTTTGAAGAGTGATTAATGCTTATCTCTCCTCTGCGAAAAAGAGGTCAATTGGAAATAAGCAGTAGAACTGACAGTTGGTCACTTTGGTTTCAAATGGTAATTAAAGGAGCTCTAATGTTCTGGTCTGTTAGGTACTATCCTGGTGATGAGGTTTTGCTTTTATCAACTCAGAAGTCTTTGGAAATGTTGTGCTTTTTAACCCCTGTGTTGTAACATGTGAATTTTTTTCTCTTTTAGAGGTGGAAGCTTTCATATTACATGCTAGGTTTGACCAAGATATAAAAATCAGGATTAAAAAATGTTTTCTTTTGTCTGTTTCAGTTTAAGTTATATTCATCATTCACCATTTCTTTATCACTATGCTGTATGTGTTTGAGTAATAGAATGAGAAGAATTACATGTATTTTAAGAAAATATCTGCCGAAAGATCAGCTGTTAACCTTACGGGGATTCCCTTGTGTGTTATTTGTTGTTTTTCCCTTGCTGCTTTTAATACGTTTCCTTTGTATTTAAATTTTGATAGTTTGATTAATATGTGTTTTGGCATGTTTCTCCTTGGATTTATCCTGTATGGGACTCTCTGTGCTTTCTGGACTTGATTAACTATTTCCTTTCCCATATTAGGGAAGTTTCCAACTATAATCTCTTCAAATATTTTCTCAGTTCCTTTCTTTTTCTCTTCTTCTTCTGGGACCCCTATAATTCAAATGTTGGTGCATTTAATGTTGTCCCAGAGGTCTCTGAGACTGTCCTCAGTTCTTTTCATTTTTTTCTTTATTCTGCTCTGCAGTAGTTATTTCCACTATTTTATCTTCCAGGTCACTATTCTTTTGCCTCAGTTATTCTGCTATTGATCCCTTCTAGAGTATTTTTAATTTCATTTATTGTGTTGTTCATCGTTGCTTGTTTCCTCTTTAGTTCTTCTAGGTCCTTGTTAAATGTTTCTTTTGCACAACAAAGGAAACCATAAACAAGACCAAAAGACAACCCTCAGAATGGGAAAAAATATTTGCAAATGAAGCAACTGATAAAAGATTAATCTCCAAAATTTACAAGCAGCTCATGCAGCTCAATAACAACAACAACAACAAAAAAAAACCCAATCCAAAAATGGGCAGAAGACCTAAATAGACATTTCTCCAAAGAAGGTATACAGATTGCCAAAAAACATATGAAAGAATGCTCAACATCATTAATCATTAGAGAAATGCAAATCAAATCTACAATGAGATATCTCACACCGGTCAGAATGGTCATCAACAAAAAATCTAGAAACAATAAATGCTGGAGAGTGTGTGGAGAAAAGGGAACACTCTTGCACTGTTGGTGGGAATGTAAATTGATACAGCCACTATGGAGAACAGTATGGAGGTTCCTTAAAAAACTAAAAATAGAACTACCATATGACCCAGCAATTCCACTCCTGGGCATATACCCTGAGAAAACCATAACTCAAAAAGAGTCATGTACCAAAATGTTCATTGCAGCTCTATTTACAATAGCCAGGACATGGAAGCAACTGAAGTGTCCATCAACAGATGAATGGATAAAGAAGATGTGGTACATATATACAATGGAATATTACTTAGCCATAAAAAGAAACAAAATTGAGTTATTTGTAGTGAGGTGGATGGACCTAGAGTCTGTCATACAGAGTGAAGTAAGTCAGAAAGACCAAAACAAATACCATATGCTAACACATATATATGGACTCTAAGAAAAAAAAAAAAAAGGTCATGAAGTACCTAGCGGTAAGACGGGAATAAAGACAGAGACCTACTAGAGCATGGACTTGAGGATATGGGGAGGGAGAAGGGTAAGCTGTGACAAAGTGAGAGAGTGACATGGACATATATACACTACCAAACGTAAAATAGATGGCTAGTGGGAAGCAGCCGCATAGCACAGGGAGATCAGCTCGGTGGTTTTTGACCAAGTAGAGGGGTGGGATAGGGAGGGTGGGAGGGAGGGAGATGCAAGAGGGAAGAGATATGGGAATATATGTGTATGTATAACTGATTCACTTTGTTATAAAGCAGAAACTAACACACCATTGTAAAGCAATTATACTCCAATATAGATGTTAAAAAAAAAAAGAAAATATCTGTTGAAGTGGAAGGCTTTAATATTATCCTGGATTTAGGCAAGACTCTCTTAAGCTTTTTATAATTGAAGTGCAGTTGATTTACAATGTTTCAGGTGTACAGCAAAGTGATTCACATATATATATATATATATATATGTTCTTTTTCACATTCTTTTCTATTATAGATTATTGCAAGATATGTAATATAGTGCTGTGTGCTATACAGTAGGTACTTGTTGTTTATCTATTTGATATATAGTAGTGTGTATCTGTTAATCCTAAGCTTTCATTGAATTATTAAAGTAACTTACCCCATCATCTGCAAGTTATCTACACCTTAATATATGATTTTACAAATAACTAATAAATGGGTTTGATTCTTTCAGCGCTGCCAAATAGCCAGTTGTATCACAGCTCCCATGCAGAACACTACTGAATGGCATCAATCCCTTACAATTACAAAGAACCTATTCATGGGCCACCTACCATACAGAATGGTGTCCTACATGTAGGAAACAACCATTGTATAACTAATGTGAACCAGACCCTACCAAGACTTTATAGGCTCTTTACATAATTCTCTACTATATGTAAGGACACCAAGATTAGAGAGGTTAAGTAACTTGCTCAGGTATCCACGGCTTTCATGGGGCAAAAAATTCAAGAGAAACAAGTTTTTTCCACTATTCTCTCCCAAGAACTTACAATTTAAGGAGGAAGACAAACAGCAAAATTATACAGTTATACTTCTTAATATCTAAACATTATATTCATCATTTGTAATACTAGGATAAATCTATCCCACAGGTTTGTCATAAAGATTAAATAAAAAATGTGTATGAGGGGAATGATTTATATTTGTTATATACACATACATAATCAGGCACAGGATTTTAAATGTCACATCTAATGTATAAATTCCTGATGTAATTGGATTCTTCAGCGTTCTTTCAAAATGATGTATCACTTTCCTCACCATACTGTTAACGAGCAAAGCAATGAACTTCTCCTATCCTTCCCTTTGAGGTGCTTCACAGTGAATGTTGAAGGTAGCTGTCTAATTCTTACTACCCAAAGCACTTTGTACTGAGTTTAGCCACACAGACTCATATAAAAGTGGCAGTATGTAAGGTCCTCTGTGAGACTGTGAGTTTCCTGAAGGCAGAAGCTATCATTCTGGTTGTTACAGTCCATTAACACAGTCTGAAACATTGAACAGGAGTGTGCCCAATATGTCAATATTTCCCATAATAATTTACATGAACATAATCAATCAAATTAGAGTAACTAGAAGTATTATCAAGGCAGAGAATTTCAGAAGAAGGAACACTAGCAAGGAGTGACAGATTCTAGGCTAAATTTTTATCTCAACACAGCTGCTGACTTGCTACGAGACCTTGCACAAGTCACTAACACTTTCTTGAATTTATAGCTTGTTGATCTATCAAATAAATGTAAAAATATCTGCCTACCTATTTAAAATAAAGTTATAAATAATAATATTAAAATCTTTTACAGTCAGAAAAGAACCAAGAGAATTCTTCCTTCTTACCACAACCCCATTTAAAGCTGCCATCCAAAAATACTGAGCTGACAAAATAGAGAAAATTATTAGTTATCGAACCAAGATTTCTTGCTTCTCATTCCAGTTCTATATTTACTGTATTATCTCACCAGGAAAAAAATTACATGTTAAATAAGTACAATCTTACTTAATGTAAGATTATTTAGAATTTAATATAACTTCTAGAGTATGTTCCAAATATGAGGTATATATTTGAAACATACTCTAGAATTTACAAAACAATTGCATAACTGCTAATCGCCCTATAGGTTACCCATTCTCATTCTGACATTTTACAGGAGAAAACATTGGCTCAGTAAATTTAGGGTGAATTAGCCAAAGTCACACAGCTCACAAGGGGCTGAGCTAGGACTTGGACTCACTATCCTGTCTTACACTTTGTTCAGCTTTGAATAGATGTTGAAGTACTTGCTGAATACCATGGTTGTGTTATATTCTAATTAAATGAGCTAATCTTGGCATTGTTTCCCATAACATTTAGGAGTAAAATTTTCCTTTTTTTTACATTCATAGATCCTAATTTTTGCTATTGAAAGTATTATTTTCATCACTTGTAAACCATGAAATTAAGCTATTTTTCTCCTACTTAGTAAAAAGCTGTACCCTTAGTGGAGGAGAGCATGGAGGATTCATAAACAGAGGAAATGTCTCAGTCTTACTAGGCATATTTTTGCAAAATTAATTCAATGGAATATATAACAGTTTATAATACCAGACATTCACATAGCAGCAGGATACAATATTATAAGTGTAATAGAAAGAAAATACTTAACCTGCCTTAAGGTAGAAAAATTTGTGGAATTCTCTTTCAGTAAAATTTTCCAAATTCCAAATTTCCAATCTGACAAAAAGTCAAAAGTTTTTAAGAGTTTATTTCTAAGCTATGAATTAGGTCTAAGAGGTGAAATCTCCTGATAGGTTAGGTTTAGGGCAAATTTATCTCTTAGTGGCCAAGTTCACTGCGTAAGGTAAGTGGCTATTCTGATACACGGTAAAAGTGTAAGAATATTTGTTTACACATGTCAATGAGGTAGCTAGGAAACTACAGGTGAACTTGGTTTTTCTAAAATAAACTCTGGTAAAGCAGAAATATGTCCTGTAAGTTTCAGGCATACTTATGTAGCCTGTATCACCTTAAGTAACACTAGGTGAATAAGGAAACAGAAGAGATTTTCATAATATAGAGAATACCAGAATTTAGTAATATAAAAAGAAAAAAAAATCAGCAATTGACTTGGACAAAATATAATACTATAGTTACACTGAAAAAGAAACAGGTTATTCTGACCATTTAATGCTAACTTCCAACATACTGAAATTAGTGATTTACATAAGTTTCTCTGATAGATACAAAACTATTATAATTGTTGTTGGCTTAATTAGAATTTCAAAGTTAAACTATTTCACATGATATTATTTCTTGATTATTTTATCTCAGTGAGTATTACCCTAAACAATGTAGGTGGGCCTCATTCAATCAGTGGAAGACCTTAGAGAAAAGATTGATGTTTCCCAAAGAAGGAGAAATTCTCCTCAAGGCTGCAACATAGTAACTCTGCCAAAGTTTCCATCCTGCTACCCTGCGGAATTCGGACTCCAGACTGCAACATCAACTCTTGCTTGTTTTTCCAGACTGCTGACCTGATCTACAAATTTTGGATTTGCCAGTCCTCACAATCACATGACACCATGAGACAATTCCTTAAAATAAATCTCTCTCTCTCTCTCTCTCTCTCTCTATATATATATACTATAACACATACACATATACAAAACCTATTCTGTCTTTCTGGAGTGCCCTGACTAATATCTCTTCTACCCATATTCCCCCAAACCTATGAACCTAGGAATTTTTAACCTGTTAAACTGTAAACTACTCTAAATCCTTATGAAAGAGGCTGAGTGATACATTAATAAGCAAAATAAATAAAAATGTAACACACATGAATATTCCAGGCATAATACTCTCACAGAATTCCAAAAACAAAGATAATACCTTGGGCTAAAATGCTTTTAGCAAACGTGGAATTCAAGTTGGAAACAATAAAATGGATTTTTTAGCAAACGTGGAATTCAAGTTGGAAACAATAAAATGGATAGAGTTCGAATAGATAAAAAATAAAATAATATGAAATATAGAGTGTTGCTGGTGAGCAGAAAACCACCTAGAACTGGGTTTGCCAGCTTACTTCTCATATTCAGAAAGGCAAGAGCAGGCCATTCCGTATGGGTTGATGGTTTCTTTGGAGGGGCAGTCAGGGGAGATTAAATATTATTAATACTAGACATTTATGTATCTTCAGTTAAGAACACTTCAAATTCACTCAGCCTTTGGTACATATCCAGCAAACATTTGCTGCCACTTCAGTGATACAGGTTATGCACTACACATGATGTCTGTTGAGGGTACAGCCAGGGGCTGAAATCCAGCCTGTGTCAGCTCTTCAAGCTGGGACTGCAAGCCCTAGGATGGAAGGGAGCCCCTTCTAATTGCCCCCAAGTTCCCGAGGTGCCAGAGGCAGCTCTGACACAAATATGCTCTTCAGCTTCTTTCTTCTCTTTTACTTCAAAAATGGATATATCTGTTCCTATTCTCTTCATCTGACCTTCTCAGAATATGAAATAAATCTTATTTATGAGCTACATTGGCAATGCTGTTACAATGTTTAAGCCTTAACAAGTAAGGTCATCTTCTATTGAACATGCATACATAGCAATTAATAAGATGAGTGTCTTAGTCTGTTCAGGCTGCTATAACAAAATACCACAGACTGGGTGGTTTACAAACAACAGAAATTTATCTCTCACAGTTCTAGAGGCTGGAAGTCAGAGAACAGGGCCCTCTTCTTGGTTGCAAATTTCTCCTTGTGTCCTCACATGGTAGAAGGGACGAGCTAGCTCTCTGGAGTCTCTTTTATAAAGGCATCTTCACAAGGCCCCACCTCTTAACACCATCACACTGGACATCAGGATTTTAACATATGAATTTTGGTGGGCCACAACATTCAGACCTTAGCAATGGGCAAATTCTTTCCATGTAACTACTCTGGGGTTTAGATTACTAACTTTTCTTACATTTTTAGTATCCTTTATCTCTTATTCCTATACCCCTTTAAAGAAGGAAAAACTTCATTTCTTGTATTTCATATTTGTAAGGCTATGGAAGAACAGAAAACTAAACAAAACACTTTCCTTTCCTGTTCCTTGAAAAACACTTTTGCTTTACAATTGGAATTATTCTCTCAAGGTCATTTAATATGACCAAATTATATTATCCTCCAACTTTTGAAACAATCTTATAGTATTTTATAATATTTGAAAATTGAGAGTGTATTTATCACCAAGTAAGGTTAAATTGCTAAGGGAAATAGCATTTGCCAAATGCCTAAAATATAAAGATCAATATATTTTAACCCACAGAAAACACACCAAGGTTATGGTCACATTTAATACACACCATCACTTATGCCAGCTGAAGTTTTAAAAAGCTTCCTGCCTAGACTTAATACTTCAATTCAATTTATCTATATATTTTGGGTGATTACTGTGTACCAGACTCTACAATAAAACTGAGGCATCCCTACAAAAATCTCTTTGAACAGAAGCAACAAAGAAGAAAAAGTCATGCAATCCTGACTTGGTAAACAGATGTAGGCTGGACTTCGGTTGACATTGTCTTTGTCAGGGGGTACTGTTGAACAGCCCCCCACCTTTCCATTCTTCTTAGGAATAAGATGTACACGTAGGTCAAATGGGAATCCCAGCATCTTTCAGAGAGTTGTGTTTGTTTATTCATTCAACATGAATGAATACTTACATCTTCCAAACTATATTTGCCAGATCTTTAGGACAACATAAATGTAAATCTGAGGTGTAAAATGTTCCCCCAAAATGCAATCTGCTTTGAAGTAAAACTTTATGTTACTATCCACACTTTCCTTATTATGTATTTCTTCAAAGTAAAAACTAAATTTTATCTAATATATATATGTAAATGCATATGTATATGTATGTGTGTGTACATGGTGTTTGATAATTGATTGCATCATCATCATCATTTTTACTACTTAGTGATAAAAAATGTTGATAAAGGTCCTACTAGTGATTTCCAAAAGGGGTCAATTATGTGAACTTCCAAATTTATATTCTTATAAATGAACTTTTAAAGTCAATGGAGGAATAACAATTATGTAATGTGGGAAGAGTGGTAAGAAAAATGTATGGGGAATAACTATAATGACCTTAAAATCTAAATGAGAGTGAGCAACACAGAAAAAGATGGTAAAACTAAAAGAGAAATTTTAGTCTCTAGGAGACTAAAAATGTTTGAGCTCTTAAGCTATCATCTACTTTTATTATATCTGAACCCTGTAAAGCAGCCAGTTCCTTACACACATGCACACACACATGCACACACACACACACAATTTATTATTTATTCTCATGCATGTGCCAAACGTTGTAGGCTACAGAAGATTCTAATAATTTGCCTCCTAGCAAAGGAAGAAGGCCACTTTTGACATATGTTTTGAACAAAGCCACCCATATCTTGTTACTTAAATTTCTTTCACATACCTAAAACTCTCTGTGGTCCATGAGGTAGAGTCCAAAGCTCTAGGTCATTTGCCTTTTAGCCCTTGTTTACCTCTTATCTCATTTCTAACTCACCACTTCTTCCTTTGCTCAGAACGACTTCTACATCCAGGTTGAAATAATATCTCACAAAGTGATTATTTTAAGAATTAAATAAGACTATATATATATATATATATATACACACACACACACACACACACACACATACACCCACACTAGTGCAGTATACATAATAAGAAAATTAAAATATTTGGTAGACATCAATGGCAATCTATCCTTGTAGTATTGTTTTTACATTCCAAGAAATATGATTATGATCTCATGTGCATGGTTAGCTGGTGTGGTTCCCTGAACTTGAAACACGTAATAAAGTCACCCTGCTAGATCTTGAGTGAAAGAAAACGGTATCTTACATAAACCTTATCTAAATCAAACACATTAGATACAGTCATATAATATACGTGTGTGTGTGTATATATATACACACATATACACACATATATATACACATATATACATATGTATAATGTTATCTTGACCCAGTTTCTAGTCCCTACCTAGACACCAGTCAGTTCCCCTTCTTGAATACCTGATTAAGTTCACTTTCCAATCCCTTCATTTAACAGACTTCTATGCTCTGGGCTGCAATGTGCCAACCCTAATTGTCCCAGGGGCAGGTATCACACAACTAGAACTTCTATACTCTTGCTGAAAATATTGGAATTAGCCAATCCTCAGGAAGTCTGAGAAACCTAGCTTACACCACCCCACCTGAAAAACATTAAGTTGTCCCCTACAGTTCCAGCTTATTGTTACATGACCTCTGGGTATAACCCCTGTGTGCTTCTGCCTAGCAGCCTTCTCTCTTTCAAATCTGTAAGTAATAAAGAGTCTGCATTTCATCTGCCCAGTGTCAATGTGTTGTGTCCCAACAGCAAATAAAATCCTTAAATCTTATAAAATAAACCCATCTAGTATTTTCAGTAGCTAAAAAAGAAATTAATAAAGAAATAATTGATAAAGAAGAAAGAAAAAAGGAAAGAAAATAAAAGAGACAGAAAAAAGAAAGAAGGAAAGAGAAGGGACAAGGAAAGAAAAAAGGACATTTAAAGAAAGAAGAGAGAGGAAAAGGAAAAATAAAAAAAAATAATTAAAACAGGCTTTCCGTTTATACAAGAATTTGGTGCATTTTACTTTACAAATAATTATGTTTACTGAGTATCAATGATGACCTTGGCCCACAAGTCCTAACACAAACTAGGCATCAAACAATTTTGTGAGTTAATGAATTCAGTCTTCATTGTTCAGTCTTCTTAATCAAAACTATGAAATAGTGTAGTCTATGAGCAGCTGTACAGAATAAGCATATAGCTTCTGCTTTGTGAAAAGGATTTACTTGGTCTCAATTTTCACTATTGAGAAAATATGTAAGGTGGTATCTAAATAAAGGAAAAACAACCAAAGACAGCCTAAGGAATCATGCCACTGTTTACTCTTTATGTTGTACAAGAAAGAGAATTCTGATACAACGTTTTATTGGAATAGCTTTTTCAGGGGACAATGTGTTAACCTGATATATCTCAGACTGTAAGCTCTTTTATAAAGTAAGCTCCAAAACTCCAAGATCTTTGAACAATGTCTGATGCATAGTGGGTGAGAGTGAATATACGTTGAATGAATGAATGAATCCCGATGTTGACAGCTTCATTCTCATTATATCACAACATAAAGGATTAGAAAACTTTTAAAGAGAGTATAGAATAGATAATGTTTTTCTAACTGGATGTAGAATTAAAGATTATTGATTCCCAGTAGGAAACAGGCAAGAAATCCACATAATAATAAACAATGTAAATAGGGACACATCCTGCCTCCAGGGCTGGGAACCATTGGAAGCCACTAGGTACAGAAAACAAAATCAATGCCTTTCAGAAGTCTCTTTCTAAAGCAAATTAGGAATCTGGTGATGTGAATTGTGACATAAGTACTACTGCAGCAACTTGCATTTTTGTAAATAGGCATTCTGGAGACAACTCCATTGTTTCTCCAGTTAGCAAAGAGATTCCTGAGACAACACAGTTGAAATGGGCCCACTTACTGCTACAGCAACCTTCTTTACTCTGTTTCTATAGACTCTTGAACTTATATTTTGATTTTTCCTCAACTGGCTTTCAAACCATGTAGAAGACAGCATTCTAGGTCTTTGTGGGGGAAATATCAGGATCTAAAGGACACAGTCAAACTGCTAGGAATGTCCACAGGAAATAGCCCTATTGAGGCCTTTCACTGTTACAGGACCATCTGCTGACCATGTGCTTTTTATTATACATTTAATAAGTTCTTGAGAGTTCTCACCTCTCCTTTTTTATGCCCAATCAGATATATTAATAATATGGCAAAGCTTTTAATTCTACAAAACTAATAAGCACCTGCTAATGCTTCATCGCAATGGCTTATTACACTAGACTCTTAACTGGTCCCTTTTCTCTCAGCCCTACTGAAGTCAATCTTGCACAGTATTCCTCTTGTCAGATTAATCTTCCTAAATTATTATCTTCATCATAACCTTTTCTTACTAAATTATGTTTTCAGTGACTCCCACTTTCCAAAGATCAAATTCTCAACTCCTTTCCTGACAGTGTGAAAGTTTCATACACCCTTAATTCTTTAAGCACTTCATGTGAATAGTGCTACCAAGTCTTTGCAGTGTCTTGTCTTGCACCCCTCTTTAACTGATTCTTGCCTGTCTCCTAGATTCAGTTCAGTTCTTACCTCCTGCATGGAACCTTTCTATTCCAGTTCAGCTTCCCATGACAGCTCTCTTTGTTCTGAAATTAAGACTTATTCCAAAAATTGTACTATGTATTTGGTCATTGTACTGTTTTTGTTTCTGGTTTAATTTATTTTTGGTTCTATATTCTGTTTCCTTATCATAGCGATTAACTCTACACTTCTTTATATCTGCCCTCTGATTGGACCTGAGTAGAACCCTGCTCACCCCCACCCCCAAGTACAAAGGTCCCTCCATGTCTCCTGCCACTTAGTTTTAGAAAAGCTGAAATCTACCAGGCCTCCCTGGGTCACAAAAGAGCAGTTCAAGCAGTTAATGAATAGGACAATAGAGTCACAGACTCAGTGTCTGATGCACATTCTTGAGTTGTTTTGCAGATACTATAACTGCCACCAGAGGTAAAAAACTAACTGCATGATGACAAGACTACAGCCATGACATAAGCTGCTCCATCCTGAACAGTACTGAAACCTATGGGTAGCACAATTCCAAGAACTGGCCTTAAGAGAATGGGATTAACACTATTCCTCATAATAATCTATGTCATTGCAGCTTGCTCTATCTGTGTAAGTGGTCAACTAAAACTGTCAGCAAAGAAATGCTTCAAACACATATCAAACCCATATCTTGCACTCTAAGATCTTAACACCCTTTCTCAGCATGAAGAAATTAAGAAGATGGACGTTTGTCCCTAATCTCACAGAAATGGAATGATACCTGACACGGTGGGGGGAGAGTGGATTTGTGAGCAGCTCTTTGCAGGAAACTGCCCTCCACAGGAAACCTCTTTTCTTGTCAAAACTATATTGTAACTAACCTTAAACCAGGTACCCCCATGCTCTGCTCACCTCCAGCCCAAGCACACTTTTCAAATTTTTTGATCACACAATACGTTGCCTAACCTGTTGGCTCTTTCCATTGATCAAAGAAGTAGAAATGAAGAATAAGTAATTAACAGATGACCAGATTTCTTCCCTAGCTTCCCCTTCAGTAATCTCATGAACAAACTGTGTGAACAAACTGTGAACAAGACAACACCTAAAGATCACAAGAAGTAAACAAGCCAGCACACAGTGGGGGTCGGCGACAACACTGACCGCCCCCCGGCATCTCAGTGATTTATTGTGATTACTTTCCTCTTTCCCTTTAAAAACTTTCATGGCCAAGCAGAACCTTCAGAGATGGTTTTGGGGGACACTGAGTCCACCATCTCCCCAGATTGTCGGCATTCTGATTAAAGGCAACTTTTCTTTCTACCAACATTTGCCTCTTTCCTGGGTATTGATTTTCGAGTTGTGAGCTGCCAGACCTCAGTTTGGTAACATGATCACCCTAAATAACCATCCACTTCACTTACGCTATTACTTCCATCCCAGTAATTTACCTAAAAATGCTCTCATATGCAGTTATTCATTATCCACTCTCCCCCACATTTCTTTTCTTTGCTCTTTATTTGCTATAAAAGCTTCTTTGTATATACCTTTAAATCCTTTCCTGCCACATCTTTTTTTCCTTGCCTGATAAAACTCAAATGATAGGTAAGTCAACTATTTGCCTGCTTCATGTCTATATTCAAATAAATAAAATTTTGGAAATAAAATTACAAAAACTATGCTGACTTTAATTGTGATCTCAAATTTCAAGTGGGAATTCATATAGACTGTACCTAACAATGGGCACACCAACTATTTCTCCTATTGCTCTATCTAGTCTTTTCCTGGAGAGGTATTTTATTTCTCCTCCTGTTAAATCTGGCCTTATGCTGGATGTATGGTTTTATGCTAAACTTAACCAATAATGTGGTGGAAGTGATTTGGTGACAATGTGTAGTCCAGCCTCTAAAAGGCTCTAAGGATGCTAAAGAAACACAGTGGGGTATGGAGTATCCATCCTAGCCTGTGGGATTAGGGAAGGTTTCCTGGAAAGGAGGATCTCATCTAAGGTCGAAATTAACTTGTGAATTAAATTAGGGTTAGGTAATGAGGATGGTAGTATTAGTAGGAATGAATATGTCCATTTTTAATGAAATAACTTCAATCAACTCTTTACATTAAAAAAAAAATTCTTTCACAAATAACACTACCACCTTCCTGCCCCCATGGAACTTTGAGTTCCTAGATGAGGGCTTAAAGACCAGGGTGAAGTATTTGCATTTTGATTTGAGCCATCCTAAAAATAAAAAAAATAGGAACCTGACTTCTAACTGCCTAAAAAAGAGAGTCAACTAATATGACTTTTCCCCAGTATAAAGTAAGAGTTGTAACAGAAAATAAAATCCCACTTCTATTTTAGGAAGCTCAGATTTAGTTCTATGTAGTTGTTTTTCCCTCTCCATTTTGCTTAGATGTTTATAAGTTTTAAAGACATGACTCAATATTCATTTGACAATGAGGAACAAATTATGGTTAACCAATAATAATTAATATGGCCATTTATTTATCATTAAAAAATAGGCAGGTGATATATTGGAGATATATTGAAGAGCTTGATACCCTAACATAAACATAAATTTGGTTCTATATTATAAATACTTGTGTGAATGCTTTTGTAAATGCCTCTCTAGTTCAATAGCAGACATGTCCTAAGAGGCATGAAGCAGTGATCAGCTTCCAGGAGTGGTTTTGTATTATTAAACAAAAAGGGGAAACCAGAGAGTGGTGAGCTGAAGTTATAGGCCAGGGACAGATCATTGATCTAGGTGGTTTTGCTCAAAAACCCATGCTCCTTAGACGAAAATTTATGTTGTTCTTTAAGGCACGACACCTGTATTCCACTTAGCTGTATCCTCCAGTTACAAGTTTACTTTTGCCTCCCATGTATTCTGACCATGTTTCCTTCTGTCCTTTCCTGCCTGAGGTAGGCCTTGATTACTGACTCCTTTCCAACTCCTCAGACATCAAACATTTTTTCTTCCCTTAGTCAAGGCTTATATCCAAGACCAATTGTATCCACTCTGATTCAATGACTCATGGTCACGAATCACCCTCTTGCAGTGTCAACTGTCTCCTCTATCCCTCCTAGGGTCATGATTTGAAGAGCTCAAGCCATTTATACAACTTCTTGTTCTGACACAATTGCTGTGCATCACTATGAAGCTGCTCTTGAAGGAAAAACAAGGCCTGTGAGAGCAGGTTATAATCTATTAAAAAAAAAAAAAAAGAAAAAGAACAAAAAAAGATTTCTGTAAGAGAGACCCTCACAAATTAAGGAAAATCAATTAGATTTCTATATTATAATCGATAATGACTAAAACAAAAATGTGCTCTTGTCTTTGCTAGTGGTTTAATGACCCTCTTGAAACCAAGCAGAATCTTCCCAAGTACAAATTCCCCTCCAGGTCCCCCTGCCTCTTGTTTGTAGAAAAGCTGAAGTCTCTGAGGCTTCCCCTCATTCATAAAAGAGCAGGCTAAAACAGTTAATAATTAGGACAGGGCTTCCCTGGTGGCGCAGTGGTTGAGAGTTTGCCTGCCGATGCAGGGGACACGGGTTCGTGCCCCAGTCCGGGAGGATCCCACATGCCGCGGAGCGGCTGGGCCCGTGAGACATGGCCGCTGAGCCTGCGCGTCCGGAGCCTGTGCTCCGCAGCGGGTGAAGCCACAACAGTGAGAAGCCCACGTACCGCAAAAAAAAAAAAAATAAAATAAATAATAATAATAATTAGGACAAGAGAGTCACAGAATCTTTCAGTGTGTGATGTACATTCTTCAGTTGTTTTGCAGATACTATAACTGCTACCAGATGGAAAAAGCTAACTGTGTGATGACCAGGCTGTAGCCATGACATAAGATGCTACATCTTGAACAGTACTAAATCTATGACAAGCACAATTCCAAGAACTGGCCTCAAGAGAATGGGATAACACTATTTTGCTTAATAATTTATATCTCTGTGGGCATCAAAGTTATTGTGGCTTGTTCTGCCCATATATGTAAGTGTGCAACTAAAATTGTCAGCAAAGAGATAAGCACAGACCCATGTCAATATCCTCCATTTTAAGAATATGGTGCCCTATGTCAGCATGAAGTTACAGAAGATGTACCTTCATTCATAATCCCATAGATGGAATGATGTCTGACAGTGGGGATTTGTAAGCAACTCTTTGTAGGCAGCTCTTTGCAGGAAACCACTCTTGGCAGGAAGCAGCTCTCTGCAGGAGCCCTTTTTGTCTTGTCACTCTAGCAAAGCTATATTTTAACTTAACCTTTATACCAGTTGTCTCCATGCTTAACTAACCTCCAGCCCAAGCACACCTTTCAAATCTTTCGATCACACAATGTCTTGCCTAACCTGTCAATTATTTTCTTAGATTAAAGAAGTAAATTTTTTTTTAAAGTAATTATCAGATGACTGGATCCTTTCCCCAGCTTCCCCTTCAGTTATCTTTCCAGCAAACTGTCTGAATGAGATACCATCTAAAGAAAGATCACAAGGGGTCAACAAGCCTGCATGCAGTGGGAGATAGTGAAGAATTTGACGCCCTACCTCAATGATTAACTGAGATTCCTTCCCCTTTTGCCCTTTAAAAATCTTTAAGGCCGAGCAGAATCTTCAGAGTTGGTTCTGGGACATGCGTCTGCCTTCTCCCCAGGATGCAAGCCTCCTGAATAAACCAAGCTTTCTGTTCCTACCAGCACTTGTCTTTCAAGTATTGGCTTTGGAGTGGCAAGCAGCCAAACCTGAGTTCAGTAACACTCTCAGAATATAGTAATTTGGTTAATTAACCTGAGTTTTACAAGAGTTGCAGTATTGGCAGGATTTGGGTTCTAATCTAAAAATCTTAGTTAGAATTTATGCTTCAAAAGCCCCCAGATCATTCAGAAATATCGTATATATGATTTGTATTGTTAAAAAACAAAAGGTCCCAAATGGAGTTGCATATGCTAGCCTTCATGTCACCAAATTTTGATTTAACCTAATTACAGTTTTGCTTTCTGAGAAATATCAATAGAATCTGAAACCAGTCAAGCAGGAATCGCCTGATCAGCATTAGTGAGGTAATCTGCCTGACAGACCCTTGCCATCCCCTAAAGGAAAGTAACCTTGGAATAACCAACCCACTTTGTTACCTAGTATAAATTTCTTGTTCCTGCTCCTTTCTGCCTATAAAAGTCTTTCATTTTGTATAGTTTCTTGGAGCTCCTTTCTATCTGCTAGATTGGATGCTGCCCAATTCAAATTTATTTTTGCTCAAATAAACTCTTAAAAATTGTAATATGCCTTAGTTTATCTGTTAATTGTTCATAATGCCTTTGGTAGTAAAATGTATTCACAAATATAATATTATATTTGTGTTCAGAAATTAAATCCATTAAGGATTTTATCTTTGGAACCATTGAAAAACTGTTTCAAAATACCAACTTGCTGACTCTTCCTGTTTAAAGCCATCATTTTTGTTTATAGATAACTTTAACGATTCTCCTAAAATTAACTTAATTAATGTTTCTGTATAGTCTTTAATTCATTATTCAGCTTTGGAGATCCATGAACACCATCTGGCCAAAGGCTCTAATTTCTTTGCTAATGATAGGAAAATTTTTCAAATTTCCCTTTCTCTCTCTCTCTCTCTCTCTGTCTCTGTGTGTGTGTGTGTGTGTGTGTGTGTCTTTGTATCTTGTCTCTGTCTCATATAGGATCAGACTGAGCTGTGTGTTTCTTAACCTGTATTGAAAACTACATATTAATCCATGTATTTGAAAATATACTCCTTTTTAAAAAAATCTCTCTTTTCCCCACTGGTTCTAATCTATAAGAAGGCAGAGTTCTTAAATGTCTTCACTTTTAATTCTATTGAGCCTGAATGAATAAAATGATCGATTTAGTTAATTGTCAGAGGTAGATTACCATAGCAGTTAAATAATCAAACTGGGTAAGTTTTGAAAACTTGGGCAAAAGACTCAGTTTGTTCATACATAAAATATAGGTAATGACAAATGATTGTGGAAATTAAATAAGTTAATAAACATAATACACACTTAGAACTGTGCTTGACAAGTAGTAAGTACTATACAGGCATTAGCTAATATATATATTTTTTACCATTTAAACATAAACATAAATTCAGCTTTATTTTAAACTTTTGTTTCTGAAAATTGGTACTGCTGATTATTTGGATCAATTATCTCATATCTTTATTTTTCCAGTGCTATCTTAAAACTTATTTTTCTTTCTTTCCTTTTTTTTTTTTTGAAGTATAGTTGATTTACAATACTGTATTAGTTTCAGGTGTACAGCATAGTGATTCAGTATTTTTAGAGATTTTACTTCATTAAAAGTTATTACTAGATAATAGTTAGAATTCCTTGTGCTATACAATATATATTTTTTGCTTATCTATTATTATTTTTTTTTTGCGGTGCGTGGGCCTCTTACTGTTGTGGCCTCTCCTGTTGCGGAGCACAGGCTCCGGCCGTGCAGGCTCAGGGACCATGGCTCACGGGCCCAGTCACTCTGCGGCATGTGGGATCTTCCCAGACTGGGGCATGAACCCATGTCCCCTGCATCGGCAGGTGGACTCTCAACCACTGCGCCACCAGGGAAGCCCTGTTTACCTATTTTATACATAATAGTTTGTATCTCTTAATTCCATACCCCTAACATGTTCCTCCCCCCTACACTCTCCCCACTGGTAACCACTAGTTTGTTCTCTGTATTTATGGACTAAAATGTCACCTGCCATACCACTAGATGAAGGACGTTGTGGCCATCAAGCCATCAGCCACTACAGCTGTCCCTAATGGTGCACCCTGAGGGGAATCAGGATGGGAAGGTACAGGACTCTGGCCCTATATAGTTAAGGTGCATATCAAAGGAATTATTTCAATGAGACCAGACTCTTGCATTTTCCCATAAAGAGAAACATGCTAAATTCATTAACCTGAGATGTCTGGTTTTCTTTAATTAACAGTAAACTTTCGATGTTCTGTCTACCTGTTTTTTGTTGCAAAACTCCTATATATCCTGGCTTCTCCCTTACGTCTTTGGAGTAATATCTCAGAGCTATCTGAGAGGCTTCCTCCTGGGCTTGAAGTCCTCAGAAAGTCTGCCAAATAAACATAATTCTCGACTTTTAGGTTGTGCATTTTTCTTTCAATTGACATATCTGTGAGTCTGTTTCTGTTTTGCTATGTATATTTGTTAGCATTATTTTTAGATTTCACATATAAGTGATATCATACTGTATGATAAACAAAATGTGGTATATATGTATATATACGTACATATAATGGAATATTACTCTGCCATTTGCAGCAACATGAATGGACCTAGAGAATATTATGGCTAGTGAAATAAGTCAGACAGAAAAAGACAAATTAATATTTTATTTTAAATGTACAAAACCACAAATGGTCTAAATTTGGTATCATTTTAAAATAACTTTATGGTGTTGTCAGGGAAGAAGAATTTTTCCTCTGTCTTTCTAGGTTCTACTGGCTAGTGTAAGAATTAAGCTGACATGAGCCAGAGTAACAGGAGAAAATCAAACCAAAATGTAATTTTATATATATGTATAGAAGAGACCCAGGAAAACTGAGTAACTCACCAAATGGCCAAAGACCTCACCTTAGATACCGGCTTCAGCTAAAGACAAAAGAAGGCTTTGGGCAAAGTGTTTTGGGACTTCAAAATGAAAGAGGCATTCACATGGAGATGGAAAAGCAAATGTGTAGTAACAAATGTTTTCAGGGCCATGCAGACACAATGAGACACAGAGAGGAATTTTAACAAACAGAATTTGCTGGGTTCCTCCCTGTTTACCACAACTAGTTCATACTATAGATATATATGGTAATAGTTTCCTTCCTGGAACAGGTACTCTGTCTACAGTTTTTTGGCAGTGGGCAGTGGCAGTCAAAGTTTCTTCTTGAGTCTTTTGGGCCTTGTTTGTTTTCAGTTTGAAGTAATCTGTATGCCTGCCAGAGACACATTTTGGGGTGGGAAATTTTGATCCCCTACAGGGTTGTATTTTATATCAACTCACTTATGTGGCTGGCATCACTAAGCATTCTTAGTCACGATCAATGAACTCAAACATATTTTAATATTTTCCAATTTTTTTTTTTTTTTTTGTGGTGGGAGATTTGGAAAATGAGTAATGTGTCTTAATTGACTTCTTTCTTTCAAGGACAGAATAAATTTAAGTTCAACCTGAAAATGAGACAATTTAGTTTGGGGGAACATTTGATGCACACAGCACTAAAACAGTTTTCAAAAGAAACCAACTATATCACTTATATTCAATGACATAGTTTGGGTTTTTGCCATGCTTTATCCTGACATAGAGCTTGTAAAACAAAGAACGGATCAAGATATTGAAACCATGAAGGACCCTATGGGGTTCCTGGGCACAGAAGCCTTTCTGTTCCCCATTTCTTGTTTATAGGGAACAGACTCCAGCCTCCATGACCTTTCCTGGATTCCAAAGGGCAGATTTGAACAGTTGCTAATCAAGGGAGGAGCAGCCAAGGAACCATCGGGCGCAAGATGAAAGGAACCAGAGAAACTCATCAAGAAGATTACCTGAGACCAGATTAGAGAAGTGTAGGCCTGGCACATACCCTAATTTTGTAAGAACTCCATGCTTGAACTATTGCTATAAAACTCCTCATCAAATCCTCCCAGGTTGAGACACATAGGTTTTCAGGGCAGGAGACCGAAATGTCCCCCTTTGCCTGGCAAAGCAATAAAGTTATTTTTTTCTATGTCACCCAAAACTCTGTCTCTGAGATTCAATTTGGCACCAATGCACAGAGGCCAAGATTTCTGTATAAATAATGCCTGTTTTGTTTTTTGTTTGTTTGTTTGTTTTTTTGCGGTACACGGACCTCTCACTGTTGTGGCCTCTCCCGTTGCGGAGCACAGGCTCCGGACGTGCAGGCTCAGCAGCCATGGCTCACAGGCCTAGCCGCTCCATGGCCTGTGGGATCTTTCTGGACCGGGGCACGAACCCGTGTCCCCTGCATCGGCGGGTGGACTCTCAACCACTGTGCTACCAGGGAAGCCCAATAGTGCCTATTTTTTAATGTAAAATCTTCTCAAAGTTGTTTCCAATACAAAATTTTATTGTTCTTGCCAGCTTTAATTATTATAATTCACAAAATTTTGTCACAAATACATTTTTTGATTAAGTGGAAATGTTACCAAAACAACTGGGTTCACCTCTTGGTGGGTGTCCAGCTAAAAGACAGAACCAAGCCAAAGATCAGATCAGGAGAAGGAAGGATTTATTAATTGCACCAAGTAAGGAGAACACTGGGGATCTTTCCCAAAGTAGTGTTGCCCAAGCAGCAAAATTGGCGAAGTTTTAAGCTAAGGGTACATGCATATTCATGCAGGGGCTTGAGAGGCTGACAGAGTCCAAGCTTTAGTTGATTGAAGTCATGAAGGTCAGAAGAGGTTAATATCATCATCTGTTAGGTTCCAGTTGGTCTGGTGGTTGACCACATGGTGAGTTTGAATTCTACAAAACAGCTCAAGAAAGTGCTTCAGGATAGTCTTTACCATTGAAACAGACATGGGAGTTTTTTCAACTGATTTGTTGTCTTTTTTGCTGTTACTTCTCTAGCTTGATGACAGTTTGTTCTTTTGTTCCCTTAAGATCTTTATTGTTCAAGGGCAATCATTCTGGGCAGGCTTAGATCACAAAATGGCTTAGGCCAAAAATGGTGTCCCTTCTATCAAGAAACCCATTCCTGGTTCTCTTTCTCTGGGGAACCCCTACCCTATCTGCTTACAGGAAAACTATATAGTTAGAGTGAGGAGAGGTGTGGTATTGCATCATTGTTACATGTGCTGTCCACAATGTTTAACAGCCTTCTAAAATGTCTAAAATAATAACCTGTGTGAAAATCTTGGCTTCTCCACTCATTAATTGTATGATCTTAAACAATTAACTAATTTTGTCTGTCTTAGTATTGCCATCTGTAAAATGGAGATAATAATTTTTCCTATGTTTTAGAAACTGTGAGGATTAAATAAGACAATATATTAAAATGCTTAGAATACTGCCTGAAGTAAAGTAAGCAGTGTTAGTGAATAATATCACATAAAAATTTAACTTCAAGTAAATATTCCAGAATGAGTCTCAAAGGAATAGCTCTATTTCTTGCTGAAGAAAATTTGTGGTACTTTGTGTGTTATCAAACTCTTGTTTCAGACACTAAATGCAGACTCTACAAATAAACAATAAAACAACACCGAGGTAAGCATAACTTTGTCCATAGATTACAGTTGATCCTTGAACACCATGGGGATAGGGGCACCGACCAGACCTTCCACACAGTGAAAATTTACTTATAGCTTAGATTTTGGCCCTCCTTACACACTGTTCTTTGGTATCTGTGGTTCCTCTACAGCCATGGATTCAACAGTGAATTGTGTAGTACTATGATATTTACTACTGAAAAAAAATTTGCGTGTAAGTGGACCCATGCAGTTCAAACACATGTTGCTCAAGAGGCAACTGTATAAGAAGTTTTAATACAGTCAGCGCTCCACTTCCTCAAGCTCTGTATCTGTGGGTTTAACCAATCGTAGATGGTGTTTGTTAGTTGAATCTGAGGATGTAAAACTCATAGATAAAACTGACTATGGAATGTGAGCATCCATGGATTTTGGTATCCATGGCATGTCTGAAACCCATCTCCTCAGGTACTGAGAGATGTCTTTATATAAAATATTTTGCTCTAGTTGTCTGTTAACACTGGCACACACCAAAAGTATAGACCATAAATCTGAGGGCCAAGACATGTAGCTTCCTGTTTTGCTTCTATTTCCTTCTACTGTGTCAGGACTCTTAGATGAGGAAATAGGGATTATTTTCAGTTTACCCCAGAGTATATTCATAAGTGATTAAATAAATGGTGAGAGCATTGGCCCCAGAAATGAAGGGAGAGGTTTGAAGTGCCACTGACATCATGCTCAAAAGGGAATAATGCCAAAAAGAGCTTCACATTTACTTGAAACTCAGGGTATGCCCTAGATTTATATATGTGACTATTCTGGAATAGTCTTGTGTCTTTAAAAAGACTAATGGGAAATATTTGGAGATTGCTTCCCAACCATCAGGTTTGAAAGGCCACATCATTACAAAAGTCCTGGTCATAAAAATCTACAGTCTGTGTGGTTTGTGTTTAATAAAGATTGTACAAATTTACTCTTAGACTCTTCAAAGTGGTCAAAAAAGTAGGCACAACTAATGACCTGAGAGGGAATTGCTAAACACTAGAGACTGAAGGGCATGAAGATATACTAGGGGAACTCATTTTACATAATGCATGTTTCTGAAATACATGAAATATGTATCATTTTAAAACCTTAATGAATTAAGATTGACCATAGTAAGTCTTTGATAAATATATTCCTTTCCTCTTTGTTTTTCCAATAAATTAAGGGAAGAGAAATTTATCAAGGATTAGATTAAATGGTGACTACTTATTTCATTGTGATTTTAATAGAACATTTTAGTTTTGGATCAAAGGACCACCCACAGCACATAAATATCACCCAAATTATTTTTTAAGAACCAAGTTTTAATATAATTAAAAAAGGAAAATCCTTCTCAGTGACGTGCTAAAAATATATCTTTATGGGAATATTTTGAAAAAGGTTCTTTAGCATATATTCTTTGAAAATGGCTATCTAGCATAGTTTTCAAATGATATCTCCCTTCTTTTAAAAAATTCAGTTTCTACACACAATTTCACTTCATCTAATTTTTGCTTTTCATTCTCTGAAGTTCAAACTGTGCCTCTCATACAAATCTCAGTGCTTCTGTGCCAAGTGTGAAGGGAGTATGATGTAGGGGAGCAAAACTTGCTACCCCAACTTTTCTCTTTGGCATGTGTATTATTTCAAGCTGAAAACAATCAAGGCCCAAAAGTCTCAGGAAGAAACTTTTACCTTCT
This sequence comes from Pseudorca crassidens, assembly GCF_039906515.1. Classification (NCBI taxonomy): domain Eukaryota; kingdom Metazoa; phylum Chordata; class Mammalia; order Artiodactyla; family Delphinidae; genus Pseudorca; species Pseudorca crassidens. Next base: position 76,150,325 of record NC_090304.1, on the reverse strand, counting down.
CCTTAACTGCCTAAAATAATTTATATATCAACTAATCTATGACAAAGGAGGCAAGGATATACAATGGAGAAAAGACAGTCTCCTCAATAAGTGGTGTTGGGAAAACTGGACAGCTACATGTAAAAGAATGAAATTATAACACTCCCTAAATAAAAAAAAATAAACTCAAAATGGATTAAAGACCTAAATGTAAGACCGGACACTATAAATCTCTTAGAAAAAAAACATAGAAGAACACTCTTTGACATAAATCACAGTAAGATCTTCTTTTGGCCCACTTCCTAGATTAATGGAAATAAAAACAAAAATAAACAAATGGGGCCTAGTGAAACTTAAAAGCTTTTGCTCAGCAAAGGAAACTAAAAACAAGACAAAAAGACAACCCCTAGAATGGGAGAAAATATTTGCAAATGAATCAATGGACAAAGGGTTAATCCACAAAATATATAAAAAGCTCATGCAACTCAATATTAAAAGAACAAACAACCCAATTAAAAAATGGGCAGAAGACCTAAATAGACATTTCTCCAAAGAAGACATACAGATGGCCAAGAGTCACATGAAAAGCTGTTCAACATCACTAAATATTAGAGAAATGCAAATCAAAACTACAATGAGTCATCACCTCACACCAGTTAGAATGGGCATCATCAGAAAATCTACAAACAACAAGCGTTGGAGAGGGTGTGAAGGAAAGGGAACCTTCTTGCACTGTTGGTGGCCATGTAAATTGATACAGTCACTTTGGAGAAGAGTATGAAGGTTCCTTAAAATCTAAAAGTAGAATTACCATATGACCCAGAAATCCCACTACTGGGGATATACCCTGAGAAAACCATACTTCAAAAAGACACATGCACTCCAATGTTCATTGCAGCACTATTTACAATAGCCAGGTCATGGAAGCACTATTTACAATAGCCAGGTCATAAAGATTGTACAAATTTACTCTTAGACTCTTCAAAGTGGTCAAAAAAGTAGGCACTAAACACTAAACACTAGATAGATGAATGGATAAAGAAGTTGTGGTACATATATACAATGGAATATTACTCAGCCATAAAAAGGAATGAAATTGGGTCATTTGTAGAGACGTGGATGGACCTAGATACTGTTATACAGAGTGAAGTAAGTCAGAAAAAGAAAAACAAATATCGTATATTAATGCATATATGTGGAATCTAGAGAAATGGTAGAGATGAACCATCTCTACCAAAAATGAGAAATAGAGACACAGATGTAGAGAATAAATGTATGGACACCAAGGGGGAAAATCAGCAGGTGGTGGTGGTGGTGGGATGAATTGGGAGTTTAGAATTGACATATATACACTAATATGTATAAAAAGATTAACTAATAAGAGTCTGCTGTATAAAAAAAAAATAAAATTCAGAAAAATAAAAATAAATCAGTTTAAAAATAAAAAAAATAAAAAAAAAAGAATTTACATAGAGGGCCTATTCCTGGAATAAAGCTAACACCAGAGATATCTGCAAAGAACATGAGCTAGGGGTGGTGGAGAAACTCTAGGAAGAGCCTAAAGATCAGAGTCTGCTCTGTGTCCCCTTGTCTCTGCAGGGCACAGCAAACATTTGTTTACCAAACACTTGCTTTTCCATCTCCATGTGAGCTGCCTTCCTCCCTTTGAAGTCCCAAACCACTACTCCCAACATCTTGTTTGTCTTTAGCTAAAGACTGTATTTAAGATGAGGTCTTCTGTCATTTTGGCAAGTTAGTTTTCCTGGGTCTCTCCCGTGTACACATGTTATTAAATTTCTGTTTGATTTTCTCCTGTCAATTTGTCTCATATCAATTTAACCCTTAGATCACACAGTAGAACCTAGAAATGTAGAGGAAAATTCCCTCCCCAACAATGGCAACACTGTTTGCTGAGGCCAGCCAGAATGAGGAAAAATTGTGAAAGGCAAATTTCATATCAATTTACACAGGTAATTATGCAACTAAAATTTCAGATGTTTTCTTCTCTTTGCTGGACCATTTTGAGACTCTACAATAGACTTCAGTTGATTTTTACATGATCAAGTCTTCTACTTAACCTTGGAAGCATGCTTTAAAAAACTTAGCTTGCCTGGTGCATGCAAACTGTTATCACTTGATGTACAATGCAAATTCCATCTTAATTCAATACAATTAGCCTTAATGAGCCCTTTATGATTGCTCCTAATAAGAACATATATAAAGCTTGTAATTACAATGACCTGCTTTTGTCATCTAAACCCAGATAAGATAGCACAAGATGACACTCATTCCTTTAGTATCCCTGTGTTTTTATAATATTTTTAAGATGCTGTTAGTCAGCCTATTGGAGTCAACCAATATTTATGGTGAATTTACCAACCACTAGCTGAAATATTGTATCTTTTCATGGCTAAAAAGTACAAGTCCTGTGGAACCAGATTGCCTCGGTTCAAATTCCAGCTCAAAAAATCACTAGCTATGAGATTTTGACCTCATACTCTCAGATGAGTAACTTCCTGTCAAAGTTCTCTGTACCTCATTTTCAATTTGAAAATTTTGGATAATGATAGTAACTATTGTCACAGAATTGTGAGGAGTGAATTAATTAACAAATGTAATGGCTGGGAACAATGTTTGGCAGTAAGTATTCAAAGAGCCTTATAATTATCAGGTAAAAAACATCCAGTGGTGTTGCTGTATGGAATATATAAAAATGAATAAGCACTGCAAGGAGCTGGTTATCTGCTAGGGTGTCTGGATAAAGTTGAAACACAGATAAGATGGATATCTTTCTCTGCTTTGTACTTCAAATATGTGCTCTAAGGTAGATTGTGACGTTGTTGAGAGTTAAGGGAAGGGAAGAGAAAATCCAGTTGAGAAGAATTTGAAAGACAGAAAGAGAGACAGAGAGAGAGAAAGAGAGGAAGTATTTTGTATCTGTCCTGAAGAATAAATACAATTTCAACAGGCAGAAGACAGAGCAGATGCTGGGACAGGACACCTATCACATGAATTGCTGGGCTGGCCCAGCTTAGGGCATGTTGAAAGACAGGAGGTTTTCCAGGTTGATTAATGAGTCTAAGGTGTGCGTAAGAAGGTAGAGTGAGATAAACCTGGAAAGATATTCTGGGGCACAGACATCAAGTATTCAGACTATTAGAAATAATATTTTGGGTTTAAGTTGGCACATACTTAGCTTTGGGTTTAGAATGACACAGGCTGGAACTCTGGCTCCACCACTTGATGGATCATTGGTCCTTAGAAAGTCAAAAACTGTCTGAACCTCAGTGTCATCATTTCTAAAATGATCTACCTCATAAAATCTAAGAACTACCTCATAAAATTATTTAAATAAAATATGTGTGCATATAATCTGAAAGGGAGCAGAATTTGTCACCCCAAAATATGCCCCTTTCATTTTAGGGTGATTATTTTTAAGAAATAGCAGACACAAGAGAAGCTCTGAAAGCTGAGTAGAAGTTACATTTTCGTAAGAGAAATTTACATTGATAAAGACAATCTCTATTTGTAAAGGTGTCCTCCTCTTCGTACCAGGAAGAAAGGAGTAACCAAATCTCTAGAAATTCTTATAAATGGAGAGGCACAGACTTATATCTGCAGAACAACTATACCCTTGTTTACTGTGTTTTTCCTGGTATCTCCCATAACTGGTCTCTCCCTACCCCTCAACAACATCTCTCTTTGGTCTAGCTGAAGATAGTATTTAAGATGGTGGCTTGGAATATTTTGGAGAGTTACTCAGCTTCCCTGGATGTCACCATGTATATAGGAATTATACATGTTATTAAAATTCTATTTACTGTTCTCCTATTAATCTTTCCTTTTCTTTTATTTATGGGGGAGGGAGAAGTCTCAGCAAAGAACCTAGAATGGTAGAGGAAAAATTATTTTTCCATGTATACATACACATATACACACACACACAATACTTATTGTGTCTTTCCCTTGCCAAACATTATTGTAGATATTATAGGCACCGTGATAAATAGAAAAGACAAAAACCTTGCCCACTTGAAATTTGTAATGACAGCAGAGAGGCAAAGAATATACAATAGACAAAATACATAAGGAAAATATATAGCATATTAGATGGTGGTGAGTTCTATGGAATAAAAAAACAGGGCTCAAATGCAGAACCCAGGTATGATGGTGGAAGCTTGGAGACACGTTCTTTGTTGTTTTTATTTTATCCAGGAAATAGGAAGCTGAGTCATCAGCTGTGACTGATGATGGGGATAGAGGTGTTGGAGATTGGATTAAAGAAAAGAAGATATGGAATGATTACCCTGGACAGCAAAAAGGTGATAGAAAAAATGGATTGTAGATTCCAGTGAAGTCAAAAGACTTGGAAAGGAAAGGATAGAGTGTATTATTTGGGAAACAATAGGAGAGTGTGTGTATTTAGAAAGTGATTAAGGTTATTGGTAAGGACAACATCTAGGATATGACAAAGGGAATGGGTATCTGAGGAAATGTAGAAGATGAGACCATTAAAAGAGAGAATGAGGAACTAATAGGGCTAGATGTCAGTATGTGGATATTGAAATCACTAAGATTATGACAAGAGTGATGCCAAAAGCTCAGCTTCTCTGTACTCCATTGCTAAATCATATCTCGGAGACAGAGTTTTGGGTGAAGTAGAGGACAGTCTTAGTGCTTTGCCAGGCAAAGGGGAACACAGCAAACTCTTGCCCTGAAAAACTGTGTGTCCCAACCTGGGAGGATTTGATGAGGAGTTTTATAGCCATAGTTCAAGGGTGGGGCTGCTGACAAGATTAGGTTGTGTGCAGGGTCTCAGGTGGTTAGTCTTCTAATCTTGGTGAGCTTCTCTGGTTCCTTTAATCTAGCCTCAGGTGGTGGTTTCTTGGCTGCTCTTCCTTTGATTAGCAACTGTTCATATCTGCATTTTGGAACTCAGGGAAGGTCATGGAGGCTAGAGTCTTATCTACTAGAAACAGGGGACAAAAAAGCTTCTGTGCCCAGGAACCCCACAGGGCCCCGCTTGGTTTCAAGGGTATTGTTGGAAATAAAACAACAGTGAGCAAGGAGCTTAAATCTTTAAGGTATCAAAAGGAGTAAATGAGGAGTTGAAAGTTGATTGCAGTAAGTAATGGATAGTATCAATATATTGTCTGATGTCATGACATTCAAAGCTTATGTTTTTCTGTTTGTTTTGTTTGTTAGTTTGTGTTTCCTAGAGAGAGGTAGAGAGAATAATCTGAAAGCAGCAAAGAGAAGTAAGGAGGACACTTCTTTCATCTCCATGACAGAATGTCTTAGGAGAGGAGCAGCTTTCTGCTAGAGCACAAAACTTGAGTGAATAGTATTGAGAAAAGAAGTGCAGGATTTGTGGGTTTTGCTTCTGACTCTGAGTTCCAGAGGTTAAAGGGTTTCAGGAGTGTAGGTAGGTGGGAAATGGGATCAAATAAAATGGTGTCGATGTCCCTATGGGGATCAGAATGCAAGGATGATAGATGATTGGGAATCCTGATAGACTCCAAATACATAATACATGTGTGAGGGTAGGACTGGAGGTCTGAGGGTTGTGGGTACAATGAAGGATAGGGTCTTACCAAGAATACCTGTAATTCTCTGGCCAAAACCTGTTTCTTATCTCTCAGCACGTTTACTCTTCCTCATACTTTAAAAGGACTAGAACTGACTTGAATTTCCTTAAACTTCCAATCCCTTGCCTCAAAATCTTGCTTCATCTTCATACTTTCTCTCCCTTCTACTTTTGTTACATCATAAGAAGCATATTTTACATTTGTATACATTTTACCACTACAAATACATTTTTTTACAAACATTTCAATATATCTTCACACAAAGTTCTGAGTTTAAGTGACCTTATTTAAGTGACACATTTAAGTGACCTTCTTAAATAAGACACTCTATGGTGATCTTAACCTTACTTTGTACTCTCTTCTTTGGAACTTCATTCTATCAATTGTTTTTTCTTTCTTTTGAGTTTAAGAGCTATTTTTTTCTATTATAGGTGAAAATCCTTGAGGTTGATGATGTTCAAAAACCAGTACCTGGGTAGTGTAGGTGAAAGAGGGTTGAATCCTGGCCTTACTACTGTAGGACCTTGAGCAAGTTACTTAATACATATGAGGTGTATTTTTCTATATAGCTAATGCCGAATTAAACATGGCAAAGTCTGTGACAACGTATTTGGTACATAGAAAGATCTCAGTGAATGGCAATTAAGATTACTTTTTTTCACCTTGCTAGCTCTCTAGAGCATTTGATGCTACAGATTACCATTCTCATGTTTTGTTCTTCTCAAGATCTTGACCAGTCCAGAGATGCAGGCCAAGCTTCCGTCTTAGTCTTTTTTCCCTTTGTGCTTTCTCTTTCTCTCAGCTTTACACATTCATACAGCTACAAGAAGCATCCCCAAGCTGAAGATTCCCAAATTTCTCTTCCAAGATTAAAACACATTTTACTCATTTATATTTGGTTCTGAAACTGGCTATATATCAGAATTACTAAGGAAATCTAAACATCCTGGATCCTCTCCCAGATCAGAATCTCTGAGAACAGCATCTGTTTATACTGATATTAAGACAGATTTAGAAACTAACAATATATATTTTGAACTAATTAGCTTGTCAAAAGTGCATTTCTGTTTTTTCCCCATTGCTCCTAACAGTGCAGTTGTGATTAATAAATATTTATTGATTGAATAAATGAATAATTAATACAATATAGAAGACAATGGAAAAAGCTTAAAAGAATAATCATGAAGAATGAGGTTATTAGCAAATAAATGAAATAACTCCTGAAGATGCTTGATGACTCCTGAACATGATTTGTTGGCATGATCAAATGGAAGTCCACTAAAAGTTAAATAATACTCTTCAGAAAAAGTTTGGCACTTCATAGTGAGAAAAACAATAAAATGAAGAAAAAAATCCATGGGGGTGGGAATTAGCAATGAAGGATAGCAGAACAAGGTAGGAAAAGTTCTAGGGTAGTTCTGAGTGTTGACTTGTCATGGCTGTATTGGATCCATGCAACTCAAACTACTTTCTCCAACTATAATTTTCTTTGAATAATAAGGTGTTCAAATTTCAGGATCATTTTGAATATTCCCCAGAATCATTTCATACAGTATAATATTTAAAGTACTTATGACCAATGTGAATTATGACAATTATTTTTCTGTATATGCATTTGAAGAACACCTGGGTTTTCACATTTTTCTATCTTCTTACTATCATTCAGTTTTTGGACCAGATTTTGGATATATCCACATCTTACCTCTGATATATCTGCATTTAACTAAAGAAATGCTGATTAAAAGTGTTTAATTTAAAAAGTTTAATTCAGGGCTTCCCTGGTGGCGCAGTGGTTGAGAGTCTGCCTGCTGATGCAGGGGACATGGGTTCATGCCCCAGTCTGGAGCCTGTGCTCCACAATGGGAGAGGCCACAACAGTGAGAGGCCCGCGTACTGCAAAAAAATAAAAAAATAAAATAAAATAAAAAGTTTAGTTCAGAACACTTTAATTAAAAACTAAAAACATAAAAAAAAACACATACCTCTCTTCCTCATCCAAAAGACACAATAGAAACTATATTCTTAACTTTTTTCTATATTATGTTTTATACTTCTAAGAGCATTGTATTGGTAATGCACATGCATACTCTCTAGCAATAACTCCCCTATATTGTATTTATAAGCAGGTACAGCAATTCTGAAAATTTATCATAACATTTTAAATAGTTAGAAATAAACAATATATTGGCAATTATTATTAAACTATACTATATCCCAGTCCTTTCCTTGGTCTTCTATATTCAGAAAAATAGTGACAACCTTGGATTTACTCTCCCTTTAGAAAGTTCAACACACATAACAAAGTTAAAAAATAAAACTACAAATAGTACAGGCTTGCAAGTGTTATTACAAAAGGACAGAAAAATAATTGGCAAGCTATCCAAAAACAGCAAATATAGATGTACACTGTGTGGATTCCAATTCTACAGGGTAATAAGCAATGGGAAAAACAATTGGTAGAAGGAATGCTCCATTTTAATATTGCCAATGCTACTAAATTTAAAAAAATAGTATAGAAATGAAAGCATAGTTGATTCACTTAGCTACTCCCCTGGTATGCTTCTTGAGTGTGAAATTACATCTTAAACATGTTTTTTATTTTCTCCAATAACACACTGCATTTAGAACAATACATAAAAATGAAACATTTTCATTAAAAAAAATATTGAATGAATGAATATCTGAAACACAATTTTATTCATTCTACTAACATGTTCTTGGGATATATTCTTCCTTTAGAGTTAGGAGACATAAACTATTTAAATATAGCCCCTAAAAATTTTGAGTTCTAGCCTTACCATACAAGAGTTGGTTTGCAGTATTAATTCTGTGAACACTGAGGGAGGGAGGTTTATTACAAGCTATAGGGGCTGCATGTCGTTTGAGATAGAGTATATATAAAGAGGAACTGGGAAGTGGTTGAAGCTGATGAGTCCAGCTGGATGTGTTGAGGGTAAGTGGTTTGTAGGACTTGCATAGGAGCAGTTGGGAAGGCAGATGATAAATGCCAGCATCCAGACAAAAGTCTGGCTGGAGATAGAAGATGAGCTCACTCTGGATACTGAAGAGGATCGGCAGAGGAATAGAAAACAAAGATAACCCTAAATATCATGGAAGCCACAGGAGGCATTCAGAGAGGAGAGAAATTGTGGAAGGAACATTCATTAGTTTAAAATGCCCCTGTAAAGTCTAGTAAGAAGAGGATAGAAATTGAATAGTATCTCAATTTGTTACAAATACTTTAAAATTATTTTCCATGGGCATATTGCTCCACTAGGGATTGTTATAAGCTCACAAGGAATAAACAAAATAGTTCTTGCATCAAGAGAGTTCATAGTTGAAGGACAAAAGAAAACTATATGAAATTTGAGTGATTGCAATATAATGTTAAATTCTAAGATACAGAGTATAACTACTAACATACCTTCTCGGGGCCACTTTGCTAATGAATGTCTTCAAATCAATAAGTTTCTTTGAAGTTAAATGACTAAAGTCACATGTGGAAACCAATAATGTTACGATTATTTGGGAAGTGAATTTCTATACTCGTGCTAATGATTTTTTTCTCTTTATTTCTGACAACAAAAATCATTTGTGAGTCAATGATTCTGTCATGTAAATATATCTTTGCTTGACAAAATTCCACTTCCCTGACACATTAAAAATAAATTTTATTTTGGGGGTGGGGCCAATTCATGTATGCATATAATATAAATATTAAAATCTATCAAATAGTTTAAAATCTTCCCAACCTGAACATACAGTGTTATACCAAGTTAGAATTGATAATCTAAAACACCTGTTCTTGCCTTCTGTACATGTCCTCTTTCTGTCAAGGTCACTTCAGGCATTTTGGGGAGTATTCAATGAGGCTTTTGAAACCAGACAGACATAAAACAGATTTTGGGGTCTACCCTATACTTCCGTTCTTGCTCTGACTCCAGTGGACAACATTCATAGCCTTCTGAAGGAGCCTCACCAGTGCCATTATTTAAAAAAGCCACTGACTATTCTAGTTCTTGGTGCCCTCAAGCTGCCAACCTGTATAGCATTGGAAGGTTCTAGATTTATGTAGGGGTGGGAAGGATGGCCTTATCCTTACCTTTGTCAGCTGGATATAGAGAAATTCTCCTGCTGATTTTATGGACAGTCTCTCAAAACAAAACAAAAAACAGAGATTTTCCAACTGCTGGCCTTCACCATGTAATCACTAGGTCCCAGGGACTAATCTATTCTGTTCTATTCTATTCTATTCTAATCTAATCTATTCAGGCTTCTCTCTTCAAAGTTCTTTCCTTTTTTCTGCTTTTACAAAATAAAATTTTGTATGCAAATCAATTAGCTAATATTTACTGAACATTTACTATATGCTAGGAGTCATTCTAAAAACCTTGTATTATCTCATTCATTCCTAAACAAAGTTAGGTATGATTATCATCTCCATTTTGCAGGTGAGAAAACCAAGACTTTAAAAAGATTAACTAATGGTAGAGGCTGGATTCAAATGCAATCTTTCAAATTCTACAACCCTTGCTCTTAATCATTGTCAAGAGTGCCTCTCATTAAAAAAAATATTCTTGAAGAGTGAGGCAGCTTGAAGGCAGCTCCCTACGTGAGATGTAGCCCAACCAAATGAAATGGTTAGATACAGTAATAATATGTATATTTTCATCAAACAAATGATAATCACTTATCAATCAGGCAGAATATAGGGAACATAAGGGATTTGTGAATCAAATGGTACTTGGCTGTTGACTTCAATGTCATTTTTCTTTTGGTATGATTCTGGGTTATTTACTGTAATTCCCTGAGCTCCCATGTCTGTCTGTAAAAGAGGATGATAATGCCTATCTTTAAATTAGGAATATTCTGTTTTGAATAAATGAGATAATGTGTGTAAGCAGCAGGCATGATACACAGAGCACTTGGAAGCAGCCACTTAGTATTAATTTCTTTCTTTTTTCCCTATCTAGAATATAAGAAATGTAAACCGTCAGATAACTTGCTTCACTAGGTAGACTCCTTTTGTAAAGTAGAGCACAAGGTGGTGAAATGGTCCTGCTCAATATTCTAAATGTTGTACATAGTAAAACAATTTTCTGCTATAAGCTACCAGTAAAAATTAAAACTCAAATCTATGCTATGCTAGTTGAAAAGTTGAAATGCCGATTGTTTTTTTCTTCTGGAGTGAGTATGCAGGTGATTTGTAGAGCACAAAAAGAATCTACAATGAAGATATGTAACATTTCCCTTTGGTAAAATACTACAGAGCTACTGCAACCAAAGGCTCTATAATTTTTGTAGCCATTTTTGTATAACTATATTAAAATAGATTTTATTTACTTAATAATAGTACCATGGTTATATTTGAATTCAGAAGTACAAATATAATTTTTACATAGATGATATAATACTTAACTCTTAAACTCTAAGACTGAAAAAAAAAATGTCTTCCCAAAGAGTTCTGGGTCAGCTGTAATACAAGTTATTCCATGTCCAGGGGACATTTTAATGTCATGCATGGCCCTAATTCTGCTCACAAAATGTAAGTATTCTATTAAAAATATTTGACTCATATCAAGCACAGAATAGCAATTTTTATCTCAGCTATGCAGATAATTCAATTTCTCAGCTTTTGTTCCTTTGTAATATATATAGACAGCAAGAATCCTTTTTTTTTTCAGTAATGCATTCTCTAAATGAAGGGAGAAAAATGGATTGTTTATTTTTTACAATAAAATGCCCCGGCTGTAGTTTATGCCCTTGAATGAAAAAGATGAAATCTTAATAGTTAACAGTACATTGGATTCCATATTTCTATCTGTGGACATATATACACATTTATGATACAGAAAGAAATGTTCACTCCCAAAATTTTTTCTGTAGGTCACTCCTAGTGTTTACATGGAGAATGGGTTCAAAAAATATCTCTTGAAAAGATGATTAACAGAATAGAGAATATTTATTCTGTGAGGAATATCTTGTATAAACTAAAATTATTTTATTATACATCTACAGAATTCCAAGAAAAAGTAAATATGTTAGGAGTTATACCTGGGATTGAACCATGGAATAACAATAGAGCTACCAAAATCATATTCACCTCATGAATTTTGTTTTAAGAGTATACTATAGGAATTAAAAATGTTGAACAAAAGATTTATCATTATCACCCATCTCCATAAAATTGCTTTGGTCAACATTACCTTTTATTTTACACAAAAGTCTATTTAAAGATTATTTTTTTTAAAAAAATCAAGGCTTATTTATAAAATGGAAAAACAATTCAAAAATAGCTTTCTAAGACCCATTTGGAAATTTTATAAGTTATATGGGATATATCCAAGTAGGATTGCCAGATTTCATAAATAAAGGACTCCTTCATTTAAATATGTCACATACACTATATGGGATATATTAACTAATATATATATATATATATATATATATATATATATATATATCTCCTTTATCTGAAATTCAAATTTAACTGGGCATCCTGTATTTTATATAACAAATCTAAATTCTCATTTATCTTTTAGCTGTGTTCCAAATGTCTTATAACAAATCAATTTATAAACAAAGTGCATTTTTAAAGAATGTTTTATTTATTCAAAATTATCAGTCTCTGTTTTTCCCCTCTTGTCCTTTGTTAAACATATCAATTCCTCCTTTAAAAATCCAGAGTACTTTGCTAATTTGGGGATATATTCTTAATTCTCTAATAGTGAACTTGTTTTAGCATTATTTCATTCTCCAGAGTGTGAGACTGCTTCTCTAGGAAAAAGTGTTACACTTGGGATGTAGGCAATTGTCATCCATCCTAATACACACACGTCGTCTAGAACAGGGGATCTGGGGCAGGTATGCCTCCTTACATAGATGCACTTTTTCACTATTCAGTCTCAGCATCCTCCCATCCTTTACAACACAGATTCACAAACAACAGCTGTAACCGAGCAGGACACTATGGCGCCTTCCCAGAACAGACCCCTCCCCCATATCCTCTGCTTTAGGTCCTCTCTGAAGTACCTAGATTAATAGTATCTGATGCACATTTCCTGAGTTTTCAGATGCTAAAAGACACCACCAAATGGAAGAAATTAACTGTTTGATGATCTTGAGCACACCTACTGGCGCCTGAGGATTAATGATGTGAACTGCCCTGTTACTTCACAATCAACTGATTAGAAAATTGTACAGGAGCTGATCACATACACTGTGACTCCCCTCCCTCACCTGACCTTTAAAAATGTTTCACTGAAACCTTTTGGGGAGCTCATTTTGGGGGGCATGAGACACCTGTTCTCCTTGCATGGCCCTGCAGTAAACCTTTCTCTGCTGCAGACTTCAATGTTTAGGTTGGTTTGGCTTCACTATGAATCAGGAACACATCAAATTCGGTAACACACAACTTTCTCTCTCTTTCTCTCTGTTAGAGAAGTGTGGTTGTGGTGGTTTTATGAGAGTGAATAAAGACAAGTGTGTAGAAAGGTTTGTTTGCTTGCACCCTTGACTATTAGAGTGCAGACTGTTAGTGAATGACTGGAAGGTGGTTTTGTGAAGGGGTACCCATGGGATTCTTGCCAGAGTAGGGATGCTGGGCAGTGATGGTGACAAAAACAGCAACATTGGTGGCCCTAGGATGGAGCTACAGAAGGTCCCCTGACTATACATGGAAAAGTGTCAGCCAGGGAAGCATGTGGGACATTTATGAGTGAGCCAGACATAAAAATCAGCAAATGACTAGAATGTACATTCTCTATTTTTAGAACACCACCAAAATACTAGTAGTGCAATAAAAGTAAAACATGAAAGGAAACATTTCTGGAAGAGAAAGGAAAACAAGAGTGCTTTGTGTAAAGATTTGGCAAATGCAGAAATCCCAGCTGTACTTCTATCACTGATGTAAATGTAAAATAAACACCAAGAAAACTTCTCAGCAATAAACTTTTGTTAGATATTTTTATAATATATAACTCCACACCTAAGGATGCTCCTCTAATCCCTTTCCTCAGCAAAGACTCTCAAAGGGCATGAATTCGTTTCAGTATCCTTTCCTTAATAAAAATCCAACTAATCCAAATTCAATGATGTATTGTACACTTTAATAAGTTTTATTTCAAATTTCCATTAAGATTTACCCCAAGCATAAAAAGCTTTATTTGCTTATTAAAAACCTGTTAATTTGTAATAGTCCTGTTTTAATTGAAATATTGCCCAACTTAGGCAATAACTCTGTGAGGATATATTATCATTAATTTTCAGATGGAAAAAATAACTGAATCTTAGAGAAATAAAGAGAATTATGGGGGGTAACAACAGCTAAAAAATGTAAATCTGAATTCAAACCCAGTCCCACTGACTTTAATTTCAGTACTCTTTCTGTAATGCAAGGTGCCCTGTAGCATTACAGGCAAGGCTTAGATTTACTCTGCCAGAGGCTCATGAAAAGTTATTATATTTAAATCATTGCAACTATGAAGAACACAACGTGAGTTCTATTTCTTCTTTCACCTAAGTTGTAATAGCTATCATTTTAAAGGACCTACTATTGTACAAGATGCTTCATATAAATGGTCAAATCCCACATCTCAAAGTAGATATCATTTACATTCACAGAAGAACGTATTTGGCTAAGATTAAGTAATTTACCCAAGTATATCCTGATAATATATTGTCTGGTAAGATGGGAATCAAACTCATGTGCATGGAGCTCATTCCAGGAAAACTTACCACCTTTTATTTAAATGTCTCTAGGTAAATGATCCTGATTTATTAACCAAAAATCTTAGTTGACAAGTTCTCTATGATACGACAAATCATTCCTACATTTTCTCCCATAAAAGTTTAAAAAGCATCAATACTTGTACTGAATTTCTGTGTTTTTTCCAAAATTTAAAGGTATAGGATTATAAAAAAATATTGACAAAACTAATTTAGAAACCAGTAATTCTATTTTCTGAATTAGATTTTGAAAATAGAGGGGAGTCAAAGGAAAATGAAACAGACTTAAGAAGAGGAGTAATATGGAGCAATAAGAAATTTCTAAAAAGTAAACCTTTTTAGAGTAAGTTGCAAAAGTTGGGAGGTCAGAGAGAAGATGGAAATTCTAGAACATCTAGGGGGCTGTTCTTCTATTACCACTTGGTCCAAACACTAATTTGGGGTTGAAACCCAATTTCTGGGCACAGGTAGATTATGTATAGTCACAAAAAGTCTATGGATTATGAAGTCAGGTTGACAAGAGTTTCAGTCTTAAATATGCCAATCTTTAATTATAGAAGCACTTTGCTGATCCACCCGGAAATACTATGGGATCAGAAAGGAATTCCTGGAAGAAGAGTGCTTGTTCTGTTTGGAAGAATAGATATGGCTTTTGAAAAGGCAAAAGATGATCCACACCTGTGATTCCTGAATGCCATAGCAACTACATCAGAATTTCTTCTGACAGTTGTTAAAACCAGATTCCCAGACAACACCTTGACATTCTGTATGTTTAACAAGCATCTTAAGGAAGTCTGATGAATAGCCAATTTAGGTATAAGAGCCTAGGCAAATTGAGCATTGTAGATAGGAAAAAAAAAAAAGTACAAATACATAAAAGAATTCCTTGTACACAAAATGCTAGTAATGACACCCAATTTATGTCAGAAAAGAAGAGGATGATGTGATAATTAAGATTAGCTTAAAAGTCATTTGCATGTTATTTTTGGAAACATTTAGAAAACATTGAAAGTTTTTAAGTGGGAGGGGATGAAAAAATAGTTTTTTGTGTGAAAAACATTACCAATAGAGGTGTCCAGGAGTGTGAATTTGAATAAGGGAGGAGTGGAGACAGAAAGTTTAGTAGGAGGCTTTTACATAATTTACTTGAGATTCCATTTTAAACAGTGTGGAATGGACAGGGACAGTATAAAGAAAAAGGGGAAATAGAAAATTTAGGAGATAACCCAGATTTGACAGCACTTGTGACTCTTTGAATCAAAGAAAAGAGAGGGATTAGTCAATATGACCCCAGAGCTTTTCAGCCCCACTGACTGCAAGAATGGTGACACTGGTAGCAGGGAGGCTGACACCTCTTTCTTTACCTTCAATTATAAATGCATTCACCAGAGTGAGAAAGAAAAGAAAAGCAAGTTTAGAAGATAAATGAAGGATAATGTAATGTTTAGTTATGTTTGATTGCTTGGCAATGCTTAAGCTGTAACAAATCAGAGATTTGTTGTTGTTGCTGTTTTCTAATACCTAATTAGAATTTTGAACAATGTGAGTTATAAACAATGTGTACAGAAAGAAACATTAAAGCATCTGTCAACTTTTATATTTCTATTGACTTTGGTCTTTTAATCTTCTAGTTTAATGTTGATTGATTGACTCTGTGGCATTACAAAGTGGTATGAGTATATTTGTGTGCGTCATGCAAATATCAAATGTATGCATTTAAAACATTTAAATTATTAAAGGAGTAAATTTGTTTAAGGCGTCTCTATGTATGTGTATGTTAAAACTATAATAACTCAATAACAACGATTAGCATCTATTTTCTTAAAAGGTTTAAAAATTTAGGTTATACAGCAGTATCCATTTTTCATAGCTGCAATATTTTCTCTGTATTTCACATAGTAGGAAAAAAATGTGAATTTTATACCAATCCAGGGAATATCTCTCTGTAGCTATTCATCAAGGACAGTGGTCTAGGTCATAATTTATTCTCTAGCTTTTCAAATTTGCCCTCTGAAGGTTGCTCACTTCCATATTTAAAGCTCTTTAAAAAAAGGGTACAGAAAGATTTGGTGCCAAACCAAATATATTAATAATAGCTCCAGACCTATGTAGGACACACATTTCAAAGATTCTCTTACAAAGCGCTGGCAAAAGGGCTTTATATCTTTTAGAGTACTTATATATGCCATTATTTTATTAGTAATGACAAAAATAATGTTTCCCATTTTGGCCCAAATGGGGATATTTCTAAAACTTTCTTTTATGTTCACCAAATAATACAAAATATTTTAGATAAGATTGCTGAGAGATCGTGGGGTTACTATAAGTTTTAAGGAGAATAAATTTTTCCTGACATCTCTCACATAATCATATTTCAAACTCAGATTAATAAAGAATGGGAATTCCTGGGTGATCCAGTGGTTAGGACTCCTCTCTGCCAGGGCCTGGGTTTGATCCCTGGTCAGGGAAGTAAGATTTCACAAGCTGCACAATGCAGCCAAAAAATTTTTAAAAAGTAAATATAAGACTGAACTTGATTTTTCATTTTCTTCCAAGTGATTAGCTTTCAGATTGAAGAAAACAAATCCAAAAGTAAATTTTATACCAGTCCTATGAAAAAGAGAGACACTGTGTGACTAGCTCTAAATTATTCACTTAATAACAGAACCAAGGCTAAGACTTGGGCATTTTGATTTTTAGTTCATTATTATCTCACTCTAGTGTATTTCATTTCATTTGAAATTCATGCACAAATAAATATGTAGGTTATTCAGGAGTCTTTAATTTTTAATAATCTTGGAAGGAAAATTAATTTAGGTACTCAAATGAGCCATACATTTTTAAAGTTATAATCCTTAATGATTTTTAAGTTCATTTAGGACAATAAGTTAAAATGAAAATACTTATGCTTTATTTAAAGAAAAAAACAACTTGATCACTTTGACCTTTACCACATTTTGCATAGGAGGCTTAAATACCTTTGTATTCTATAGTGAATTTAAAATAGTGAGGGATGAAGATAAAGTTTACTTGACAAATACAAAAGAACAAAACCCTGTAAACCGGCTCTGAATGCACATCATGTAGTTTTCATCTTCTGACAGAGCAGTATTTCAGAAGATAACAGTAGGGAGGAATTTATGGCAGGTGCATTACTACTTAGGAACTAATCTCATCCACGTGGCTATTAATGTGAAATATGGATTTTAATAATCCTGGCTCTGTGAGTTGTGTGATCCTGCCTGGTGGGAATGTGATTAGCCAGAGCCTGCAAGATTAATTGAGATATATAGCACATGATTACATCTAGTGGATTACAAGCAACTTTGATTATGCCACAGTTTGCATAGTTAATTCTGTATCCTTAGAGTTAAACGAACAAACAAATAAATCAATACTCTATTTTGACAAGAACTCTTCTTTCCTTAGTTCATTAAACAGGTTGCTTATATAGAATTTAAAAGTCTTCCAGAGAGAAGAATTTTTTAAAAAAATGTAGATAGTGAAATCGACAGATAAATCGCATTTTGAAATTTTTGAAACTCACTCCATCATTATGCATGTTACTGAATAGAACTTTACTCAGGAAAGAAAAGTTTCCGACATCAACACATACAAATTTAGGAAAAAAGAATTTTAAATCAAGAGGTTTAATTAATAATGAGAGGATTTTTTGTTGTTATTTTGCAAAAATTGATAGAGACAGTGGTTTACTCCTTTAAATAATGGATAATTTCCATGGTATTCCCAAACACTGATATGACTGACAAAAGAGTAAGAAAGCTACTTAATCACCCCATTAGTTTTTAATTCTTATTCAATGATAATAATTAAATATTTATTTTGAATGAATTAAGATAAGTGCACAAGTGTCTTGTAGTAAGGAAAATATTTTAATAAAAGTAATTGCTTAGATGTGAGATCAAGTTCCAGCAACACGCTTTTCATAAAGTTCTACATAACACAAACAAAGGTAAACTCTATTGTTATTATTATTATTACTATTGACATTATTTTAACTTATATCCTAAATATTGCTATCGTTCTTTTCTTTCTTGATCTCATTTTTTTCATTATACATAGTCCCAGATGATTGCATATGCTTTTATGCTTTTTATGCCCTTTAATTTCAAGCATATCTAACTCTCCAGATCTAGTGCTTCATTATTAGCACTTCCCAATTTGCAGGATGAATTTCCACCTATGTGCATTTGTGAAACCCAACCCATTGCCTCCTACCAAATTTTTTCCTCCTTCTATATCTATTCCCTTTTTAAATTTGTGGCAGTTCTAACCACACAGTATTAAAAGAAACTGTCATTTTCTTGAACTTTCTTTATTTTAATCCCTACAACCAAAGGAACTCAATTACTACTTATTTCATGAATGATTAATATGTTTCCCTCAAAAGTCTTCTCTTTGGAAGTTTTATTACATCCCTCTCCACCCTTGGTATGGCATGATTTGGCTGAGCTTTCAAAGCACTTTGCTTTAGTTTGACAATTCTATTATTCTAATTAAAAAGCTAGCATTTCAAACTCATCTCCCTCTGCTCCTCTTTCTTCATTCTGTTTTGCAGCCAAACTACACTGTTTCCCAGGCCTTATATATAGGTCCTCCTTTTTCCAACCTCTAAGCATACTAATTTATGACCTCATGAATAACTGCATTCCTTTTTGTCTAGGTGTCTATTTATCAAGGAAAATGAAAAGCTCTAGAACAAGCAAACTTTCCTAAAGTCAAAAAATGGGGTCATGTGCTTGTTTAAGTTAATTAAGATTCTTATAACCTACCAATTATAGAATGAATATATTCACGGTGATAGGAATTTAAATACACACATTGAGC
The DNA here is from genome assembly GCF_039906515.1 of Pseudorca crassidens. Taxonomy (NCBI): domain Eukaryota; kingdom Metazoa; phylum Chordata; class Mammalia; order Artiodactyla; family Delphinidae; genus Pseudorca; species Pseudorca crassidens. The sequence goes on along the minus strand of NC_090304.1, from coordinate 76,131,183 downwards.
AACCACCTCTGAAGTTGTATCATTAAATTGATCAGAAGCATGGAATTACTTCTGAAGGAAGAAAGAACAAAAAATTTTAGGAGTCTTTAGTTGGTAATGGTGAAAGCTAAGACTGAATATGACTAGAATTCAAAAAATTTCAACAACTCTTCTTAGAGCACATCTGGATCACAGACCCCATTCTAGGACACCAGAAATGGAAGGTATCCCTAGAATTCTGAAGAACACATAAAGGGACTACTACTTTATATAATTGATAATGAAGCATAAAATTCTAGGAAGGATAGAAAAATAACATAAATGTGTTCAAGACAGATTTGTGCACATTGCTAAATGATAGCTCTGAAGTAGATAGTTAATGGAACCCAGAGTGTTTGAGACTACAGCTCACTTTTGTTATTGATTCATTGCCTTTTCACCTAATAAGCCACAAATACTGTCAAATGCAGAATCATCTCCTAAATTGAATTAAATCTTATTAAAATGAACTATGATATTTGGAAGTCATTACTGGAATAACTAGAAACTCTCTAAGTTCAAGAATTTCTGAGCAATATGTATACATTTTAAAAGAAAGAATTAGGTTATCTTCCAAGAAAGACTGAGTTACTACTTAAAAAGAGAGGAGTCTTCTCATAGGGATAACTTTTGCATTTTTAATTTTTTACTCCTCCTTGTTGTATTTTTGAAACCAGAATTATTTCATATTCAGAAGTAGCATGAATTCCAGAGAGTAGCATATCCTTCCAGGAATATACAGATAAGTACATAGATAAAGCATAGTGGTAGTATATAATATTTTAAATATGATAAGTACACCACAAACATTTCTTTACTAATGACAATTTGAGATAAAATCTCGTTCTCCTTTTGTTTTACACCATTTTAGGTATATTGAAAATCTGTATTGATCAACATTTGAGAGTAAAAAAACATGACAAAATATTTTCTTGTTCTTATTATATATTTTTATCTTGATAGATAACAATAACACTCAATTTGTTCCATTTGCCACCTTCATCCAGAAACTATGCTATTCTGAGTTGTACAGGATGTGACTTAGGTCTACTGATCAAAGTCACTTTTTAATATGCTAGGAAGGAACAAAAGTCATCTAATTTTCACCTCCCAAATTCTAATTTTGTGTCTTGTTTCACTTATAAGGGTGTTTCAGCAGCTAACCACAGCTCCTTCTGTGTCCATGACAACTTATTCAGGATTAATTATTTCCATTCTCACTGTATTTACAATCCTGTATATGGATAATATCATACATGATCATTTCTGGTAATAAAATCTCAAAGTTGCTTTAATCTAATTACAGTTAAAGAGTTCCAGTAGAGTTACTCAAATGATTGATACCTTTGCTAAATAAATGGTAAAATTAATTAATGAACAATACCTCTATATGTTGAAGTCCTGTCAATGTAAACATTACACAGAATGATGAAATGTGTGTTTAAAAGTGGATGTGGCTTTTGGAATCAAATAAACCTGAATTTTAATTATGACTTGACCATTATGTAGTTGTGTCAATCTTTGTATGTTTCTTAAACTCTCTGAGCCTCAGATTTCCTCATTTTCAAAGTAGAAATAATCATGCCTATCTCATATGATTATTGTAAAAATTAAATGTAGAAAATGAACATTTTTAAAGAGTTTTACAATATGAATTATAGGCCTGCTGTTTGACATAGACATTTTCATTTAGTGTATAGAAGCAAAGCTCTTCTTGCATCCTTTTAAAGGATCCTCTGTTTCTTTAAATTATATTTACAAGTTGCTATATTGTACTGAAGTTTCTTTGTTTTAAAAGGAAGAGAAAGTTACAGCACACTTCATACTTACATACTTCACGGATTCAACCTAATTTTCAGAGGTCATCACAGAAACAAAAGTGAACAAGGGTATTTTTTCTTTCCTATACAGATGGTGCCTACTTTTAACCTTAGCAAACAGCTTTTCAAACCAATGTTTCAACACTTGAATAGGAAAGACATCTGGATCTTCTGGTGAATCCATAAATTAACTCAAACGTTAACAGATCAAACAACTTGGATATGAAGACACAAGGATGGATTTTGAATACTTAAGTATCCTGAATAATATTGATAAATAGTGCTTATGTACTGCTTGTTTGAATATAATCCAGGCAATTTTGTAACATTTATTGCTGACAATAGTAAATGTCAGGAGAATTAGTCTGTATATCTGTAGTTTTCAATTAGAGAAAGACAATATAAGATAATATAATAAAAATCACTGTAATGATAATTATATCACAGTTTCATAATTTATAGTGATATTAATAAACATGCCATTTTTAAATGTATAGGATATTTTCCACTAAAGTACTTTATAACATCTTATTCATTTAACATTTGATATTGCATTGCAGGTAAGTTGAAAATGGGAAATTGAGACACAAGGCTGTGTGTTTCATTGGTGGCAAGGCTAATAGTAGAAAATGATACTCCATATTCCTGAATTTTTCATTATTGTTAGTTTTTGCTGCCCATCTGAAATATATACCTTAAAACACATGGTTGGGTAGTTGTAGTAGATTTTATAATGAATTGCTGCTGCAAATAACTTTTGCATGATAAAAATGGATATTTAGACTTCTTCAACCTGAATTCTCATAACACCTGTCCTTGAAAATATCACAATTTTGTGAACTTTCATAAAATGAGAAGTTAATAGGAACATACTATTTATTATTTATAGCTGTACCTCTACTACCAAAAAACCAAAACTTACAAAAAATACAGTAAATAGTGAGCAAAGTGATTTTGTTCATATTGTAAATTATTTTGTACCAAGCGACTCTGGAATGCTCTTAAACAGTAGAATCAGAGAAAGCAGTATGAAAAAATTAGGAGTGAAAGTGCAATATCAACAAAGTGATTTCAAAAGCCAAGTCAAAGATAAGAGACAAAGGCAACAGAATCTATTAATTATCTTAATACTTACTATATGTTTGGTAAACTCTGTTTATAATATTCAGAGAACAGTTATAGATAATGAAGTAAATTTTTAGAAAATGATTTTTATTATTTAAAAGTAGTATATATTTATTGTAAAAAAAATAAAAACAGAAGTGAAAATTAGACATATTTTATTTCTTTCCTTTGTAGGTAACCATGTTGTATTTTAAATATGTCGAAGATCTTTAAATGCATATTTAAAGCAGAATATATTACATACAGATTTATAATATGAATTCAAGTTTGGAATGCTTTATTCTTCATAATAAAATTATTTTTGCTTTGTTTCTTTAAAAATTTCTAGTATGTGTATCACATTGAAAATTGTTGGATATTAAGAATGAGTAAATGTCCAAAATTAATTAATTCTGCTTGCTTATTCTAGCAGAGCTGCTTGTTTTCTAACATCTTCTGAAAAATAAGTTGTTACATCAATGAACTCTAACTATAGTATACAAAAATAACTATAAATTTTTTTTGAAAACTCGGCTCTGTGAGATGACTTCTCAGGTTACACTCACTGTACTATATTCACTTCTGAAGTTCATTGGCATTATTTGTGCCTAAGTTTGATTGGTTTTTATGTGTGTGTTCTGTTTACCTACTGGAGTAGACCAGGACTTTCCTTTTGCTTTCTATATGCTCATCACTAACTCAGTGTAGAGGTATGGCATTTATAAATGTTTATAGAATAAACAAAGTAAATGTGTGAATGAACACATATGTTTCAAAATGGTAAATTAAAATAATCCTTTAATAGGCATTTCACAGCTTACTCAGTTTTTAATTTGGTGTCATCAAAGTTGCTATTAGTTGCTTCCCCAGTAAGCACTCTTTCTGTGCCTACCTCCTGTCACCCTCGTGTGGAAGCTGAAAAATGCCACATATTCAATTCTTTAGGTGTAGCCAAAGGGGAGGATTAGAGGGAAGAGGAAGGAGAGCAAGGTGGTGGAGGGGGAGGCTGCTGAGTTCACACCTCCCCCACCCTATGAACAGGTAAACAATACTTCTACATATGAAGCAGTTCTCACCGAAAACAAACAGAGACTGGCAGAAAGACTCTTATACAACCAAGGTTGTAAGAAATATCCACACAGAGTTGGGTAGAAAGGAAAGAGAAGTGATTAGGTCAGGACCTGAACCCCTAGGAGGGGACACAAAAGACGGGGTGTTACTTGAGCTCAGATCATCCCTGGGGAGTAAGCAGCTCAAACCACATATTGGGCACCCAGCCCTGGGGTCTGACACCAGGAAGATGAGTCCCCTTGTCTAGTTTGAAGACCAGTGGGACTGGCAGGGGAGGCTTGTGAGAAAGTTGGACTCCACTTGTGTAGAGTAAACTCAGGCTTGCTTGCTTCTGAAACAAGGTAGAGGAAGCACACTGAGACTGCCCTGACTCTGGCTGGTTTTCTGCTCTAGCCCCAGTGCCTGCTCCAGCCCCTCTTGCTCCATAGTGCAGCCCCACACTACAGAAAAGGCTGCCGCTGCTGAGGAGAGTGCACAGTTGTGGTAGGATTTAGTAGTGCTGCATTATTTTTTATGGCTATACCTCTGGAAGCCTGGAGAACAATAAGATAATCAAGTTGGTAGTAAGTAGAATAATCATTTACTCAGGTAGTTATATACTTCATTCATTCATTCACTTACCCAATATGTGGCAGCCTATGGTGTTAGGGATTGAGAATGTGTTCACTTTGAAGGAAGTGTAATTCCTAAGTGTCATAAAGCAACTGTAGAATGCTGTGACACATGAGCCAAAGGGAAATATTATGTAGAACAACTAGAAATGGAGGAGTTGGATTTGTGGAAATGAGATCTAAAGGCCACAGGGATAAGAAGAGAAGACAATTATTGGTTCTTTACAGGGTGGGGGTGTAACTCTACAGGGAGTGGTTAGTAAAATGTTTAAAGTTCTTCAACTGGATCCCACAAATCTATCCACGGTAAATGTACTTAAACTGTCTACTTAAATGAAGTGGACACAGTCTTAATAGGAGAGATTTTAATAGTAGACCATTTATTTGTGTCTGATATTGTGCTGAATATATTACCTGCATTATTTCCAGGTTTTATAATAATTCTATTTTACAATAGGAAAAATAAGAATATTATCATTCACTGACTTTTGCAACTACACACTCTCATTTTTATCCATAAAGAAATCCAGAAATCTTACAAGAAACCTCAATATGAAAAATTTCAGGACAAATTTGAAACATACATGCTTTTATATATTTTTTCACCCTAGACATAAAACATAATAATCAAACCTTTCTAACTATTAATATATGCTTTTAGATTTTTAAAAAGTTCCCTGAACTTTAAAACAGAAGCACAGATAAACATTAAATATAATTAATAAATGATACTTTTAGATAACAAATTTTACCTCAAATTTTAGTTCACTTAATCAATTTGAAAATGACTTTTTTTTAAAGAACATACTAAATTTAAAAGGTTTTGGGGGGGCGGAGCCAAGATGATGGAGTAGGAGGATGCACAGTTCACGTCACCTCACAACTAGGGCACCTACCAGATGCTGGTGGGAGACCTCAACACCCAAGGGGAGAGGAGGAACCCCCAAGAGACCAGGTAGGTTGTGGGGGGGAAAGGGGGGAGGAGAGGTGGAGGCCAGATGAGACTGGTGCCCCTGAGGGGTGGCTGGGGGAGGAGCGGGATTACCACACCTGGAGAGGTCCACTCACTGCAAGGTAATCAATGGAAAATAGGGAGACCCTCGGGGGTTTGGAGGATTGGAGAGGAACACAGTTAGCATTTCCCCTGCCTACTCAGTCTCAGGGAGCCTGCTGGAGTCCTGGGCCTGGCCCTCCACCCTCCAAGGCTGGAGGAACTCTGGGGCTCCCTCCGACCATGCTGAGCCTAAGCTTCACCACCCACCCCCCCAGGATATTTTCTGGCCTCAGGGGTCCTGACATAGGCCCCTCCCTGGCCTAACCACTGCCACCCCACAGCCAAAGGCCTTCTGGCTCTTTCTTTCTTTTTTTTTTTTTTTTGGTATTGCCGTTCTGTTTCATTTTCCAGTTGTTGTTTGATTTATATTTTTTTATTTTTTCCAATATATCTGTTAGTTTTCTAGTTTTACTTTATTTTTTATTCTTTGTTATTGTTCTTCTCCTTTTTTTCTTTTTTTTGCCATGCCATGCACCTTGCACAATCTTGGTTCATGAGGTGGGGGTTGGGCCAGAGCGCCTGTGGCAGGAGCACTGAGTCCGAACCGCTGCATTAACAGAGAACTTCAGATCCCAGGGAAAATTAATCAGAGTGAGGTCGCCCAGAGGTCCTCACCTCAGCACCAACACAAGGCTCTAACCAACTGCCTATAAACTCCAGTGCTGGAAGCAAGCCAAACAACGAGTAAGAAAGGAACACAGTCCCACCCAACAAAAAAATGACATGACAAAAAATAAGTTACAGATGAAGAAGCAAGGTAAAAACCTACAAGACCAAAGAAATGAAGAGGAAATAGTCAACCTACCTGATAAAGAATTCAGAGTAATGATAGTAAAGATGACCCCAAATCTCGGAAATAGAATGGAGACATGGATCGAGAAAATACAAGAAACGTTTAACAAGGACCTAGACGAACAAAAGAACAAACGGAGGTGAACAACACAATAACTGAAATGAAAAATATACTAGAAGGAATCAATAGCAGAATAACTGAGGCAGAAGAATAAATAAGTGAGCTGGAAGATAGAATGGTGGGAATAACTGCCGAAGAGCAGAATAAAGAAAAAAGAATGAAAAGAATTGAAAACAGTCTCAGAGACCTCTAGGACAACATTAAGCACATCAGCATTTAAATAATAGTGGTCCCAGAAGAAAAAGAGAAAGAGAAATGATCTGAGAAAATATTCAAAGAGATTATAGTAGGAAACTTTCCTAACATGGGAAAAAGAGTAGCCACCCAAGACCAGGAAGTGCAGAGCATCCCATACAGCCTAAACCCTAGAAGAAAAACATGAAGACACATTTTAATCAAACTAAGAAAAATTAAATTCCAAGAAAATATATTAAAAACAGCAAGGAAAAAGCAACAAGTAACATACAAGGGAATCCCCATAAGGTTATCAACTGAATTTTCAGCAGAAAGTCTGAAGGCCAAAAGGGAATGGTGAGATATATTTAAAGTGATGAAAGGGAAAAAAACTACAACCAAGATTACTCTACCCATCAAGGATCTCATTCAGATTCAGTGGAGAAACCAAAAGCTCTAAAGACAAGCAAAAGCTAAGAGAATTCATCACCACTGAACCACCCTTACAACAAATGTTATTGAACTTCTCTAGGCAGGTAACTCAAGAAAAGAAAAAGACCGACAAGAACAAACACAAAACAATTAAGAAAATGGTAATAAGAACATATATATATATAATTTCTTTAAATGTGAATGGATTGAATGCTCCAAACAAAAGACACAGACTTGCTGAATGGATACAAAAACAAGACCCATATATATGCTGTCTACAAGAGACCCACTTCAGACCTAGGGAAGCATATGGACTGAAAGTGAGGGGATAGAAAAAGATATTCCATGCAAATGGAAATCAAAAGAATGCTGGAGTAGCATCACTCATATCAGATAAAATAGACTTTAAAATAAAGACTGCTACAAGAGATAAGGAAGGACACTACATAATGATCAAGGGATCAATCCAAGAAGAAGATATAACAATTATAAATATATATGCACCCAACATAAGAAAAACTCAATACATAAAGAAAATTCTAATAGCCATAAAAGGGGAAATCAACAGTAACACAATAATAGTGGGGGAATTTAACACTCCACTTACACCAATGCACGGATCATCCAGACAGAAAACAAATAAGGAAAGACAAGCTTTAAATGACACAACAGACCAGATAGATCTAATTGATATTTATAGGATATTCCACCTGCAAGTGGCAGAATACACTTTCTTCTCATGTGCACATGGAATATTCTCCAGGAGAGATCACATCTTGGGTCACAGATCAAGCCTCAGAAAATTTAAGAAAATTGAAACCATATCAAACATCTTTTCCAACTACAGCACAATGAGATTAGAAATCAATTACAGGAAAAAAATATTAAAAAAACACAAACATGGGGAGGCTAAACAACCTTTGTTGTGCTGCTAAATAACCAAGAGATCACTGAAGAAATCAAAGTGGAAATCAAAAACTACCTAGGAGCAAATTACAACAGAAACACAATGACACAAAACCTATGGGATGCAGCAAAGCAGTTCTAAGAGGGAAGTTTATAGAAATAAAATCTCACCCCAGGCTTCCCTCGTGGTGCAGTGGTTGAGAGTCTGCCTGCCGATGTAGGGGACATGGGTTCGTGCCCAAGTCTAGGAAGATCCCACATGCCGTAAAGTGGCTGGGCCCATGAGACATGGCCTCTGAGCCTGCATGTCCAGAGACTGTGCTCCACAACTGGAGAGGCCACAACAGTGAGAGACCTGCGTACCACAAAAAAAAAAAAAAAAAAAAAAAAAAAAAAAACTCACCTCAAGAAATAAAAAAGATCTCAAATAAACAAGCTGACCTTAAACCTAAAGCAACTAGAGAAAGAAGAACAAAGAAAAACCACAGTCAGCAGAAGGAAATAAATCATAAAGATCAGAGTAGAAATAAATGAAATAGAAAAGAAGAAAAAAGTAGCAAAGATCCATAAAACTAGAAGTTGGTTCTTTGAGAAGATAAACAAAATTGATAAACCATTAGCCAGACTCATCAAGAAAAAGAGGGAAAGGATTCATCAATAAAATTTGAAATGAAAAAAGAGAAGTTACAACTGACACCACAGAAATACAAAGGATCATAAGACACTACTACAAGCAACTACATGCCAATAAAATGGACAACCTGGAAGAAATGGACAAATTCTTAGAAAGGTACAACCTTCCAAGATGAAACAGGAAGAAATAGAAAATATAAACAGACCAATCACAAGCAATGACATTGAAACTGTGATTAAAAATCTTCCAACAAACAAAAGCCCAGGGCCAGATGGCTTCACAGGTGAATTCTACCAAACATTTAGAGAAGAGCTAACACCTATCCTTCTCAAACTCTTCCAAAAAATTGCAGAGGAAGGAACACTCCCAACTCATTCTACGAGACCCCCATCACTCTGATACCAAAACCAGACAAGGATATGACAAAAAAAGAAAATTACAGGCCAATATCACTGATGAACATAGATGTAAAAATCCTCAACAAAATACTAGCAAACAGAATCCAACAACCCATTAAAAAGATCATACACCATGACCAAGTGTGATTTTTCCCAGGAATTCAGGTATTCTTCAATATATACAAATCAATCAATGTGATACACCACATTAACAAATTAAAGAACAAAAAACATATGATCATCTCAATAGATGCAGAAAAAGCTTTTGACAAAATTCAACACCCATTTATGATAAAAACTTTCCAGAAAATTGGCATAGAGGGAACCTATATGAACATAATAAAGCCATATATGACAAACCCACAGCCAACATCATTCTCAATGGTGAAATACTGAAAGCATTTCCTTTAAAATCAGGAACACAACAAGGTTGTCCACTCTCATCACTATTATTCAACATCATTTTGGAAGTTTTAGCCACAGGAATCTGAGAAGAAAAAGAAATAAAAGGACTTCAAATCAGAAATGAAATAAAACTGTCACTTGTCACTTGTAACTTGTAAAGCAGATGACAAGAGACTATACACAGAGAATCATAAAGATGCCACCAGGAAACTATTAGAGCTAACCGATTAATTTGGTAAAGTTGCAGGATACAAAATTAATGCACAGAAATCTCTTGCATTCCTATATACTAACAATGAAAGATCAGAAAGAGAAATTAAGAAAACAATCCCATTTACCATAGCAACGAAAAGAATAAAATACCAGGGAATAAACCTACCTAAGGAGGCAAAATACCTATACTCAGAAAACAATAAAACACTGATGAAAGAAATCAAAGATGACACAAACAGATGGAGAAATATACCATGTTCTTGGATTGGAAGAATTAATATTGTGAAAATAACTGTACCACACAAAGCAATCTACAGATTGAATGCAATCCCTTTCAATTTACCAATGGCATTCTTCACAGAATTAGAACAAAATTTTTTACAATTTATATGGAAATACAAAAGACCCTGAATAGCCAAAGCAATCTTGAGAAAGAAAAATGGAGCTGGAGGAATCAAGCTCCCAGACTTCAAACTATACTACAAAACTACAGTAATCAGGACAGCATGGTACTGGTACAAAAACAGAAATATGGATCAATGGTACAGGATAGAAAGCCCAGAGATAAACTTAAACACCTATGATCACCTATTCTATGAAAAAGGGGGCAAGAATATACATAGGAGAAAATGCAACCTCTTCAATAAGTGGTCCTGGGAAAACTGGACAGCTACATGTAAAAGCATGAAATTAGATCACTCCCTAGCACCATACACAAAAATAAACTCAAAATGGATTAAAGACGGGCTTCCCTGGTGGAGCACTGGTTAAGAATCCACCTGCTAATGCAGGGGACATAGGTTCGAGCCCTGATCTGGGAAGATCCCACAGGCCACAGAGCAACTAAACCTGTGCACCACAACTACCGAGCCTGTGCACTAAAGCCCACAAGTCACAACTACTGAGCCTGTGTGCTACAACTACTGAAGTCCGTGTGCCTACAGACCATGCTCCACAACAAGAGAAGCCACCACAATGATAAGCTCGTACACTGCTATAAAGAGTAGCCCCCTCTTGTCGCAACTAGAGAAAGCTCGCACAGCAACAAAGACCCAACACAGCCAAAAGTAAAAATAAATAAAATAAATAAATTTATTTTAAAAAGTGGATAAAGACATAACGGTAAGCCCAGACACTATCAAACTCTTAGGAGAAACATAGGAAAAACACTCTCTGACATAAACCACAGCAAGATCTTTTTTGACCCACCTCCTGGCATAATGAAAATAAAAACAAAAGTAAAAAAATGAGACCTAATTAAACTTAAAAGCTTTTGCACTGCAAAGGAAACCATAACCAAGATGAAAAGACAACTCTCAGAATGGGAGAAAATATTTGCCAATGAAGCAGTTAACAAAGGATTAATCTCTAAAATATACAAAGAGCTAATGCAGGTCAATATCAAAAAACAAACAACCCAATCAAAAAATGGGCAGGAGATCTAAATAGACATTTCTCCAAAGAAGACATATAGATGGCCAAGAGGCACATGAAAAGCTGCTCAACATCACTAATTATTAGAGAAATGAAAATCAAAACCACAATGAGGTATCACCTTACATTGGTCAGAATGGTCATCATCAAAAAATCTACAAACAATAAATGCTGGCGAGGGTGTGGAGAAAAGGGTACTCTCTTGCACTTCGGTGGGAATGTAAATTGATACAGCCATTGTGGAGAATGATATGGAGGTTCCTTATAAAACTAAAAACAGAACTACCATATGACCCAGCAATCCCACTACTGGGCATATACCCTGAGAGAACCATAATTCAAAAGGATATATGTAGTCCATTGTTCATTGCAACACTATTTATAATAGCCAGGACATGAAAACAACCTAAATGTCCACAACAGATAAATGGGTAAAGAAGATGTGGTACATATATACAATGGAATATTACTCAGCCATAAAAGGAGTGAAATTGGGTCATTTGTAGAGATGTGGATGGACCTAGTGTCAGCCATACAGAGTGAAGTAAGTCAGAAAAACAAATATTGTATATTAATTTATACACATATTAATGTATATTAACAGAATCTAGAAAAATGGTATAGATGAATCTACTTCCCGGGAAGGAATAGAGACACAGACATAGAGAATGGACATGTGGACACAGTGGGGGAAGGGAAGCATGGGATGAATTGGAACATTAGGATTTACATAAACACACTACCATGTGTAAAATAGATAGCTAGTGGGAACCTGCTATAAAGCACAGGAAACTCAGCTCGGTGCTCTGTGATGACCTAGATGGGTGGGATTGCAGTGTGGATAGGAGGGAGGTCCAAGAGGGAGGTGATATATGTATACATACAGCTGATTCACTTCGTTGTATGGCCAAAACTAACACAACCTTATAAAGCAATTATACTCCAATAAAAAATAAGTAAATAAGAGGTCTTTCTAGAGTGATTTTGTAAGAGATTTTATAGGGGAATTATCAGGAAGCACATAAAAATTATTTTATTATGTATTTCCAAAACTTGGTGAGAAGAAAATTAAAGAGTGATCTAACTTTTTCAACAGTTTTATGTCTCTGTTAACTTCTCTTTGCATTTGACTCAGAAGAAAAACTGTTGTTTACACTTGTTTTTTGTGCTCACAACATTAGTCCCCACTTTAGAATTTCTCTTCAACACTGTTTCAAGTATTTTGTATATATTTTTTGTGTTCTTATCCTTTGCACATTGTTTATACAACTTAATTTTAATGAACATCCAACTGAGATTAAGATTCACTGCTTTGCCATACAGAATAATTTCATCATTATCTTGATTGTAGTATCACAAGAATCAATAATTTCACTTTTCTATTTTTCCACTAATTTTATAACATATGGAAGAATGTAATAAACTAGTTAATTGTAAAGACACTTTTGTATAAATAAAATAAAACTGTTGTTTTCTCAGGAAACATCATCATGCAAGTACTAAAACAATGTGTTCAAACGGAATAACTGGTATAGGAAAGGCATTTTAGAGGTGCTGACATATAGTGTGTAAATATGCATGTGATGTTAAAGTGTGGTGAAAATGTCCTTTCACCTCATGCATGTAAAACTACAGTCAGTAAATTCATTTGCCCAAAGGAGATCAGTAAGCGGCTACATTGTGAATATTCATGATAATACATTTATATACTCGAAGTAAATATAATTTATTAGAAAGTGATTCCAGAGATTTAAATTTCTGAATTTTTTTTTTAGAAAACTATTTAGTGAGTACTTGCCCTTTATAGATTTCCCCTTACCTGATCATTTTAAAGAATCAAATTACAAAAATTACCCTTGAGTTCTCTTCTCCTTTATTTTATCTGTTTAACTGCTGAAAAAGTAACACACTTTAGAAAGCTCCTGGATTTCAGTGGCTACTGCAACAGTAATTTAAGAATATACAATTATGTAGTAAAAACCCAATACCGTAATTTATCCCAGAAGTTTTAACGGTATGAAATAATGTCCTGCACATAAAGTGAAAAAAGTTCAGTGAAACAAAGGTGATGATAGTTAATATTGAATTGTCATTTTTTATTTTTAAGAAAAACAAATGAATTGCATAGCTGAACAGATTGCCATAAGAGTACTTGGCCAAAAGAAGGAGAATGTTAGATTATAATGAAGGTTCTCATGATTGCTATTTTACATAATGTAACTGATTATTTTCTCTTATAAACTGTTTATTTCAGAATAGTTTTAGATTTCCAGAAGAATTATAAAGATAGGACAGGAACTTCCATATACCCCATTTGTCACAGTTAATGAATCCATATATATATATATATATATATATATATATATATATATATATATGTATATATATATTTTTTTTTTTTTTTGTGGTACGCGGACCTCTCACTGTTGTGGCCTCTCCCGTTGCAGAGCACAGGCTCCGGACATGCAGACTCAGCAGCCATGGCTCACGGGCCTAGCCGCTCCATGCCATGTGGGTTCTTCCCGGATCTTCCCGAATCCGTGTCCCCTGCATCGGCAGGTGGACTCTCAACCACTGCGCCACCAGGGAAGCCCCATATTGATATATTATTAATTAAAGTTCACATTTTATTCAGATTTACCTAGTTTTTACCAATGTTCTTTTTCTGTTCCAGGATCCTATATGGGATAACATATAATATTATTCATCATATCTCATTAGGTTCTTCTTGGCTGTGATAGTTTCTCAGCTAATCCTTATTTCTTATGATTTTGACAGTTTTCAAGAGTACTGAACAGGTATTTTGTAGAATAACTTGGATTTGTCTAATATTTTTCTTATGATTAGCCTGGGTTTATGTTTCTCAGGAGGAAGGCTGTGGAGAAAGGGTACCTTTCTGATCACACCAAATCAAGGGTATATAGTACCAATATGACTTACTGTTGTTGTTGACCTTGATCAATTGACCCAGGTAGTATTTTCAAGTTCGCCAACACAAATTACTCTTTTTTTCTCTCTCTTTCCATACCCTTTGGAAGAAAGTCACTAGAACAGCCCACAGTCAAACTAGAGAGTTTTGCTCCACCACTTTAAGTGCAGATAACTACACAAATTATTTGGAAATCTTCTGTGTAGATTTGTCTCTTCTCCTCCATTTACTTATTAATTCAATAATTTATTTATATTAATATAGACTCAAGGATATTTACTTTATACTTTGGGTATTAATTCAATACTACTTTATTTTATTGCTCAAATTATTCCAGTTTTGGCCATTGGGATCTCTCTCTGTTGACTTCTGCGTCCTTTTGACATGTCCCAATCATTATGGATTTGTTTTTGTTTTCATTTTGAGCACTTTCTTCACTCTAACATTATACAATGCTCTAGGGCCATGGCTCATTTTTTTGAATGTATTGCTTTTTTAAAAAAGAGATGTGTAAACAGATGAATTATACACTTGTATATTTACAGGTTTGTAGAAAATGCTGGATTCAGGTCAGCCTCTTTTTCTAGCCTCATATTCATCTTTTTGCATTTTAGAATAAACATCAGTGTATGGAGTAATCAAAAATTATGTAGAAAAATCCTATTTGAATGCTAACTGTTAAGGATTTTTAAAAAATAAACAATATAATGGAGGCTAACATCTATATGGTTCTTACCATTTACAAGCATTATTTAAAAATCTTTTCATGTATCAACTCATTTAATCCTCCCAGCATTCTTATAAGTGTTGTTACTAATTGCCATTTGAGGGAATATGAAACAGAAGCATAGGGAAATCAAATAAATTGTATAAGGTTACAGGAATTGGTAGCAGCAAGATGTGAGCTCAGGTAATCTGCTTCTACTGTGTTCTTAAGCATTATATTACAGTGCTCTTTTCTAAATCTAATGGACTTTTACAAAATATATATTTCATAAAAGTTCATAAAATTATATAAAGGGAAACTTCTATTTATGTACTCATTGCTGAAATCAAATGCATGTCTAGCATGTGCCCTGTGTCTCTTCCCAGTTTTAGCCTTTTAGTCAAGAGCCTGATGTCCTTCCCTTAGATCTATTTCAGGCACTTGAAAATATATACCCTGTACAAAACATCACTTATCATTCCTGCCTCACCCATGTATCTGCTTTCTGTCCTGAACTACCCATCTCTATAAATGAATCCATCATCCTTCTAAGTACCCAAACCAGAAAGCAGAAGTTATTTCCTACTCCTCCTTTTCCCTTAGTCACTCTACCTAATCTATCAATAATTCAGTCTAGAAGTTCTGCTTTTTTTTCATACTAAACTATTGAATTTATCTTTGTCATCCTTCCACCTAATTCCTACCCAGATAATGGCTTGGTGAGATTTGTACAACAAATTCCTCACACCAGACTTCATGTAATTCTTGACTTCATTTTTCCGATCTGCTGCCAGACTGTGGAACAATATGTTTTTGAGCAAGACAGAACGAGTTTAATTCTGATTCCAAAATGTCAAAATTATTGGGCCTTAGCAAGTTACTTAATCTTCCTAAATCTCAATATTCACATCAATAAAATGGGAGATTTTACTGTCTACCTAGGAAATTAGTTTTGAGATTTGATGAATATGTGTAAATCATATAGTCTGGGGTCTAACACATAGTAGAGACTCAAAAAGTGGTATATATATATATACACATAACACACACACACACACACACACACACATATATATATATATACATATATATTTCAGTTAAAATAAAATCTAAGGTGAAATGTTCTTGCTTGAATACTGTATATGACTCATTATTTATAGAAAGTCAGCCAACTTTTGTAAAAATCTAGATAATAATTTTTGCCTTTGCGGGCCATATAGTCTCTAGCGAACTACAAACTCCGCCATTGGGAATATGAAAACAGTCATACACAACCCTAATCAAATGAGTTTGTTTGTGTTCTAATAAAACTTTATTATCAAACAATGGCAGTAAGCCAAAATTAGGCCTTTGGTCATAGTTTTCAATCCCTGATCTAAAAAATCCACATCTCTCAGAATGGTTTTTGTAGAGATTTACTGTAATATAACACTTTCTTTTTGCTTTTTGTTTTTCCTGACTTCCTCTCCCTTTTCTTCCCTTCTCACATTTTATATTCTAGTTAACATTAAATTACTTAAGGTTCTCAGCAACATTATTTTCTCAAGCCTCACATATCTGCTTATGCAGCTCTATCTTGATCACCCTTCTTATTCCAGATTTAAGTCCTGTCTGTTTATTCATCATGTGTCAGCTCAGGCTTCACCTCACTCAGAAAGCCTTTGAGGGATCTTAGGTACCAACAGATATTTATGTGCCTGTCTCCTTCAACAACAGGGGTTGTATCATATTCATTTTCTTACCTTTAGGACCTGACTCAAGAAATATTTGTTCAGCTAAACTGAACTTTCATGTGGTCAAATATTATTCATTCCAAAAAGCATTGGTGTCATAGTTGTGTAAATCAAAGGAACAATCTAGTCTATCAAAATCCTGTTAACATATTGTTATTTATATTTAAGAAATAAAATCATTTTCTTGTCAACTACTAATTGGGCATTATGCGCACAGAGATTCCATGTTTGCCACACCACTCTGTTGTCCCAGCCCCACTGGTCTTTGCTCTGTCCTTGAAGGCACCATGTTTCCCCCTCCACTAGGTCTTTGTGCCCTCTGCTGACATGCTTCATATCATAACCTTCACCTTGTCAACTCCTGCTCATCTTCAACCTCAACTCAAACATCTCTTCCTTTTAAACACAATTATCAGAGGTTGTACATTTAAACCATGTACTGTAATTTTAAATTTATTTCTATAATTATCTGATTAAAAGATAAACTATAGTCTCAACTCCATGCAGGGAGGAATTTTTTATTTTGGCTCACTTAGGTATCTCTAACCCTCAGAATTTACCTGATGTATCTAAACTAAACAAATGTGTTGCATACATAAATGAATGATCTGATTTATCATTGTAATGTTTTGCTTATCATAATTTTATTAAAATTGAAATAATTGAGCTATTTTCCATGAAGCAACATTATTTAGAGGCTGTTATTTCCTCTTTCATGTGAAAATAGTCTATTCTTATGTATGTTTTCAGTGCTGTGTACACACAAACACATACACACGTCAATAATTTTTTCATCTGATAACTATATTACTTTTCAAAAATAGCTGGAAGTACATATTTATCCCTTATTTCGGAAATGTTGCTTTAAGTGCTTGCTTATGTGATTATTAAAGCTTGAAACATTTATTTTCTCCATATTTTTATGTGCAGCTCCTATTTATAGGTTCACCTTTGAAATATCCTTCTAGTTCTTTCATGCCCCAGACCACTGACTCTGTGATATTTTCATAGTTCCCTCAATCAGGATTCATTACATTTCATTACTTCTGCTCGATATAATAAGTACCCAATTAACTGTTCCACAAAAGGGTTTTCCGAAGGACATTAGTAGGTGTTTTGGAAAAGAATAAGGTGTGATTAGGGTTCAATGATCAAGGAAATTCAATGTTAAATAAGTAACAGATTTTTCCTTAGTATAAGAGCCTTTAGTGTACTAATGTGTTTTTTGAGTTTACCAAAAAAAAATAAACTCATGTTTCCCAAACTAATTGAGGACAATTTATTAACTACATATCTATTTACAATTTATGTCTTTCTACCTATTACATATAGTAATTTTCCTGACTGACCCCTTACTTCATATTAAACTACTTGAAAGTAGATTACATTATGTTATTTATCCCTATCACACCTGTTACAAGACTTTGTAAATAATTCATTTTCAAATACATTTTTATTCTTAACTTGATTTCAAATGCTCTAAGAATTTTTTTCAAAATAAATTTCTAGTAGATTTTTCTGTTATTTTGATTTATTATACATTACAGCTTTTCTGTTCCATTTTACATATCCATATAAATTAGAGATTTTTCAAGTAAGAAAAGAATAATCATCGTGAATATATTACAGCCTGAATCCACTGCTGATTTATAAAACAAATAAGCAGTTTAATAACCAATCAAGATATCACTTTAAATTTATCTTATAGATCCTGGAAATCCTGAAAATAACCCAAGTAGCCAGAGGATTATTCAAAGCTATATTTCAGAATGCTGCTGACCAAAGATATACTTCTGAATTTTAAACACAGGCATAAGGATTTATACAAATAATACTAGGAGTATAAATAGGAGTATAACTGTGTCACAGGACAGACCAACACCTGATTTTTCTTTTGCTTTTGTTGAAATACAATATGTTACATCAAGACATATTATGAAGACTTTTGCATGTAACTAAATGTATTTTATGAGAAATGTACATGTACATAAAGGCAGCAGAATCTTATGTTCCCTATAATCTGTGTCTCTGGTGTTATCAATTATCACTGAGCTACCTAAATGTAGTATTAACTTTCATAAAGCCCAAGGAAGAATACTGTGAAGTAACTACTATGTAACTTGAGCAATTAGAATGAACTACAGACCGTAAAGTATGTTTAAGGGAATATTTTGAAAATTCAACGTGTGCATTCTGATCTTGACCTTTAAGATGTACCATAAATTGAGAGCTATGAATACCAATTTGGATAGGTAACAACCTAACTAGCTAGAAAATTACTTCAAAACTTTGTTTTTATTGTTTTTACAAAGAATAGTGTACTGTCAGTCATCTAGTAAATTATAGTTCCAATACACTGAATGGTATCTTATTGACCTTGTTATTATAATAATTAGTATCTATGAGTTGAGGAGTTCTTGGGTGCAATTCCCCATCTGGGAAGGTCAGTTATAACAATGTGCAAAAAAAAAGTGCAGAATTTGAATTGCAGATGTAAGTACATTAACCTTCAAGCTCTTCTTATGTAAATAACTGTGGAGATGTTTAGGAAGTTGATGACCTTAACAGAGCTCTTCATATAGACTAAAAAATACCACTCTCTTTACTTCTCCTCAGTAAAATGGTTTCTGAGGTCTTGCTTGAGTTCTGTGGGAACCTGGGCAGAAATACTTGGTGTGAGGATTACTCACCTCTGGGTTGAGTGAGGCAGGCCACTATCCGAGCTGTGGAGTCAAGATACTGGAAAGAGTTTGCTGGTTGAGATGAGGGTTAATATTTGTCCCAGGCTACCAAGAAGGGTCTGAACCAATGAGTTGAGCCCTCCAGTTTTCTGGGAGGGTATAAGAATTTTAGGTAGAAAAGCAGCAGCCCTCACGCTCTCCATTACTGGCCATAGGAATAGAGGCTCCATGTTCCCTTCACCAGTGTGTCTGCTGACACCTGGAGTTCCCAAGAACATACATCAGAGCCCCATCAAGCCAACAAAACAGTAACAGCCCTTCTAAGTTGGGAAGAAGGAAATTAGTTATATTATATATTCCAGTGAGTGCAATGAGAGCTAAAAGGTAGCTTGACTAATATTTTAAAAACAGAATTTCCAAAGGAGTTTGGGGTTAGAAAAACATGATTTTCTAACTGAAAAATTCTGTAGTTGTTTTAAAAGGAGACTATGTTAGTTTGTTATTGACTTAGAAGAGCTAGGTGAAGACATACACCAAAGCACCAAGACAGAAAACAAAGGAAACAATAATAAACTCAGAGAAATCCTCTCCCAAGAAAAACATTATATGTATTGATATATATATATATATATATATATATATATATATATACACTCACACACATATATACATTTCAAACATCAATCAAGATAAAGATATTTTAGGCAAACAGAAACTAAGATAATTCATCCCAGCAGGTCTATAAAAGAAATACTAAAGAAATTTCCTCAGACAGAATGAAAAATATCATAAAAGAAATCAGAGGTGCAGGGAGAAATAAAAAGCTATGTATAAATAGATGGGCAAATCTATGTAAATAATGACTGTATAAAACAATAACAACAATATAATTAGATTAAAAGATATATACAGAATGAAATATATGGAAACAATGCTATACACAGACACACAAAGTGAAGTAAATGAAGAGAAAATGTTCTAAAGTTTTCACATTGCTTGTGATGGGGTAACAGTACTAATATTTATTGAGCTTTAACAAGTCAAGGACATGTTTTAAGCTCTAGATTATCTCTAAAAGAATAGTAAAACAGGGCTTCCCTGGTGGCGCAGTGGTTGAGAGTCCACCTGCCGATGCAGGGGACACGAGTTCATGCTCCAGTCTGGGAAGATCCCACATGTCACGGAGCGGCTGGGCCCGTGAGCCATGGCCACTGAGCCTGTGCGTTGAGAGCCTGTGCTCCACAACGGGAGAGGCCACAACAGTGAGAGGTCCGTGTACCACAAAAAAAAAAAAAAAAAAGAATAGTAAAACAATGCATAATAAACTATGAAGTGGAAAAACTATGGAATAATAAAAAATACTTCAAAAGTATTTAAACAAACAGAAAGAAACAAAATATACAGCAGGAGAGACAGATAGTAAATCAGTAAAATAGTTGATTTATATCTAAATATTTTAGGACTTAAATTGAATAAAAAATTATAAAACAAAGATTGTCATCTTGGAAAAACAAAACAAAATGCAACTATATACAGCTTACAAGAGAGACACCTAACTATAATAATAAAGATAGCTTGAAAATAAAAGAATTAAATGATCGAAGAATGAAATGAAATGTACACCATATCAACACTAAACAAAGTGACTAAAATCAGAAAGTAGACTTCAAATGGTAGACATTCTCAGAAATAAATAGGGAACTTTCATGAAATGATCATTAAATTAAAACATGAAATAACTCTAAATTAGTGTTTGATAATTTATTCTCAATATATAAAGCAAAAACAGGAAAGGAGATAACACAATTTTAAAACTGTCAATTGTTAAAGGCTGGGGAGTGTGTTGAGAAAAGGAAACCCTCTTTCAGTGTTAGTGGGAATGTATATTGATGCAGCCACTATGGAGAACGCTATGGAGGTTCCTTAAAAAACTAAAAGTAGAATTACCATATGACCCAGCAATACCACTACTGGGGATATACCCAGAGAAAATCATACTTCAAAAAGACACATGCACCCCAATGTTCGCTGATGCACTATTTACAATAGCTAGGACATGGAAACAACCTAAGTGCCCATAGACAGAAGAATGGCTGAAGAAGATATGGTACATATATACAATGGAATATTACTCGCCACAAAAAGGAATGAAATTGGGTTATTATTAGAGACGTGGATGGACCTAGAGACTGTTATACAGAGTGAAGTAAGTCAGAAAGAGAAAAACAAATATCATATATTAATACATATATGTGGAATCTAGAAAAATGGTACAGATGAACTGGTTTGCAGAGCAGAAGGTGAGATACAGATGTAGAGAACAAACGTATGGACACCAAGGGGGGAAAGCGGTGGGGGGTGGGGGTGGGGCTGTGATGAAATGGGAGATTGGGATTGACATGTATACACTGATGCCTATAAAATGAATGACTAATAAGAACCTGCTGTATAAAAAAATAGATAAAATTAAAAAAAAAGACATATGCACCCTAATGTTTGCTGATGAACTATTTACAATAGCCAGGACATGGAAACAACCTAAGTGCCCGTAGACAGAATGGATAAAGAAGATATGGTATATATATATACAATGGAATATTACTCAGCCATTAAAAGGAATGAAATTGGGTCATTATTAGAGATGTGGATGGACCCAGAGACTGTCATATAGAGTGAAGTAAGTCAGAAAGGGAAAAACAAATATCGTATATGAATGCATATATGTGGAATCTAGAAAAATGGTACAGATGAACCAGTTTGCAAGGCAGAAATAGAGACACAGACATACAGAACAAATATATGGACACTAAGAGGGAGAAAGTGTGGTGGGATGAATTGGGAGATTGGGATTGACATATATACACTAATATGTATAAAATAGATAATAATGAGAATCCACTGTGTAGCATAGGGAACTCCATTGTACGGCAAAGAAACTAACACAACATTGTAAGACAACTATATCTCAATAAAAAATTAAAAAATATAAAACTGTCAATTGTTTTCCAAATTGATGTATTGACTCAATGTTCTACCAATCAAAATCTCATCTCATGTCTTTGGTAAGCATTGACAAACTTCTAATATTTATATGGAAATGCAAATTGCTCATATTAGCCAAGATAACCTTAGAAAAGAACATAGCTTGAGAGTGGGCTACCTGGTACCACAACTTACTATAAAGTTACAGTAACTAAGGCAGTGTGATACTGACACAACGATACACAAATAAACCAATGGAATAAAATAAAGAAACCATACATGAATTTTTCACATGTATGTGCCCCTGATATATATATTAAAAATATGTAATACAGAGTGGTGGTACAGTCTTTTTAAGAAATAGTAAATTAGTTCCATACCCATATGAGAAAAAATTATAACTTGACTCCTATTTCACATCATACATAATGTAAGGTGGAAAGTAGAACAAAAAGTGAAAGGTTTTTAAAACAACAAAATTTCCAAAATATATCGCAGAAAAATATCTTCTTGAAAAATGGTAAGGAAAGATTTCTAAAACATGATACAAAAACACTAAAAATAAAAAAAAATAAAATGGGCTACAATAAAATTAGGAAATTTTGTCATCAAAAGACAATTATCACAGTGAAAATACAAGTCATATAGTCAAATATACATATGACTAGTCCTATGAGTGATATTTGTAATGCATGACACTGACAAAAGAGTTATATACTATTTATATATAAAACAAAAACTTTCAAATCAGTAAGAAAAGACAGACAATTCAACAGGAAAGTAGACAACATTATTGTTATTGTTTTTCTATTTATATCTCCTTGTGTCACCTGAAGTTTCTATTCTATGTGTGTGGTTGTTCTATTTGTGCATAGATACTCACTATGTTTTTACATAACTTATGAACTGTAGCTATTAGCAATATAAAATAGCATTTTTTGTCTCCTTTAATGCATTTTGCCCTGCATTCTACTTTGTTCATATTAAGATATCTTTCCTATTGTTTCCATTTGCCAGATACATTTTTGCCATTCATTTATTTTTTGTAATGACTGTGCTTTAAATGTGTTTCTTGTATACAGTATAGATTTGGATTTTCTTTATAAGCCAATTTAAAAATCTTTTTATTTTAAAAGATGAGTTAAACCTATTCCCATTTATTGATATGACTGATCTGTTTGGGTTTAACTGCCATTTTTAGTATAATTACTGTGTGTTCAGTATTTTATTTACTGTGTTTCTCAATTTATTGTGCCTTCTTTGTTTCTTAAAATTTCTTTTGGCGGTTAGGAAATTTAGGATCTATCTTCCATTTTTTATCTTTGTATTTATACCTCATAATCCCTAAATTCCCACCCCTGCTTTTTTCCCCCCTTATTTAGCACTTTACTATTTGATTTTCATTTTTAGGTAGTGTCCTTTAACTCACATCTATTAGATACACAACATTTAATTATCTCATTCTATTTTTACTTTTCTCCCTCCCTTCTGCTTTCATTTTATAGTTGAATACTCTCTGCTTTGCCAGAGCATATAAAATTTTCATACTGTTCATCCACTCATATCCTTGCCCTTATTTTAAAATTAATTCTAGAATTAAATATATAAATGCACATCAGCAGTTCTCTTGCTGAAATTTTTTGAATTATATTTTAGTGGATGAAGCTACCCATATAATAGATTCTGCAGAAATAGCCAGTGTGTATAGTGTTCCCTGGGTCCTTGCATGTTTATTATTCTATACTCTTGATCCTTGAGGAAGAAAAGTTTTGCTGGGCATAAAGTCTTTGACTCAAACTTTGTTTCCTTAGGTTTCTTGAAATTGTTGTTCCATCGTTTCCTTTCTTTGTGTATTGTTCTTCAGAAGTCTACAGCAGTCTATAATTATTTACTATTGTAAGTAATTATAAGTAATTTTACCTTTTTTCCTATAGATACTAAGTATTTTTATTATCTTTAAAGATTAATAGTTTTAGTAAGATATGTCTTGGAGTTACTTGTTTTAGCTCAGGAACACAATATATAGATCTAAGGTATATTTTTTCTTATTTCTGCCAAGTTTTACTAAATTATAAAGTAAATATAATTAGTTCTGTTTCATTGTCATCCTTTGGGGAGAATACATGTAATTTCCACCAAGGATAACAATGAGAGAGAGAGAGAGAGAGAGAGAAAGTGAGACAAAAAGAAAGTGATCAGAGAGATAGTGGATGATAAGGAATATAGACAAAAAAAGGTTATATATCTCAATTTCATTCTCTTGGTTGTTTACATGCTTTTCTTCAATTCCCCATGTATAAATTTTCATTTTTCTTCTCCTTTGGGCACCTAGTAATTTATTTTTTTATTTCTTTCTTGAAGTTGATGCTATGAGCCATTATTTCTGAACCATGCTTCAGAAATCTGTTTAGTAATTTAGCTCTTCCTATTGGACTTTATCTTTCTAGGGATAATTTTCTCTATACTCAAAGTCCTTTACTCCCTTATTCTCCTTTTCATGGAGTCTCTTAAACTCTCCTTCCCACTCTCCATGCCCACAGGCTTGGAGTGGCCACTAGACCTCTGGTCAAAGCACTGCTGGGATTTCATGTTTATTTCCCTGTTTATGGATAATTTGAAGTTCATGTTTTTTTCCGTCTCTTAGAAATGCTGTTATGGTTGATCTTATGTGGTTTTCTTTACATGTATTGCTAAATTTTTGGTTTGGGGGAAAAGATGTGTTGAGAGAGTGGATTTAAATGGCTACAATTAAGGAATAGGTATTTTTGAATATGTGTTGCAATGATTCTTTTGTTCGGCCAGATATAAGAATCATCCACTCTAGATTCCATAATCCCTCTTTGTCACAATGTTTACCTAATTTTTTTTAGTGTATGTTTTAACTTCACCATTTATGAAAAGCTCATTTGCTGGATAACCATGGTAGTTAAGTTCTTTCTTAGAAAAGATATATTCAAAAGTCAATTGAATAATAAGAAAATCAACCAGACAAATATTTTTATAACATGTATGTCCAAGTATATAATTTATCCAATAATTATTTATGTATTGTGTACCTCTTCTGTGGGAAGTAGGTGAATATATACACATAACAATAACACAATTAAGAAAGTATAAGTACCAAAAAACATAAAAACAAAGTACCCATCCCATTTCTAAGGAACAGATCAACATAGTTTTGAACAAGTAAGGAAACCTACTTTTAAGAAATATAATGTAGATTTCAATGTAGTCTTTGAGGTCTCTTTTGGTTTTGGTGAATTTTTGAATAATAGATTCAGAACAAGAAAGAAATAGAATTAAGATATCCTTACTGCATAAGTAGCTAGAGCAGTATGGCATTACATGTTGGAAATCCCACCCCCAAAAAATATATATATACAGTTGTGGAATAAATAAAAATAAATGCTATCAACTTGACTGATTGTTTTGGAGGTCAATGTCATCACTGCTCACATGGTAGAAGGTGTCCAACTGTTAGTCATGTACTTGCCCTTTGTATCAGAAGGACATTCATTGGACTGATGTTTGCAGCAGCAACTATGATCTCAGATGTTTGCTGTAAAAACTGTTCCCATAAACATAAAGAAACTTGCTTCACTACACTTACCATTGTGGCTTTAGTTCTCTGAGCTAAGCTTGAACAGAGGAGATAATTAAAGAGATGAAGACCCTTTTTTTTCTCTGAGCAACGGTCAATAAAACATAAATGATTTTGGAACTCAATAAGCACATCTTTGCCTAACAATCTAGGAGGTTTAGTATCAATTTATTGCTGTGCAACATAATAAAACATACTTTTATTTCATAAAAACTTGTTCTGCTGGTTATTATATTTTAATTTATTAAAAAATGGAAAACATTGGACAGGAAACAGAAATTTAAACAAATTTTCAGCTTGATAATGAGTTTGAGTTTCTAAATGTGTAGTCAAACATGTCATATTCATATTTTGAAGATCTAGCACCACTCTTGCACGTGAGTGAAGAGCTTTAAGCAGTGTGATTAGCATACAACAAGATCCCATGGCCATAAGATTTTATATACTGCAGAATTCCTTAATTTATAGCACTTTTATTTAAGTAATAAATTTTTCCTTTGTAATGATTTGTGTTTAAGACTTTGATCTATAGATTCATTTTTCACAGTGACAAGTTTAAGAACTTACTAATTTTTTCTTAAGTTCTTTTTTCTTAACAACCACCAAGTTTTAAAAAAAAAAAATCTATTGCTTCTGCAAAGTAATGCAGATTCAAAGTCTGCAGTATATAAAATTTTATAGGCAGAGGCCCTTGTAATTTTATTGTGGCAGGCTCTTTACACGTGCCAGCATTACATATACCAACTGCAGCAGTCTGTGAAAGGGCCTATGAGACAGAAATACATTTCTTGGAAAAATCCTGTAACTTGACAAAAAGCGTATAATAGATTTATTTCTCCATCAGTTTTAGCTGTTCAACTCCAGGTAGCTTTTGAATTTTTACCTTCTCTACTGTTCCATTGTGATACTAGAGGTTTTGTTTTTATGTTGTATTTTTGTATTAATATAATTATTAATAATAATAAATTAATTTAATGACTATTAAGTCTTTACAATATTCTGGGCGTTAGTGGTGCAACACTAACTAAAATAGAGTAGCTGTTGTGTAGGAATTCATAGTCTAGCATGGGAATCAGGCAATTAAATAGTAATTACAAATTACCAGAATACTAAGTCATCAGTTATTGTTTATTATATGCTGGCCATTTTGTTAAGATATTTTTTCAGATATATTCAAATAAGATATTTATTTTTTCATTCAAAAACCACAACATCCCTGGGAGGCAGAAATGAGACAAGTGTAACATCTTCAAACTCTGTCAGAGCTCTGAGATGATGTGCTGAAAATTATTATTAATCATATCTACAGAGAACTTTATATTTTCAGAATATTTTCTCATATGTCATTTAATCTTATGCAGTCCTGTGTGGTAAGAAATCAAATACAGTTATTTCCATTTTGCAAGGAGCTGAGATGATATCCTTAAAATTCCACAACTAGTATTTGGCAGTTACAATTTAGTACTCAAGGGTTATGTTCCTTCTTTAGTTTTCCTTCCATTGTTTTATATAACTTTAATTTTAAAGAATTCTTCCATTTGGAATAATGTGTTTCTATTTTTATTGGCAGTTGCTTGTTTTTTTACTCTTCTACCAAAATGCATTCATGATATTAGGATGACATGGGGCTAGTTTTTTCCCCTCTTACAGATGATTTCTCTAGTCTAGGATTTCAAAGTCCTGAGAAATCTACAAAGAGAGTAACCTGGTACTGTGGGTGAAAATTCTAACTTGGGTTTAAGAGTTTGCTCTTTGTTAAAATGAGTATCCTAAAAGATTGTATCTATTAAATAGGCACTTGTTAGTGACCTCTCAGAGTATTTCAGGGCATGAAGCAATTTTGGTTCCAACAATTACTTGATAGAATAAACAATGGAGCTATCCACCCAGAGCCAAGGATGCTGCAGAGGCGTCCATAGCTACCAGAGGTTGGTTTGAAGGGGCTGTGTATCTTGGGAACAGAGCAAAACATATGACTGACAAGTAACCAATCGAACAATAATAACAAACAGAAGAAACACTCATATAGTATCAGACACTGTTCTTAGTGCTTTGTACAAATTGTTAGCACAACTCAAGGCAATCATTATTATTATTACCTTTCTTTTACAAAGGATTATAGAATTGGTGGTACATGCCGAGGCCATCTGGCTCTAGAGTCTGTGTGTCCAGTCACTATGCTATGCTGTGCATGAGATAAGACTCTAATATTTTTCAATTTTTGATAAGGCTGTCCCTGGAAAGCATAGGAGGCTATTGGGTGGGATCTTTCCTGTTATCCTAGAACTGCAGCTAAAGCTTTAAGCTAAGGAAAAAGGTCCTTAAGTGTCTCAAATTCTATGCTAAGGGAGCCACTCCCAGCTGGGATCAAGCACCCCTCTGAAGGGCTTCCCAAGCATCCTAACCTCAGAGAATGAGCCCCACCATAATCACCAGCCCTCTGAGCCCGCTCTTACCACCATCTAGTAGACTGATATAAAAGAAGGATAAGAAGAGGGAAACTAAAATTTTGTAAAGTGTAGCATTTGTAAAAAGAAGTTACTCCTTCCTTTTCTTTTTTAGGATTGTTTCTCCTCTGCATAGCAAAGCGACTGGGCTGAAAGAGAATAGTAAAAATGTACAAACCTCCAAGAAGAAGCTACAATTTCATGAATTTTGCTTAGTCATAGTCAAAGGACTTGATGACTCTTCTTTGTGATACTACCAGAAAAGGAAGGAAAGAATTGGGGAGCGACGGCATGGCAGGGTCAGTCAGGTTGCAAGGGTCCAGGAATATTCTGCTAGAATTCTCAGTTCTTAATGTTAGATGCATCTTGGGTATACTCTTTGGCTTGTGCTGTGTAGGTGAGATTGCGAGTGGGTCTTTGTTTGGACTGCTCATGCCTGAGGTGCATATCATAGGAATGAATCTTAAAGCCTCCCTCTGGGGGACAAACTTCCCAGGGCATTTTAAAGCCCACACAAGACGTCTGGGAGGGCCCTGTCATCACATTGCAGCCTCACTTATGATGAGCCCACAGACAAAGCAATGAACTAGATGAACAAGTCAAGCCTGACAAGGAAAGAATGGACCCTAAGGATGGAGACACTTGTGTTTTTCTTTTCCCTCTTCTCTGCCCTAAGACCAGAAGAAGTAGCACAAATAAAAGGGGCAGAGAGAAATAAGTTTGAATGAAGAACAGACCACAACCAGGTGTAACAGGTGCTTGAGAGTGGGCAGAGAAGAACTTTGAAATAGCTATGACATTAAATTCTTAAAATAAACAACACTTGATAATTAGAATCAGAAAAAGAATGTTAGAATAAGAACAAGTGACAACAGTTACGGAATCTGATTACATTGTTATTTAGATTATTGCTGTCCAGAATCAAAGGGAATTGTGACAGCATATTTGGAAAATGGTTTCAAGGAAATCAATATTTTTCACGTGTACACCTTCAAAGATTGAGAGTTCTCAGTAAACCAGGTGTTGTGTATATGTGAGTGTATAGATTATTACACACACACACACACATAATGTTTCTTTAACTTGGAGAGGCAATATTATGCTTCTAAACTTAAAGTTTCTTTTTCCACAATAATATATTATTATTACCAATAAGCATCTGAAATTCTCAGAAGTAATTTTAATTTTTATTCCAGAAGTATTTAATAGATTGATCCTATAGATTTATTTGGAGCACCTTAGAGAAGGGACAAAAGCTAAGTAATAGAAAAATAATATTTTCAGCAAGGTACTTTCCTGACAGCATTTTTTATGTTTTCAGTAAAATGAGAATTCAGGAGTGTGTATAAGTCTTTCACACAGTAGGCTTCTTCATTTCTGTTTGGACTTTAAAAAATCTTCCCTAATTCCTATTTGCACATATGAGGTGACCTCGGATATTTTTTATACTAACACCATATGCATCTGTTCCACTAGCAGATACACACACACAAACACACACACACACACACACACACACACACACACGCACACACATTCACCAATGCTTCACTGATGGTGCAATTATACATGAGTGCCTCTATGGATGCTCGCACTGTTTTTTAAAGTTCAATAGCTATTAATAAAATAATAATTATTATTTGTTATTTATAACAAATTACTATTTATAACAAATTATTATTTGTTATAATTAATTATTTATTTGTTTAGCCACAGATATTTATTAACTATTATGCATTTCAGGCACTGTGCTGGGTGTTGGAATGACCAATATGAGCAAGATAAACACAGTCTCTGTGTTCACAAGTTTACAGCTTGTTGGGCTAGGCAAGTAAGTAAAAATATGTCCTGACATATAGTATAAGTAGAGGTAAATATGGGTAGAAAATAAAAAGAAACTCTTAATCTAGATGGAGAGCTGCCCCTCCTCACAAAAAAGAGAAAGCAAAAGGACATTTAAAATGACAGCTAAAGGAAGCATCAAAAGGTTAAAGCTAGTCAATGGGGAGTGGAAGAGTGTTCCAGAATAAGGGAAATAAGAGTAACAACAATTATATAGTGGCCACTGTATGCCAGACAGAATTCCAAGTGCTTTACATGCATGAACTATCAGATAAATACTAATTACCACTCTTTGGAAAAGGAAATAGAGATATAGAGAGATCAAAACTTGACCAAGTGGCATAATTAGAAAGTGGCACAGCCAGGATTCAAATACAATAGAGATCCAGCGACTGTGCTCTTTGCCGCTCTGCAGTATCACCTTGCACCCCAGGACTTCAGAAATCTGAGAGTATGTGGTGTGTTTGTGGGAATCTTCCTGACTCAGTCTGGCTGTGGTAGAGGGAAAGGAGGTGAGAGTCACTGGGGCACAGGGATTGGCAGAACCTAGATGAGGAAGGACTGTTAGATCCTAGTGAGTTGGTCTTTATCCTACAGCTATTCAAGCCTTTTGTACAGAGTAAGCTCAATGTTTGCAGTCGAATCCCCTGGCTGCAGTGCAGATGTCAGATGAGGTGAGTGATCAAGCTGGTGTTGAGACATCAGTTAAGAGGTCTTTGCAGTTATCAAGGTGAGAAATGTTGGTGGCCTGATCTAGGAATGGAGATAAATGTATGGCTCCTAGTTTTTCTGGGAGAGTAAAGGGTCATAATTTTTCTATAGATACTTTTTTTAAAGAGCATAATAGAAATTAAAAACTTGCACTCTGTCATGACTCTACCTACCTTACTGTGATGGATTACACTTGAATTTGCAATAGGGAGACTCCACAACCTTAGAATAATTCTCATTAACTTAATACATAAGTAGCGGGCAGTGGGATCAAGAAAATATCTAATGATACCTCTTCAGAGGATTTTTTTAAACTGGCAACTATAATACCAAAATAAGGGTTGGAGACATTTATTATATACTATTTAAGAAGTTTAATTTTCACAAACATGGAACATAAAACAATATATACATCTTCACAAGGATGAACTTAAAGAATTTAGAAGAATGAGGTTTAAAATCTTCTTAAATTTTCAAAGCAGCATGTAGATTTTACTTGTGGTATTCCCAAAACTTCCATGGAAATAAGCAACTAAATATTTCATTATTGCTTATAACATATTCATTAAATACATGGGGAACAGGGTGCTGCGGAAGGATGTGGTATTTCCTATGCCACCAATTCTTAGGAGTACTTTAAAGATATGGTGTAGGCTCAAACATTTTGTAAGGAGGTAAGGATCAGATATTCCAGTGGAGCTAAATCATAAAAGTGTGGTAGAATTAGTTGTAGGTCTTTATCAACAATAAGTTATCATTAAGTTTGTCAATTATTTGCACTTTAAAAATATAAATCAAATAGGGTTATTCTTCCATTATCTTTTCTCTCACTCACCTTTCTACATGCATAAAATTTCCTGGTCTCATGGAAGTCTATCATGCTTATGAATGTCATCTGACACGTATAAGTTATAGCCAGGGAAAAAAAAGAACTGCTAACTTAGCCAAACCACTCTTCATTTAGAAATAAGAAATAACAAGGTTGTGAAAAGTGAAGTTGACTATGATCGTTTAAGTAGCCATAATAGGACTAGAATTAATTTTCCAATCTTCATTCCCTGACTCAATCTCTTTGACCTTTTCTCACCTAAGGTTCACTCTAGTCTTATTTTCCTAATGTCTCTTTTCACAAAGAAAGTATTTTCAAACCATGTCATATGACAGAAACAAAATTATAAATGTAGAAGTTGGCAGAACTGAAGATTCCCTGTAAAACTAGACAAAATTAGAGTATAAATGATTTTAAATATATATTCTTTAAATATATATAAATATATAAATATTAATATATGCATCAAATTCCACAAAAATAGGAAAGTACATTCTAAAATTGTAATCTGTATGGTGATAGAAAGTTAACTTTTACCCTCAGTTGGAGCATCTTCAAATTGATAATGAGTCACGCAACATGAAATTAGGTGAGAAAATTTACTTTGATCTCATGTTTTTATCCTAAATAATGCCACCCTGTAAGATAGTACATAGTTATATTGTAGGCGTCTGAGAGTATAATAAATGTGGTAATGAAAACTAATACAGTATATAGTGTTTTGCTAGTTCATACCCCACCTGCAGCATGGCAAGAAACCAGCTTCTTCCAGAATCTCCTGATTTTAGCACCACCCTTGAGTGGCTTAAGATTGGGCCCTGTCATAGTCCACAAGCTGTCCACTCTTCCCCACAGGTGTTGGTCAGAATCTCTTTCCTTCTGGTTGACATGAAGGATACAGGAACTCCTGGCCCCAGATGTCATACCGCACTATCATACTTCGCTCCTCACCATACTTTGCTGTCTCAGTGAGACACAGTAGAGAAGAATACAAGCTATGGTTTCCCCTTTCCTCTTCAGTAACCATTTTACTCTGGATCTGGACACTGTCTCTAGTTTTGTCCTACTAGCAGTCTCTTTACTTCCCCTTTCCTTTAGATCAAGGATGGTAAACTGGCTTATCTAAAATGGCAATGCCATTTAACTAGAAATGGCTGGAATGCAGTGTGGATTCTGGGTGAAACAATGCTCAGGTTGGGGTAATAATATAGTAAGATCTGCCAAGGGGTATCATGGCAGGCATTTGCCAATTCTACTATAAAAATAACAGAGAATTTATAATTGCAAAACTCAAGAGCCAATATTTTAATAACTTTCAGTTTTACTAATTTTGTCACATTTCTTGGGTACTCACTGTGGGTCAGGCATCATGCCTAGAACAAGGATACAATAAACAGAGCTAAAATTTGACTTAACTTGTATTTAAAACTGCCCTAAACTTGACATTAGTTATTGACATGTGTAAAAACAAATGAGCAATTTTTATTAAAAATTAATTTTCACAAGACTGTGTTTTATAAACACAGTTTGAAAAGTAGTGCCAGGAAAGCTGATTACTTAATAAAATTCATTAATTATACTTTAAAATAAAAAAGAGCAACAAAACAAGAAAAGTTGCAGGCAATTACAAAGAAAATAGTTCATATAATAAAATATTGAAAATCAAGCTCACACAATTAAAAATTTATCCAGCTGACCACTTGTTTTTAAAAAATAAGAGTAAAGTATATTAAACAAACAGAAGAATACAATTTACAATTTTTGGAGAATTAGGCCTTCCTGCCCCCCCCCCTTCTCCAAGTGTTTCAAATTCTAGTAACACCAAAAAAAATTATTAGAATGATAGTTGTATTATTTTTCTAATTATTATTAAATAATAATAATTCTATTATTAGAAAAGGTTGGTAGTCCTTCAAAGAGATATTAATATAAAAATCAAATTAAAAACATACCTTTTCAAAGAGAAAAAACTAATTTTAAACAATTAAAATGCCTATAATAAATATCATAGTGAATTTGAGTCTTAATAGCCCTAGAAACTTATTCTCAGTCAAATTTAGGAATTTTGTTTTTGCAGCTCTCTCTTCTTCCTGGAGCCAATGCTAAGCTAAGATGGGGAGAGAAAGTCCACTTCTCAGTCATACCCTTGCTTCCACTAAGTTTTTCAGTACCTTTCTACACCGTCTCTTTAGTTTAATGCTACAATCCAAGACCTGGATGTCCTCTGACGGTGTATCCATGACACTATTGCTTCTCTCCAACCCCCACCGGAGGTGCATGGAGTCGTTGTAAGGCTCTGTCAGAAACCTTTCCGTGCTACTGGGGCAGCATGAACCTATGGCGAGGCTTGATGCTTTTTAATCTACTCTTGTTTCACCACACATGAGAAGGATTCACTACGCTTCCTTTTTCCAGAAGCAATAGGAAAGCAAAGGAAGCAGGGTTCAGCTCAGAATCCAAACGTACTTGTGAGGAAATGTATGTCTCTTGCTCATTTCTAAGTGTCTCTGCCTTACTCTCAAGCAAAAAAGTCAACAAAAGCAGACTAAATGCACTGGTTGTGCCCCTTTGTATCTCCAAACAACATCTATTTTGGACTTGGAAAATACCTTTTGAAGTTAAAAGTCAAGAATTTGAGGGTTTTGCTCCCTCTTATAAGATGAAGCCTTCATTCCCAACTACCAAATGGAATGATTAGAAAGCAAAAGGATTGTATAAAAAGCAATAAAATAATCCACTATCTAGCTAGTGTTTTGTTTACATGGTGTTATATTAAAAGATAATTTGTATCTCAAACCAAAAGTTAATCAAACCAAAATTTGTCTTTGAGGATCCTTTTATTCCTCTATTTTTATTAATAAAAAAATTTCCTATATAGTTCACATTGTGTCTTTCTATTGGATAACACTGGTCTATATGAATAATAAACATACTTTACATTGCTAAAAGATAACTCAAAATGCAATTCCTCATATGCAAACAGACATGTGAATCAACAAGTTTTTCTTATATAATACTATCTAGTTAGAGTTTGTTTTATATAATATTTTGTTAAATGCTGCATCGTCTCCTTCATACTCATTTAGTCAAAATCAGGAAACAATATTTTTGATAAGGAAGGTTTTGTCCTCTGGAATAGCGATTCTTAAACTGTAATATGTAAACATCTAGGTAGTTTTTTAAAATTCAGAATCTGACTCAGTAACTGTGGATGGAGCCTGAGATTCTTCATTTCTAACAAGTGCCCAGATGCTGCTGCTGCTGCTGCTCTGGAGACTACACATTGAGCTGCAGATTTCTAGATGACAGAGGTGTTCCAATGTACCTGAGTTCCCCAAATTAGAAAATAATAATGCTAAATACATATGCTGAAGTATTTGCACTTATAAACTAATACTTTATTACTATTATTACTATATTTAGCTTCAAATACTTATTTCTTTAAAAATATTTTCTGAATGTAAATGAATGTTTACTATAACAGTTTAGGAAAATAAGAAAAAGCAAACAAGAAAATGGGCATCACCAACCATCACTCCACCAAGTAATAACCATCATTGAATTTTTACATATTTGTGTCTAGTAGTATTTCTATTTAGTTTATTTTAATAAAATTTGATAACATTATAAACACTGTATTGAAAGTTTCTTTTATCATCCTATGCTGTAAATATTTCATAATTTCCTAATATTGTCTACACAGTCTTTAATGGCTGCTTATTATTCTATCATATGGATATACCAAATATTCTTAGTTAATTTCACTTAATAGACACTAGAATTGCTTCCAGTTTTACGTTATCAACAATGTTGTGATGAACACCTTTGTCTGCTATATCTTTGAAATATTTTCAGTACCTAATGAAGCAAACATTTTAGTGCTTATAAGTATACAGTTCAGAATAGCAAAACCCATTAACAGAAAATTATGAAAGATAATATTCATATATATAAATCTAATTCCCTCCATTAAAATTTGAACTACTTAGATAGTGCCCATAAGCTTAAAAGTATTATGTGTTCTGAAAA
Organism: Pseudorca crassidens; assembly: GCF_039906515.1. Lineage (NCBI taxonomy): Eukaryota > Metazoa > Chordata > Mammalia > Artiodactyla > Delphinidae > Pseudorca > Pseudorca crassidens. The sequence goes on along the minus strand of NC_090304.1, from coordinate 76,095,506 downwards.
TAAGAAAAAAATGAACTAATAATCAATTTGTCCTATTATTCTCATGATAGTCTGTCTACATCTGTGATATTTTATTACTTAACTTTATATCTTGCTTCTTTTTTTTTTTATTGGAGTATAATTGCTTTCCAGTGTTGTGTTAGTTTCTGTTGTACAATGAAGTGAATCAGCTATATGTATACATATAACCCTTCCTCTAGGACCTCCTTCTCACCCCTCCATCCTACCCATCTAGGTCATTACAGAGCACCGAGCTGAGCTCCCTGTGCTATACTGCAGATTCCCACTACCTATTTTACACATGGTAGTGTATTTATTTCAAACCTAGATATGTGCTCATACTAGACCTTCCAATTCAAAGTCTTAGATCCTGGAGTACATACACTAGTTTTCTGAAGAATTTTCTAGGTACCTTTGAAACCTGTACGCCCCCAAACAAATGCACACATTCATATACATATACAATAACCCTAAAGGAAATAGTACACTCTAATCTTACCTATAATACATGTATTAAAAATATTAAAAACAATCTCAGTTATTAAACTATCATTTACTCTTGACAAGTAGTTACTAATGAATTGTAAAACTTTATGCATGTACTTTCCATTAATTACTAATAACTTCAAGGAAGTTTGAAATTAACATGATCCCTCTGTAAGACACTTTACTAAATTCTTGTTTAATTCCATTACAGATTTGCAGCAAAATACATATTAGGAAATATAGTTTAAACTTTTCTATGATTGGAGAAAATCTTGGGGGATTTTTTCTGCTGGCAGTACAGGGAAAAACATAAACTTAATTATTAGACTTAGCTTAAATATCATCTCAACTATCTGTGTGCTTTGGATCTTGGGGGAGTTATTTAACCTATCTGATCCTGTTCCTTTATAAATTGGGGTTGATACTATCCATATTACAGGATTATAAGAGTAAACTGTAATGAATTTAAACGGTTGAAAATAGAGTCTGACAAATAATGGACATCAGTCTGCCCACTATTAAAATATTATACCAATATTTTCATATTTTTATTCTCAGTTTTCCAAGGAAGAATGGAAGAATAATCAATATATTTTCTCAGATGCTAGTGAAATGATTTTCAGGTTTCTTGTTCAGCAGGGAAATTAATTTTCCAAATAAAACCTTATGTGGCAAAGTAATAGAGAAAACATGACCAAAAATGAGATATAATCATTGTAGGGCAGACAAGAATACAGCAACAACTAGGTGGGGCTCTATTCACTGAGCTTCTATTTATTTCCATTGTAATTACTATTGAGGCATCTCTATAGAATTTGGAATTCCAAAGAATACAATAAATATTTTAGAAGTGGAAACACTATTTTCTTAGCTTCTCAAGGCTTAAACCTAGGAGTCATCCTTTATCCCACTGTTTCCTTCACTTCCAACAACTCATGCTGGCTCTACCATAAAAGTAAATCCTTAGCCCACTAATTTCTTTCCATGACCCCTGTCACCACCCTAATTCGTCTACCATTTAGACTATGATAGGCTTTCTATGTTTTGTAACAAATTTATTACGGTATAATGGACATAAAAAAACCTGCACATATTTAAAATGTGTAATTTGATAAGTTTTGATATATTTATATACCTGTGAAACCATCACCATAATGAAGATAGCAAACATATCCATCACCCCCTAAAGTTTCCTCATCTCATTTGTAGTCCTCCTTGGTCTCACCTCTCAATACCTCCTGTAATCCATGTTCTACTTCCTGTCACTATAGATTAGTTTGCACTTTCTCAAATTTACATAAATAGTATCAAATAGTGTATAATTTTTTAGTTTGGATTCTTTTACTTAGTATGATTATTTTGAGATTCTTCAATGTTGTTGTGTGTATGAATAGTTCTTTCCTTTTCCTTGTAGAGTAGTATTCCATTATATGAAGATACCACAATTTGTTCATCCAGCCTCCTGCTGATGAACATTGGGTACTTTCCAAGTTGGTAGTATTACAAATAAAGTTGTTATGAACATTTACATATAAGTCTTAACATGAATATATGCTTTCTTTCTCTTAGGTAAATATTAGGAGTAGAACCCCTGGATCCTGTGGTAGGTTTATGTTTAACATTTTAAGAAACCTCCAAACTCTTTTCCAAAGTATCGATAGTTGTACTATTTTACTTTCCTATAAGCACAGCATGAGAGTTAAATTTCCTCTACTTCCTCACCAACATTTGATATGGTCAGTCATCTAAGCTTTAAATTTTCTAGTAGGTTTGTATTGCGACCTCATTATGGTTTTAATTTTGCATTTTCCTAATGACAAATGATATTAAACATCTTGTTTTGTGTTTGTCATCTGTATATTTTCTTTGATAAAATATGTATCAAATCTTTTGTCTCCTTTTTTTTTTTAAAAATGGGTTTGTTTGCTTTATTCTCTTTGATTTTTGAGAGTTCTTTATTCATTCTAGATACAAGTCTTTTATCAGATACATGCTTTGTAAATGTTTTCTCTGTGTGTTGTTTGAATTTTTACTCTTTAACAGCATCTTTGATAGCTGAGATTCAATTTCAAAATTCCAATTTATTATTTTTCTTCTTAAATCATGTCTTTGGTATTGTATCTAAGAACTCTTTGTCTAACCCAAATTCACAAATAGTCTCTCTTATTTTTTCTTCCAAAAGGTTTTCCGTTTTAAATTTTACATATAAGTCAATATCTATAGATATATCTTGAGTGAATCTTTGTATATTGGATGGATATACATGTACATATACAAGTATGGATCAAGTTCATATTTTTACATATGAATATCTAGTTTTTTCAGCACAATTTTTTGAAAAGATAGTTCTTCCTCCACTGAATTGCCTTTGCACCTTTGTAAAAAATCAGTTGCCCATTTTCTTATTCATTCAAATTACAGTAAAATCTCATAATTACTGGATTCGGTGATTGTGATGGTTAATTTTATGTGTTGACTTGGCTAAGACATGGTATCAAGACAATTAATCAAACACATGTCTGGGTGCTGTTGAGAGGGTGTTTTTAGATGAAATTAACTGTAAATCAGTAGACTTTGACTAAAACTGATTACTTTCCATAATGTTTGTGAGCTTCATCCAATCAGTCAAAGGCATTAAGAGAAAACAGAATAAGGTTCCAAGAGGAAGAGGGAATTCTGCCTCTTGATTACCTTGATACTCCAGATATAGTAACAACTGTTTGGGTCTCCATCCTACAGGCCTACCCTGAAGATTTTAGAAATGCCAGCCTACATAATCATGTAAGTCAATTCCTTAAAATAAATAAATAAATGAATAGAGAGAGGTATATACTGATATTTATCACAAAGAGACAGAAATGTATATACACATTCTATTGGCTCTGTTTCTCTGAAGAACCTTGATTAATATAGTGATACGATCTTTTTATGTGAATTAGAATACTGCTTGCAGATACCAAATCTAATCAAAGTAGCTTAAGCAAAAAAATAGTATCTCATGGTATCCAAAAATGGGAAATGCAGCTGGCATCAGGCACAGTTGGAGTCGGGGTTTCAAATACCATCAGAGCACTCTTTACACTTCTTATGACTCTCTTCCTTTCATTAGTTTTCTCTTTCTCATTTTTTCTCTCACTCGGAGAGACTGACTCTCACTTTTCAGAAATACCCTAATTGCAAAGAAACAGCTGCTGGCTAATCAAATGTATTCCATTCCCAATTCTGAGAATCCATGAATGAGTCTCATTGGCCAGCTTGGGTAAGGTGCCCATCCCTGGGTTATGGCTATGAGTGGGAGCAAAATGTAACAAGGATGTTAATGCTGGAACCATGTAGATAATATGCAGGATGAAACTGGCCCTAAAGAAGAGGATTCTTGACAGGCAAATGACATTCAATATATTTATTTTCAGAAGCAGTAACAAATCTAAATTTCTAAAGTAAGGTAAGAGTAAATAATGTATTGCAAACTCTCTAGTTTCTAGTAGAAACCCTGTCTGTCTGAGACATTAAGAGAAAATCAGAATACAAAATTTAAGTTCAATATGATCATCCAGAGAGTCTATACAAAATGTTCCTCCCTCCAAATCAGACTTTTGGATCCAACTCCATTCAGTTGTTCTGTATAAGAGTGGACCTGATTTCATTTTGCATTATCAATCTTTTAAAAGTTTTGCAGGAGCTAATGTAGAGCTCTGACTCCCCTATATAAATTGGTACATTCTTTCCTCCTCCTCTCCTTATCTGACTTTGTTTTTCTTCAGATTACTTGTCACAACTTGGAGTATTTGTTATTTTCTGTGTGTTTTTTGTTTGTTTGTTTTGTGTTTGCACATTCATATTTAAGAATGTAAACTCCATAAGAGCTGGGGCTATATCAACACCAAAAATGTGTTTGGTGTAAATTTTTGATGCAGTAATAAAATATATGTTATGATCATATATGTTTTGGCATTGTGTTTAAAGAATATAATGCATTTACAAAGATAGGGTCCATTAATAAAAGGGTCTGAGTGCTGAAACAAGACCAATTGAGGATCTGGCACTTTTATAATACATTCTGAAAGGGTCTGGTCATTTTAACTCATCTCATCCTTCAAAATCAGTGATCTAGCACTCATGTTTACAAATTTTCGTTGAATTTTTCATGTACTCCTGATCAATGTGTCAAATGTGACAGAACAGATGTAATCAGTGAGTGATCAAACATATGTTTCATTTGTATTACTATTCATTATAATACGTCATAATTGACAGCACATCCATGCCACTTTTCAAGTACCTAGAAACTATTCTAGGTCTCTTTTTAGGGATTTCACAGTTTTAAAAAAAAAATTCCTATGGAATACACGGGAAAATTAAAAATATTTTTCTAAGAGAAACCATCATTACTGGGTAAGTAATGGAGTGAAGCTCATTTTCAGGTTCTAATGATATAGAAGGAATTTTTGTCACCCTACAGAGCAATCATGAATACCACCAAGACTGATTCAATGGATCCCATGCAGCCCCTGGCTGATGCTTACTTCCAGTTCCTAGGTTATCTATGAATTAGATATTTAAAAAATCCTAGACCTCCAGATGCCCCAAATAGATGAAGGCATATATTTTTACAAGTATGTTGTACTACTTATTAAATCAGTTATGTGATTGTGGTGATGTTAGTGATTTTTTTTTAACATTTCTGGAAAGATTCTCCATTTACGTTGTCTCCTACCCGCAGTAACTCTCATAGAGAGTGTTAAGGATATATATATGTATTTATATATATACATACATATATATATATATATATATTTGGCAATTTAGATTTGATGGGGCTTTCTGTTGTTGTTGGGGGTTTGTGTTTTTTCATCAAGCTTTCTATATTTATTGTATACTTATTTGAGGGTGTTTCTTTATTTGATCTTTGACTTTTCTGAGAGAGTATATTTTTCAGTCCACAAACGTAATTGTGCAAGAAACATTGTCTTTGAAAACTTGTTCTTAAAGAAAATTAAGCTAAATTAGATGCTGAACCCCTATCCTCCTGAGAGGGCAGAAAATTGTTCTACTGGGTATTTTAGAGACCCAGTATAGAACCGGAGAGGCCAGAAAACCTAAGGAAGAGCCTTTGCTTTCCAAAGCACTGTGGTCATTGCTGAGCTCCTGTTTTTGTGGTCCTTTGAGGCCATGTTTCTTTTGGATTCCAGTTTTCCATGTCTCTTATGGAGCTCAGGCATCTCAGCTGAGTTTGAGAATCTCTAAGCAGAGGCTCTAACTTATCTGGGCATCCTGTACAACTTGCACCCTCTGAGATTTTACCAGCTCATTTTTGCCACCCATATACCAAGGCACAGTTTTAGTAACTTCCTAAATTTCCACTCTTCCCAACATCCAGGAATCCCTCTTTTCTTAAGCATTGCTTTAAAAGAAGCCATCCAGTTTCCCGCCTACATCTGACACTTTACATCATCTTTTCAATGACCTTAAATTTATAGACAGGTGGAACTTTTGTCTTTCAGAATGTTCTATTTTGTGTTGTGTAAAATTTCCTGAAGGAAGGAAATATAAAAGGTCTAGTTAACTGTTTGGAATTGAAAGGGGGAAGATAGTAGGAAAAATGCAAACTAACGTCCCAAAGCTTAACCAGACACACTTGTTTTACCTATCTATTTTGTGATGCACATTTCACTTTTAAATTATGAAGAGGTCATAGCAGGATAGAAACATAGGATGGAAGAAAGGGATAAGTTTATTCATGATTCCAAATAAATTTGTGTTTTTATATTTCATTTGGCTATGCAGTTGTATGCAGCTCTTTTCAGGAAACCATCTTCAGCAAGAAACCCCTTTTGTCTTGTCACTTTAGCAAAGCTATAATTTGATCAACTTTTAAATCAGGTGCCTCCATGCTCTACTCATCTCTGGCCCAAGCACACCTTTCAAATCTTTTGATCACACAATACCTTGCCTAACATGTTGGTTCTTTCTGTAGATCAAAGAAGTAGAAATGAAGAACAAGTAATTAACAGATGACCAGATCTCTTCCCTAGCTTCTCCTTGGGTAAACTCATCAACAAACTGTGTGAACAAACTGTGTGAACAAGACACCATCTAAAGAAAGATTACAAGAAGTCGATAAGCCTGCACACAGTGGTGGATGGTGATGAGTCTGATCCCCTAACTCAACAATTAACTGAGATTACTTCCCCTTTCCTTTTAAAAACTTTCATGGCCAAGCAGGCTCTTCAGAGTTGGTTTTGGGGACATGAGTCCTCCTTCTCCCCAGATTGCCATCTTTCTGATTAAAGCATTTCTGAAAAAGCAATGTTTTCTTTTTCTACCAGCACTTGCCTCTCAAGTATTGATTTTCAAGCAGTGAGCAGCCAGACCTGGATGAACCAAGACTGATAATTCAGTAGACTCTTAGGCCAATTTAAACTTACAGTGACCAACATCACTTTAAAGGGGTGACTGATTGACATTGCAATTGCCAGCTTCCAAAAGGAAACAGACCTTTATAACTAGACTGTGAACCTGGAGCCTTGAGGGGGTGGGCAATTAGCCTTGAAGGAAGCATGCAAGAGATTTTTCCCAGGGAGAAAAGTCCTGCTTGTAAGTTTACATATTTAGTTTTTAAGCTACAAAATGTCTATTTAAGGCCTACATATAAGGGCTTGAGATTTTTTTTTTTAATGCAATCCAGCTTCCAAGATTTATTTGATACAATTAATTTCCTTCTAATCCAAAAAAAGCATTGCAGAAAATGCAGTTAATGGGCACTTTTTCAATCATTTGTAGACGTCATTTTTAGGTAGGGAATTTCCTTACAGAACAAGACATTTAATTATAAAACTCAGGTTTTCATTTTTACCCACCCAACACAGTAACTCTCTATGAGAAAATTTGATCCAATTGAAACCTAAAATACTTTAATACCATGCCTGTAGCACCATTTCACATACCAATTGCCTCTTCCACTGTCTCTTACGTTATCAGAACTCCTAAATGGAATTCCACCTTTATACAGTTCCACCCATGTTAGTCCTCTGTAAAATGTCAATAGCCTATGTAAAAATCTTATGGATTCCTTACCAAGCTGCTTTTTTAAGAAAGGGAGGCTAACAACCCCAAAATTCTATCACTATTCAGATTTTGTCTACCACATGTTTTACCTCCATAAACTAAACAATGCTAATACATTAGTATCTGTGGATACGTGCTATTTTCAAATGAAAAAAAAAGAAGGTATATTTTCCATCAGACTGAGTGCTTTCTAAAAAATACCTAGTAATGACCTAGAATTCACTCTTTAGATGAGTTAGGGTGGTTGTTTGGAAAGCAAAGTCCCAGCTCTGATAACTTTCCTTTAGAGCTTTCACCTGATTTGTTTACATGACAGTGAAGCATTTATATGACTATTGAAGAGTGAAAAAAAAAATCCATTAACAGCCTTTTGTTTTGTTTTGTACTTAATCTGATGGATTTATTAATTTTTTTAATGGAAATAACAGTAGTTTGATTTAACTGACTTGATTGACTGACTGCTTTGGCACTATTTAGACAAAGAGGGATATATCATTTTAACTAGCAGTTTAGAAGCTGCATAACAATCCATTGCAGAAATGACATTAAAAAAAAAAACTTCTGTAAGATCACTCAGCTCATTATGAGGAATCAAATATCCTGAATTAAATTCTCGAAGTCCAACCTGACTACAGCAAAGAACTAATGAGATCTGTGCTCTCCTAGGAGCTCATTTAATTAACTCAAGCATTGCTTTTAAGTATGCATTATGGTGTTGCTTGTAAATTCACATATATTAAGTGTAAATTGTAAGATATTTTAGAGGAGAGAGAGTTTGGTGGCAGTCCAATTTACATTTCTTTCTTGGCTATAAGCATTTTTTTTTTCCTTCTCACATTACACATTTAACATTGATACATTTTGAGGGTTTTTGTTTTCCTAGCTATTGTCAACAACAAGATATACATTTGCTCCTTTAAAATATGGTAATTATTTTAGTAAATATAATTGATTACTGATTTAAGATTAAAATCTGTAGCAAAGGGGGAAGCTATAAACATATAAAATTTTTATTAGTTGACCCAAAATCTGGATGGATAAATTAGACTCTTAGTATAACAAGTTTTGCCCTGAGAGCCAGATATTCTGCCTAAGGGTGAAGAATGAGATAAACATACCTATTTTTTAAAATGTCTTACTTTTAATATAGTATAGATTTTTTAAAAAATAAAGAGACAATTCTCCTCTGTTCTACAGTTTAGTAGTACAAATCTAATCTTTCCCCTTATGAGGTCATTTGTTGAATAACTTGAACAAATTAGTAAAAGAAATCTTTTCCCTCACGTTTTTATGTAATATACAACCTTATCTGTTGATACTGCCCTGTTTTTCGAAGGTGTCATCAGTGAAATGAACCAGTGAATTTAGAGTTGAAATAAAAACAAACAGTGGTTTCTTCTCTGCCTTTTCTCACCCTTATCTTGATGAAGGTCAATTTAATTCAACAAATGTTGAGCTTACCCAAAGGTTTATATCTTTGAAATAATCCCTTTCTCAACAGCTCCTTGTCAGAGAGATTTGGTCCAAATCTAAATGTTTCTTATCTGAAACCCTTGAGGGCAGATGTGTTTCAGGATTTGGGATTTTGGGGATTTTAGAAAAGTAATGCTGAACATAGTTGGTTATTAATAAACACCCCCAGCAGAGAGTTCCATAATACACATAATAACACATATTTATATAACAGTGTATACATAATACACTTTATACAAGGCATATTAATATTTTGGCAATATGCATGTGTATTTGTACTAAATTGATTAAATACATTCTGTAAGTTACTTGTCAGTTCTGCTCAGATTTTGTCAGCAAATGAGTTAGGACATATCACTTTTTAGAGCTTTTAAACTGTATAATTGAGAATAAGTGACTGTAGACTTGTAATAAATCACTATGGTGGGCAAAATTCTCAGATGGACTCAGAAAATCCCACTCCCTGGTGTATAGGCTCTCCTCTTGAATGTGGGCAGGACCTGTTAATATGATGAGATGGCACTTTCTTGATTAGATTATGTTTAATGAAAAAAGTGATGGGATAGTTAGTCACCCCTGTGATTATTCTACATTGTATAAGACTCTGTCATAGCCTCTAGAAGAGCAACTGTCCAGCTGGCTTTGAAGAAGTAAGCTGTCATGTTGTAAGAGGGCCTTGTGGTTAGCACCTGAGGGCAGCCTCTAGGAGGTGAAAGCCACCATGCTGGACAGCCAACAAGAAAATGGAGACCTCAGGGAACTGAATTCTGACAAAAGTCTAAATGATCTTAGAAGAGGACCCCAAGTTTCAGATGAGAAATGAGAGTGCTGCCTCTGCCAACATATTAGCTGACGAGACTCTGAGCAGAGGAAACAATTAACCTGTGGCTGGACTTTGTATCAACAGAAACTGTGAGAAAATACATTTTTGTTGTTTTAAGCTGCAATGACTGTAGTAATTTGTTATGCAACATCAGAAAAGTAATACAATAAGTGAATTGTATTACTTTCCAATTCAAAGCTTTTTTCAGATTCTTAACCACAATCTAACCCATTTTCTACAATTCTTACTAAGTCATTGTCTCAGTTCTATGAAGAAGTAGAAAAAAAGATACTTTGAAATGAGGATTTTTACGTTAACTTTAGAGTTGCTTGTCATCTTAAAGAAAGTTTATATATAATACAGAGAGTGGATGAGGTTAAAAAAAATGTTCTGATAAGAGCATAATAAAAAAGTGACTCAGTTTTAATTTACATAACACTTCAGATGAGATATGTTATATGTTAATTTACATAACACATTGTTTTATTTTAACTAGAAGGGTTTTGGGAATGAGTCTGTTCTCAAAGATGAAACATAGATGTGATCAAAACAAAACACACAAAATTTTACAATTTGGAATATCATTCATGAAAGTCTAATAGCTAAAACACTTTATATTTGTCACTTCAATTCTTACTAGGGGTGTGAAAAGATCTTGTTCTATGATATTAAATTTAAATGTGTTTGGATCAAATTGCCTACAGGTTTGAATTTCTATCAGAGTTTCCAGGGTGAACTGGTTTTAGCAGAGATATTGTTCTTTTTAAAGTCACGTCACCTTTTTCACTCTCCATATTTTAACTCCTCAACTTCTTTCCTCTTTCTGAACTATCCAATTACTATCAGAAATCAGTATTTTATAGAATGATCTAAGAAGATATCTTATAAAAATTACTGAATTTGTGATCGTTTATGGCATCTCTGTTTCACATTCAAGTTTCAAACCTCAACAGCTAAGATATATGAGCTCAATTTATTCACCTATACAATCTTAGTATTTTATATGAAGCAACTTTTCCTTTTTAAGGAAGGCTGATCCCAATTTGATTATACATGCTAAATAATAAGTAACTTCTTTAAACTTTACTTCCAGAGTTGAAGCTTATTTTGAAAATTAAATCAAGAAAGATAAGAAGATTCCTCTTATTCTCTCCATTTAGTGTCTTTTCTGAAGGTAGAAACTTGGTTCCTTCAAAGCTTTAAGTAGGGAGGAGTAGAGAAGAATGTTAGCCGAGCTGTGTTTTTGTCCTTTGCTTGTTATTGGCAAACCTTCCCAACATGCTAAGCAGGACTGACAACTCTCCCGAACACAGTGTCTTCCCATTTGCTGTGCTCTAAGGGCCCAGCCTCAGGATGTGACACACTGATTTCTACCGAGGCAGTGTCAGAACCAGCTCTCTAAACAAACTCTAGCAATAGTTCTCCAAAGAGTACCAAGAAATGGATGAGATAAGGTCATGCTTCAAGGAGCCTGTGAGGCAAGCAAATTGATGACTATTTTATCTCCTTGTACCAAATACATTTTTAGAAAAATATTTATTCTTCTACCTATTCACATTTTTTTTGAGAACCAACCTTTAGAGTGAGACTATTATGAAAATATTATTTAAAGATGAATCATTTTTATTGAAGTAAAGTTGATACAATATTATATGTTACAGGTATATAGTATAGTTATTCACAATTTTTAAAGGTTATACTCCATTTATACTTATTATAAAATATTGGCTATCTTCTCTGTGTTGTATAATATATCCTTGTAGCTTATTTTATACATAATAGTTTGTTCCACTTAATCTCCTACCCCTATATTGCTCCTCCCCTCTTCCCTCTCCCTACTGGTAACCAGTAGTTTGTTGTTTATATCCGTGAGTCTGTTTCTTTGTTATTTTCACTAACTTGTTGTATTTTTTTGATTCTACATATAAGTGATATACAGTATTTGTCTTTCTCTGTCTGAATTATTTCACTTAGCATAATACCGTCCAAGTCCATTCATGTTGTTGCATATGGCAAAATTTCATTCTTTATTATGGCTGAGTAGTATTCCATTGTATATATATACCACATCTTCTTTATCCATTTCTGTTGGTGGACACTTAGGTTGCTTCCATATCTTGGCAATTGTAAATAATGCTGCTATGAACATTGGGGTGCATGTATCTTTTCGAATTAGTGTTTTTGTTTCTTTCAGATATATACCGAGGAATTGCTGGGTCATATGGTAATTCTATTTTTACTTTTTTGAGAAACCTTCATAAAATTTTCCACAGTGGCTGCACCAATTTACATTCCCACCAACAGTGTACAAGGGTTCCCTTTTCTCCACACCCTCACCAACGTTTGTTATTTGTGTTCTTTTTGATGATAGCCATTCTGACAGGTGTGAGGTGATAGCTCATCGTGATTTTGATTTTCATTTCCTTGATGATAGTGACATTTAGCATCTTTTCATGTCCCTGTTGGCCATGTGCATGTCGTCTTTGGAGAAATATCTATTCAGGTCTTCCGCTCATTTTTAATTGGTTTGTTTGGTTTTTTGCTGTTGAATTGTATGAGCTGTTTATATATTTAGGATATTAACCCCTTATTGGTTATATCATTTACAAATATTTTCTCCCATTCAGTAGGTTGTATTTTGTTTTGTTAATGGTTTCCTTGGCTGTGCAAAAGCTTTTAAGTTTAATTAGGTCCCATTTGTTTATTTTTGCTTTTATTTCTTTTACTTTAGAAGACAGATCCAAAAATCATTATTATAACTGTTTCTAAGTAATTGAAGATATCGTGAGCTGAATTGCAAAAAAAAAAAAAAAAATAAGGCAGAGTTTCCAGAGAAGAGAGAAGCTGCATGAGAAGGACTGGAATACCACTTTGGGTTGAAATGCCATTACCTGGGACCCACGGGTGTCAATTCCTCAGGGCACAGGAACTCCCAATTGAATATGTTAATGTTTCAAGCAGTCACTCTAAGATGAAGAACAGTGACTTTTGCTCAGTGAAGTGGTATTATGAAGATTAACCCTGATGTCCATAGAGCTGCTAAAGATGCAGAACTGTCTCCCTCCTCCACTGCTATTTTCCCTGCTCTAGCTTAAAGAGATAGAGGGAGGAAAAATGTAAAAATAAATCTGCTTCTTTTCTATTTGTATAGTCTTGGGCTAAACTATCTGCCAATGAGGAAATGTAGGAATCCCTCTGAAATATTTTTCAAATCTCATTGTTTTTGCCTATTACTCTCTTCCTTAAATGGCACATGGAGGCTTCCAAGTGTATACTGCCTAAATGCATTAAATATCTATTTGATTCTAAAATCCATGTTCTCTCACTATTCACAACTGTGAAAAAAAAGTACATAATACTTTTGAGCACTTTTTATGTCCTGCTCATAGTCTCCTTAAATAGACTGTTTAATTATCCCTATTTTGTCTAAGATTCCCCAGCTTTAAACTCAGATAATTTGATTTCAGAGCTAGGATTTTTAAACACTACCAGGTATTATCTCATTTGTAGTGGAAGGATCACCCAGGAGATTGCCATCCAAAATCCATGTAAGGAAAGATGGTATAAACTCAGAGTAACTAAATACTTAAAACTAAGAAAAATATTCCAGAAAGGTGCCTTGTTTTATATCTAAGGAAAGAGAGGCTTAAAGGAAAGTGAGTAGTCTACATTAAATCTATAATCAGGACAAAAACATTGGTGGCCTTCTTATACTGGTATTTGGGGAGAGTAACCTGGCCCACTAAAGCCTGGGTCTTATTCTTGCAGCACGGATGTTATTATAATAGAGATGGATGCATTGTGTTACCTTATCTTGATGTAATCAACTATTCAGATGAATGAAGTAGATTTACTTGCTCAGAGTTCAAGCTTACTAAACATCCTTCTGGATAATATTTGAATTCCCACTAGATTTGCTGAAAGGGAAAGAAAACACTGACCCTGAACATGAGTAGCTTATTTGACAGTTATATTTTGCAGTGTAAATTAATTCATTGAAATCATGGTATTTATACTTGTCTTTTGACTCTGTAATAATGTTTCAACTTGAGTAAAAATGTTCCATACCAAAAAACTTTATTATAGAAATATATTTCATTTTTCAGATTTATTCACCAGTTAATAAAAAATATGTTTTGTATTCTTGGCATGTTCCAAATGAAAGGAAAGATATATTTCAGGTAGATTACAACTGTTCTTGATACAGAAAAGGATTCTGATCTACACATATGTGTTCCAGAAATCACACCTATAGGGATGAAAAATAGTATGTGTTTGCTATAAGGAATATTCATTTGTAAAATTACTGAAAATTCAATCTTGTGATCAAGTAGTGATAATCAACATAAAATATTGGCAGTACTTCAGATAACTTGGAGTAAACAGAATCAAATGAATGAAATCTCCAGACCATTCTGCAAAATCTCTTTCTTCTCACTATAGAAAAAGAGAACTTCATTTTCCATTAAAAATTGCCTGAATGAGTTCCCTTTTCAAAGATACTAAATTCCTTTCCTAATGGAGGTAAAATATTTGACCAATAGCTTTGCTGTTTTCATTTTTTCTATTTTAAGCAATAAATATCTTGTAACATTGTAGCTATTCATATGAGACCAAAGTAAATCTACAACACATACTGCAATTTTGGTAGTTCTACAGTCCAGAAATAAATATTTGTCTTTCAGTATTTGTTTATTATTCATATAATTCTGTGTCCATTTCTGTTTGTAAAACACTTGAAGTTGATTCTAGGGAAAATAAAGTTGCCATATTGATATTTATATAATGCCCAGTTAATATATTCATATATTCTGAATTTTCTACCAAGAACAATTCTACCATATTCATGTTTCTTTTGTTTCAGAATTCCAGAGGGATGTTTATTAATTTTGCTCAGGAAAAAACTAAATGATTGAATGAATATATATCCAGAATATTTTAATAGGTTTAAATTAATAGAAGTAATTTGGAAAATAATTTTATGAAAAGATGGGAAACTATTTGTATGAGAGAGTTTTCTCTTTGTTTTTTTTTGGTAAGATAATTGACATTAACAAAAAGACTTCAAGCCTTTTGTAAAAAATACATTCTTTTATTCTTTGTCAAATATTCCCAATTATTTATTAATTCAATGAAAAGTGTTAATGTTTTTCACTGGTTCATTCACTTATTCAACAAATGTGTTTTGATTATCTTTTATGTGTTAGAAAATATACCTGATGGAGAATTACAGAGATAAATATGATACAATATTTTTCTTCAAAGAGCTCCCAGTATACTGGAGAAGACATATATAAGTAAACAAGTGCATGACAACTTTATGTCTTAAATAGCAATCATATTGAACAGTCAACTAGGCATGTCTGTGAGCAGATCCATTGCATTTTCTGCACAGATGTGGAAAATATTGCCTTGATTTTTTGCATGCTACCTTTTGGTTGATCCTTGCTTCTTATAGAGTATAGCAAGACCATTCCTATAAAGACATCTATCTCTCTTGCTGAAGACACATGAAAAGTATCAATACAAATAGAATGAGTTTTCCACATCCAACTGATAGGAAAAATGGGATATCAAGTTCATTGTATATGCATATTAAGGTAGATGTAATCCCTCCAGATAGAAAATCGTTTTGTTTTTGTTTTTTTTTTCCGGTATGGGGGCCTCTCACTGTTGTGGCCTCTCCCATTGTGGAGCACAAGCTCCGGACGTGCAGGCCCAGTGGCCATGGCTCATGGGCCAGCCGCTCCACAGCATGTGGGATCCTCCCAGACCGGGGCACGAACCCGTGTCCCCTGCATCGGCAGGCGGACTCTCAACCACTGCGCCACCAGGGAAGCCCAGAAAATAGGTATTAATCTACCTTGCTATCAAGCACCTATACTTTTGACATGCTTTTCCAATTTTTCTTTCAAGCAGTGATTGTATATAGACATGAGCTGCCCAACGAAATAATGTACATAGACATGAGCTGCCCAACGAAATAAACAAAATGGAGCAAATCCTTTCAACTGCAAATAGCTCCAGCTCCTGGCAATGTATTGCCCAGATCAAAAATCAATACTGAGAAATGGACTCCGCAAAAACAAATTAACTGCACTAGTGACTTGGACTTGTTCTGTGAACTTTTGTTCTGATGTTGTTTAACACTTATTAACCCTTATTTAACCCTTCTTGTGAGAGCAATCCAATCAAGGAATAGGTTATAGATTTAACTGATTCTTTCATTAGCAAACTTCATAGCACGTAAAACCTCAGTGTAGTATAAATTTCAAAAACCCATACACTTTTATCTCCAAATTGTTCTTGTTGTTTTTGTCATTTTGTTTGTTTTTAATGTCAAAGTATCTGGGACAAACTTTCTGGAATGTATTTAAACTGCAAAGCAGAATATTACATCTAAGAACCTGAGAATGTATGACTATCCATTTATTATTAGATGAAAGAAAATAAGTGTTTTAAAAGGAATCTTCTTTGGTAATTCCCTTTAGTTTCTATCTTCTAGTATCACAAAAAATGAAAAAAAAAAGAGTTATAATCTTACTAAAGTAGGGAAATGTTCTAATATATCTATAACTTATAGTGCTTTGCTCAGTTGTTAAATTAGTGAATGTTTAATAAAGATTTGCTGAAATAACTTTAGTTCAATTTATCAACAAGCAAAAAAACTGTTATAAGTGGCCATTTTTTTGTGTTTTTGTTTTTTTCTGCGTTACGCGGGCCTCTCACCGCTGCAGCCTCTCCAGTCACGGAGCACAGGCTCCAGACGCGCAGGCCCAGTGGCCATGGCCCACGGGCCCAGCTGCTCCGCAGCATGCGGGATCCTCTCGGACTGGGGCACGAACCCGCGTCCCTCGCATCAGCAGGTGGACTCCCAGCCACTGTACCACCAGGGAAGCCCATAAGTGGCTAATTTTAACAGCTTTCTTGTCCTAATATTGGTAACATGTTATTGAAAAAATTTCACAATATTGATAGGAATGTGACTGAAAAATGTTTAAAAGTCCAAATTCTAGTGTTAATAATGTCGTTTTGTCTATTTGAAATACCATAGATAAAATAAATTATTTATAGCACATTAATTATTAGACTTTAGATTATTTTCTAAATTTTGAGATATACGGTGGTACAGGGCAGAATCTGGCCCTATCCTTTTCCTACCCTATCTCCTTCAGCTCTTCCCAGATCTCAATGACAGTGCAGTCTAAATGCAATACAAGACAGAAACAAATACCTTGACAATTGTTAGGCATCTATACAAGAGAAAGAGAAAGATAAAAAGAGAAAGAAAAGTGAGTTCAGTTTTCTTCCTCCCAAGTGAGCTCAGAAGTTCTCAGCTGGAGCTCATAGCATAATGAGCAGTAAGTTATGTTTCAGAACAATATATAATATCAACTTCTACTCTTTTTAATTTTTATTTTATATTGGAGTATAGTTGATTTACAATGTTGCATTAGTATTAGGTGTACAGCAAAGTGATTCACTTATACATATACACATGTCCATTCTTTTTCAGATTCTTTGCCCACATAGGTTATTACAGAATATTGAGTAGAGTTCCCTGTCCTACACAGTAGGTCCTTGTTGCATATCAACTTCTAGTCTTTTTTTTTTTTTTCTGAGAAATTTTCTGGAAATGGTGTTCAGAGATTCAATAGAGACATGGGCACGTTTGGGGCAAAAATACATGAATTTATATATAGTTTTATATGTGAAGATATATATATATATGTTTTATGTAAAGAAACATTTATACCTCTTATTCAAAAACATTTTTAAGAACAAATCACTTATGTATAGAATATAGGCTTTGAATGAGATCCAGATCTCTGAAATATTTAGAAATTCTTTGTTTCTAAAATTAATGAATTGTATTAAGATCACATATATTAACTTTCAAAAAGTTAAAATTGTTCTTTTTGAAGTTATTTTAATTAAATTTGTTTTAAACTATAAATATTTGAATTTAAATACTTAAAATATTATTAAAAAATAATGTTGTGTCACTGGAGAAACTCAGTTCCTTTCAAAGGGCCATAGAGCTGGCATCTATATATGATCTGTGTGGTTTACAGTCACAAATTATACCAGGTGTGCTTAACATACAACTGGCAGATAGTGAGAACTCAGGCAGTGGTAGCTGTCATTGTGATTATAATTATTATTAACAGTCTGTACAATCTATATCTATCACTTGTGTCTCATGCATTGTAATTACATATATATTGAGATATATATTCTTTTAAAGTAAGATATAGAAAACGTTTATACTGAATATTTATGTATCACTCATTGTTCTAAATGATATAAGTGTATTTAATCATCAGTAACTCTATGGAGTGAGTACACTTATTATCCTTATTTATGTGTGAAAACTAAAACCCAAAGTAGTCCAGAAGAATACACTGCTGGAATTACAAGTGCTGGAAACAGAATTCTATCCCATGTGATACAACTACAAATCCGTGCTGTTAATCACCATAAGGTATTGCCTCTTTACATAGCTATATTCTTATCTGTTTATCTGTCTATCTATGTATCTATCTACCTATCTAATATCTGTATGTACATACATTGTATACAGACATATGAACACACAATACACATAGATATATACATATATATACATATATACATATTCATTCCAGTTCCTTATTATTAATATTTCCCACATCCTTTCTTCAGTTTCCTAAAATGAATGGCTAAGGATAATAATAAATTAATTTTTGTTCCCATAGGATTATTTGAGTTTTACATGAGATATAGTGCATTTTAAAAGCTTAATCCATCATTTGGAGCATATGAAGTGCTTATATAAGAACATTTCTATTGCAAATGACAGCAGTCCAGCTTGGACCAGCTTAAGAATAGAAAAAAAAAATCGGGTATTTATTGGCTCATGTAACAAAAGTACAGAATACTATTGTAGAATCTGTCATTTGGGGACAATGGAGACAAGAAAGTTGGATACTCTCTGGACTCTCATTATCATTCTAAGTCTTGTCTCTCTGTGTCAGCACCATCCTTTACAATTACATAAAGCACATCAAATGAGATTTTTTCCAGCACAGCAAGGAACAAATATGACCAGAGGCTACTCAAGAGTGGTGTTCTTCCATTCTTTTGAACAGAGTGAAATATCTCCCATCAGTTTCACTTTAAAAAAGAAAAATCCCAGGGTAGGATTCTGAATAATCTAATTTGAGTTTCTTGCCCATCATTGCCCAAACAATTATGCCCAAACAAATGAAGTCACCTGCTCATTCCTGTGATTAGGAGAGTTGGTACAGTGACTGGCAACCTTCAACTGAACCAAAGAGTTGGGATGAGGGAGGAGTAATTCTCTCAAAGATAGTAGATAATGACAAACAAAATAATAAATGTTAGTTGTTGTTGTTATTGTGCATTTAATAAAGGCTTGAGTAGTGGGAAGGGTAATTGAGGGATAAGGGGATTGAGGAAAATCCTGTCCCAGTAGCTGACCTTCAGATCAAATCTGCCCTGGTTTCAGTTGAGGTTTGGTGCTCCTTAGGAGCAATTACCTCCCCAGCTTAAATATTGATGGAAATATTATGGGCCCTATGACTGGCTAGGATTTTGGAGATGGTAACACTGACTCCAGAAATCTCCCCGTCAGTAGGCATCTCTTTCATAGGCCAGATCACAGATAATAGATTTAAGAGTTACAGGTTCATTGTCTGCATTTCTACTTCCCAAGATAGGTTGCTTGCAATTTCTTATCCATGAACTCCAGGACACACCATCCCCTATCCTCTCCTTTAAAAGCCCCTTCACTACTCCCCATACAGAGGTGAGAACTTTAGCCTATTCTCTTTGAGAATCTGGCCCAGGTAGACTGGAACCAATTCACAATTTAATAATTAGAATTAAGTTGTTATGGACTGCTACAGCTTGCTTTGTTTTTGTAGTTATATTTTTATTAATGGATTTGACTCTTGTCTGTTCAAGTAGTCCTTGGCTCTCATGTTCTACTCAGTACTTTGGTCCAAGTTCTCAGTATATTGTCTTTTTCTCTGCATCTCTTAAGAAATCTTAATAGCTGGATTATTAAAACTTTAATGGCTACATCCTGATAATTTGCACACTCCACTCACTGGCAAAAGATGTCAAGTTTTCTGAAATCAAGTTCTTCACTATTCTTAATGAAGAACTTACTTTCTAGTTCTCCTTACTTTTTCCCCAGCTTTCAGGACTGAGGCACTCCTTTCCTGGCTCTGCGTGTTCTTGTCTGGGAATTGTGATCGGCTGAATAGATGGATGTAGGCTAGCCCAGTTCCAATGACTGCTGTATGCAAGAGTTCCAGTATTCAGCCCTTCCCTAATTGAAGACAAATCTAAGTAGCCATCCCAGCTCAAAGGCTCTCTGTAGGATCAGCTGAAGTCTTTGTTGCAACTGTGACAGCATTTCAAAATCCCCTCTCTGCCCAGTTCTGACTCCCTCACTCCTTTCAGGCATTGCTTTCAAGAGCACTTCTCAAACTCCAACAAGCAAATTGCCATCTTACTGAGTCTGTCCAGTGCGTGTGTTGGCTAAGATAACATTTATGTATAGAAATATTTAAAATTAAACTCCTTAAAGTCACTAAAATATATTGTGTTTAAATGTTTAAATATTCCTTTATTTAAACATGAAAATAATGAATACATTTTTCAATATTTATTTAATCATCATCATATGTTAAACACAGTACTAGATCCTTGGGACACACTGCAGTGCTCTTTTTCTTTAAAAAAACAATTTTTAGTATCATATTATATTCAAATGAGATTACGAACTGTAAAAGAAAAATGTGACTCATTCTAGACCTTTTGCTTAAAAATCAACGGCACTGTCAATTAACTTTCTGTCAGAGTTCATGAGATGAGAGAGGTAAGACAGAGGCACAAAAGACTAAAACAAGTCTTGAATTTATACGTGAGTACCTCTCACTCCATCACTTGTAAGAATCAGTGTGATTCTGATATTATTAGGCAAACACAGTTACAGGAACATCAAGGCAGGCAAATAAAAGAGACCAAATCTTTGAGAACAGAGTTCTTCTTACAGACATATCCAACACCAAATATTAAAAAAGAATTAAAAATAAAAAAACAATCTAAAAGAACACTCTTAACTCTTACATAAAAGGCTAAGGAGAGGAAATGCACAGAGGCTAGTCCAGGGACATAGGAGGATAAAAACTAGAGCTATAAATGGTAAATGACGTCCTTTGAATAATAAGCATATAAGGAGTAATATAAGTGTATAATACAAGTATGTAAGTAATAATGAGTATAGTGAAGAAGTTAGGAAGTGTACAGAAGATTGATATAATAGTTCATTTTAAAGTAACAATATAATAATAATTACAAAATTTTTGAGCATCTTTTATAGTCTTGCCACTATGATGTGAGTATATCTGAACCAGGTTAGTTTTGAGAAATTTTAAAACAGAAAAGTATAAACAATAACATAAAGAAACAGTGCTTTTCTCACCAACAGAAAAAAATTTTGCTATTTGTTTTTATTATGTTTCAGTTTTCCCTGTATATAACTTTTTTATATATAAAAGACACATATTCTCCTTTACTAACCATCTGTTATTCCCCTTCCAAAATATCTGCTATCACAAATTGATGTGTGTTCTTCCAATTCACTCTTTACGTATACATGTAGATAAATGCTATGTGATATCAGTTTGTGTTTATTCAATTTATATAAATATTATCATGCTCTGTACCACACTCTGTAATTTCCTGTCTTTTCCTTCACATTGTGATTCATCCACGATGATTTACATTGATCCTATTTATTCATTTTAATGCTATAAAGTATTCTCTATGGCTATATATTATTCACATGAGAGTACCGTATTTTATCTATTCATATCTAATTGATAGTGGTTTAAGTGATTTCCAAAATTTTGCTATTATAAACTGTATCACTTAAAGTTTGGATAGGATCAGAAAAGACACTTAACAGTTAAATTAGATGGATTGTTATTATTTTTAAATAATTGGACAGTTTACCAAAGAGTTACCAGAGTTTCAGAAACCATCAAAGCAATAGTGTAATATTCTACAGAAAGCGGCAGTGAGGAGTCATTTACCATTTAACTTACCAGGTTACTGTACTGGGAAAGGCAGCTGCATGAGAGCTGCCTGATAGAGTTGTGGCCTTTGGTACAAGAATACAGGTGATTGCCAGAGACCTAGCTGGGAAGAAACCAGGGAACTGATACTCTAATGTCACTTTTCCTTTTCTCTCCTATCATCTACATGTGTCTCTAATGGTCTCAACCCATACAGAATCTGGAAAAAAAGAAAGGCCATTGGTGCAACCCAAGGACTCAGCCTCCCAGAACACAGAGCTGGGACAGGACAGACAACAGTGGGGAGGTGATCTGAAAGAGCAAATAGAGAAAACAAACAAACAAACAAAAAAAACACCAAAAACAAAAAAAAAACTTCTCTAATTAGCAGTCTTCTTGTGTGCTTGTGTCACAATAGGTCTAAATATTTTGGTAGAGTGTAAGGAAGTTAGTTTAGTTAGGCCATCCCTTTCCCCGAAATAGCTACAGAACTAAAAATATAAAAATAATTAACAATAAAAATAGAATTCCCATCTTTTTTGTTCTTAGGTGAATTATTAAATGTTTAATTGGTATAAGCACATGTGCCTCTGTTTTCCTAACTCAGGAATTTATGGAACATAAAAAAGTCTTTCCTATTTATATAGCTTTCTAGTTTAGTTTTCTAAAGAAGAAATATATTTAAGAGAGTAAAAATAAATTTTAATTGAATTTTATCCATTTTAAAGGGCTTCTAAATTTTGTTAAGTTTATTTTCTATTGAAAAGCAGTCAAAGAAAGCAGACAAAAGCTTTTTCTTGTTTCAAAACACTATTTTGTGTTTGAAACAGCATACCACTTGGGACATTGTTTTTCCCTGGGTTTTATACTTTTATATATAAAGTGACTATAATAAAATGAAAGCTGTGAACCTCCAAGTGCCAGCTTGAAAATAGTAACAAAACTGACATGAGTATATAAATATATAAACATAATTTATTTACCAACCTTGAGCTTGTCATTTTCCCTAGGTATGCTGTCATTTAAAGGACAGTTTCCTCTCCCTTCTTTGTTTTTACAGCTATACAAACAACTGATAAATAAATTTGTAAAAGTAAAAATGCTACCACATCTCTGGGATTCCCTGCAGAGGTTACGTCTCAGAAAACAAAAATGTTCCTAGACTCAGAACTTGGCTGGTGGAGAGGCAGGGAGTATAGTAATAACAAGTACTGGGCTAAATTTTTACATGGCTTTTATCATGATGATTTCTAGTTTTATCATCGACTAGCACTGAGATCCTACTCTATGCTTCTCAATCTGTATACCTAATCTCTACTCTTAAAATAATGGTGAAATTTTGGTAGTATTATACTCATCTTAAAGAAGAAACTGGATCTCAAAGAATTTGATATGCACAAGGCAAAAACAGCTAAATCTAATATCTAATGAGGTTGTGCTGATCTCTGTGATAGTTGAGTTTATTGCTTTGGAGTATCATAAAACTCTATGACTTTCACATTATATAGTGGCATACATAAGCAATATTTTAAATATTCCCTCATTAGAAACATACTGAAAATTTAAAAGAGAAAAAAGTTCCTTGAAACACTACATTGAAATTACACCAAGTGAGAAGTAAAAGTATCCTTCTCTTCATGGCCAACTCATTCCCCCTCTCCATTTCCATCTGAGAATTATTATTAATAGTATGGTTAAATATACCTTCTTATTTTTCCCCCAAATAAGGGGAAATGTCTTCTATCCATCTATTTCCTAATTACATTGTGATGAACAAATCCTTCATTACAGTGGTAAGGGATGAAGATTTCAAGTTGTGTAGCTTCCACCTGCTTGGCAGTAGGGTGAGGCAAGCAGTTGTTTAAGGGGAGTGGTAATGACAATGGTAACTTCCCCCTGGGAGAGCTTTTATCTTGCCTAATTCTCTTCCCAATCCATCACTGTTCTTGGCCACTACTGACTGTGGGGAAATTTAAGGTTGAGTGACAGGGAAGTGATTTGCCAGAGTTCCTTATCCTTAGGAATACATTAAAAAATGGAAGGTATTTGACAGCGGGAGGGTGTTTTAAGATAATTCTCTGAGAAGCAGTGTATAGATTAGACTGCATAAGAAAAACTAGAGACAGAGAAAAATGATAGGAAACGTGTAATAATCCAAGTGAGAAGTATCAACAGCTTCCATGAGCTGAGTGGATATCATTCTGAAGATGAAGTGAACACAATGAGAAATAGTATGGCAGCAGAATCAAGACATTGCAATTAATCAGATGTAAGTGTGCAAGAGAGAGAAACACCAAAGATCATCAAAGTATTCCAAAATTTAGGAAATGGATTTTGATGAGCACTGTTATCAAGTGAGGAGAAGATATGGGAAAGGTCTATTAAATTTGATCTGCTAAACGGATATCTAGTGTTATGGGCTCAGTTGTGTCTCCCCAAATTCATATGTTGAAGTCCTAACCCCTAGTACCTCAGAACATGACTGTATTCCCAAGTATCAAGAGATAATTAAGTTGAAATGTGGTCCTTAGGATGGGCCTTAATCCAAAAGACTGGTGTTCTTATAAGTAAGGAGAGAGGGACACTGACAAGTACAGAGGGAAGGCTATTTGAAGACACAAGAGAAGACAGCCATATGTAAATCAAAGTGAGAGGCCTCAGAAGAAACTAACCCTTTTGACACCTTGATCTCATACTTCGAGCCTCCAGAATTATGAGAAATTAAATTTCTGTTGTTTAAGCCACCCAGTCCCAGTTTGTGATACTCTGTTATGGCAATCTTAAAAAACTAGTATATCTGGCCAAAACTTCCCAGAAGATAGTTAGGGTTGGGAATTAATGTTTGAAAGCATTCAGAACAGGAGTTTAATCTGGGAATTCTATGAATGTTGATAAAAACTGTTGCTAAGAAATCCCCAGTGGAAATGCTGTAACCTGAAAAGACAGCATTTGTAAATGCAAGGGCTTTAATTGAGAATTCTATAATAATCACTACTACCACCAATTTTTGTTTTTAAACTTCACACCAATCCTTTAGTTAAATAATGTTATATCTTTATCACTTCTGAAATCTCAAGGAGAGATTACATTTCTTGTCCAAAGTAATATCACTGTGTCAGAAACTGAATATAAATCCAGACAATCTGGCCCCTGATCCCATACTCTCAAGCATACTAGAATACTTCTGTAATAGTTACATAGAAAATACTTACCTATTTACTGCTTTTTGGGTAAATTCTCCAGCTGTCACAATACCAGATATTAATAATACCTCTTTCTGCCTAACAAGAGTGTTAAGAAACCCTAATCTGTTCACACTTCCAATTAGAAAGAATCAAGTACTAAATATAAGACCAACATTAGAATGCAAGCAAAATATTTTAGTGTATCTTCTTCATGTGTGCAAAATAAATTTATAACACTCATCGTGCCCACTGCATGTAGTCATCATTCTACACCTTTCCACTGAAATTTCACTAAAACTAGTGATGGAGGAGCTTCAAGATGGCTGAAGAGTAAGACGCGGAGATCACCTTCTTCCCCACAGATACATCAGAAATACATCTACACGTGGAACAACTACAGACACCTATTGAACACTGGCTGAAGACCTCAGACTTCCCAAAAGGCAAGAAACTCTCTACGTACCTGGGAAGGGCAAAATAAAAAAAGAAAAAAACAGAGACAAAAGAATAGGGATGGGACCCGCACCAGTGGGAGGGCGCTGTGAAGGAGGAAAGGTTTCTACACACTAGGAAGGCCCTTTGTGGGTGAAGACTGCGGGTGGCTGAGTGGGGGAGCTTCAGAGCTGCGGAGGAGAGCACAGAAACAGGGGTGCAGAGGACAAAGCAGAGAGATTCCCGCACAGAAGATAGGTGCCAACCGGCACTCACCAGCTCGAGAGGCTTGTATGCTCACCCGCCGGGGCAAGTGGGGGCTGGGAGATGAGGCTCGAGCTTCGGTTGGAGCACAGGGAGAGGACTGAGGTTGGTGGTGTGAACAGAGCCTGCAGGGGGTTAGTGCACCACGGCTGGGAGGGAGTCCGGGGAAAAGCCTGGACCTGCTGAAGAGGCAAGAAAGTTTTTCTTGCCTCTTTGTTTCCTGGTGCACCAGGAGAGGGGATTAAGAGTGCTGTTTAAAAGACCTCCAGAGATGGGCTCGAGCCACAGCTATCAGCGTGGACCCCAGAGACGGGCAAGGGATGCTAAATCTGCTGCTGCCACCACCAAGAAGCCTGTGTGTGAGCGCAGGTCACTATCCACAACTCCCTTCCCGGGAGACTGTGCAGCCCGCCACTGCCAGGGTCCCGAGATCCAGGGACAACTTCCCCGGGAGAACATATGGCATGCCTCAGACTGGTGCAATGTCACGCCAGCCTCTGCCGCTGCAGGCTCGCCTCGCATCCATACCTCTCCCTCCCCAAACTCCTGGCCTGAGTGAGCCAGAGCCCCCAAAGCAGCTGCTATTTTAACCCTATCCTGTCTGAGCGAAGAACAGATGCCCACAGGTGACCTACATGCAGGGACGGGGCCAAATCCAAAGCTGAGCCCCAGGAGCTGTGTGAACAAAGAAGAGAAAGGGAAATTTATCCCAGCAGCCTCAGGAGCAGAGGATTAAATTTCCACAATCAACTTGATGTACCCTGCATCTGTGGAATACATGAATAGACAACGAATCATCCCAAGTTGAGGAGGCGGACTTTGGGAGCAACAATATAGGACACTGGTCCACAAAAGACCATGTAATATCAAACAGCAAAAATCTCCCAGAGATCTCCATCTCAATGCCAAGACCCAGCTCCACTCAACGACCAGCAAGCTACAGTGCTGTACATCCTATGCCAAACAACTAGTAAGACAGGAACACTACCCCACTCATTAGCACAGAGGCTGCCTAAAATCATAATAAGGCCACAGACACCTAAAACACACCACCAGATGAGGACCCGCCCATCAGATAGACAAGATCCAGACTCACACACCAGAACACAGGCACTAGTCCTCTCCACTAGGAAACCTACACAGCCCACTGAACCAACCATAGCCACTTGGGGACAGACACCAAAAACAATGGACACTATGCACCTGCAGCCTGTGAAAAGGAGACCCCAAACACAGTAAGTTAAGCAAAATAAGAAGACAGAGAAACACACAGCAGATGAAGGAGCAAGGCAAAAACCCACCAGAACTAACAAATGAAGAGAAAATAGGCAGTCTACCTGAAAAAGAATTCAAAATAATGATAGTAAAGATGATACAAAATCTTGGAAATAGAATGGCAAAAATACAAGAAATGTTTAACAAGGACCTAGAAGAACTAAAGAGCAAACAAACAGTGATGAACAACACAATGAATGAAATTACAAATTCTCTAGAAGGGATCAATAGCAGAATAACTGAGGCAGAAGAACAGATAAGTGACCTTGAAGATAAAATAGTGGAAATAACTACTGCAGAGCAGAATAAAGAAAAAAAAATGAAAAGAATAGAGAACAGTCTCAGAGATTTCTGGGACAACACTAAATGCACCAACATTCGAATTATAGGGGTCCCAGAAGAAGAAGAGAAAAAGAAAGGGACTGAGAAAATATTTGAAGAGATTATAGTTGAAAATTTCCCTAATATGGGAAAGGAAATAGTTAATCAAGTCCAGGAAGTACAGAGAGTCCCATACAGGACAAATCCAAGGAGAAACATGTTAAGACACATATTAATCAAACTATCAAAAATTAACTACAAAGAACAAATATTAAAAGCAGAAAGGGAAAAACAACAAGTAACACATAAGGAAATCCCTGTAAGATTAACAGCTGATCCTTCAGCAGAGAATCTGCAAGCCAGAAGAGAGCAGCAGGACAAATTTAAAGTGATGAAAGAGAAAAACCTACAACCAAGATTACTCTCCCCAGCAAGGATCTCATTCAGATTTGTCAGAGAAATTAAAGCCTTTACAAACAAGCAAAAGGTAAGAGAATTCAGCACCACTAAACCAGCTTTATAACAAATGCTAAAGGAGCTTCTCTAGGCAGGAAATGCAAGAGAAGGAAAAGACCTACAATAATAAACCCCCAAAAATTAAGAAAATGGTAATAGGAACATAAGTATTGATAATTACCTTAAATGTAAATGTATTAAATGCTTCAACCAAAAGACATAGACTGACTGAATGGATACAAAAACAAGACTAATATATGTATGCTGTCTACAAGAGACCCACTTCAGACCGAGGGACACATACAGACTGAAAGTGAGGGGATGGAAAAAGATATTCCATGCAAATGGAAATCAAAAGAAAGCTGGAGTAGCAATTCTCATATGAGAAAATAAAAAGACTTTAAAATAAAGACTATTACAAGGGACAAAGAAGGACACTACATAATGATCAAGGGATCGATCCAAGAAGATTTAACAATTGTAAATATTTATGCACCCAACATAGGAGTACCTCAATACATAAGGCAAATACTACCAGCCATAAAAGGGGAAATCGACAGTAACACAATCATACTAGGGGACTTTAACACCTCACTTTCACAAAAGAACAGGTCATCAAAAATGAAAATAAATAAGGAAACACAAGCTTTAAATGATACATTAAACAAGATGAACTTAATTCATATTTATAGGACATTCCATCCAAAAACAACAGAATACACATTATTCTCAAGTGTTCATGGAACATTCTCCAGGATAGATGATATCTTGTGTCACAAATCAAGCTTTGGTAAATTTAAGAAAATTGAAATCATATCAAGTATCTTTTCTGACCACAACACTCTGAGACTAGATATCAATAACAGGGAAAATTCTGTAAGAAATACAAACACATCAAGGTTAAACAACACACTACTTAATAACCAAGAGATCACTGAAGAAATCAAAAAATACTTAGAAAAAAAATGACAGTGAAAACACAACGACCCAAAACCTATGGGATGAAGCAAAAGCAGTTCTATGTCGGAAGTTTATAGCTATACAAGCCTACCTTAAGAAACAAGAAACTCTCAAATAAACAACCTAACCTTACACCTAAAGCAATTAGAGAAAGAAGAACAAAAGAACCCCAAAGTTAGCAGAAGGAAAGTAATCATAGAGATCAGATCAGAAATAAATGAAAAAGAAATGAAGGAAATGATAGCAAAGATCAATAAAATTAAAAGCTGATTCTTTTGAGAATATAAACAAAATTGATAAACCATTAGCCAGACTCATCAAGAAAAAAAGAAAGAAGACTCAAATCAATAGAATTAGAAATGAAAAAGGAGAAGTAACAACTGACACTGGAGAAATACAAAGGATCATGAGAGATTACTACAAGCAAATATATGCCAATAAAATGGACAACCAGGAAGAAATGGACAAATCCTTAGAAATGCACAACCTTCTGAGACTGAACCAGGAAGAAATAGAAAATATGAACAGACCAATCACAAATACTGAAATTGAAACTGTGATTAAAAATCTTCCAACAAACAAAAGCCCAGGACTAGATGGCTTCACAGGCGAATTCTATCAAACATTTAGAGAAGAGCTACCACCTGTCCTTCTCAAACTCTTCCAAGATATAGCAGAGGAAGGAACACTCCCAAACTCATTCTATGAGGCCAACATCACTCTGATACCAAAACCAGGCAAAGATGTCACAAAGAAAGAAAACTACAAGCCAATATCACTGATGAACATAGATGCAAAAATCCTCAACAAAATACTAGCTAACAGAATCCAACAGCACATTAAAAGGAATGTAAATTATGATCAAGTGGGGTTTTTCCCAGGAAATCAAGAGTTCTTCAATATACGTCAATCAATCAACGTGCTACACCATATTAACAAATTGAAGAAGAAAAACCATATGATCATCTTAATAGATGCAGAGAAATCTTTTGACAAAATTCCACAACAATTTATGATAAAAACCCTCCAGAATGTAGGCATAGAGGGAACTGTACTCAGCATAACAAAGGCCATAAATGACAAACGCACAGCCAACATTGCCCTCAATGGTGAAAAGCAGAAAACATTTTCACTAAGGTCAGGAACAAGACAAGGTTGCCAATCTCACCACTGTTATTCAAAATTGTTTTGGAAGTTTTAGCTACAGCAATCAGAGAAGAGAAAGAAATAAAAGGAATCCACATTGGAAAAAAAGAAGTAAAGCTGTCACTGTTTGCAGATGACATGATACTATACATAGAGAATTCTAAAGATGCTACCAGAAAACTACTAGAGCTAATCAATGAATTTGGTAAAGTATAAGGATACAAAATTAATGCACAGAAGTCTCCTGCATTCCTATACACTAATGATGAAATATCTGGAAGTGAAATTCAGAAAACACTCCCATTTACCATTGCAACAAAAAGAATAAAATCTCTAGGAATAAACCTACCTAAGGAGACAAAAGACCTGTAATGCAGAAAATTATAAGACACTGATGAAAGAAATTAAAGATGATACAAATAGATGGAGAGATATACCATGTTCTTAGATTGGAAGAATCAACATTGTGAAAATGACTCTACTACCCAAAGCAATCTACAGGTTCAATGCAATCCCTATCAAACTACCACTGGCATTTTTCACAGAACTAGAACAAAAAATTTCACAATCTGTATGGAAACACAAATTACTCTGAATAGCCAAAGCAATCTTGAGAAAAAAAAAAAGGAGCTGGAGGAATCAGGCTCCCTGACTTCAGACTATACTACAAAGCTACAGTAATCAAGACACTATGGTACTGGCACAAAAACAGAAAGATACATTAATGGAACAGAATAGAAAGCCCAGAGATAAACCCACGCACGTATGGTCACCTTATCTTTGATAAAGGAAGCAAGAACATACAGTGGAGAAAAGACAGCCTCTTCAATAATTGGTGCTGAGAAAACAGGATAGCTACATGTAAAAGAATGAAATTAGAACACTCCCTAACACCATACACAAAAATAAACTCAAAATGGATAAAAGACCTAAATGTAAGGCTAGACACCATCAAACTCTTAGAGGAAAACATAGGCAGAACACTCTATGACATAAAACACAGCAAGATCTCTTTGACCCACCTCCTAGAGAAATGGAAATAAAAACAAACAAATGGGACCTAATGAAACTTAAAAGCTTTTGCACAGCAAAGTAAACTGTAAACAAGATGAAAAAACAACCCACAGAATGGGAGAAAATATTTGTAAATGAAGCAACTGACAAAGGATTAATCTCCAAAACATACAAGCAACTCATGCAGCTCAATATCAAGAAAACAAACAACCCAATCCGAAATGGGCAGAAAACCTAAATAGACTTTTCTCCAAAGAAGATATATAGATTGCCAACAAACACATGAAAGAATGCTCAACATCATTAATCATTACAGAAATGGAAATCAAAACTACAATGAGATATCATCTCACACCAGTCAGAAAGGCCATCATCAAAAAATCTAAAAACAATAAATACTGGAGATGATGTGGAGAAAAGAGAACCCTCTTGCACTGTTGGTGGGAATGTAAATTGATACAGCCACTATGGAGAACAATATGGAGGTTCATTAAAAAACTAAAAATAGAACTACCATACGACCCAGCAATTCCACTCCTGGGCATATACCCTGAGAAAACCATAACTCAAAAAGAGTCATGTACCAAAATGTTCATTGCAGCTCTATTTACAATAGCCAGGACATGGAAGCAACTGAAGTGTCCATCAACAGATGAATGGATAAAGAAGATGTGGCACATATATACAACTGAATATTACTCAGCCATAAAAAGGAACAAAACTGAGTTATTTGTAGTGAAGTGGATGGACCTAGAGACTGTCATACAGAGTGAAGTAAGTCAGAAAGAGAAAAACAAATACCGTCTGCTAACACATATATATGGAATCTAAAAAAAAAAAAAAAGAAAAGAAAAGAAAAGAAAATGGTCAGAAGAGCCTAAGGGCAAGATGGGAATAAAGATTCAGACCTACTAGAGAATGGACTTGAGGATATGGAGAGGGGGAAGGGTAAGCTAGGACAAAGTGAGAGAGTGGCATGTACATATATACACTACCAAACGTAGAATAGATAGCTAGTGGGAAGTAGCCGCATAGCACAGGGAGATCAGCTCAGTGCTTTGTGATCACCAAGAGGAGTGGTATAAGGAGGATGGGAGGGAGAGAGATGCAAGAGGTAAGAGATATGGGGACATATGTATATGTATAACTGATTCACTTTGTTATAAAGCACAAACTGACACACCATTGTAAAGCAATTATACTGTAATAAAGATGTTAAAAAAATTAATGCTCTCAGAATTATCAAATCCAATGATGCCATCCTAATTTTATTTAATTTGACTTCTTAGTGGTATTTACACTGGTGCATACAATATCTTCTTACATTATTTTATCTCTTGACTTTCATTGTTTTCCTTTCTTGTCTCTGAGCCATTTCTTCTCGTTTTTATTTGGGGGCATTCAGCTTCCATCTTTAAGTACAGATGTTAATCAGGTTTTACCTTTAGCCCTTAAAACTCTTTCTTTAAACATTGCATATGACCTTCTAAGAGCATTTCCTTGCCTTTAAACTCCCTATAGTCCAATTTCCAATGTATCTTGTGTATTATTACCTGATGAACTATCTAAATTACAAATATTTTCTTGAAGCTCTTTGTCATTTGGATTGAGACAACGTTTATGCCAATATCTTGAGCAACGTCAAAAGTTTTTCCTTGATCTGGGTCTCACCTTCCTCTTCTGCCTGACCTGTAGCTTCCCCAGCCTCATACTGAAATACATGTCTCCCAATGGGTCATGCTCTCCCTTGCCTGTATGCATTTTAGATGCTTTATGACTAGCTTGCTTTGCCTATTCATCCTCACAATATGCCAAAGGATCTAAACTTCCTATTCTAAATGAAATATTTTCTAAAATATCCTCCTATCATTGCTCTCTCCCATTTAAGAGAAAGCAGTGGGCTTTTCCTCTGCAGTTTCCATCACTGAGGGCATATCTCTATTAAAGGGTTTACTTTTCTGAATGATACTGGTTTTGTTATTATCGTTGTCTTATCTTCTACACCAGACTCAAATTCTTGAGGGGCGAGAGTCTGTCTTCGCATTTCAGGAGCAAGTACCTAGAAGATGCTCTGGCCTGTAGAAGCTGCTTGATGAATACGTATTGCAAGACCAAAGTATTGTACGAGTAAATTTCAGTTTCTGACTAAATATGCAGTAAAATTCTGCTCTTCATTTTCTATCAAGAAAAACCTTTTTTTTTTTTCTTTTTTTTTGGCCACACTGCACCATATGTGGGATCTTAGTTCCCCAACGAGGGATCAAACCTGAGCTCACTGCAGTGGAAGCATGGAATCCTAACCACTGAACCGCCAGGGAGTTCCCAAATAGCCTTTTTTTAGACCTGAAAATTAGTGAAATATTTCTACTTTACAATATTTCTAGGTATGCTGTTACTATAGAACACAGACATAAGCAGGGGCAAAGTCTATATGTGCTGGTTTTAAATAGAACACTTTGTATTCATAAAATGTGCTACATTGGCAATTCTAGGAATAGGAGTCTATTCTTGTCAGATTCATTATACACTGAAAAATGGTTGCTGAGAAACTGAAGAACTTTTTCCCTTCTTTTTTCTTTAAGAATCTATAGCCATTTACTTGGGGAGAGTAATTTCTGGAGGTTTCAAATTGGAGCTGGTTGCCCATTCCACCAACATTTGACCCATACTTCTTTTATAGTCCTAAGTACAAACTCTGAACTACCTGAGGAGGGATACATCTTCTTAGTATGCAATCAGTTACATTTCCATTCACATTCAGGTAAAGAATATAATAACTACTTTTGCAATATACTCTTTGTCCCAGAACTAAAAGAAGGTGGTAATTTTTGTGGTCCCTAGAAGATACCTGAAGGAGTATGCACATTAGTGATGATTTAAACAAAATCCTTCTGAATGCAGAGAAAGTTAAGAACTTAAGGAGCCAATAATTTTTTGCGGTACGTGGGTCTCTCACTGTTGTGGCCTCTCCTGTTAGCGGAGCACAGGCTCAGCGGCCATGGCTCACAGGCCCAGCCGCTCCTCGGCGTGTGGGATCTTCCCGGACCAGGGCACGACCCCGTGTCCCCTGCATAAGCAAGCGGACTCTCAACCACTGCGCCACCAGGGAAGCCCTGAAGAGCCAATAGGTTTTGAACCTGAAAATGTAGTGATGAGCAAGGCAGAGCAGGATCCCTGAGACTCTCCCTGCATTTATTGGGAACATTAAGAATTATTAAATTCTGTGTCGTTTAAACACATACAGCCTCCTAATTTAGCTGTTAATAATAATATTGTTAAATATCTGTATAAGATTAATTTTTAAAAATTCTTTACTTTCAGTTTTGTGAAGCTCAAAGTGACAAGCCTAGATGTCTCAGGTCTAGAGTAATAATCAGTTTTGAAATCAAGAATGAGAGGGATGCCAAGAATAGAAGAACTCCTAGATGTTTGTGTAATTTAGGGCCTTTGGAATCATTCTAAATCCTCTCTCGACCTGGGCAGAGTGTTCCAACCCCTGGACTTCAGCTGTGACATAGGAAAGATTACATGTTCACCCTAAAAGCAATCACAGAGCTCTAGTTGCAGTTCAGTTGGAGTAAAGGTAAAATGTTACTTGCCTTATTGCAAACTTAATGATTACAATAACTACGATTATTTAATCTAAATATATATTTAGCTATATTAGATTATACGTACATATTTATATTTTATATCCCATTACATTCAGTGCCAAATTGTAAAATTAAATACTCATATGAAGTTCATAATAGGATGATTTATGCAGTCAGACAAACTTTAGTTTGTATTACAGATAGACCAATTACTTAATACTGTTTAGCAATATCACATTACTAATTATAAAAATATAACTGAATTAAAGAAAATAAATATGAATAGAACATTATAGCTTTTCTAGTCTGTAGTAAAAAACAGATAGATTTGACTCCCCTTATAGCATTATAATTATATAATTATTAAAAGTGCTTTTATTGAAAAATATTTATTACACTGATTTAGTTTTTCTTTATTAACTTAAGCAGTTTAAGTATCCTTAAAAGTTATAAAATCCATTCTGTACTTTTCTAATGCTATCACTATATGCTAATATTACCCTACACTTAAGTAAATTGCTCACCTATGTGGTTCTAAAACATATCAAAGTTATTTAAGGTAAGAAGAATATTCTTTCGATTCCTGTCTTCTTTTCTTATTGAAATCAAGTGAAATGAATTCCACGTGCCTCTTTCTCTGTGGACATTTATTAGTGTAGTATTAAATTTCAAGCTCTTATCTTCCATATACATTTAAAAAAGCTAATTTTTTTTCACCTTTCTGAAAAGCACTCAGTGTTTCCTCCCCTGCTGGTTTTGTATGATTAATTTTACTGAAAGAAAAATCAGCGATTCTGCAGGATAAATTAGCAAAAATATTTTGTGCATATAATCAGGAGAAAAAACCCTAACTCTGCCTTTCTATGATATGAAAAATAAAGTATTTTAATTTTAATAGGTGCATTGATGCCGAGGGTAGGAGATGGAGTAGGGAAATTTACAGTCCACAGTGCTTCTCAATGTACACGAACAGGAAATAATAAAGCTAATTTATCTCTAAAATAGCAAATTGCTTTTTAGCAAACTGTCCGAAAGGGTGCAAAAAAAAACAACAACATTAAAGAATCTTTGACATGGTAAATAATTAAGAAATTGGTCAAGGACCTGATATAAAGTTTCTACCATCTAATCTATAAATTACTAAGACCCAGGAGTATACTTCTGGATATGGAAATTTGCTACTGTGTTATATCACTGAAGCAACGTGCCAACTCTAACACACAGTATTAATAGCTAAGTGTTAACAGCAGATCTAACTTGTAACTAAGAAATAAGAAGATTTCATCTTGAGAAAAACTCATGTTCTCTACCATGTGTGACCATATACGTTAATTGTGTGAAAGGACGAGTGAGGCATGGTGGTGTTGATTGTGTGTGTGCGTGTGTATGTAAAGACAGCTAGAGGAATTATTTGAATCACTGATGAAACCATAACAAGAAAATTAATCCAAACCATGTTCACATGGTTAAAACAAATCAAACGATAGAGAAAGGGAAGGTATACAGTGCAAAGTCTTTCCCACACTTCTGCCACCTTGGTGTCCTGTTACTCCTTCCCCAGGAGTAATCTCTGTTAACAGTTTTCTTAAGTATCTCCCCAGCAATATTCTAGACATATATACATGCATCCAAAAACAAACAAACAAACAAACAATGTTTTGAAACTTGTCTTCAATACAGCCAAATATTTTGGTGATTATTATTTTTACCAGTATAAAACCATCTAATTTATTTTTAATTATTTGAGTGTAATATAATTTAATAATCTATTGATGGACATTTAAATTACTTGTTTTTTCAGTTTTAAATAGAAAGTATGAATTATAATCACATTTTCCCAATCTCCCATAGTGTAGAGGTGTATATATCATCAACCATTTCAACTAAATCCCATTTGAAAATGTCTCTTGAAATTTTATTATCTAATAACAATAATCTAAATATTCAAGATAGAGATTTTATATCAAATATTACCATATTCAAATTTAATCAAAATGAGTCACCCCTTTAACCTTTATGTGTCTGGAACAATATATACAAATTGTCAAGAAATGGATTGGGAAATTCATTCTATATTTTCATAGTACCTAATTGAATAATTGTGTCAACAAAATATTTATATAAACTTAATGTTATTGTGATTATTTCTTAAAAATTATAAGTAAATAAAAAATTGTTAATGGATTTTTTTATAATTTGAGAGAGTAATTTTTAGTAATTAAATACTTTCAGTTTTTAATGACACAGGGAATCCACAGTATAAGATGTGGATGATATTATGAGAGAGCCTCAAAACTCATTTTAAACGTGAATATGTACAAGACACAACATGGGTAATGAAAGAGTTGATGTTAGAAATAAGATTTCTTGAGTCTCAGGTGACGATTCAGTCCATTGAGTTGTCTGGCAAAAGTAATACAGATGAATAAAATACTGTGTTTGAAAATACATGTTCTCCAATAAGATGAAAGACCTATCTGGTACTTGTTAATCTCTCTATAACAATTCACTGCATAAAATTACATACTTTAAAAATTTTATGTAAAATAGATGTCACATTTAATTCAAAAGTAAGCTTATTCTTTAAGCAAAGATTAAATAAAGTATATATCAAATTTTTTAAGAAGTAAACATTAAAAATGTTTTTTAATTCTCTACTTCTTGACTTCATTTTGTGGGCAAAAACCTGAGGTTCAGACAGGTAAAGTGCTTGGCTAAAGACATATGTTAATAAGGAAAGAGTAAATATTCTGAATTCTTGACTACCCTTCTCAGTATAATCTACAGTCAACTTATCTTTTTCTATTTTTCCTCTGATAATAAATTTACCATTTTATTTTGTTATTTTGTGAGGTTTATCTGGCTTTAGTTTTTAACTTTTAATGAGTACACATCTTATGGATTTATATCAATATAAAATGAGAAAAACATTTTATCTATACATTATATTTGTATTTTTCTGTAAACTACTATGTACCCCATAATCAGAATCATAATATGTACTTTTGGAATATATATATTTATATATGTATGTGTGTATGTGTGTTTATATGTCATAAAAATATACATGAATAACTTGAAAGATTGTCTCAACAATCTGGACAAAATATTGTTTGACTCATCAGATTTAATGTTTATTTATAGCTACTCTGGAAGATTTATTTGTTTATAATGTAATCTGGACATGCTCATTTGACGTTCTGTCATCTTGAAAATAAATGTATTATAAATCCTTCATACATCTTTAACATTTTAAAAAATTTTATCACAGTTTCTATTATTAATATAATATGTAATTAATATAAATAAATTATTAATATAAAGAAATACCTATATATTTTTAAATCTGTATTTTATTAATTTTATTTGAATTTTATTTTATTTATATTTTTATACAGCAGGTTCTTATTAGTTATCCATTTTATACATATTAGTGTATATATGTCAATCCCAATCTCCCAATTCATCACACCACCACCCCACTCACCACTTTCCCCCCTTGGTGTCCATACGTTTGTTCTCTACATCTGTGTCTCAATTTCTGCCCTGCAAACGAGTTCATCTGTACCATTTTTCTAGGTTTCACATATATGTGTTAATATATGATATTTGTTTTTCTCTTTATGATTTACTTCACTGTGTATGACAGTCTCTAGATCCATCCACATCTCTACAAATGACTCAATTTCATTCCTTTTTATGGCTGAGTAATATTCCATTGTATATATGTACCACATCTTCTTTATCCATTCATCTGTCAATGGGCATTTAGGTTGCTTCCATGTACTGGCTATTGTAAATAGTGTTGTATTGAACATTGGGGTGCATGTGTCTTTTTGAATTATGGTTTTCTCTGGGTATGTGCCCAGTAGTGGGATTGCTGGATCATGTGGTAATTCTATTTTAAAATGATCATATCTGTCTTAATTTTAGCCAACTTTAACATAATTTTATGTGTGGACAGTGGTTAAGGAGAAAAGTCAGAGCCAACACTGATAGTGGCAGAGTACAGATAACTCTTTTAAAATTATTTCAGACATTTATTAAATGACTAAAAACTTTTCAATTATTTCTATTTCTCTTTTCATGAACTTAAATTTTTAATTTTTGTAATTCTATGTATTAACAATAAGAAATGTCTATTTCTGAACAGGATGTGTCATCAAACAAGTTGTCCAGGGAAATCACAAATCTTCATATTCTCATTGACTTAACTCAGTAATCAATAAAATTAAAACTGTTTAGGGGCCAGGATGCTGCAGGTGTTACTGAGCATAAGGATGCTAAATTGAGTTCACCCTCATTTTATCTGCAACTGTTGATCAACTTACTGAGTTAAAGACTCCTAACTTGTATCATTTTTCTCTCTTAGACATTTTTTTAACGTCTCCAACAATGTTAAGGATCTTTTTTAAAATAAAAATATCATCCTAGCCAAAAAAAATCACCTATTTTTTTTTTTAAATGAAAGGTTATTTATTTATTTATTTATTTATTTTTGGCTGTGTTGGGTCTTCATTTCTGTGCGAGGACTTTCTCTAGTTGTGGCGAGCGGGGGCCACTCTTCATCATGGTGTGCAGGCCTCTCACTGTTGCGGCCTCTCTTGTTGCGGAGCACAAGCTCCAGATGCACAGGCTCAGTAGTTGTGGCTCATGGGCCTAGTTGCTCCGTGGCATGTGGGATCTTCCTGGACCAGGGCTCGAACCCGTGTTCCCTGCACTGGCAGGCAGACTCTCAACCACTATGCCACCAGGGAAGCCCCAAATCACCTATTTTTAATTTCTCATTTTCTTGCCTAGTTCTTATACAGCTGGTTAATGACTTGATGCACACCTACTCCCTTTGTACACTTGTGTGTGCAAACAAAATAAAATTTAAAATAAATTTAGGCTTTTTTT
Organism: Pseudorca crassidens; assembly: GCF_039906515.1. Classification (NCBI taxonomy): domain Eukaryota; kingdom Metazoa; phylum Chordata; class Mammalia; order Artiodactyla; family Delphinidae; genus Pseudorca; species Pseudorca crassidens. The sequence continues at coordinate 76,056,019 of NC_090304.1, read as the reverse complement.
CCCTTTAACTTAATATATGAACCTAGGTACTGGCAAGAAATGAAAATCTGCATTTTAAAACCTTGTTCTGTTAAGATTCAGACATCCAAAATGCTCAATATTTAATCTGCCAAGCACAATTTTAAGGAGAAATAAATATAAGCTGGCTACGCTAGCTTGAAACACTGCAAACGTCTACTTCTTCCAATCTTTTTCAATAATAATTGTCTGATATCCACCTCTTACCCTTCATATGTTACATAAAGATAGAGCCAAAACCACTATGCAGAGAGGCTGTTACAGTCTAGTCAATCAACAGCAATATGATAAGAAATTTAAGGATCAAAACTAAAAAGCACATATTAACTATTAGTGTAATTTGCATAAAACCAGCCCTACATGGTCTAGTCTCATCACAGTATCACATTCAAAGAAATGTCATGTAGGTAGAAAAGAAGGAATTGGAATTCATTTGACTCTTAGATAGAGCACTCTAAGAAACCATCTAAGGGTGAGTATGTGCATACTGCCCAGCCTAAAGATCCTAAAAAATTTGTTCTTCATCTCCCTAACATCCCTGTAAGTGATTCTCACACACCCTGCCACAGCTCCTCCACAAACTCTCCCCTCCTCCAATGACTTAAAAAGCTTTTGCAAAACTTAGCCCAGGAGGCTTTCCAATCTTCACCCCAAAGGAATTCAACTGTCCAGGGAAATATTTGCTTAAAGAACCGAAGAATTTTACATATAAGTGACAGTTGAAGATGAGACTCCGTAAAGTCCACAAATTATCTTGAATTATGAAAAGAGAACTTGTCCAAAATAGAGAGATATATGGTGACCGTGCTTGGTCTGCAGACCAATCTGCTGTTCAGAGCAAAAAGCAGGTTTAAGTGCAGCATGGTAAGACTGACATATGTTTTGACTTAGCCCCAAGGAGACAATAACTGGGTCTTTACTGGAGGTCCGCCTGGGTTTAAGTTCTACTTCTGCTGTTTAGTAGCTATGTAACCTACAGGAAGTTGTTTATCCTCTCTGTCTCCCTTTTTCTCAAAGAAAGGGAATAATAAACACCTGTCACTAAGGGTTGTTGTGAGAACGAAATAAACAAATTTCACAAGTGAAGCTAGTGTAGGTGATACACTCAGGACAAGACATAGTATTGGTAAGAACCTATTATCGACTTGTAGAGAGGAATTGAAAAAATTAGTCAAATAAAAATGCTTTATTACTAGAGGCATCATGAGGATCTCATCATTGACAGAGCTGTGCCTTGGGGACTGTAATGAAGTGAAACACAGGAAGAGGAAACTGTTTCTCACCACTTCAGGGTAGTGACTCATGGGGTCAAAATAGAAAGAGACCATTATTACAGACAGCAAAAGCTGCTTGATGATTTCAGAACTGGTAGAGGAGGCACATGCCGCAGTTTAGAAGAAGAGGTATTAATGGCCATTGAAGAGAGCTTGAGTGATACCTCAGTGGGGCCCTGTTGGGATCTGGAGAGGTTTGGGTTGTTTTTCTTAAGCCAGTGATGTAGTGCTTTATTAGATATTTTATTTTATTGTTCTGAAAACTGTTATAGGTGAGATATTTTTAAGTAGTTGCCTAATATATTGAAGTTTGATTATTGACTACAATCAGCTCCTTGGATATTCTGAACTTATTGGGGTACAAAATGGAAATTTTCATTTGTTCATTCATTTATTTATTCTAATTACAGCCTTCACCTAAGCTATCTCTCTGACATGTTCTTTGACATATTGGGGTTCCTGAATATTTTTAAGTATAAAAAGTCTGGTCAAGTTGTAAAGTTCAATTTCATTTCCAATGTAATGGTCATCTTCTAATCTCCAAGGCCAGCTAAGCCTTGTCCTGAGACCATAGGACTGGGAGAGAGTCTTCTCTCTTACCCTTCTCTGCCATTCTCTTAAATGTTCAGATTCTCTGGGAGGATGTAGGAAAGAGGTAGAAGAAAAAATGATAGCTGCTTTTCCACTGATGGGTGCTAATATAGCCCTCTCTAGCTGTTGATGCCCTCCAAGAGGCAAGCACAGGATTCCTGGATGTCTTATGGGATACACATGAGCTTTCTTCAGATGGGATTATGGGGGCTTCTTCAATGACTGGTTCCCTGATGTGGGAAGTCAGCTTTGCTCTTTGACTACTTCTAACTTTTCTCTTTTCACCTCCAACCCTTGGAAGTTCATTACATAGAGTCTTGCTAGTGGATTACTCATCCAAATACAGTCTTTTTGGGTAGTGACCTGCACAGTGGCACAAATGTAGCTCCCTTCTACGTGTCGCCTAATGGTGGAAGCATAGGCTTGCCTCATTATAGACCCTTCTCTCTGCTCAGTCACTTCTTTCTATTTCTCTAAAAATTCTAATTAAATAAATTTACAGATATAATAAGTAAATTGGTTGCAAAATTAGAGATTCAACAAAGAGAATGAGATATTATTTTCCCTTCTTGCAGGCATGACTAAAAATTATAAATTATTCTTTTAGTGAGACCATCCTTACTTTATTTGAATATTCTTTTCCCATAAATCCTGCACCTCTGATGACTCCTCTCCCAGCTAATTCCATTGATATATTAATGTTTTACTATATAAACTGGGGAGAAGGATGTTAAGATGATAGAGCAGTAATAGAGCCATTTAAGCCACTTCTTAATAGATCCTAGGGAAATATCTGCCCTCAAAGAGCAAATTCCTTGAACAATGGATACTTTTTCAGAATTTAGAGGAATGTCATTAAAATTTTCAACCTTGGGACTCTAGCCCAAATAGAGACAATAGGAAAAATCTCATTCAACATGCTAATAAAATATCATTGTTTTTAAATTATTTACTTCTTAAATTCCCAAAGCTAAACAACAATCCAAATGCCTTCATACTTTCAATCTCTTGAGCTATGTTCTTTAACTACTGTTTTCTATGATTCTGTGGTCAAAAAATAAAAGGTGATTACCACTTGGGCCATTTGCATTCCTAATAGTAATAGACTGTGTTCTGTTCATTACTAGGCATGTACTTTTCCTGCATAGTCCTAATATATTTATATTTGTAATTTAATCTAATAGTATTTAGTAAGGTAAATTTCAGGAGAAGTTAATAGTTTTAAGAAGTTGACTTTTTGTTTGTTTTAGTGTTCAATTTGTACTTGCGAATATGTGCTGAGTCTATCAGATTTTTCCAATTATGTTGTCACAAGCAAGAGGTACTATCTCAATTATCTTAACAGTAAACTGTCTACAAATTAAACGGTCACAGCTTTTACTTGTTTGAACTTTTGTAAACAGCTCTGATTCTAAAGTTTAAGGGTCACTCATTATTCAGATGCAATTCCATTTCATTGAAAAAGCAGAAAAAAGAAACAAAAGTAATTGATACCTATGTATTTTAACTTTTCTCTATGCCCTTTGTTAGCTCTCTAAATATTTCCTTACCTATAATAATTACTTAATTGTTGTAGATGTGTTCTCTTTCTCTCTCTTGCTCTGTTTCCACATATATGTTTGTATTTATACACACACACACACACACACACACACACACACACACACACACATATATATGAAATATTTAGATCTTCCATTTCTGGGCCCATGGCAATGTGTGTAGGTAGATATAATTCAAATTCTTATGCAGATTTCCATTTCCATTTTGGTTAAATTAGTAACATTTATTAATATATTTGATACATGGTTCATTGTGGACAATATGGAGACCAGTTTATCATATCACAAACCATTGATGCTGATTGAATCATGCACCAATATCTTAAGAATAACAGTTGTTTTACTTTAAAATAGTGGCATAATTTTCCAAGTACCAGAAATAGTGATATTATGTTTTCATTAACTATAACCTTAATCACTGGCAGGAGTTGGTACGTACCCACCTCCTTCTTGCCCCTCCAGTTAATTCTAAGGAATGTGTTCTTTCCAAAATTCCCCAGTAAGATTATGCTCAGGTACACACAGTGGTAACTCACTTAATAACACGTTCTTCCCCCGTATTTATTGATCACCTTCCCTTACTGTGCTACATCTACTTTCTCCTATTGGAAACATGTAATCACCTCCCAAATAAACTATATAAACCACTTGAACTGAAATTTTCTCTAAGTCTTCTTTTGGAAGAAGCCAAACTAAGATATTGTTACTAAAGAGTTAACATATAAGAACAAGAATATAAGCCCTAATTTTTTTTAGAAATCAGTAAAACCAATAATTTAATATATTTAAAATACAAAAATACATAAGGGCATCATAAAATATTAAGAAAAATATACATTTATGAAAACATAAAAGTTAAACACACATTATTATTCTAATATGTTAGTAAAATTAATAAAGAATTATTCAAAAAAGCTAAACTGTGAAATTAAAAAATAATCTTAAAATTAAAAATCAAATAATAATAGTTAATATTTTAACAATTTTAAAAAAGCACTCTCAAGAAAATAACCTCGAGTTTTCAAGATGGCGTAGGCATAGGAGGACGTGGAGTTCATCTCTCTCCACAGATGCATCAAGAATACATCTACAGATGGAATAGTTCTCGCAGAACACCAGCTGAACACTAGCAGAAGACCTTGGACATTGGAAAGGACAATAAAGATACCCACATAACTGGGTAGGATGAAAGAAAACAGTGAGAAAGATGAGGAGAGGAAGTGGGATGGGACCTGCACCCCTGGGGTGTAGCTGAAGCTTAGAAGAGTTTCCCGCATCAGGGAAACCTCCTCACCGATGGGGAAATCAGTTGGGATAGAGAGGAAGCATCTGAGGCTGTTGGAGGAGAGTGAAACGGCCGGTCCGTGGCCCACAGGACAGAGTGAGAACTACACAGAAGGTCCATGCAGTATCCCTCATGAGCCAGACTGGGACATGTATCCTCTGGTGCGCACGGGTCCGAGAGCTGGAATGTGGGAATTGGAGAGCATAGCCAAGGGGAGGACTGCTGTTGGCTGTGAGGAGACAACCTGAGAGGACGGGAGGGAGGAAATCAACAAATGGGAATGCCTGTGGAGGAAACCCAGACTGCCATGGAAGCGAGGCACTACTGTGGAGTGATGCACATAGGGTGGAGCCACCACTGCAGCCTCTCTCTCTCCATGCACCAGCCCCTGCCTCCTAGGCACTAGAAAAAGCCCCTGCCAGGGCTGGCCCTAGCAGGCCTGCCACTGGGGACTAGAAAAGGCTACCACTAGGGCTGGATCTCTCATTCCCATGGCCATGGGCTTCACCATACACCTGTCACCACCAGGGCTCAAGCAATCCAGGCAGTCATGCCACCTCCACGCCCTGTCCTCACTGGGGCAGACCTGAGTGCTCCATGACAGCCTTGGAAGCAGACACCTGTGGGTGGCCCACATGCAGAGGTGGGGCTAAAACCACAGCTGAGTCCCAGGGGCAGGGAAACTATGCAAGAGGAACAAAAATCTTTCCATGCAGCTGCACATGCCACAGATTAAATCCCAGCAATTGGCTTGGTAGACTCTGCATCTGTGGACTATATGAACGAACAAAGAGTGTTCCCACAAAAGAAACCTGTCTACGTCTGGCAGTTATGGACTTTGTGAGCAAGCACACATGGGACTTGGGCCAGATCAAAGTCTGAGCTTCCCCCTCAGTGCCCACAGTGGGTATAGAGACCAACAGCTGAGACCCCAGGAAAATATTATTATTACTATTATTTTGACTGTGTTTTGATTCGTTCTGTTGTTGGTTTGGTTTGTTTTTAATTATTTTTTATTTTTATTTAGTTTTTGGGGAGTTTTTTTTTTCTTTTTCCCTTTAAAAATTTTTAATATTTAAAAATTTTTATATCCTATTTTTACTTTGCTTTTACATTGTTCTGTGTTTTTTCCTTTTCTTTGTTTTATTTGGTTTTTACTTTTTTCTCTTTGTGCTGTTTTGTGTTTATCTTTTTAAAATAGTTTTTGTGTGTTTGTTTTGCTTTCTTTCCTTTATTCTTCAGTTTGCATTCTGCTTTGGATTTGCTTTTTGTTTTGTGTTTTTCTTAGTTTTGTTTTTAATTGTTTGATTTCATTTTGGGGTTCATTTGTTTGCATAGTTGTTCTCTTGTTTCTTGTTTTCTTTGGTTTTGTTTTTGTTTTGTGTGTGTGTGTGTGTGTGTGTGTGTGTCTGTTTTTGTTTGTTTTCTTTTGCTTTTACCATTTGTCTGGAGTTTTGTTTGTATTTTTGTTGTTGTTGTTGGTGGTGGTGGTGTTTGTTTGATTCTGTGTTTACTATTTGTCTTGAGTTTTGCCTCTCTGTTTATTTTCATTTGTTTTCTTCTCCCCCCACCTTTTCTCCCGCTTTATTGCCGTGACATGTGGCTTGCAAGGCCTTGGTCTCCAGCTGGGGGTCAGACCTGAGACTCAGGTGGGAGCGCTGAGTCCAGGAAGATGGACCAGAGAGTTCCTGGCTCCAGGGAATATTAATTGGCCAGAGCTCTCCAGGAGGTCTCCATCTTGAATCTAAGACCTGGCTCCATACAGCAGGTTCCAGTGCTGGATGCCTCAGGCCAAGCAACAAACAAAACAAGAATACAAACCCACCCATCAGCAGACAGACTGCCTAAATTTGGAAAAAGCTCAAAGACACCCCCAAAACACACCACCTGACATGGCCCTGCCCATCAGAGGGACAAGATCCAGCTCCACTCACAAGAATGCAGGTACCAGTCTCTCACCAGGAAGCCTACACAAGCCACTGGACCAACCTCAAGCACTGAGGGAAGACACCAGAAGCAAGAAGAACTATGACCCTGCAGCCTGTGAAAAGGAGACCTCGAAAACAGTACATTAGACAAAATGAAAAGACAGAGAAATATGCAGCAGATGAAGGAGAAAGGTAAAAACCCACAAGACCAAATAAATGAAGAGGAAATAGTCAATCTACCTGAAAAAGAATTCAGAGTAATGATAGTAAAGATGATCCAAAATCTTGGAAATAGAAAAGAGGCATGGATTGAGAAAATACAAGAAATGTTTAACAAGGACCTAGAATAAGTAAAGAACAAACAAATAGTGATGAACAACACAATAACTGAATTTAAAAATACAGTAGAAGGAATCAATAGCAGAATAACTGAGGCAGAAGAAAGGATAAGTGACCTGGAAGATAGAATGGTAGAAGTAACTGCTGCAGATCAGAATAAAGAAAAAAAGAATTAAAAGAAATGAGGACAGTCTCAGAGACTTCTGAGACTGTTTTGGGACAACATTAAATGCATGTACATTTGAATTATAGGGGGCCCAGAAGAAGAAGAGAAGGAGAAAGGGTTGAGAAAAAATTTGAAGAGATTATAGTCGAAAACTTCCCTAACATGAGAAAGGAAATAGTCAATCAAGTCCATGAAGCACAGGGAGTCCCATACAGGATAAACCCAAGGAGAAACACAAAAAGACACATATTAATCAAACTAACAAAAATTAAACACAAAGAAAATATATTAAAAGCAGCAAGGGAAAAGCAACAAATAACATACAAGGGAATCCCCATAAGGTTATCACCTGATTTTTCAGCAGAAACTCTGCAGGCCAGAAGGGACTGGCAGGATATATTTAAAGTTATGAAAGGAAAAAACCTACAACCAAGATTACTCTACCCAGCAAGGATCTCATTCAGGTTTGATGTAGAAATCAAAAACTTTACAGAAAAGCAAAAGCTAAGAGAATTCAGCACCACCAAACCAGCTATACAACAAATGCTAAAGGGATTTCTCTAGGCACAAAACAAAAGAGAAGAAAAAGACCGAAAAAAACAAACCCAAAACAATTAAGAAAATGGTAATAAGAAATTAAAGGTGATACAAACAGATGGAGAGATATACCATGTTCTTGGTTTGGAAGAATCAACTTTGTGAAAAATGACTATACTACCCAAAGCGATCTGTAGATTCAATGCAATCCCTATCAAATTACCACTGGAAATTTTCACAGAACTAGAACAAAAAATTTCACAATTTGTATGGAAAGACAAAAGACCCCAAATAGCCAAAGCAATCTTGAGAAAGAAAAACAGAGCTGGAGAAATCAGGCTCCTTGACTTCGGAATATACTACAAAGCTACAGTAATCAAGACAGTATGGTACTGGCACAAAAACAGAAATATAGATCAATGGAACAGAGATAAACAGTCAGGGAATCCTGACTTCAGAATATACTACAAAGCTACAGTAATCAAGGCAGTATGGTACTGGCACAAAAAGAAATACACAACAATGGAACAAAGCCCAGAGGTAAACCCATACACTATGTTAACCTAATCTATAACAAAAGAGGCAAGAAGATACAATGGAGAAAAGACAGCCTCTTCAATAAGTGGTGCTGGAAAGACTGAACAGCTACATGTAAAAGAATGAAATTAGAACCCTCCCTAACAGCATATGCAAAAATAAACCCAAAATGGATTAAAGACCTAAATGTAAGGCCAGACACTATAAAACTCTCAGAGGAAAACATAGGCAGAACACTCTTTGACATAAATCACAGCAAGATCTTTTTTGATCCACCTCCTAGAGTAATGAAAATAAACAAATGGGGGCTTCCCTGGTGGCACAGTGGTTGACAGTCCGCCTGCCGATGCAGGGGACACAGGTTCATGACCCGGTCCGGGAAGACCCCACATGCCGCGGAGCGGCTGGGCCCGTGAGCCATGGCTTCTGAGCCTGTGCGACCAGAGCCCGTGCTCCACAATTGGAGAGGCCACAACAGTGAGAGGCCCGCATATTGCAAAAATAGATAAATAAATAAATAAATAAATAAAATAAACAAATGGAACCTAATGAAACTTAAAGGCTTTTGAACAACAGAGGAAACCATAAACAAGACCAGGAGACAACCATCAGAATGGGATAAAATATTTGCAAATGAACCAACTGACAGGGGATTAATCTCCAAAATATACAAACAGCTCATGCAGATCAATATCAAAAAACCAAACAGCGCAATCAAAAAATGGGCGGAAGATCTAAATAGACATTTCTCCTAAGAAGACAAACAAGTGGCCAGGATGCACATGAAAAGATGCACAACATCACTAATTATTAGAGAAATTCAAATTGAAACTAAATGAGGAATCACTTCACACTTGTCAGAATGGCCATCGTCAAAACATGTACAAATAGTAAATGCTGGAGAGGGTGTGGAGAAAAGGGAACGCTCTTGCACTGTTGGTGGAAACGTAAATTGATAAAATGACTATGGAGAACAGTATGGAGGTTCCTTAGAAACTAAAAATAGAACTACCATTTGATTCAGCAATCCCACTCCTAGGTATATATCCAGAGAAAACTATAATTCAGAAAGACACATACACCCGCATGCTTACTGCAGTTATGTTTACAATAGCCAGGACATGGAAACAATCTAAATGTCCATCAACAGAGGAATGGATAAAGAAGATGTGGTACATATATGCAATGGAATATTACTCAGCCATAAAAAGGAATGAAATTGGGTCATTTGTAGAGATGTGGATGGACCTAGAGTCTGTCATACAGAGTGGAGTAATTCAGAAGGAGAGCAACAAATATTGTATATTAATGCATATGTGTGGAATCTAGAAAAATGGTATAGATGATATTATCAGCAAAGCAGAAATAGAGACACAGACATAGAGTAGAAATGTATGGACATCAGGGTAATATATGTATACATATAGCTTATTCACTTTGTTTTACAAGTAGAAACTAACACAACATTGTAAAGCAACTATACTCCAAATAAAATTTTAAAAATTAAATAAAATTAAATTAAAAACTCTATCAGTGGTGTCATCTTCCAGTTATGAGTGTACTTTCATGCAGTAAAGTTACCATTTGGTCTAAGTCCTCTTTCTGATCATATTTTTTTATGAATCTATTTTCAGTCAATCACAGCTCTTCGTTGGTAACTTTGAGGTGCTCTTTTTTAATAATTTTAATTTTTAGTAGGAACCGTGATTTTATGTTGTTGTGATTATTTTTTTTAAATGTAATGTTGTTTTCCTCAATTTAAAAAAACATATTTTCTGTTTTATAATCTTAATTAAGTTTGGTACCACCAAGGTTGTATTCTACTTGTTAAGTCAATCTTTATCTAGACTAAGAATTATTCTTGCAATGGAAACTGCATCAATCAAGTTTTCATCAGGAAAACAAAAACTACTCTACGTAGTGCAAATTGGTAATGTTCAAAATAGGGAAATGCAAGCATTCTTAAATGTTGAAAGGGCTGGGCAAGTAAGGCCAGGGAAATAGCTGCTAGATTCTGGTGATTCAAGGGAGGTGTGCCGAATCTCAGCAATCTCAAGAAGAGTGAGCACCACCAGTTTTTGCTGCTTGCAACATGGAGGTGGAGGCTTTATGGAGATGGTCTTCTATCAATAAATCTGCCTACAACTGACTGACCTCTTTTGTCTTTAAAATTTTGCACAAGTGCTTTTCTTTGGCAGATTCTGCTCTGGAACTACATGGGGAAAAGGGATTCTAATAAATCTCCTTCCATTGTTATTCTTTGCAATGCTAAGGAGGCTGTGAAACAATGTATAACAATGCTGAGTTGACCACAGATAATGTAGGACAGAAACAGTGCTTTATTGATCATCATTTTATTCATCCTCTTGAGGCTGCAGAATTATTGAAGCTTTCTAAATAAATGCACATTTTCTCAACTTGAAATTTTAAGACAGTGTGGTGCTTCCTAGGTGTCTCTTAAGAGGTAGATGTTTCAGGATTTAGATTATATATGTTTTACCCTAACACAAAAATAGTTTCTTGTTTTAGAACATACCATGACATACTGAAAATTTTAAAAACTAAACCCAGGAAACCAGCAGTGTGATTGCTAGGAGTGATTACTTTAGTCTGGAAGTGTGAGGGAAGATTTTTTTGTAGGAGGTGACATTTGCACTAAACTTCAAAGATAGACAGGATTTGCAGACAGAGATGGAAAGAAGAGGCATTTCAGCTGCATTAACTGAATGAACAAGGCAAAGTCCTATAAATATTCTTAATACTGCTGCTAAAATAGTCTCCCAAAGGTGTCATTCTAATCATAGCATTCTGTGATGTTAAAAGCATTCAATAGTTTCTCATGTCCCAAAAAATTCCTTATAAACTCCTCACCAGGTCTGAGGCACTGCACAATGCAGACCCAACCAACCTTTCCATTGCCAGTTCTCATTAATCTCCTACACAAAAATTATGTTTTTACCAGGCCAAATCAATCCCAATATACAGAATCAGCCTCAGTCTTGCTCTACGCCCTGGCCTTTCTTATGGGACTCTCTCTGACTGCAACTGCTACACCTCTTCCTGCTACTCTACATTACACATAGCATACCCTTGTGTTTCCTTCTCAGCCTACTTCAAATTTCTATGAAGTCTGCCTCTCCCTGTCCCCGCTCTATATTTTTCTCTGCTTCGGACTCCCCTTTTGTGTTTTGAGAATGCTTATTCATTCTAAATTTGATTAGGTTTATTTGTAACTATATCTTACTCCTGCCATGATCTCATTTGATACTTGATGAAAAGATCATATATTATCCATCTTTGCTTCCCTACCTCACCATGCAACATCTAAGAATGGGTCTTTTATGGAACAGCTTCTCAGAAAATATCTTTTGAACTGAAATATGTTATCATAAAGGGGGTCATTATTTCATTACCTCCATGAAGGAGAGTAGTGGGATGTAGGTAATGTGGGAGGTCTTTATAAGATTTAATGATGTATTTCTATGATAATTTATTATTATAATAGCTGTTAAGTATCTGGGGAATATGAAAGTGATTCTCAGCATATAGATAACATATGAGGATACTTTTGAAGTATTTGGGCCATGAATTAAGAAATAGTTTAGTGCAATCTTTACATTAGTATAAATTGACATTTCCTTTCTCTATTTTGAAACTCATAGTATAAGTATAAATTAAAGGGTAATTCAAACATGGTAGGAAAGATGTAGCATTTCTACAGCCTCTCCTGGGGAAAGAGGAATTATGATACTGGTGATGTTTCTGTCCTATTTAGTCTCATGACTCTTCAAATGTTCATTCCATGAAACACCATTGCTTTGAGCCTTAGTTACTGTTCTACTTAATTCACTCATGGCATATACCTGCTCCCTTCAGTTAATTTAATTCCTATCATTTGGTAAAGAAGTCAAATAAGAACTAGATTTTGAGTAAACATCAGATCATTGGGAAATTTAATAGTAGATGAGCATAAAACAAACAAAAAACACTTAGGAGTCCATTTCCCTTCCCTCATAATGGTTTAATAATTAAGTATCTATTCATTAATTCTGGAACAATTATTTACCTCTCCTGCCATGTATCCTACCATGTATCAGACCCTGGACTAGATGTAAGGGAGAATAAAATGGCAATTATTACAGAGACAAAACAAAACTCTCAGGTAACTGAAACAGCATGGTGATCTTGTCAAATGAAAATAACAGTACCAGCAGGCATGGGTTTGAACTATTTTTAAACACTTCTCCTTTAGTGGTGATGAATTTCTAAACCATTTTCATGTTCTCACCCTGTAACTGATGGACAGTATTTGCAGAAATAATGGTCTATATTTGCATAAGGATGAAGTTTGTGTACATGGAACAAAGTATCACTGTCAGTATTACATTAGCCCAGTAGTCTAGTCACTACCGCCTATAGCAAGATGTTGTCAGAAATGGATTTCACCATGTTATGCTTTCTCATATATAAAGAACGTTAGAGGAATTTGTTGAAAATTAGAAAAGATAACTAATTATTTTTGACTTATAACTCCACAAAACCATTTAATGTCTTTTTTTTTTTTTTTGCGGTACGCGGGCCTCTCACTGTTGCGGCCTCTCCCGTTGCGGAGCACAGGCTCCAGACACACAGGCTCAGCGGCCATGGCTCACGGGCCCAGCCGCTCCGCGGCATGTGGGATCTTCCCGGACCAGGGCACGAACCCGTGTCCCCTGCATCGGCAGGCGGACTCTCAACCACTGCGCCACCAGGGAAACCCATTTAATGTCTTTTAGACTGCACTGACTAAAGTAAAAGTCTGTCCTGGCAATGTGTGGTCAAGGCTATTTGGTTTTATTCTTTAAATCCCTTCGTTCTCACCTTCACAACTTACTATCTCATCTACCAACTTCCCTTGAGAGAATTTTGTAAATGATGGTACACTATATTTTAAAAAATGATGTTTCAGAAAGGGTACATGAAGGCCGAAATATATAAATAGATGTAAAACACCAATTTTTTTTTAATGGGGTTTAGTTGTTTTACAATGTTGTGCTAGTTTCTACTGTACAGCAAAGTGAAATAGATTTCCCTGTGCTATATAGCAGGTTCCCATTAGTTATTTATTTTATACATATTAGCGTATATATGTCAATGCCAATCTCCCAATTCATCCCACCCCACTTTTCCCCCCTTGGTGTCCATACATTTGTTCTCTAGATCTGTGTCCCTATTTCTGCCTTGCAAACCAGTTCATCTGTGTCATTTTTCTAGAGTCCACATATATGTTAGTATACAACATTTATTTTTCTCTTTCTGACTTACTTCACTCTGTATGACAGTCTCTAGGTCCATCCACATCTCTACAAATATCCAATTTTGTTCCTTTTTATGGCTAATATTCTAATGTATACATGTACCACATTTTCTTTATTCATTCATCTGTCGATGGACACCTAGGTTCCTTCCATGACCTGGCTATTGTAAAGAGTGCTGCAATGGACATTGGAGTGCATGAGTCTTTTTGAATTATGGTTTTCTCTGTGTATATGTCCAGTAGTGGGATTGCTGAATCAAATGTAGTTTTATTATTTAGTTTTCTGAAGAACCTCTGTACTGTTCTCCATAGTGGCTGTATCAATTTACATTTCTACCAACAGTGCAAGAGGGTTCCCTTTTCTCCACACCCTCTCCAGCATTTATTGTTTGTAGATTTTCTGATGATGCCCATTCTAACTGGTGTGAGGTGATACCTCATTGTAGTTTTGATTTGCATTTCTCTAATAATTAGTGATGTTGAGCATCTTTTCATGAGCTTCTCTTCTTGGCCATCTGTATATCTTCTTTGGAGAAATGTCTATTTAGGTATTCTGCCCATTTTTTGATTGGGTTGTTTGTAAAAGATCAATTCTTATTGAACACTATCAGGTAAAAACAATAATTTATCCTCTGACAAGGAGGATTAATGTTCACCTAGAAACCCATATAGATTGTTCAAAGTGAGCTCAAATTCAACTTGCAAATGTCAGTAGACATGAAATAACTATTTAGTCAATCAGGAGGAAAGCTTGTAAAGAAAGTATTGCTCAAGTGTTAGCAGTGAGACTATTTAAGGTCAAAGTAAGTAGAAAATTATTTTAAAAGGGATAGTATTTTTTAGTTTTATAATAATCAAAACAATCATTTTAAAGCAACTGTTATATGTAAGGCACTGAGATAATGAATACACAAAGGGGCCCAAGGAAACAGGTTCTGTCATCAAGAAGCTCCTGGTCTTGTCAAGTATACAGGACATAATATGCTCGTTACACTATTGTCAGGAGAAAAAGCCAATTGAAAGACATTGCTAATAAATGTCTTTCATTTATTATGAAATGAGAGTTCAGAAGATTACCATGAAATTTCCCCTTTGACTTTTCTTTAGTTCTTAATGTAATATATTGAGATACACGTTTGTCTTTTGATTACTAGATTTAACAGTTGAAGATGGAGTATCAACCTCTCACCCTTAATTTATAAGTTTGAGTGAATACGGTGTCATTCATCCTTTGTTTTATTAACGTTTATTTAACGCTATTTTTAAAATGAGAACTCCAGTTATTTAAATGAATATTTATTAGAAACTAAGATTTTGATGGCTATACAGGTTAATAAAATATGCATCACAACTTCAGTTTATAAATCAGATACTACATATATACAAATTACCACAAATATAGATATAGTGCATAGCTTTTATCTTTTTTCTTTCTCAGCTAAACGTCCCATCTCTCCATCTCCACCACTCTCTTTTTTTTTTTTTTTTTTGGTAAAAGTAGTACAGATTTTTTTTATGTAACTATCTCTCCCTTTTTACAATCCATATGGTGGTTGTGAGGCTGCCCTCAGCCATTGAGCCTATGGGTAAGGACAGGGTTTCTCCATTCTCTTATTCATAGTGATTTATCTGCCTCAAAATAGGCCAATGTGAAAATAAATTTTGTTGGAACCATTGTTGAAACAGTTAAAAAAAAAAAAAAGAGTGCTATCTTCTAAATAATTTAAGTTTGGAGGGACTGGTAGGTATTAATTCCCTCCCACTGGAGTTAGAGAGACTGAGAGTCAAGCCCATTCAAAGAAAAGGAAAACTAAATCAAAGAAAGAATGCCTTGGCTATATAATCTGAGGCCTTGGATCCAGTTGAGCCTAAAATCTTTGCCACTATTTGAACTTCCAACTTACTGGGACCAACGATCTGCCCTTTCTTTGTTGTATAAACTATTCTGACTGGGATTTTTGTCACCTGCAGCTGAAAGAACTCTAACATAATTTTAATCAGCAAATGGGTACCAAGAACACTTCTAACTCAGAAAACTGAATACTTTGGTAGAGAAAGGTTATTCGGTAAGGCTTCATCAAGTGGAGTCGAGGTAACATTTGAACTGGATCTTAAAGAATGAATAAATTTTACTGAGATTATATATATATATACTATATATATGGCAAAGGGCAATTCCAACCAGAAAGAAGGAGTCAGGGAAGTAGGGGGAGTGTTTAACAGAATGGTAAGTAGTTCTGATTGGACAATGCAGAGAAAATTTAAAGAATAATGGGAATTGAAACTGGAGGACTAGGTTGGACCTCAATCATAGTGCAGGTTTATATTTGGAAAACTGTTAAAATTTTTTAAAAAGAACATTAGGGTGTATACATGTGTGTTCATTTAGTATTTGGTTTTCTTAATCTTTCAATAAAAAGGTGAAACAGAACACCATGAGGGGAAAATCAATTAACAAGTTAGCAAAAGTCATGTGTATAACCTTTCCAGGGAACTGGCCTTTTCATTGAATAATCAATACTATAACACCTGTTCCCAAATCTAAGAACACAATCAAATTTAGATTGCCATCTCTGGTAATTAGCATTCTACTAAAAACAAAGCTTAGAGAAGTTGGGTCAGCATCTATTCTTGAAACATCTTTTTCATTGAAAGAGTGATTGATATTTTTCCACAGCTCAATTAAATGTACAGGAGGCATACAAAGTGCCTCAAAATGCATCAGTTGAAAATGCAATCTCTAAGTCTTCCCCAGATAAGATAATTAGAATTTTCTACTTTGTTGATTAATACAGAATAAATCTTTTTTTAGTGTTTTGAAACAACCATGTTTCTCATGATCTATTTAGTCCACAAGTTTTTTCCATTATGTATTCAGCAGAGGACCAAAGGCTTTCTTCTCTCTAGGCATAGAATATGGCTTTAATTTCATTAAACCAAATTGATTGCAAGCTTGTTTACATTTAAGATAACAGGATGTTGTAAATTTTATTTTAACTGGTTGGAATATATGATCCAACAAAATTAAGGGGAAAAAGTCTCCTGCTGTTGCAAATACACAGTTATTAACCTAACTTACTGAATCCCACAGGCCAATGAAAAGTTATGTAAATGAAGCAGGATTTTCACATTTTTCAGGAACTAAGCAGCAGAAATAAGATTTGTTCAATTAGTGCCTTGATAGGGGAGAAAAGTACAACAGAACACTCTTAAAAAGATTCATTGTGTGAGTGCCTATACCGAATTAGGTGTAAACCACCCAATTGTGTATACTTCTGAAGCGCTCCAGATAAAATGAGTCAGGTTTTATCCATCATGTTAGAGAAATTAGTCAGCTATTTAAGAAATAGCAGAAGATAATAATGTTCAAATGCTGAGTGAATAGCAGTGCCTAGAGAGAAAATGCTGTCAATATTTCCAGTTACTTAAAGAAAATTATGCCATAGAACCATACCATTCAATTCCATATTTACTGATAAATATTCTATAATATTTTCCTCTAGACATATGTGGACAATGATAAGAATATTGGGCAAATGGTTTTGCATGTCTAATTATCGTTTATAATTTTCAGGATAACTTGCTTATTGTGAGAAAGATAACTAATGAAGAAATAAAACATTTTAATCATAAATATTATGATGTTCTTTTATATAAGCAATGCAAAAAACAAGAAAGGATTGATTAGTATTTACCTGCCTGAATGAAGCCCTCTAAATAGAATATACAGCAGTATAAAAAGCATTATTCCCCAAATTATAAAAGAAAATTAAACAGTAAATATGTATTGACCATACAATACCTGTTTTCATGTTATCAATATATGTTATTCATTATTCTTGAAATGAAAAAAATGTCCTTAGTACTTGAGCCTTTTTTGATAATTTTGGCATTTTTTTCTAAACTTACAGACAGTCACCCCTTTGTTATGCCGTTTTTTTCGTAGATAACTTACAATTTTTAATCAAATTCTCAATCTGTCAAGGACACGGGTTTTGCTCTTTTGTTTGTTTGGCTCTAATATTTAAGACATCTCTTGATTCCAGGCTTACTGCACATCATGCTGCCTCTGACTGGTCTGCTCTTTTTTTGCTCTGTCTGGTTAACTTAAACTTTAAGACCTCAATTTAAATGCAATTTTTGAGATCCTTCAATACTGGTCATGATTGAACAATGGTTCCAGTTCTGTCTATACATCGCAGTAGGCTGTACCTACTCTTATCATAGTCCTTACACTATGATAAAGATCTTAAGTTGTAATTGACATATAACATTGTGTAAGTTTAAAGTATACAATGTGTTGGTTTGATACATTTATATATTTCAGTAAATGTCTTTTACATTATCTGATCTCTACCTACAGACTCTGCTCCTTGAAGATAGAGAATATACCTTGTCTGGCATTTGTATCTCTTTCTGTTAGCACAGTGCCTTGAACAAATAGGCATTCAGATGCTTATTGAATTTACTAGAAGAAAATTTAAAGGAAGAATTAGGGAAAAATATTTCTAAGTGTAGTTAGATACTTACATTTCTCTAATCTTAATCAAGTTTTCATTATTTCTCTATCTGATCAGTGTACACTTAGTATTTTCTTCAGTGGAGTCACAATTTTATAAGTTGATAAACTCATAGGCTCAGGAATGTGCTTTCTGATTCTTGAGTGTTCCCTATGTCTGTCTATAGAATGAAAGGCACCGTGAGATTGTATGCTGCTGAGAGGCTAGCTTTCCATTGTTTGGCTTTTCCATGCCCACAATTTGATGTGCTACATATAGCTTTCCTGGGGTTTCTGCTGGTACTAACTGCTGGGTCATCAGTCTTTAAAACTAGGCATGTAGTTAGCTATTTTAAGCATAGCTTTATTTATTCACTTCATGGTTTTCTGTGGCAAAAGCTCAAACGAAATAAGGGAGCTTTAAAATCCTGCTAAGTCAATAACTCTTCACTCAGCAAAATAATTCTGAAATTTCAAAAGAAGGGTATAAGATTTTGGCAGTATTATAATAAAATGTATACTGGCAAATGATGTATATGTTTACTCTTCATTTAATTATGGACTATTTATTTTAAAATGCATATTTTGAGATAAAGACAATTATGAAATACTATAAAAGAGATTGTAGAGCTCGTTATGGATAAGATAAACAATGAGCACAAGGGGTTGGGAAGATTACGCTCAGCCTTGAGGACAGACCTAATGTTTAAAGGTGGTGTCGCTCTAAAGCTGAATAATTCTTCTCAGCCTTTAATCAAGGTTATCCTGAAGATTCTCTTTCAGCATTTGCAAAGAGATTATGAACATTTAAGTGCAAATGCAAAATAATTATAGATTAAAATTTCTCAGGTCCCTGAGCTAATCTAAGTGTGCTTCATTTCTTAGTTTTTTACTTATTACAGGCTTTTAAAACCTGAAAGAATATATATATATATATATTTTATAATCTATAAAACTCAATCTAATGAAAAACAAAATCATTTCTTGAGCATTTTAGGCCAACTTCGCAGAGTTTAGAAATTAAAACATTTTATTTCTTGAGTTATTTATTTAAATTTCATTTTGATGCAAAGAAGTGTAGTAATAAAGAAAAATATTTTATTATTAAAAGTAAAAGCTTCAGTTTGGGAAAATGAAATAGTTCTGGAAATGGATGATTGTGATGGTTGCATGGCATTGTGAGTGTGCTCGATGCCACTGAATTTTACACTTAAAAAAGGTGAAATGAGGAATTTCATGTTGTTTATTTAACCACAATATTTTTAAAAAATTTAAGAAAACAACAAACAGAAATTTACATTATTTATCATAACACTTAATTTGTTACTTATTCAGATGTAAAGTAGTTTTTTACAAATAAACCAAAATTTTATATTTCTGTGACAAATTTAGAATTTTGTTTTTTAAAAAATTTATTTATTTGTTATTTATTTTTTGCTGCATTGGGTCTGTGTTGCTGCATGCGGCTTTCTGTAGTTGCGGTGAGCGAGGGTTACTCTTCATTGCGGTGCTCAGGCTTCTCATTTCAGTGGCTTCTCTTGTGGTGGAGCTTGAGCTGTAGGTGTGCCGGCTTCAGTGGTTGTGGCTCACAGGCTCTAGAGCACAGGCTTAGTAGTTGTGGCTCAGGGCTTAGTTGCTCTGTGGCATGCGGGATCTTCCCGGACCGGGGCTTGAACCCACGTCCCCTGCATTGGCAGGCAGATTCTTAACCACTGCGCCACTAGGGAAGCCCTAGAATTTGATATAGACTATACTGATTTCTTACTAGCACTGTTTTAGGGTCTATAAAACTATTGTTAAAATCTAAATAGTCTTATGTTTTTTTGCTTCGGTCAAGAAAAAGACTTCACTTTTAAGAATTTTGATAGGGTCAGTTTTAGCACTTTAAATGGGACAAATGAGGTGATATCTCTGCAAGCATTCTATCTACAGTTCTTCACATTTTTGTCTTTCCATTTTATGATATTAATACAGACTATTAAATGAGTTCATAAGCTTTAACTAAAACATCTACCTTTTTTTTTTTAATTGGATAATCTAGGTACCATAGATACCCATCTGAAATGCAAAGTTAGACTCATTGATTATTTCAGATTCTGACATCATGCACTATGGTAGGGTTAACCAAATAACTTATTATCCAAACCCAGATATTTTGAGAGTGAAAGGAAAAGCTATTAATAACTACCCTGTATAAGAGACACAAACAGGAGAGGTCTCAGGTAAACCAGATTATATGTTCACCTTATTTATGGGACATATTTTAGAACTGGTGACATGCTTAGTTACTTTAGTTTTCCTTAGTAAATCACTTTGATTAAAAAATAAGAGCAACATGTTTTGAGTGAAATTGTGTGCTAAAGATAGAGTTTTTAAAGATATTATCCAATTCCCTTTCTGATAGGTGTCAGAGAATTGTTAAAAATAGTATCTGCCTTCATGGAGATTACAGAGCAGATGAAGATTAGACACATGAAAAAGTGAGTGAAGAATCAAAAAGGCCAATATATTTGTAAAATGATTGGCACAGGAAATCATTGCTCCAAGTGCAAAGAAAGGAAACCAATTCCACCTATCATGCCCTTACATTCAATTAGTTTACAATATAACAATTTCATGGAGACTATTCAATTATTGACTCTTGTTCTTGTTATTCTAAATTGGCCTTTGCCAAGTTTAGGTTATTGTGTGAGACACTATATTAAGTGCTATAATTACAGATAAATATAATGCAGACTCTGTTGTTGAGTAACTTGTTCTCTAGTAAAGAACACAGAAATGTTAGCCAATAATGAACAAAGCAAGTGATACACTTCTGTAATTAAACTATGCATAGGGCGCTATGGAAGAACTGTTAGATCTGCTTTCTCTTTTTTTTTTTTTTTTGCGGTACGCGGGCCTCTCAATGTTGTGGCCTCTCCCGTTGCAGAGCACAGGTTCCGGACGCGCAGGCTCAGCGGCCATGGCTCACGGGCCCAGCTGCTCCGCGGCATGTGGGATCTTCCCGGACCAGGGCACGAACCCGTGTCCCCTGCATCGGCAGGCGGACTCTCAACCACTGCGCCACCAGGGAAGCCCTGCTTTCTCTTTTGTCTCAACATTCATTTCACCAGACTGACTAGTCCCAGTGACTTCATTTTACAAATTAATTTATTCATATTTTCTTTGGTTTTCCTTCATGAGTTAATGGCTAATGCACAAGATTAGAGTGCTGATACGTGGGTATTAGTATTGCTCAGCATATCAGGAAACAGTCTTCTAGAGCTTTAGGGATCCTAGGTCCATTTCCTAGGTTTTCAATGATGAAAATAAGAGTTAGAATACTTTTTCAAAGGATAATTTGACATTAATCTTTACTGAAATTTATCTCCCAATTTTCTATCTATTCATAGAGCTCAGCTTTATAGAAACTTCTTGAGAGTCTTCATGAAGACAATGGATAAAGTATGCATGTTTTATAAGTCTAAAATCATATAAAGAACATCTGTACCAAATATTCATTGAAGATGTATTATTATCGTCCTTAGAATTATACTTTATATTGTCTGTTTCACTGTTGTGGATGGATTCCAAAAATTGAGAGATGATCATATTACACAGAAAAATAAATAATGGATGAAAATACTTGATGTAGGTATTTAGAATTTTTATAAAAAACAAGGATATGAAGATCATAATGCTTATATGAAAACACAGAATTGCTAATATATTTGGATAAAAGGAAACTGTAGGAAAACTGCCTCACCTAAATTCTTCACTTGCAAGAAGTTTGTTTCAACCAACAAAGAGTAATGTTTCAAACACATATGTAATTTTAATGCTGGTTTTCTGAAAATATAAATTACTTGCTATGTAGCTATAATAGATTTTTATAATCATTTCACAGTTGTAAAAGTGTAGAAAACAGAATTCAGGCAACAGTTCTTTTGGCTCCTATTTCAATATTTTGTAGCAAAATCTGGAGATTTAAATGAAACCTGCAGATTTATAATTAAGCAAACATAAAGTAAAAATTAACTTAGTGTCAGCCCTCCAACTTTGCTTTTTTTTCCTTCAATATTGTGTTGGTTGTTCTGGATGTTTTTTTTTTTTAATTTTTTGATGCTGGAATCAAAGGACAATTTTCATCTTTTTTGCTCCCTTTCCTCAATATTATTTTTCTTTCTCTTCTTTTGTCAGTTATCCTTATTTCTTGGTTATTGTTTGCCTGACTTTATTCTTGCTTTACTTTTTGCAATATCCTTCTTTGGTCTTCTGTTATTCTTACTGATGGTACCTGTGAACATCACTGCTCTGGACTAATGACCTTAAACCAAAACTCGGGCTATGCTTTGCTATTCAGCTTTCAAACTTCCTAGAGTCTAGTCAGCTCTGACACCCGCCATTTCCTTGGATTCCAAATTTTTATATTGACTTTCTAACTTCAGTCTTTGTCTTAGCCATGGGTCTAGCACTCCCAATTCTTCGTCAACTCCTCTTTATAGCGCTCATGCATCTACTTATGTGTCAACCTCTTGACAGGGCTGTTGTCTCCAAGGCAAGAATTTTGTTTATGCAGTTTGAATTACTATAGTGTTGGCAGAGTACCTTTCAAGTAATAGATAATAAATAGTTGCTAAATAATAAAAAATAAGGAAAGGCTGACTGAATGCATGGAATTAATATTGACAAAATTATGATTAAAATTATAATACCTATGTTTTGAGAAAATAAAGCATATCTTTCATTTTGTAAAGGCTGCATTCGAGAGCCCAGGCTAGAACATTGTCAATTTATGAAAAGATCCTCCAGATCAAAAGTATTCAAAAAGACTAAAGAAGACAGTGTAAGTTTAATAACTATACACTAAAAAGGGTGTTCAATATACTAAGAAGAAAATTCACTAGAGTATTTACATTGTACAGATGATGTAATGTGATTGCTAACATTTCACAATATATTAACTTTTTACCTAGTCCATCCAAAGCACCTAAATGTTGATGCTGTTTTAGGCGTCTTGTACTCATTATCTATAAACCTCATAGCAACTATGCAAGGGATATATTGCTATTTTCACTCTATGATATCAGAGGGATTAAGTTACTGACCTTGCGACCACAACTGGTAAGTGGAAGAATCTTTCCAACACAAGTTCACCTGATCCCAAACTCCCAAGACCCATGCTCTTTCTACTACATCTTGCTTCAAGTAGAGAGGACACTGGTCTTGAGATTAGGAAACCTAGGTATGAATCTCAGTTGAGCAATTTAGTAGCATTATGACTTTGACCACTCAACTTGACAATTATGAGCTTCAGTTTCCTTCATATGGGAAACCTAAATAATATGATCTACTTCATAATGTCTGAGAAAATATTAATGCAAGTGGCTGTTACATATTAGTGGCTGAATGATGTTATTATCTTCTTGGAAGGTTGTCGCTCTGGTAAGTCCTTAAAAATGCAGAATGCAATAGTGGGTATGGATGATAACCCTTGTTAACTTCTGCCTCTTACTCTCTCACACAGAATAAATTCCACAAAGCACCCCTTATATTGTAGAGTAATAGAAGTCTATATCCATACTTGTAAAAAATTGGATGTCTTTTTTCTCAATGTTTACTTAAAGTTATAGCATCATAAGGTACAAAACTGCCATGCTGGATCGTTGCCTATAAACATGACTTTCTTGTCTATAGTGCTGTTTCCTGGTCAAACGAAGATGTTAGAATAATCCTGGATAAAGGAAGCAGCTTATCTCCTTGGAGTGAAGACTATGTATATTTCCTTCCACATTGTTTTCACCTGCTTGAGTTGATTATACTATACATTAATCATGAAAGAATTGAAATTGGCAGATTCATAGCTATTGAATAGGACTACTGTTTAAATATAGTTTTACTTTAAATAAATTGAATGAAAGTCCATTCTCCACTATATATTTACTCTCAACCACAGACTCTATTAACAGCATGTTTAGAGAATCTGAACCAAATTTTATTTTATATTTAACTTTTCTAAACTGCCAGATAAATATAAGAAGCGCTGTGATTAGCTCCATGTCTTTAATATGATTTGTCTCCCTTGAGTCAACTTGATAAATTACAGCTGTATATATTTTACTTCGATAATTATATCTCTATTTGGGATGTCTAAATACTGGTGGGTTTAAACAGCTTTTAGAATGTACCTGATACTGAACCGATTACACTACTGAAACGCAATACAGTATATAGTTCGGTATTCATTTGGTATAGTTATTATGGGTTAGAGAATTCCTGTGATAAGAAATATTGTGTATACGAAGAGATGGATGTTTTATTTCACAATGTTCATGAGGTTTAAATATTCAAATATAATTTCTGATGTATAAAAGTACAGAAGCATCTATAGGAAAATGATCATCTACATTGTGTTTGCTGGCACCTTGAGAAATAAAGATACAAAATAGTTCACATTATCCTAAAAAATGCATGAAAGAGACTTATTTTTGATCATTCATCAAATAACCAGGGAGGTTTGGATTGTTGGGCCAAGATGATGGAATAGGAAGATGCTAAGCTCACCTCTTCCCACAGCCACACCAAAATTACCACTATTTACAGAGCAACTATTGATGAGAGAGACCTGAAGACCAGCAGAAAAGATCATCTACAACTAAAGATATAAAGAAGGAACCACAGCAAGACAGGTAGGAGGAGCAGAGACATGGTACAGTCAAGACCCATAACCCAGGTGGGAGATCTACAAATGGGAGAATGATTACAACTGCAGACATTCTCCCCAGTGAGTGAGGGGTCCAAGCCCCACATCATGCTCCCTGGTCCATAGGTCCTACACTGAAAAGACAAGCCTCCAGAATATTTAGCTTTAAAGGCTAGAGGGAGGAAGCAGATTGAAACTGCCTGGGGCTCTGGCTAGTCACCTCAACTGCCCCAACCTACCCCATCCCTTTTAGCTCCAGTGTAGCTCCCCACTAGAGCAAAGGCTACTGTTGTTATTGCTAAGGAGAGTACACACTTAGATGGGGCAGAGCCAGCTCAGACCCAGCACTGCATTTGAACGGGGTGAGGGTGGCTTTTGCTGGTTGGTGCTCATGGAGTCGGCAGATTGGGAACTGTCTTGAGCTCTGACTGGCATGCTGGGACCAGGCCAGTGAATGACACGGCCCAGACCAGGTGCCCGCTCCAGGCCCTCTTGTTTCAGCACTGCTCCCCTCTGGGGTAGGGAGAGCACAAAGTTAAAGGAAATGAAATCAGCTCAGACCCGACCCTCAGGGCTTCTGCTTCAGCACTTTGGGATCTCACCCTGCCCCTCATAGGGCAGGGATGACCATGGAGCATAGGAGAAGCCTGGTTCACACCTAGCTCTGTCTCTAGCTACTCCAGCTCCAGCCCCACTTCCCACCAAGGTCATAGTTGCCAGCACCCCTTGGGGAAGATTTGACCTATGCTCACTTCAGTTGCAGCTCTTCCACCAAAGCCATTGGGCACATGCAGACTGCACAGGGACATGCCTTCAAGACTGGGATAGGTAATAGTTTCATCTAATTTCATAGAGACAGAGAAAGTTAAGCAAAATGAGAAGACAGAAGAATTTGTTTTAAAGGCCAACAGGGCTTACTGTCAGGAGAGCCAGAGAACTGTAGAAAATAGAGACCCGACTCCTTAAGGGGACACACAAAAACTCACACACTCTGAGACCCAGGGGAGAAGTGGTAATTTGAAAGGATTCTAGGTCAGACCCACTTGCTGATCTTGGAGAGCCTCTCAGAGAGGCAGGAGGCAACTAGAACTCACCCTGGGGTCATAGACACTGGTGGCAGGCATTCTTGGGAGCTTAGTCTACCACGTGGACAGTGGTGCTGACAAGGGCCATTTTGGAATCCTCCCTCTAGCTTATTAGCACTGGAACCCAGCTCTGTCCACCAGCCTGTCAGCACAAGAGCTAGGACACCTCAGGCAATCAGATAGCTGGGAAGAAACACATTCCCACCCACAAGCAGGTGGGCTGCCTTAAGACCCCTTCAGCCCCCAGCCACCCCAGAAACTTGGTCCTGTCCACCAGAGGGCTCAGGATCTGGCCTCACACACCAGTGCACCAGCACAAGCTGTGGGAACCCCTCAGGGTCCTAGAGCCAGACATTGGGACCCAGGCCCACTGACCAGCAGGCCAGCACTCACACTGGGAAACCCAAGGCCCTGCAGCCAGTGACCCCAGGATGCAGCTCCACCAACCCATGGGCTGGCACTAGCCCCAGGACCCAGTCTCAACCCCCAGTAGGCAGGCACCAGCCATGGGATCCCCTGGACCCTGGCCTCACACGTGAGCAGATGGACACAGGACCAGGAATACTGCAGCCCTGTAGCCTGCCATGTCAGGATCCATCCCACACACCAGCAGATTGGCAACAAACCTGAGATCTCACCAGGTCTTGGCCCTGCCCAGTAGCAGGCCAACACAAACTCTAAGATACCATGGACCCCTAAACCAGCTGCCCTGGGATCCAGGCCCCCTCACCAGCAGGCCAACATCATCTTTGAGACACTTCAGGCCTACAGTCAATCTGGAACTAGCCCCAACCACCAGCTGTGTTTGGGACCCCTGGCCCTAAAACTATCCACCCAAGAACCCATCTTCGCTCTCCAGTGGGCCAACACTAGATTCAGGACTCCCTGGGACTCTGCAGCCAGCTGACTCATGACCTGGCCCAGCACACCTACAACCAGCAGCCTCTGCACAAGGAAATACCTGGCAACCTACCAGAAGGTGGGCCAACCACGTCCTTCAGACTGTCCAGATTTTAGCCTGCCACAGTAGAAGGACAGATGCAGCCAACAGGGGTCAACCCTAGTGTCTATAGCTCTGATGATCAGAAGGGGGTGCACTACTGGGAACATAGAACAGCTCCTATAAAAGGCCACTTTTCCAGGATCGAGAAATGTAAGTAACCTACCAAATACATAGAAATTAAAACAGCTTATTATCCAAAATGAGGTGACAGAGGACTATGTTCCAAATGAATGAACAGGATAAAACTCCAGGAGAAGAATTAAGTGAAGTGGGGATAAGTAATATACTAGATAAATAATTTAAACTAATGATCATAAATATACTCAAAGAACTCAGGAGAATATTGGATGAACACAGTGAGAAGTTTATTACAGACCTGGAAAATATAAAGGACAACCAAACAGAGATGAAGGATACAATAGTTGAAATGAAAAATAAATTAGAAGGAATCAAGAACAGATTAGATGATACAGAGGAATGGATCAGTGAGCTGGAAGACAGAGTTGTGGAAATCACTGAACCTATACAAACAAAAATAATAAAAAATAAAGAGAAATGAAGACAGTTTAAGAGATGACAACATGAAGCATATTAACCTTAACATTATAGGGGTCCCAGAAGGAGAAAATAGAAAGGGGCAGAGAACATATTTGAAGACGTAATAGCTAAAGTCTTTCTTAACCTGGGAAAGAAATAGACATTCAGGTCTAGGAAGCACAGAAAGTCCCAAATAGGATCAACCCAGAGAGGATAAAACCAAGATACACAGTAATTAAAATAGCAAACATTAAAGCTAAAGAGAGAATATTAAAATCAGCAAGACAAAAGCAACAAATTATGTACAAGGGAACTCCAATAAAGCTATCAGCTGACTTTTCAGCAGAAGCTCTGCAGGCCAGAAGGGAGGGGAGCAATATATTTAAAGTGAGGAAAGGGGAAAACCTATAACCAAGAATACTCTAGCCAGCAAGGCTCTCATTCAGATTTGATGGAGAGATCAAAAGCTTTACAGAAAAGCAAAATCTAGAAGAGTTGAACACAATCAAGCCAGCTTCACAAGAAATGTTAAAGGGACTTTTCTAAGCAAAAAGGGAAAGGCTACAACTAGAAACATGAAAATTACAAAAGGAAAAATCTTGGGAAAGGTTGGTAAAGGCAAATATATAGTAAAAAGAGTAAATCACTTATAAAGCTAGCAGGATGGTTAAAAGACAAAGGTAGTAAAATCATCTATATCTACAATAAATAGTTAAGGGCTGACAAGGGAAAAACACATAAAATGTGATGTCAAACAGTAAAAATGGCAAGAATGGTAGTAAAAATGCAGAGCTGTTTAAATGCTTTTGAACTTAAGATATCAGCAACTTAAAATAATTATATACATATCATGGTAACCACAAACTAAAAAATCTATAATAGATAAACACAGAAAAAATGAGAAAGAACTCCAAACATAACACTAAAGATAGTCACCAAATCACAAGGAAAGAGAACAAAAGAAGCAGAAAGGAACAAAAAAGAACTACAAAAACAACCATAAAACAAGTAACAAAATGGTAATAAGTATATACCTATCAATATATTACTTTAAATGTAAATGGTCTAAAAGCTCCAATCAAAAGACGTAGAGTGGCTGAATGAATAAAGAAAGACTCATATATATGCTGCCTATAAGAGACTCACTTCAGATCTAAAGACACACACAGACTGAAATAGAGAGAATGGAAAGAGGTATTCCATGAAAATGAAAAAGAAAGCCAGGGTAGCAATACTTATTTCAGACAAAATAGACTTTAAAACAAAGCTTGTAACTAGGACACTGAAGTTCATTACATAATTATTAAGGGATCAATCCAAGAAAGTGATAAAGCAATTATAAATATATATGCACCCTACAGAGCAGCACCTAAATACATAAAGAACATATTAACAGACATAAAGGGAAAAATCAGCAGTAACACAATAATGAGAGGGAACTTTAACACCCCACTTACATCAATGGATAAATCATCCAGACAGAAAAAGCAATAAGGAAACACTGGCATTAAATGATACATAAGACCGAAAGGCCTTTATATATATATAACAGTCCATTCAAAAGCAGAAGAATACATATTCTTTTCAAGTGCACATGAAAGAGTCTCCAGGATAGATCATTTGCTAGGCTACAGAACAAGCCTCAGTAATTTTTTTTTAAATGAAATCATACCAAGCATCTTTTCTGACAATGCTATGAATCTAGAAATCAATTACCAGAAAAAAATTGCAAATACCACAAAAATGTGGAGACTTATCAATATGCTACTACACAACCAATGGTTCACTGAAGAAATCAAAGAATAAATCAAGAAAATACTTGGAGAAAAAGGAAAGCAAATACACAATGATGCAAAATCTATGGGACATAGCAGATCTAAGAAGAAACTTTATAGCAATACAAGCTTACCTCAGGACAGAAGAAAAATCTCAAATAAACATCCTAACCTTACACCTAAAGAATTAGAAAAAGAAGAAAAATACCCAAAGTTAGTAGATGAAAATAAATCATAAAAATCAGAATATAAATAAATGAAATAGAGACTAAAAAACCCCAAAAGATCAATGAAACTAACAGTTGTTTCTTGAAAAAATAAGCAAAATTGATAACCTTTAAGCTAGACTCATCAGGAAAAAAGAGAGAGGGCCCAAATCAATAAAATCAGAAAGAAAAAGAAGTTACAAAGGAAACCACATAAATACAAAGTAGTATAAGAGATTATTATGCACCAATAAAATGGACAACTTAGAAGAAATGGACAAATTCTTAGAAATGGACAGTTTCCCAAGACTGAACCAGGAAGAAATAGAAAATATGAACAAACCAACTACCAGAATTGAAATTGAATTAGTAGTAATAAAATAAAAGAAAACACCCAACAAACAGAAGTTCAGAATCAGATGGCTTCACAGGTAAATTCTACCAAACATTTAGAGAAAAGTTAACACATATCATTCTCAAAATATTCCAAAATTTTCAGAGGAAGGAACACTTCTGACCTCATTCTATGAGGCCAGCATCATGCTGATATCAAAATTAGGCAAAAAAAAAAAAAAAAAAAAAGACATAGATGCACATAGATGCAAAAATCCTGAACAAAATACTATCAGACTTAATCCAACAATATATGAAAAGGATCATACAGCATGATAAGTTGGATTTATTCTAGAAATGCAAAGATGGTTCAGTATCTACAATTCAATCAGTGTGGTATATTACAATAACAAATTGAAGAATAAAAATCATATGATCTCAGATTTGGAAAAGCTTTTGTCAAATGCCAACATCCTTTTATGACAAAAACTCTTAACCAAGTGAATACAGAGGGAGCATGACTCAACATAATAAAGGCCATATATGACAAGGCCACAATTAATGTGATACTCAATGGTGAAATGTTGAAAATGTTTCCACTAAGATGGAACAAATTAAAGATGCCCACTCTCACAACTTTTATTCAACATAGTATTGGGAGTCCTATCCACAACAATCAGAGAGGAAAAAGAAATTTTAAAAATCCAAATTGGATAGAAAGGAGTAAAGCTAGAAAAACTAATTCTAAAATTTGTCTGGAAACACAAAAGACCCTGAACAGTCAAAATAGTCTTGAGAAAGATGAACAAAGCTGGAGGTATTAAGCTCCCTGTTTTCAAACTATACTACAAAGCTACAGTCATCAAAACAGTATGACAGTGGCACAAAAACAGACACCATAATCAATGGAATAGAATAGAGAGCCCAGACATGAATCTACACTTATATAGCAATTAATCCATGACAAAAGACACAAGGATATACCATGGGTAAATTATAGCCTCTTCAACAAATCCTGTTGGGAATACTGGATAGCTACATGCAAAATAATTAAACAGGACTACTCTCTCACACATTCACAAAAATAATTTGAAAATGAATTAAAGACAAGTGTAAGATCAAAAATCATAAATCTTCTAGAAGAAAACATAGGCAGTGAGCTCTTTGACACCTGTCTTAGTAATATATTTTTGGATATGTAACTTCTGGCAAGGCAAGGAAAACAAAAGCAAAAAATAACAAGTGGGACTACATCAAATAAAAAGCTTTTGTGCAGTGAAGGGAACTTTCAACAAAACTAAAAGGCCACCTACTGAATGGGAAAAATTATTTGCAAAGATATATCTGACAAGGTGTTAACATGCAAAATATACAAATAACTAATAAACTCAATATCATAAAAGAAAAAGAAAAGAAAAAATCCAAAAGACTAACTTAAAAAGTTGGCAGACAATGTGAATAGACAATTTTCCAAAGAAGACATACAAATGGCCAACAGGCACATGAAAAAATACTCAACATAACTAATCATCAGGGAAATGCAAACCACAATGAGATATAGCCTCACACCTCTTCAGAATGACCAGCAAATAACAAGTGTTGGTGAGGATTTGGAGAAATGGAAATCCAAATGTACTGTTGATGGGAATGCAAATTAGTGCAGCCACTATGGAAAACAGTATGAAGAGTCTTCAAAAAATTAAAAATTGAACTACCATATGCAGCAATTCCACACCTTGATATTTATCCAAAAAAAACACTAATTAAAAAATACATATGCATCCCTATATTAATTGCAGCATTATTGATAATAACCAAGGTATGAAAACAACCTAAGTGTACATCAATAGATGAACAGATAAAGAAAATGTGATATACATACACACACACACACACACACATATATATATACACACACACACAAATATATATACAGTATATTACTCAGCCATAAAAAAATGAAATCTTGCCATTTGCAAGAACATGAATGGACTTAGAGGGTATTATGCTAGTAAAATAAGTCAGACAGAGAAAGACAAATACTGTATATATGGAATCGAAAGCACAAAACAAGTGAACAAACCTAACAAAACAGAAACAGAGGTAGACATACAGAGGACAAACAAATGGTTGCCAGAGGGGAAGGAATGAAATAGGTGAGGGAGATTAAGAAGTACAAATTTCCAGTTACAAAACAAATGAATCAAGGGAATGAAATGTGTGGGGAATATAGTTAACTACATAATTTTTTTTGTATAGTGACATATCATAACTAGATTTATTGTGGTGATCATTTTAAAATGTGTAGAAATATCGAATCTCTATGTTGTGTAACAGGGACTAACATAGTGTTGTAGGTCAATTATACTTCAAAAACACACAAACAAACTCATAGAAAAAGAGACCAGATTTGTTGTTACCAGGGGCAAGGGGTGTGGGGAGGGGGAATTGGATGAAGGTGGTCAAAAGGTGCAAGCGTTCAGGTATAATAAGATAAATAAGTACTAGGGATGTAATGTACAACATGACCAATATAATTAACACTGCTAAACAGTATATATTAAAGCTGTTAAGAGAGTAAATCCTAAGGGTTCTCATCATAAGGAAACATTTTTTTCTCTTTCTCTGATTTTGTACCTATATGAGATGATGGATGTTCACTAAACTTATCGTAATAATCATTTCATGATATATGTAAGCCAAATCATTATTCTGTATACCTTAAACTTATACAGTGCTTTATGTTGATTATATCTCAGTAAAACGGGAGGGGAGAAAAGAACCAAGGAGGTTCAACTACAGTAATAAGTAGTTTCAATCTTGAGCTTATGTGTGCATGCATACTTGTGCACTTAACAGTTATGTGCCCACCTCCTGCTTTTCTGTAGGTATATGATTCTACTTCTTTATTGCTCTTTTTAACAGCTGTTCCTACTTTGTTTCTTTAACCATTTCTTCACCCTCCCTGCTATACACTTACATTGGGAAAACCTCTTATATCTGCTTCCATTACCTGGAACATACAATGAAAACCATCTAAACTAAGTGCACTGTCTTTCATTATAACTCTCCATCCGCCTTCCTTTATTTTCTAACATGTAGCCACTGGAACCCCTGCTTTATTTATTGCCAGGTGTTATCACATTGCTTCGTAGTTCTTTTCACCTCATCACCAGAACCATATACTTTACTTTCCTCTGGTTATAAAACAAGTGTCACTGACCTTTCTCACAGAGACCCACTTCCCAAAGTAATGGTCTTATCTCTTGTAAACCAGTTTTTCTTCTAAACCCCCTACTGTTTTTAAGTTTGCCTCCAGTCCTTGAACCTGATTATAGCACTATTTGGTAAAGTGAAATATATTTTAGGAATCATATTCAACTTCCTCCATAAATTAAGCATTTAAATCTCATTATTCCTCATCATGGTATCTATGCCCAAGACTGTTCTTAAATTTTGGTATAGAACTGAGCATCTATACCTGGATGAGAAATAGTACCAGCCATAAATAATAGTATGTTTCAGAATCAAAATCAGACCTTTATATCCATGAAATTTTCCTATTAACAGATTATAGAAATCATTAACAAGAGTCCTACAGTCTTAATATTTTAGAATTACTTGGAAAGAAGAGATTTAATATTTATTTAATGCTTCTGAGTGTCAAGTACCGTGCTAAGTGCTTTGCACACATTAGAATGCAGAGTTAAGTGTTTAGACTTTAGAATAAGACTGCCTAAGCTCTTCCACTTACTATCTTTGTAGTATTGAATGAGTCGCCAAATGTAAATTACCTTATTTGTATTAAAAGAATAATAGTACAATTTGCGGTATAAGAATGTTATGAGGATAAATAAGATAATACATCTCAGGGCACACAGTGCCTGGCCCATAGTACATGATATGTGATTGTTAACCATTATCTCACTTACTCTTTCCAATAACCTCAAGAAAAGGAAAATGGCACTCCATAAAATTAAAGACCTTAAAGAAAGAATGACAACTAGTAAACAGTGAAGCCAGAATATTAATATTATTTTTTTCTGTTTTCAAAGCCCTTGTTCTTTCCACTATAATCATCTACCCAATATGGACACAATTTCTACAAAAGCTCTGAGAGATGATGACACATATCCTGTCTCAACAATCCAAAGTTCTTAAGTGGACAGCCTTGAAAATCTGTCCCTCAATTTTACATGCTGCATAGGCATGAGCCAGGATAGAAGTATCAACAATTCAATTTCCTCCCTGTTTCTTTAACAATCAATTCCTAATTTTCTACTTGGGTTGTCTTTAACTTCCATATGTTCCACAGTACCCTGAATACAATGATGATTATATTAAGCACCAGCTATAACCTTACGAAAGAAAAAAAATAATCTGGACAGGTAGGGTCTTTCTGATCTGTATAGATATTTCTATAATCGCTAGTATCATAAAAAGCTCTTAGTCAGATGTGCAGCCTAATTGCTTACCACTCATCTATTTGAGTCTATGTATTCCTCTTTATCTGTACTGTGTTTTTGTTCTTTTCTCAAATACAAAAGATTCTTCATCTTGTATCATTTCAGGTAAACCAGTGACAAGAATATCTCCCTGGAATGTTCCATAGCTAATCACTGGACCTACAACCAATGTCTGCCTTACCCAATCCCATTATAAGATTTCTGCCCTTATATCCCATTGTCAGAGCAAATCTGTAGCAAGATGCTTACCTAGACTTGATTACCTCCATTTGGATGTTTACTGATTACTTGATTCCCTTCTATTATCCTGGTACATGAAAAACATCAGCTTTGAAGTTAGGCAGAATTTGATTTAAACAGCTCCAGATAAGTCACATAATGATGTTCCTAAGATTGTGAGGGTTACAATATGTAAGAGTTGAATTATCTAATACATGTCTATCACACAGTACATCTTTAATGATACCTCACATTATTGAAGTTAAGCAATGAACAATTATATTTACTTCATATACCCTTCTTTTTTGGGCGCTTCATTTGGTGTGGATATTTTAATAGTGATATTTGTATTTTACTTTAATCGAATCTTGAAGTTTTAGAATCTTGCAAGACAAGATTTCTGCTAATTCCTGATTTCTCCTTTCTCTGGCTTAGCCTTAACACAACACTACCTGAGCCAGTGCAGAAATGCGATTTGATGATCTCCAATCTTGGATTACGTACTCTGGAATATAATTTGTTGCTAACAATAAACAGATCATCAATACTCTTTGAGTACAATCCCACATCTAGGTGCAAAATGTCTAAGGAATAAGCATGGGAAATCCTGGGATTGTAGAGACATTACAGGCACACATATACAGAGGTGATGGACAGCCCACCAGAAATTAGTATTTCTGGAACATGTAATGTCTTTTAATACCCATTTCTATACAGAGTTGTACGTCCAAGACATTTCCTTTCACAAAAGTATTCCAAAATTCTTACTAAAACATTTTAATGGCATTGACTAAAATTTCTGCACTAGATTATCATACGGAAAGCATATTCTTATCATTTCCAAGTAGAAACATTTTTTTAAACTTCTAGTCTAAAACAATATATGTTCCTACAGAAGCAAAAATAGCTGTTACATACTCCTCTTAAATGTTGCTTTGTGCTTTGATGCTCTTTGTTTTTCAACAAGTCTTCCACATTTATTTAGAGACAGCTGAGCATTTTAGGGAAAGAAAAAGCCTAAGACTTCAAAGTCAGAAAGAATAAATGCCTTAAAGATAGATATTAGTATTGTAACACAAGGCTAGTTTACATAACTATAAGTATGAATAAACAAAAGGCAAGAGGACAAAAATTTAAATTCTATCTGGATTTTCATACATTCATTGATCTAAAAGAATCCATTCTAAGCTATTTGCATCATCTGTCACACCAATGTCAAGTCTGGGAAGAAAGGTGGACATTTGGGAATAATCATGTGAAACTGTCATAGAAAGATGAAGGACAGGCTTAAGAAATGGAGCCATATATTTATCAGTGAGGAAGGAGAATAGCATTGAAACTAATTTTAACTGGTCATAATACATGTTTATACCCATTTCAAGATTTTAATATCCCTACAGTTCTATGATCTCCACTTAATGAATATTCATAGTTATTGTCTTGAGACTTAAAACTCACACAGAAGCACAATGTTCCTGTCATAATAATCTGCATACATATATGCATAAGGAAATGGAAAGCTTAGTTTGCTAGGGCTACTGTGACAAAGAACAAACTGGGTGGCTTACACAACAGAAATATAGTCTTTTACTGTTCTGGAAGCTAGAAGTCCAAAATCCAAGTGTGGACTATATTGTTCTTTCTGAGGGCTGTGAGAGAAGTGTCTGTTCCTGGTTTCTCTCCTTGGTTTGTAGATGGCTTTTCTTCACTATAGTATCATTAACATATGGGTAGGGCTTTCAACTGTGGTAACCAAAAATTATTCCTGATAAGTATAATCTCCACTGGCCCTTCTGCTCCTTTTGTTGGAACTTCAGCTGTGTTCTTGGCTCATCTTACCTTGGGATCAAAAAGTATAAATGCTTCGCTTTCCCCTTAAATATTTCCCTTGAATTCAGTAAGTTAACACATTTTAGTTCTATCAACTAAATCTATTTTCAAACAAAAATATATTTCTCTTCTGATTAATATTACTAAAGTAAATAATCAAATAGAAACTAGAGGTGAATATACAAAATCAGACTTTCAAATTTTTTATACATAATATATATTCCTATGAGAATTTGTCTCTATCTCATGATAATTCTCTGGTCTACATCTCTTCATTTATCTATGTGATTTGTAACTATTACTAGATTCTTGAGAGCTTGTACTTCATCTGTTAAATTTGAAATCTCTGTAATATAATGATTATATATCATATACATATCTCTATATTTGTGATATTCAAAACATTTATTAGTATATACATTCAACAACATTGCATTTCATAGATATAAGCTAGTCTGTAATGTGGTATGATTATAAAGGTATAGGACATGATCCCTATCCTTAAGCAAATTAACTTTAAGGGTAAAAGTTAAATGTTATACGCTTATAAGCATAAATGTCATATGCAGCCTTGCCAAATGGCTGGCTGAGAGAGAAAGTAGCACAGTAGTGTAATGAGGAAGCCAGAACTGTTCTGGGACATCAAGAAGAATTCCAGGGAGAAGATGGGACTGATTACTTTCACTGTAGGATGAGACTTAAGAAAGTAATTCTTAGTGTGTGGTGTGAGCAAAGAAGGAGAAATATAGATTAGCTGTTTAGCAAAGTTTGCTGTGGTGAAGAGTATATGTATAGTAGATTTTGGAAGGTTGTGGTAAAAATTCCTATGAAGTACCTTGAATATCATATGCATTTAGATTCTTTTCTTATTACTAAGGAACATTTCTGAGCAAAGCTTAGAAGAAGGCATTTTGAACAGCTTTTCTGTTATTGATCTGTAGAAGGTACTTGAGGGGCAAGAAACTATTGGCAGGAGGTTTTAAGAGCCAGGTAGAAAGAAAAGGAGGTATACACAAGAAAGTTAGAAAAAAAGAAAACATAATACTTGATGGTTGACTGTGTTGAATTAATCAACTTAGGGAGGAAGGAAACATAGGAAATGACTACATTTTGAGGTTATAAAACAGAAAATATAAGAATTGATAAGTTCCACTTTCAACATATTGAATAAAGATAAAAACTAGAATATAGAATTGAGAATAAATTATAGGCAGTTGATGGATGAAATCAGAAGTTTTTTAAACAAATATTTATTAAATACCTATCAAGTGCCTAAACATTGAAGATAAAATAGGAAATAAGATATGGTTTCTGCTGTTTAGTTTACTGGGGAGACAAATACCCAAAAATGTAAATAAATATTTGAGAGAATATATAGAGTGAAGGGCACTGGGACAATTATCCTGTTAGTAAACACAAATGCTGTCAAGATATAGTACAAGTTCAGCATCAAGGAAAACTAAGTGAAGAGTTTCTTGGTGATCAACAATGATCAACTAGATTTAAAAAAAACCCTTTGATCTTCTTGAAAATGTATCATCCTCAGTTGTTTTTTTGTTTGTTTGTTTGGTTCTGTATTTCATTTCTGTGCTAAACAGTAGAAGTTTTCTGGTAGAAGTGGGCAAAGAGAGGAAATGGGAAAATTCCTCATTAGAGAGCATAACTTATACCCCAATGCAACAAAGTCTTTCTCTTTAAGCTCGTTTTAATGGTCTCTGTTTGCCCCACATTTTACGAGGCAGAAAAATGGAATGAGACAGAACATACAAACTCCCTCTTGATTTTCTACAACTTAAACGATATACTATTTTCATCCATCTTTCTGATGAGATGGAGAACCTTACTTCAAATCATCTAGATGTTTCAAATCTAGGAAAACTCTGTTTATGAGATTGTTTGAAAAATTTGGCTTCTGTTCATTTCCCTTTTGAGCTGGTCTTAAAGTTGCAGCAGGCTGGCTGAGGATTCCAGAGTAAGGTACCCTAATCCTCCTGCGTTAACTATTCATCTTAGGGTTGAGGAAGGAGAGTTTGCCCTGGGAAGCTGGAGTAGACTCAAGAGTGACTGGATCCTTAGTGCACCTATGCTCAGGCAAAATTTGAAGGGGGCAGAGTTAGTCATTGGCTTTTCTGTTATCCATTACAATTCATAATTAATTAACATGAAGTATAATAATGATTATGCAAACCATTAAATGTGCTATATTAATTGTGTGGTAAGTTGCAGTAGCTCACAACATTTTATTTCAGGAGGGGACATGAACCTTCTATGCTGGTCTTAATTTGCCCACATAAGAAGCAATTTGTTAATACCTTTAAAATTTAGAGAAATTAGTTTTTACTTATCAGTTCTTAAAAGTCAATCTTAAATCCTGCCATCATCAGGAAGATATTATTTTCTCCTTAATTTTAAAGGAGTAAAACCATTACTGAGTTTCCTTATTATTTATTTTTATTGATTTCTAAATATTTTCTGTCTACCATTTGCCATATGGATTTTAAG
Source organism: Pseudorca crassidens (assembly GCF_039906515.1). Taxonomy (NCBI): domain Eukaryota; kingdom Metazoa; phylum Chordata; class Mammalia; order Artiodactyla; family Delphinidae; genus Pseudorca; species Pseudorca crassidens. The sequence goes on along the minus strand of NC_090304.1, from coordinate 76,017,350 downwards.
CTTTTGACACAATGTTTGCTTAATAAATTAAGTAACACACCATTAATGTATTGTAACCATGCAATAAATTCTTATTGTCTGACTGAGGTATTGAAGATGTCCACCTAAGGATTATGAGAAACATTTGTGCATAGGACTTGGTCTGGATGTAAGACTATTTTGTTTGGTATTTGGTGGGGGAGGAAGGGAAAAATTCAATATGAGATTTAAAATATTCTATATATAATTAGATTCCACATATAAAGAATATCATATGATATTTGTCTTTCTCTGCCTGATTTACTTCACTCAGTATAACAATCTCTGGGTCCATCCATGTTGCTGTAAATGGCATTATTTCATTCTATTTTATGGCTGAGTAATATTCCACTATATATATATACCACATCTTCTTTATCCATTCCTCTATTGGACATTTAGGTTGCTTCCATGTCCTGGCTATTGTAAATAGTGCTGCAATGAACATTGGAGTGCATGTATCTTTTTGAAGTATGGTTTTCTCCAGATATATGCCCAGTAGTGAAATTGCTATATCATATGGTAGCTCTATTTTTAGTTTTTAAGGAACTTCCATACTGTTCTTCATAATGGTTTTACCAATTTACATTCCTACCCACAGTGCAAGAGGGTTACCTTTTCTCCACACCTCTCGACACTTGATTGTTTGCAGATTTTTTGATGATGGCCATTCTGACTGGTGTGGGCTGATACCTCACTGTAGTTTTGATTTGCATTTCTCTAATAATTATGATGTTGAGCATCTTTTCATGTGCTTTTTGGCTATCTGAATGTCTTCTTTGGAGAAATGTCTATTTAGACCTTCCTCCCATTTTTTGATTGGGTTGTTTGTTTTTTTGTTATTGAGCTACATGAGCTGTTTGTATATTTTGGAAATTAATCCCTTGTTGGTCACATCGTTTGCAAATATTTTCTCCCATTCTGTGGTTGTCTTTTTGTTTTGTTTATGGTTTCCTTTGATTTGCAAAAGCTTTTAAATTTAATTAGGTTCTATTTGTTTATTTTTGTTTTTATTTTCATTACTCTAGGATGTGGATCATAAAAGACATTGCTGCTATTTATGTCAGAGAGTGTTCTGCCTATGTTTTCCTCTAAAGGTTTTATAGTATCTAACCTTACATTTAGGTCTTTAATCCATTTTGAGTTTATTTTTGTGTATGGTATTAGGGAGTGTTCTAATTTCATTCTTTTACATGTAGCTGTCCAGTTTTCCCAGCACCATTTATTGAAGGTACTGTTGTTTCTCCATTATATGTTTTTACCTCCTTTGTCATAGATTAGTTAACCACAGGTACATGGGTTTATTTCTGGACTTTCTATCCTGTTCCATGGATCTATATTTCTGTTTTTTGTGTGCCAGTACCAAACTGTTTTGATTACTGTAGCTTGATAATATAGGCAGGGATTCCTCCAGCTCCCTTTTTCTTTCTCAAGATTGCTTTGGCTATTCAGGGTCTTTGTGTTTCCATACAAATTGTAAAATTTTTTGTTCTAATTCTGTGAAAAATGCTATTGGTAATTTGGTAGATATTGCATTGAATCTGTATAACATCTTTCTTTTCCTTAAAATAAGATCTGTGCTCTTTAGGACAAAGCACCATATTTGGAAATAAATGATCTCAAATTGAGATTTACTTAATAGACATATTTGGTTTTGTTATAAGATGTAAAATAATAGGCAAATCAATAACAGATTAAAATGCTTTTTTTACATGGGTGAATCAGTGTTAAAAATCTGTCAGTAAACAGTTCTGTTCTAAAGTTACATGTTGATATGCAGTCTATGAAAGGTGGATGTATTTAAAAAAAAAAACAACTCAGTAAAATGATGGAAGAGGGTTACTATGGTTATCTGAAAAAAAAAATCCAATTTTCTCAATACCTCCAGAATGTAGGTACCTTTTTATACATTAAAAATCTCAAAATGGCCAATGATATTTAAAGATGCTTATTTTAGACACAGTCTATATTATGAGGATACAGTGTTCTGCTGCTTTGAAAACCACTAACCATCTACCTGGAGCATTTTAGAAATAGATTCAAAGAAGAAAAACTATGACTCATAATTTTAACTTTCTTAAGTGTTAAGAAACTTAAGTGTTAAGAAACTTGTAACCTAATTGTATCCAATTTTTCTCATCTTGTTTGATTAATAAAGGACACTATTAAAGACATATATATCACAGACATAATTTCAAGTTTTATAGCATTTTAAAAATTGACTTTAACATTTATCATGGATGAAAATGAAATATATCATTGCTTGTCAGTAAAAATGATGTTTTTCATGTATATTACAATATGAATTGTTCTCTGTGAACATCCTAAGGTTCTACAGTAATATTAGAAATATTTTATGATCTCATATAATGTGATGATGTGAAGCATCACCTAGACATGTCCTTTCCTGTTCCCCTAAGTTATCAACTGTCCCTTCCCATCTGAGTGCTAAATGGGAAGTGCTGGACTTTTAACTCACACCTGAGAAAAAATAAACTGTATTTTGGACTCTAATCTTTATTTTTTAAAGCACCTTTCCAAAGGGCACACTTCCTTAATCTGCCACTAAGTTATTAAAGAGGTAAAAAAGACTTCACATATATACACACACACACACTATATGAAAAAGCCCTGCAAAATAGGAATGCCATGGGTAGAATTTTAGAGAGGAATTATTGGAGAGTCTAATATTTTGATTCTTGACATACCTCCCACAATATTCCAGAATATCTGGAAGTAAGGGAGACTGGCATCATATTCTCTACACAAACTCTTTCAACCAGTAGACTCTCCACATGCATCCCAATGACTCAGAACTATGGGTGCACACCAGAAAGAGAAGGCAGGTTGCAATAGCAAGGAGAAAGACATCAAGGAGAGTTTCCTATTCCTGAAACACTAGATGGCCTAGGAAGGAATCACTGGGCCAAGACCCAGAGAGCTAAGGAAATATGCTAGGATATTTTCTGGGTGGCCTCTCCCTTAACCTTACCTCAAGAAGGCATCCAGAAAGGAAAAATACCCAACAAATCTGCAGGACAGACCACCCACTGAGGATCTGGGGAAAAAGTGGTCATTACTCCAGAAAATTCCTGGTACAGGAGTCTATGGAGGGGGTGGCCAGCTGGGCACTTGAGGAAAACTTAAATGTGCCACATTGAGGAGCCAGGATAAGATGTTGCCTTAGCTGAGAAGCCAAGCACCTGAAAATTAGCATCTGGATACAGCTAGTGCCAGAAAACAGACTGGTGAGGCCCCTAGCAGTTAGTAATTGATTGCCTGTAGGTAACTGAGGACAAACTAATCAAACAATCTCTGGTTTTCCTCAGAAAGTCTTAAACGTAAACAGATCCTACAAGCTGCCATCAGTGCCCTCCTTTTGTGAGCTTGAAGTGTTTTAGAGTCTTCTTCCTATTGGAAGAAGATAGATTAGAAACAGTTGAATTTTCCAATGTCTATTCTATATTCAAATTTCAGATTTATTCAAATCCAAAGGATTGAAAATATTACTGGAGTAGACTAAATTTAACTGATTTGATTAGAATAAATCACTTGCTACATGGGAAGACTAAGGCTTTGGGGCTAAGAACAGTTCATGAAACTCAAGTTTTATATTTGTTTATATCTGATGGCAAATGTTCAATTATACTTGTTACTTGAACATGAATCATACTTGTTATGATTCATACTTTATGTACTTTTTAATATATCCTTTTATAACAACAGAATAGTCTTCTAGATCAGAAACCATTTCTTAACTTTAATGCATCATGCAGTTGAGGTTTGCAAGAACTTTGTAATTTTCTGAAAATTGAGATATACAAAGAAAATGTCTCTCAGGACAAAGTGCTATTTATTTTTCCTGCTTATTATTGGTTGAGGAAAACTTCTCATGTATAACAGATTTAGTAATAGACCAGAGCACGTAATCATTTTTCAATTATATTAGTTTTATACATGACTATTTCAATCCAATATAATTAGCTGTGATTATTATGATCTGTCCATTTAGAAAATTTTGAATCTTTTTGTCTGATGAACATCTTTGATTTTTCAGTTTGGCAAAGAGAAGTCCTTTTATATTGTTGAAATGGTGCTTCCCCAACGTAGAAAAGCAATGCATATTTTGTAAATTCATGGAAATAATCTGTCAACTTCTAGCATTCTGACAAGGAAATTCTGAATAGAAAAATTGGCTATCCACTAACACTAAAAATATAATTGGAATGAGTCTTTTCTCCCACCTGCATGCTTGTTTAATGCCAATCTCCATGGTTTCTAAGTATACTAATGAGCATGATATGTTAATTTTAATTCTGAACAAAGATATATAAGAAAATATTTCTTTGCTTTAATTTGTTTCAAACATCTTTAGGATCTTTTGTTCACAATTCATCTATGAGGACAGAATCTCCAGGAGTTTACAGGAGAACTTCCTTGATTGTCTAACTGTAGGACAGTCTGTGATTGAATTCAGTTCTGAGTAGGATTTCAGATTACTCACTTGAACTAATGATATCCTAATCTTATCTTTTGGTACAAGGCAGCATTTTTCAGCCAGGAAGTGAGTGATTTCTGGAAATTTTAGAAAAGTCCTAAAGTGGCTCCATAAAGTGAAACTAAGAACTCTGGTGTAATTAATTAACAGCTTCCTTGACCTATTTTGAAAAAGCTCTAATTTTGATTGTAATGCTTGGGCCTGGACTCTAAAAATTATCTAGGTCATTTAGATCAGTGCTTCTCAAACTTTAAATGTATCTGACTCAGTGGGATCCTGTTAAAATGCAGATTCTGCGTCAGTAGATTGTGGAGGTAAGATTCTGCATTTCTAAGCTCCCAGGTGACACTGATGGGCATGAGCCAGGACCCACGCTTTGAGCAGCAAGGTTTTAATAGGCTTAAGACTTTTCAGGGATGAAGTATACCAAATTAAAGTTCAGTATTTATTAACTTTACTGATAAAAACTACAATGTCGTTTGCAATTAACAATATATATAGAGTGTAGTGTATATTTGGAAGAAAAGGGAGGAATTCAGTGACGCTTTAGAAATTGACTATCATGCACACAACCTCTGTGTTATTAGTTATTCTGTATTTAGAAGAAGATTTGGGAGAAAAGATGAGTAATACATGCATTTCCCATCTACACTATAGCTTATCATAAAGTCCTGAGTCCTGTTGTATATTCAGTTTTGCTCTCCTGTAGACTGCTTTTCAAAATTGCACTCTACTATTTTTACTAATATTTTAAGTTAGTACTTGTTTAAAAGAGACATGTTTGAGAAGTTTAGATTATTTTCACATTGAATTTACTTATTTTAAAACAAAGAATGAGTTATTTATGTGAGGAAATCATTGATACTGAGGAAATTTCTACAAATATTTTCACTTAATATTAAATTAATGCCCTGTGACTTGATGAGAATGGTAATGGAAATAGTCTACATTATCACCTATGGGTCTTATCAAAAAATCAACTGGAAAGTGAAGATAACTCTCCAGAGTCTTTTTTTGTGTGTGTGGTACGCGGGACCCTCTCACTGTTGTGGCCTTTCCCATTGCGGAGCACACACTCCGTTCGTGCAGGCTCAGCGGCTATGGTTCACAGGCCCAGCCGCTCCACGGCTTGTGGGATCCTCCTGGACTGGGGCATGAACCCGTGTCCCCTGCATCAGCAGGTGGACTCTCAACCACTGCGACACCAGGGAAGCCCCAGAGTCTTTTTGAATGAAATGAAAGCACCACCTTTTACATTGTTGTGCAGAGTTTAAATGTTGTCACTTACAGGGTTGTATGGATCTAAAGTGGTACCACTAACAGCAGTGTGACAAGCCATTGTTAACCACCTACAGATTTTGCTGTGCAAAATTGACACTACCTATTGCTTTGTAACTAAAGCACTTCTTTTCACAGTTGCATTCCAAGTCAAGAGCTCAGATTGATAGAACAGGCCAAGGCAAACATAATAACCCACTAAATCCTATTATATGGTGAGTGGATTCCAATAGTTAACCTTTACCTGCTCTTAAAGTGCAGTGCCCTTCTTAACAGTACACAGGTGAAGAACAACTGCATGATATGAATGGACCTTACATAAGGATCTGAACACAATGAAACAGACCAAGGCTACCTTCTAAGTTCAAGCTTTGTTCAGACATCAGCAACATCCCCTAGACAGGCAGAGTGTTAAAGCCTCACTTGACTGAATTAGCTGGAGCTTTTCATACTAGTGCACTTAATGAAAAAAGCTACCAACCAAAGCACTCCACTCAGGAAAGCTGTTCCCAGTCAAAAGCTGACAGCAAATAAAATAAATACTACCTTCTACAGTGCTAGAAAAGTGAACAAGGCTGGGTTATGTAAGTTTGAAACCAAAATGCTTCTTCATGATAAAGTAAAATTGTCTGCTGAAACCAATAAAAAGTAAACTGGATACACTGTGCATAAAAAAATGAGACTATGCTAGGTAGATCAACAATTATAATCATCTGATACTTCTATAGAAAATTCTGGTTAAAGTGTACCAATATTGGAGAGAGACATATTCTTAATCACCCCACAATCTTTGTACATAAAAGAGAGGATCTACTTCATCCCATGGACCCCTGGCAAAGGCATATATTAAATTAATTGCACACTCCAGTGATTGACTTCACCTTGGCATTATGCTGGAAATAAGAGGGAGATTCTGGAAAACATTCAAAAATAGGGATGGACATAATCCAAATCATGGGGATCTGGAGGAAGCTGCATATTCTGGTCCAGATCTTTGTGAACATAGATATGGGAGAAGAACACATTAGGTTAAAAACAATAATACATGAAACTGTTTTATATGGTGGGATATTACTGATAGGAAGGTAAAAGCAGCCTAAATATATGTTGAAATATTAACTTTGTTTTGTCCATATCTAAAAAGTCTTCTCTACTTTAAAATCTGCTTCAGATAGAATTAATTAGCTCCTGCAACCATAGAAATACAACTTTTACTATGTTGCAGTTAGTGAAAATAAAAGAAATGGAATTCTGATATATCATGCTTTTGTGGCCACATGATAACATGCACTTTTAATAAAGGCAGTTAAAGGTTGAAATTGCACTGGCGGGGGTCCCCAGTGTGTGACAGGATCACGTAAAAATCAGTAAACAACTGACAGTCCCTTTCTTACAAGTGAGAAGGGTTTACTTTCAATTTTTATGTCTTATGTGTCTTGTTGGCCTGTAGCATAAAGCTGTTTTTTTATTATTATTATTATGTATCCTTCAGGCATTCTAGCAATCAAGGGAATATTACAAGAGAAGATCAAAAATCTTTTTTGCTCTTAATGCATAAATACCAAAAATATGCATTTGGGTTTCAGGATTGTACTGGAGGAAAAAGCACTCCTCACTAATATAAGAAAATCTAAGGCCAGAAGTCAGAGAGATATCAAAGTTAGTTGTAAAAACCAGTCTTGGTAGGAAAAAAATAAATTATTTACTTCCATTTTTTGAACTGATTTGTTGAACGCCTATGTTGTCATATTCTAGATGTTGTCATCTCTATCACTTTTGATTCCCTTTTTATCTCTCACACTGTACATGAAAACCATTGGGACATTTTGTTGGCTGTAACTTTCAAATAAAACCAGAAACTGTCACCACCTCAGCTGTTAACCATTTTGGTCCAATCATTGCTTACCTGGAACTACTATTGGGCTATTTACTGCTCCCCACTTAACTCCTAGAGTTCCTTTAAAAACAAAAGTTTAATTGTGTACTTTCTTTGGCAACACCTTGCAATGGCACTATTTTTCAATCAGAGTAAAAGCTGAAGTCTTTACAGTAACTCCAATGCCCTACACAATCAGCTTTGGACACAATCCTCCTTACTTTCTTGTGCTGTGTGGGTCAGATGACCAAGATTCTCTGGAGGATTCCCAGGCCCTAAGAGACCACAAAGCTAGGAGCCACTAGGTGAAAGGAACCTAGGCCCCTGAATGCCCCTCTCCCCTTGGCAACAGCAGTGATGGGATAGTAAACTGAATGAAAAATAGACATAATATGGTTAAACCATTGGGATATTTTCTGGATTTTTCCAGTATTTAGCCTACCCTGAGTAAAGAACCATGATATATAAAGGTAACACAAGCTATTTTGAAAGAAAGTATATTATTTGTGCCAAACAAATTCTGTATGCTATACATTCAGTGTCCTTGAAAGAGGGTAATATTGCTCAGGGTTGGATGGATTAGGGGAAGATTCACCTGAATGATAGTCAAGGTTCTTGAAGAATGAATAAGGACTGAATAGGTAGAATAAAATAAGAGAAGAGCATGTGAGGGGAGAGCACTGGAAAGTTCCAAGTGGTAGCTGTGGGAATGTGGATGACACATTTGGTACAGACAAAAAACCAGGAAAGAGTCAGGGATAAGGACAAAAACCTAATAGGAATGGCTGCAACCAGGAAAAATGTTGAGGAAATAAGTGTTGTCTATTCTTCCATACTAAATCTGCAATATGATTTCACAGTCATACCTCAGAACTTGTTATGACTAGTAACTATATTCCCACCAAAACATCAATTTCCAGCAACATCCTTTTAACAACACCTCCAATCCTTCCAACTGATTTGCTCTGAAACCCTTGGCTCAAGAATTTTTGGCCTCTACTTTTATCAAACCCACCTATTTTTCACTATGCATGCCCTCATTCTCCCTTACTGTCCTCTTTTCCAGGCATAAATTCCATAGTATCAGGAATCACCATTCCATTGTCACCCTCAGTCTCCTCCTATTGTACTTGCCCATCAGATTTCCAGCCCCAGTTAATTCCAATAACTACTATAGTTATAGTTGCATACAGATGCAACAACTAGGTGGAAAACCCTAGGGAAAACTACACAACTGGACTGATTGATTTACTTTTAAATTCCAGAACTTAAACTTCAAATTTACACTCAAACACATTTACATAGTATGGTTTTCCCACTCTTTAAAATGGCTATTGTGAATGTTTTTTCAGTCTCCTCAAATTGCCATGTGCTCTTTCTCCACAGTGAGTTTCTACTTTATTTACAGCTCCTACTCACAGTTAATTGGAAGCAATTATATCTACCACCACATCTGCATTCATGCAATTCTACTAGTAATCTATTTTTAGTCCTTTTACAATTTAAGAGAAGTCTTTTTCCTTACTTTATGCCAACTCTTCCACTTTTGTGTTGAATCCTATCCTGCTGTCTTTATCAAGGATTTTATTCCCGTACTTTTTCACTGTCTTCTGCATTTTATCAATTTCCCCCTTTCTACTGGAGAATAGCCATTAACACAGAAATATGATCCTGTTCTACTTCCATTTAAAAAAATAAGCAAAAGAAAACAAAACAAAAATTCATTGTATATACGTACCACATCTTCTTTATCCATTCATCTGTCGATGAACATTTAGGTTGCTTCCATGTCCTGGCTATTGTAAATAGTGCTGCAATTACTCAGCCATAAAAAAGGAATGAAATTGGGTCATTTTTAGAGACATGGATGGACCTAGAGTCTGTCATACAGACTGAAGTAAGTCAGAAAGAGAGAAACAAATATGGTATATTAATGCGTATATGTGGAAAAATGTTACAGATGAACCTATTTGCAGAACAGGAATAGAGATGCAGACATCGAGAATGAACATGTAGGCACGGGGGATGGGATGAATTGGCAGATTGGGATTGACATATATACACTACCAAGTGTAAAACAGATAGCTAGTGGGAACTTACTGTATAACGCAGAGAGCTCAGCTCGGTGCTCTGTGGTGACCTAGATGGATGGGATGGGGGGGAGGTCCACGAGGGAGGGGATATATGTATACGTATAGCTGATTCACTTTGTTGTACAGCAGAAACTAACACAACATTGTAAAGCAACTATACCCCAATAAACAAACATTTAAAATATTAAAAACCAAAACAAAACCAAAAATCTTTCATTTCACATTCTCTAATTACCCTCATGTCCTTGCACTTTTTCTTTTTCTAAATTTTTATGCCCTTCAACCCAAAATTTCTAAGGAGAATGGTCTCTGCCCATCAGCTCCAGTTCTTTACCTCTATTTCACTTTCTTCACAATGGCAACCTGTCTTCTTTCCATGATATCAAGCCCAAGTTGGCACATCTCTGTCTCCGCCATGTTTGTCATCATAGCAGCGTTTGATACATGAACCTCCTCCTAATTTAGGGGTCATTTTCTTCTCTTCATGTCTCTGACTTTTGCTCTCCTGGTTTTCTTTGTAATTCACTGACTACTTCTTCCTAAGTTTCCATCTTTACCTGTTTCCCCCACATTTTTAAACCTCACTTCAGGTTTTACTTGAACTGTATACTTCTAACCCTGACTTCCCTGAGAGTCCAGATTTTTATATTCAACCACCTAATCAGCCTCTGTATAAAGACATCACAAACTTAAGATCTTCCAGAGTTCTCAATTTTTCCCTATGTTTCATACTCTCCAAGCCTTCACAATTTCAGTAAATGAACTTAGTGAAAAAAATATATATATACAGTATGCTCAAATACTCAAGGCAAAAACTTGAGTCATCCATATTTTCTCCTTTTTGCCTTATTCTCATACCCATCTACAAAATTTAAACCAAATCTACCCTCTTTTCTTCATCTCTACAGGTGATTTTAATATTGATTTTATTATTCCATTATATTCGATAATTTTTAAATGTTAAAATACTGATATCTCTCTTTATGTAATGGCTGATTTTAGGCCTTTATCAGCAAGTTTTGGCACTCTGTAGAATTTCCTTATTCTTCCCTTCTGCTGCTTTCTTTTACCCATACCCGTGACATCTTCATCTCAAGCCTCTCAGACTTTCTTTACCCCATAACTCTTATAATTTTCATATCATTGCTCATCTTCTTATCTTTCTTCCTCTTACTAAATAATAAGACTGTGCTTAGTAATGTGGAAAGAACATTTTGAAATTAGCAGATGTCTGGTGGGGAGGGAAAGGGATTGATTGAGTAAGGCTCCCTTCCTGCTAGAAGGTTAAATCAATTTGGTGGCCAGTGAGAAGTTCCTTAGTAGAGGAGATATACTAACTTCCTCTTAAGGGCCTCAAACAGGGCAGGAAGGCCTGAGCCATCCTTGAGAAGTTACATTAGAGGCAGCAGTTTGGAGTGGTCCTTAGGGTTAGTGGATGGAAGTCAAAGGAAGCATAGAGCCATTAGCGGCTTATAATTTACGTTAGAATGATAATGTATTCTTTGCATTTATAGTTATATTAGTTTCTGTTTTACTTGATGTTTTGAAATGTGCTTATATTTTTATTTGAAATATAGTGAATTTTAATTTTATAGGCATTTTGAAAAATACATTTTGAACACTTTTTTCTTAATAGACACAATGCATTACATATACCATAACATTGATATTCCTAGTGTTATGGTATTTCACAAAATTAATACTATGGTATTTTAAAGGATAAATGATCAATAAGATGATTGACACTAGCCTGCTTCTATAATCATCTAGAACCACTGTCCTCTTAGCTCACTATATTCTTTCCATGTTCATCTCCATTTTGTTTCTGACTCTAAACACTTTCCTGTCTCAGGCTTTATATTTCCTGTTCCTTCTGTCTGGAATGTATTTGCCATGACTCTTTGCATAGTGGCTACATTGCACCCTTTAGGTTTCATTTAAATGTCATCTCCCTAACTAAGCAGTACTCCCCAGACCCCCACTCCACTACCAACCCACCACCCTATCGCATTTTGATATATGTTTTCTTATGTTTGTTTTGTACTTATTCATGATCTCACTTCTAGGACTAGAATAATAATCTGATGAATATTGGTATCTGGTCTTTCCCATTCACCATCATATCTCCTGAATGTAGAGTGATATCTGACACATAGTATTATCACAATAAATATTTTTAAATAAAATAATGAAAACATATAAGCCTTCATTCAACATTTTACATTGTGACCTCCACATTCCAAGCAATTTTCTTGATGTGGGGCACATAGCAGTGAACAATATGAATAAAATCTAAGATCCTGTGGATTTTATAAGTTAGGAGGGTGGGGGAGATAAGATTCAGAGCAAGTAAATGTGTCATTGGAAATATATGGTATGGAGACAGTTAAGCAGTAACAATAGAGAGTGATGGGGGACACAGTATTACTTAGACAGGATTATGGATCAAGAATGTCACCTACCATATCAGCAAACAAAGGATGTTTTGGCCATCAAGCCAGCAGCCACTGCAGCCACCCCCAGCTGTTCACTCTGAAGGGATTCAGGATGGAGAAAAGCAGAATACTGGCCCTAGATAGTTAAGGTGCATATCAAAGTAATGATTGCAGTGAGCCCAAACTCTCTCATCTTCCCATAGATAGAAAAGTGCTAAATTCGGTAACTTTAGATGTCTAGTTTTCTTTAATTAACAGTGATGTTTTGATGTTCCGACTACCTTGTTTTTGTTGCAAAAACTCCTATATATGTGGCTCCTCCCATACCTCTTCGGAAGCAGTCCCTCAGAGCGATCTAAGATGCTGTCTTCTGGGCTAAAGTCCTCAGAACATACACTGAGTGAAACATAATTCTCAACTTTTAGGCTGTGCATTTTTTGTTCAGTCAACAGGATGGTCAAGAAAAGCCTTGTAGATGAGGTGATACTCAGTTCCATATCAATATTGCTCCTTTAGATTATACAACAGGAATTAAACAACCTAAACTTTGTGTGACAATTTGACACATATCTCAATAGTATGTTTGCCATTGCTCAATGGTCCTGTCAATCACCTGTTAATGATGGCAAGCAAACTGGTCAGTAGCAATTTTGGATACCCTCATTTCTCCTCCATTATTTTGACTCTGAATAAGTAACTCAATGACATTAAGATTGAAGGCATTTGAATCAAAAACCTGAATTAACATTATCTGTATTTTATCCCATATCCTTATGTTTTTCCTTCCCATTTCAAAGGAAATTATATTCCTTCCTATCCATGTGTCTTCACTCCTATTACTTTCCAATTTCTGAAGAACTGTTCCTCTTTATTAGAATGTGTGTCTCTCTCTCTTTCCTTTCTTTTATCCCTTGCTCTTGCTCTAACTCTGTCTCTTTCTTGAAGGGGTCCTTTGCTGATTTCATACATGCTTGCTTATTCTAGTTTGGGAAACAAATGAACCAAATCATCAAATATATTTTACCACATGAGCTCCTTAATATTACTTCTTTCTTTTTCTACTCTAACACATGTCTACAACACACAACTTGCACCTCAGTCCCAAAGTTCCTTCCCAGAATCACATTCAACATTTATTTGACATGTATTTCAATTATGTCAGACACTATGTTATATAATCTGAGAAATATTGTTCTATCTTAACATCTCCACATGTGAATTAATTATTGTTGTACCTGAGCAGGACCCTAGGGGGCCTGCCTGGGACAGACTCTTCCCCCGTATCCTTTGCTGTAGCTCCTCTCTGAAGTACCCAGATAATAGTATCTCATGCATATTTCCTGAGTTTTTCAGATGCTAAAAACCACCATCAAATGGAAGAAATTAACTACTTGATGATCATGCCCATAGTCCCCCGACATACTGGCACCTAAGGACTGATGATGTCAACCTCCCTGTTACCTCAACATCAACCAATCAGAGAATTGTGCACGAGCTGATCACATACCCTGGGATGCCCCTCCCTCACCTGGCCTTTAAAAATGCTTTGCTGACACCCTTTGGGAGTCCGGGGTTTTTGCAAGGCCCTGCTCCAAACTCGAACGTTTTGGTTCGTTTGGCCTCACTGTGCATCAGGCATACAAACTTGTGTTCACTAACATTATTTCCATTTTAGAGCTGAGGAAATTCAAGGTGGTTTAATTTCTTGTGCAAATAATAGGGTTAATAAGTAGCAATGCCAAGGTTTAAACCCAGGATTTCTAATTCTAAATCTTCTTTTCACTAATCTCTGAGATTATTCATGATTTTCTCATTTCTGTATCCAACAATCTTTTCTATTTTATTTTTGTTTTTATTATTAATGACAGCTTTAGAAATCATACTTTATGTAACTGACTTTATTATGCTTTTCTTGACATACATAATCATATTAATTAATATGTGAGAAATTCACTGTAGACGACATATTCCCATAATCACCCCTGATTCAATTTCCATTACAACATTTCAAGTCAATATTCTAAATACACATGTGCTTAATTTCAGGTCCTTTTTCCAAATAAGTATTTTTTTTTCTCATTTTGGTAGTTTAGCATGTTGAATACATGAATACTGAATGATCATGGTGGAACTTATTGAATTCTAGGTTTAAATTAATCAAAATAATTAAATATGCACACTTAACACACTTCCAAATTATTGCACTTCTGCACCTTATTCACCGTGATTTCTTCTGAAATTACAAAATCACAGGTGGCATGACTATGTTTGGTTTATTCCAATCATTTTCTTCAGGCATACAGGGTTTTGTAAAGCATTTCCTTCTACTAAAAATGATATTCATTTTAAGCTGCCTCTTCAAAGTCATTCCCTAAGATTAAGATACTGTTTATGTTAACATTCCACTCTATCACTGCTTTAGTTTCACCAACATGCTTCCGCATTTTGTCAATGCCATGTTGTACTCTGAAATTCTGTCCCCAAATAGCATACTACCTATCAAGATATAAACAATATTGCTTTTTTAACTTCCAGGAAAAAAAGTCAAACCTAAGTATACTTGAGAGAAAACTATAATTACTTCACATAATTAATTACTTTTCTACAACAGCAACTGTGGCAATTACTCATTCTAAGAAAGTCTAATCACGTTACAGAAACTTGATCCAACTATTTAGCTCCTAACACAGGCAGGAATACTCCTACCATGTTGGTCTGTACTCAGACCTGTTTCATTGTGTCATATTCATGTGGTTTTTACCATCCTAGATCTTCCTAATTTTTGAAGCTAAACAGCCATGATCCCAGATGTCAACTGCTGGTTGCTTATAGGTCCTCCAGCTTTAGAAGGTTTTCTTCTTCTTCTTCTTCTTTTTTTTTTTTAGTATGTTAAATAAATTGGCTTGTAGATGTACTGCACAAATTGTGGAAAGTTCAAATTCTACCTCCACCACCTGCTCTCTGCAATGTCTCTGAGAGCTCACTGGGAGTTTAATGTCTCTTATTAAATCTTGTTCCCAAAGTTCTATTTCCCCCCCAATTCCTAATTTCGTCCATGAATAATTTGTTTTTCTTGTCTTCATCCTAAAATGATAGAACAGAGAGATTTTTCCTTGACTTCTGCAAAATACCATTTACATAAAGTGATTGTGTATGGTATATAGTCTTAAGTCATAGATTTGGGGCTGACAGTGGAGAAGGGATAGTAGTCTTAGGACTCTCACTGGATAAATATTTTCTTCCAGTTCTTGTCCTCTTGCTCTGTTGCTCCTCTCTGCCTTTTTCTTCTCTAAGTTGGTTACATGAAAAATTTTTTAAATGCCTCCCATTTTATAAAGGAGAATCATTCAGCTCTTTCTGTCTCTTAGGTTGGCCCATTTTAGCAAAGATTTAAACACACTCTTTTGAAAACCAAAACTGTCCATCAATGCATTTTGTGGACACATGGCATTTCTTTCGTTAAGAGAGAATTTTGCTACCAGTTTTTAAACTGATTGTTATTTTGTTTTATTCCCTCTATAGTTTTCCTTTAGCAAAATCTTTGTATTACCTGAAAATGACTTCTAACTTGAGACCATACACCCTCTCTCACTCACAGATTTTAAATTCTCTGAGTGGCATTTGAATAGAGTTGAAGCACACCATCTAATAGAACTACACATATTATTACATAGACTGATTACAGAAAGATTGGCTCTTCATTGGTGTCAAATGGCATCAGGTTGTGGGTTTTGCTCCCAGGTACCCCATAACTGAATCTGGTTGCTCTTCTTTTCAGGGCAATAGCTCCCCATATTCCATTTTATCTGCTATTGAATTTCTGTCTCCTTTATGGGAGACATTCTGTCAGCCAATTCCCCTTCTACATTACTCTGTTTAGGTCCTCAGTATGTACATTTTATTCAAAAAAATGTTCATCCTCCCTGTGATGTTAACAAACGGAGGTGTGTTTTTGAGTTCTAGTCTACCTGAATACACTGGGTGCAATAGAGCAGGCTTCTTCTACAGTTGCTTCACTCTCTAGTGTTAGAGGCACAATGTCAGAGGAATTATCAAACCTCTCCAGTTCTGAGCAACTATTTCTTAATAGCAAATGTAACCTTCTTATTTTTGATACTACCAAGTTTTTAATATATGGTATAAATTTCATACATTGTTAACCTGAACTCTGATTGAACTTCACTTACCTAGAAAAAATTGATTAATGAGCCTTCTGCAAATTACTAGACTGTTTATGATGATTCTTCTATCTAGGTGATGAAGATATTTGATACTCCTAACATGTTACATGTCTAACACTTTATGATGCCCTGAATTTGAGTATTGTACTTTATTTTGTTGCCTTTTTAAAAGTTTTATCCCTTGTTAAGCAGATTTCTTAGAAGAGTGGCTCTTCTCCCAAACTTTAAAGAAACTTAGTCAACATGTGGGTAAGAATTACTATCAACCACATACAGTACCTTTTGTGAACAGGTACTATATGTAGAAATGTCTAATACATGATGGAGACTCCAATAAGACACAAGGCATAGTCTTTGCCCTCTAGGTTCTTACATTATACTAGTAATGTTAATAGTAAGAATAAAAAAGACATTTCAGGCATTGTTCTAATTGCTTTAGAGTACCTCATTAAATCTGTATAAGATGATAAGGCATGGACTATGCGTATTTCAGGCTGGAGAACATGATGTAAAGAAAGTAACAAGGTTGAAATAGATTTAGTATATTTAAAGAGAAAATGAATAATTTGCTTTCATTGGAGTAGTTTTTATTTAAAGAAAGAATAAAATATATACTCAGAGGTTCTTTTTTTTTTTTCTTTTAAGAATCCTGGAGGTTTACCTTTTGGTCTATGTTTAAACACAGTATATAACATAACACCAATAATGGCCATTGGTATTTTTCTTTTTTTTAGAAATTTCACGTAATATCTGAAACATTTGTATTAACATATTTCCATACAAATAACCCAAAGAAAGTTTAGTACTAGTTGTTTTGTTTGTTTGTACTGCAGGTTCTTATCAGTCATCAGTTTTATACACATCAGTATATACATGTCAATCCCAATCGCCCAATTCAGCATGTCACCATCCTCACCCCACTGCAGTTTTCCCCCCTCAATGTCCATACATCCGTTCTCTACATCTGTGTCTCAAACTCTGCCCTGCAAACCAGCTCATCTGTACCATTTTTCTAGGTCCCACATACATGCGTTAATATACGACTTTTGTTTTTTTCTTTCTGACTTACTTCACTCTGTATGACAGTCTCTAGATATGTCCACGTCTCAATGAATGACTCAATTTCTTTCCTTTTTATGGCTGAGTAATATTCCATTGTATATATATACCATATCTTCTTTATCCATTCATCTGTTGATGGGCATTTAGGCTGCTTCCCTTACCTGGGTATTGTAAATAGGGCTGCAATGAACATTGGGATGCATGTATCTTTTTCAATTACAGTTTTCTCTGGGTATATGTCCAGTAGTGGGATTGCTGGATCATATGGTAATTCTATTTTTAGTTTTTTAAGGAACCTCCATATTGTTCTCCATAGTGGCTGTATCAATTTACATTCCCACCAACAGTGCAAGATGGTTCCCTTTTTTCCACAACTTCTTCAGCATTCGTTGTTTGTAGATTTTCTGATGATGTCCATTCTAACTGGCGTGAGGTAATACCTCATTGTAGTTTTGATTTGCATTTCTCTAATAATTAGTGATGTTGAGCATCTTTTCATGTGCTTCTTAGCAATCTGTGTGTCTTCTTTGGAGAAATGTCTATTTAGGTTTTCTGCCCATTTTTGGATTGGGCTGTTTGTTTCTTTAAAATTGAGCTGCATGAGCTGTTTATATATTGTGGAGATTAATCCTTTGTCCTTTGATTTGTTTGCAAATATTATCTCCCATTCTTAAGGTTGTCTTTTTGTCTTGTTTATGGTTTCCTTTGCTGTGCAAAAGCTTTGAAGTTTCACTAGGTCCCATTTGTTTATTTTTGTTTTTATTTCCATTACTCTAGGAGGTGGATCAAAAAAGATCTTGCTGTGATTTATGTCAAAGAGTTTTCCTCTAAGAGTTTTATAGTGTCCAGGCTTACATTTAGGTCTTTAATCCATTTTGAGTTTATTTTTGTGTATGGTGTTAGGGAGTATTCTAATTTCATTCTTTTATATGTAGCTGTCCAGTTTTCCCAGCACCACTTACTGAAGAGGCTGTCTTTTCTCCATTGTATATCTTTGCCTCCTTTGTCATAGATTAGATCACCATATGTGTGTGGGTTTATCTCTAGGCTTTCTATCTTGTTCCATTAATCTATGTTTCTGTTTTTGTGCCAGTACCATATTGTCTTGATTGCTGTAGCTTTCTAGTATAATCTGAAGTCAGGGAGTCTGATTCATCCAGCTCCGTTTTTTTCCCTCAAGACTGTTTTGACTATTCGGGGTCTTTTGTGTCTCCATACAAATTTTAAGATGATTTGTTCTAGTCCCGTAAAAAATTCCATTGGTAATTTGATAGGGATTGCATTGAATCTGTAGATTGCTTTCGGTAGTATAGTCATTTTCACAATATTGATTCTTCCTATCCAAGAACATGGTATATCTCTCCATCTGTTTCTATCATCTTTAATTTCTTTCATCAGTGTCTTATAGTTTTCTGCATACAGGTCCTTTGTCTCCCTAGGTAAGCTTATTCCTAGGTATTTTATTCTTTTTGTTGCAATGGTAAATGGGAATGTTTCCATAATTTCTCTTTCAGATTTTTCATCATTAGTTATAGGAATGCAAGAGATTTCTGTGCATTAATTTTGTATCCTGCAACTTTACCAAATTCATTGGTTAACTCTAGGAGTTTTCTCGTGGCATTTTTAGGATTCTCTCTGTATAGTATCATGCCATCTGCAAACAGTGACAGTTTTACTTCTTCTTTTCCAATTTGTATTCCTTTTATTTCTTTTTCTTCTCTGATTACCATGGCTAGGACTTCCAAAACTATGTTGAATTATAGTGGTGAGAGTGGACATCCTTGTCTCGTTCCTGATCTTAGAGGAAATGCTTTCAGGTTTTCACCATTGAGAATGATGTTTGCTGGGGGTGTGTCGTATATGGACTTTATTATGTTGAAGTAGGTTCCCTCTATGCCCACTTTCTGGAGAGTTTTTATCATAAACTGGTGTTGAATTTTGTCAAAAGCTTTTTCTTCATCTGTTGAGATGATCATATTGTTTTTCTGCTTCAATTTGTTAATATAGTGTATCACATTTATTGATTTGCATATATTGAAGAATCCTTGCATCCCTGGGATAAATCCCACTTGATCTTGGTGTATGATCCTTTTAATGTGCTGTTGGATTCTGTTTGCTAGTATTTTGTTAAGGATTTTTGCATCTATATTCATCAGTGATATTGGTCTGTAATTTTCTTTTTTTGTAGTATCTTTGTCTGGTTTTGGTATCAAGGTGATGGTGGCCTCATAGAATGAGTTTGGGAGTGTTCCCCCCTCTGCTATATTTTGGAAGAGTTTGAGAAGGATAGGTGTTAGCTCTTCTCTAAATGTTTGATAGAATTCACCTGTGAAGCCATCTGGTCCTGGATTTTGTTTGTTGGAACATTTTTAATCACAGTTTCAATTTCATTTCTGGTGATTGATCTGTTCATATTTTCTTTTTCTTCCTGGTTCAGTCTTGGAAGGTTATACCTTTCTAAGAATTTGTCCATTTCTTCCAGGTTGTCCATTTTATTGGCATAGAGTTGCTTGTAGTAGTCTCTTAGGATGCTTTGTATTTCTGTGGTGTCTGTTGTAACTTCTCATTTTTCATTTCTAATTTTTATTGATTTGAGTCCTCTCCCTCTTTTTCTTGATGAGTGTGGCTAATGGTTTATCGATTTTGTTTATCTTCTCAAAGAACCAGCTTTTAGTTTTATTGATCTTTGCTATTGTTTTCTTTGTGTCTATTTCATTTATTTCTGCTCTGATATTTATGATTTGTTTCCTTCTGCTAACTTTGGGTTTTGTTTTTTTCTTCTTTCTCTAGTTCCTTTAGGTGTAAGTTTAGATTGTTTACTTGAGATTTTTCCTGTTTATTGAGGTAGGCTTCTATAGCTATAAACTACTCTCTTAGAACTGCTTTTGGTGCATCCCATAGGTTTTGGATCATTGTGTTTTCATTGGCATTTGTCTCTAGGTATTTTTTGATTTCCTCCTTAATTTCTTCAGTGATCTCTTGGTTTTTTAGTAATGTATTGTTTAGCCTCCATGTGTTTGTGTTTTTTACGTTTTTTTTTTCCCTGTAATTCATTTCTAATCTCATAGCGTTGTGGTCAGAAAAGATGCTTGATATGATTTCAATTTTCTTAAATTTACTGAGGCTTGATTTGTGACCCA
Source organism: Pseudorca crassidens (assembly GCF_039906515.1). Classification (NCBI taxonomy): domain Eukaryota; kingdom Metazoa; phylum Chordata; class Mammalia; order Artiodactyla; family Delphinidae; genus Pseudorca; species Pseudorca crassidens. The sequence continues at coordinate 75,996,769 of NC_090304.1, read as the reverse complement.
AGATGTGATCTATCCTGGAGAATGTTCCGTGCACACTTGAGAAGAAAGTGTAATCTGCTCTTTTTTGGATGGAATATCCGATAAATATCAATTAAATCTATCTGGTCTATTGTGTCATTTAAAGCTTCTCTTTCTTTATTTATTTGCATTTTGGATGATCTGTCCATTGTTGTAAGTGAGGTGTTAAAGTCTCCAACTATTATTGTGTTACTGTCAATTTCCTCTTTTATAGCTGTTAGCAGTTGCCTTATCTATTGAGGTGCTCCTATGTTGGGTGCATATTTATTTATAATTGTTATATCTTCTTCTTGGATTGATCCCATGATCATTATGTAGTGTCCTTCCTTGTCTCTTGTAACATTCTTTATTTTAAAGTCTATTTTATCTGATATGAGTATAGCTACACCAGCTTTCTTTTGATTTACATTTGCATGGAATATCTTTTTCCATCCCCTCACTTTCAGTCTGTATGTGTCCCTAGGTCTGAAGTGGGTCTATTTTAGACAGCATATATATGGTTCTTGTTTTTGTATCCATTCAGCAAGCCTGTGTCTTTTGGTTGGAGCATTTAATCCATCCACGTTTATGGTAATTATCGAGATGTATGTTCCTATGACCATTTTCTTAATTGTTTTGGGTTTGTTTCTGTAGGTCCTTTTCTTCTCTTGTGTTTCCCACCTAGGGAAGTTCCTTTAGCATTTGTTGTAGAGATGGTTTGATGGTGCTGAATTCTCTTATGTTTTGCTTGTCTGTAAAGCTTTTGATTTCTCCATCGAATCTAAATGAGATCCTTGCTGGGTAGAGCAATCTTGGTTGTAGGTTGTTCCCTTTCATCACTTTAAGTATCTCATGCTACTCCCTTTTGGCTTGTAGAGTTTCTTCTGAGAAATCAGCTGTTAACCTTATGGGAGTTCCCTTGTATGTTATATGTCATTTTTCCCTTGCTGCTTTCAATAATTTTTCTTTGTCTTTAATTTTTGCCAATTTGATTACTTTGTGTCTCGGCATGTTTCTCCTTGGGTTTATCCTGTATGGACTCTTTGCACTTCCTGTACTTGGGTGGCTATTTCCTTTCCCATGTTAGGGAAGTTTTTGACTATAATCTCTCCAAATATTTTCTCTGCTCCTTTCTCTCTCTCTTTTTTTATTTAAAGAAAGAATAAAATATATACTGAGAGGTTCTTAGGGCCCTTGGCCATTATGTTGAGAAATTTAAGATTAATCATCTCACTGATGTTTATTTTACATCTGATTGAGTTTAAAGGTTGATGATGATGTAGCCAAGACTCTGTCAGCAGATTTTAGGATGGGATGAAAGAACAAAGTACTGATGGCACAGAAACCAGATAGAAATGAGCAGATTTGACCTGAAGTGATTTGGGCCTGGACTTAATTAAATGAATGAAAATAGAAAGGATGAGATAAGTGATGTGAGATATTATAACAGAAGAAATAAACTAACTTGATAACTGACTGAATTCAGAAGGAAGAAATGATGAACAACTAATTTTTCAATCACATCTTCTGTTTCCATTGTCATTCACCTGCTTCATCTTGGAAATCTTAAATTCCAATAACTCACTTAATATATCAGTAGTTCATATGGGATACAGGGCAAATTCCTTATCATGGATTACAAGGTTCTTCAGACATGGTCTTCATGATCTTGCACATGATTACTTCTCCAGATTTTATTACTCCCATTTTAATGAACAGATATGTCTCAGTGTCTACAATGCTTTAAACTTTGTAATAGGGTAGTTGTTTTTAAAGTTTACTTTAAACTGCATCTATTGAGATGATCATAGGGTTTTTATTCTTCAATTTGTTAATATGGTGTATCACATGGATTGATTTGTGTATATTGAAGAATCCTTGCATTCCTGAGATAAATCCCACTTGGTCATGGTGTATGATCCATTTAATGTGCTGTTGGATTCTGCTTGCTAGTATATTCTTGAGAATTTTTGCATCTATGTTCATCAGTGGTATTGGCTTGTGATTTTCTTTCTTTGTGACATCTTTGTCTGGTTTTGGTATCAGGGTGATGATGGCCTAGTAGAATGAGTTTGGGAATGCTCTTCCCTTTGCTATATTTTGGAAGAGTTTGAGAACGATAGGTGTTAGCTCTTTAAATGTTTGATAGAATTCTCCTGTGAAGCCATCTGGTACTGGGCTTCTGTTTGTTGGCAGATTGTTAATCACAGTTTCAATTTCAGTGCTTGTGACTGGTTGGTTTATATTTTCTATTTCTTCCTGGTTCAGTCTCAGAAGGTTGTGGTTTTCTAGGAATTTGTCCATTTCTTCCAGGTTTTCCATTTTATTGGCACATAGTTGTTGGTAGTAATCACTAATGATCCTTTGTATTTCTGCACTGTCAGTTGTGACTTCTCCTTTTTCTTTTCTAATTTTATTGATTTGAGTCTTCTCCCTTTTTTTTCTTGAAGAGTCTGGCTAATGGTCTATCAATTTTGTTTATCTTCTCAAAGAATCAGCTTTTAGTTTTATCGATCTTTGCTATTGTTTCCTTCATTTGTTTTTCATTTATTTCTGATCTGATCTTTATGATTCCTTTCCTTTTGCTAACTTTGGTGGGGGGCTTTTTGTTGTTGTTCTTCACTCTCTAATTGCTTTAGATGTAAGGTTAGGTTGTTATTTGAGATGTTTCTTGTTTCTTATGATAAGATTGTATTGCTATAAATTTCCCTCTTAGAACTGCTTTTGCTGCATCCCGTAGGTTTTGGGTCATTGCGTTTTCATTGTCATTTGTTTCTAGGTATTTTTTGATTTCCTCAGTGATCTCTTTGTTATTAAGTAGTATATTGTTTAGCCTCCATGTGTTTGTATTTTTTACAGACTTTTTCCTGTAATTGATACTAGTCTCATAGCGTTGTGGTCAGAAAAGATACTTGATATGATTTCAGTGCCCTTAAGTTTCCCAAGGCTTGATTTATGACCCAAGATATGATCTATCCTGGAGAATGTTCCATGAGCACTTGAGAAGAAAGTGTATTCTGTTGTTTGGGGATGGAATGTCCTATATATAACAAGTAAGTCCATCGTGTTTAATGTATCATTTAAAGCTTGTGTTTCCTTATTTATTTCTAGAAACGCTGTTTATTGATTATTCTCTCCATGTACATTTTAGTCAGTTGTGTTGCTCTCGATCAACAACCCATTATTAACCTAATTTTCTAATGGAGGAAGAGGTGAAAGATACTTATCACCTTCTGTGGAATCTATAAACGTGAGACCAAAATGAATAGCAATATAGGAAATTTTGGATGATCAATCCACTGGTGAAAGTGGAGTGAAATCGTCCCCTACTATGATTGTGTTACTGTTATTTTCCCCTTTTATGGCTGTAAGCATTTTCCTTATGTATTGAGGTGCTCCTATGTAGGGTGCATAAATATTTACCATTGTTATATATTCTCTTGGATTGATCCCTTGATTATTATGTAGTGTCCTTCTTTGTCTCTTGTAATAGTCTATATTTTAAAGTCTATTTTGCCTAATATGAGAATTGCTACTCCAGCTTTCTTTTGGTTTCCATTTGCATGGAATATCTTTTTCCATCCCCTCACTTTCAGTCTGTATGTGTCTCTAGGTCTGAAGTGGGTCTCTTGTAGACAGCATATATATCTGTCTTGTTTTTGTATCCATTCAGCCAGTCTATGTCTTTTGGTTGGAGCATTTAATCAATTTACATGTAAGGTAATTATCGATATGTATGTTTCTATGACCATTTCCTTTATTGTTTTGGGTTTGTTATTGTAGGTCTTTTCCTCCTCTTGTGTTTCCTGCCTAGAGAAGTTCCTTTACCATTTGTTGTAAAGCTGGTTTGGTGGTGCTGAATTCTCTTAGCTTTTGCTAGTCTGTAAAGATTTTAATTTCTCCATCAAATCTGAATGAGATCCTTGCTGGTGAGAGTAATCTTGGTTGTATGTTTTTTCCCTTTCATCACTTTAAACATGTCTTGCCACTCCCTTCTGGCTTGCAGAGTTTCTGCTGATAGATCAGCTGTAAACCTTATGGGGATTCCCTTTTATGTTACTTGTTCATTTTCCCTTGTTGCTTTTAATATTTTTTCTTTATATTTAATTTTTGATAGTTTTCTTGGCATGTTTCTCCTTGGATTTGTCCTGTATGGGACTCTCTGTGCTTTCTGGACTTGATTAACTATTTCCTTTCCTATATTAGGGAAGTTTTCAACTAATCTCTTCAAATATTTTCTCAGTCCCTTTTTTTTTCTCTTCTTTTTCTCGGACCCCTATAATTCAAATGTTGGTGCATTTAGTGTTGTACCAGAGGTCTCTGAGACTGTCCTCTATTCTTTTCATTCTTTTTTCTTTATTTTGCTCTGCAGTAGTTATTTCCACTATTTTATCTTCCAGGTCACTTATCCATTCTGCCTCAGTTATTCTGCTATTGATTCCTTCTACAGAATTTTTAATTTCATTTATTGTGTTGTTCATCATTGTTTGTTTGCTCTTTAGTTCTTCTAGGTCCTTGTTAAACATTTCTTTTATATTCTCCATTCTATTTCCAAGATTCTGGATCATCTTTTCTATCATTATTCTGAAATCTTTTTTAGGTAGACTGCCTATATCCTCTTCATTTGTTTGGTCTGGTGGGTTTTTACCTTGCTCTTTCATCTGCTGTGTGTTTCTCTGCCTTCTCATTTTGCTTAACTTACTGTGTTTAGGGTCTTCTTTTCACAGGCTGCCAGTTCGTAGTTCCCATTGTTTTTGGTGTTGCCCCCAGTGCGGAAGGTTTGTTCAGTGGGTTTTGTAGGTTTCCTGCTGGAGGGGACTAGTGCCTGTTTTCTGGTGTATGAGGCTAGATCTTGTCTTTCTGGTGGGCAGGTCTGTGTCCAGTGGTGTTTTTTGGGGTGGTGTGACCTTATTATGATTTTAGGCAGCCTTTCTCCTAGTGGGTGGGGTTGTGTTCCTGTCTTGCTAGTTGTTTGGTATAGGGTGTCCTGAAACTTAGCTTGCTGGTCATTGAGTGGAGCTGGGTCTTGGCATTGAGATGGAGATCTTTGGGAGATTTTCGCCATTTGATATTACATGGAGCTGGGAGGTCTCTGGTGGGCCAATGTCCTGAACTTGGCTCTCCCACCTCAAAGGCCCTGACGCCCAGCCAGAGCACCATGACCCTGTCATCCACACAGCTAAGAATAAAAGGGAGAAAAAAGGAAGAAAGAAAGAAAGAAAGAAAGAAAGAAAGAAAGAAAGATAAAATAACCTTATTAAAATACAAAATAATTATTAAAAATTAAAAAAAAATTAAAGTAATTCTAAAAAAAAGAAAGAAGAGAGAAACCAAACCAAAAAACAAATCCACCAATGATAACAAGCGCTAAAAACTATACAAAAAAAAAAAAAAAAAAAACCCGGAGAGACAGAACCCTAGAACAAATGGTAAAATCAAAGCTCTACAGAAAAAATCACACACAGAAGCATACATATACATACTCACAAAAAGAAAAAAGGAAAAAAATATACATATATATTGTTGCTCCCAAAGTCAACTGCCTCAATTTGGGATGACTCGTTGTCTCTTCAGCTATTCCCGAGATGCAGGGTACATCAAATGGATTGTGGAGATTTAATCTGCTGCTCCTGAGGTTGCTGGGAGAGGTTTCCCTTCTCTTCTTTGTTCGCACAGCTCCTGGGGTTCAGCTTTGGATTTGGCCCGGCCTGTGTATGTAGGTCACATGAGGGTGTCTGTTCTTTGTTCAGATAGGATGGGGTTAAAGGAGTAGCTGATTATGGGTCTCTGGCTCATTCAGGATTGGGGGAGGAAGGGGTACAGATGCAGGGTGATCCTGTGGTGGCAGTGGCCGGCCTGATATTGCAACAGCCTGAGCCACACCGTGTGTTCTCCCAGGGAAGTTGTCCCTGGATCACAGGACCCTGGCAGTGGTGGGCTGCACAGGCTCCCAGGAGGGGAGGTGTGGATAGTGACCTGTGCTCGCACACAGGCTTCTTGGTGGCTGCAGCAGCAGTCTTAGTGTCTCAGGCCCGTCTCTGAGGTCTGCAATGATAGCCGCAGCTCGCACCTGTCTTTGGAACTCGTTTAGGCTGCGCTCTTAATCCCCTCTCCTTGCACACCACAAAACAAAGAGGCAAGAAAAAGTATCTTGCCTGTTTGGCAGTTCCAGACCTTTTCCTGGACATATTACCGGCTCGCTGTGGCATACTAGCCCCCTTCAGGCTGCGTTCACGCAGGCAGCCCCAGTCCTCTCCCTGGGATCTGACCTCTGAAGCCGAAGCCTCATCTCCCAGCCCCCACCTGTCCCAGCGGTTGAGCAGACAAGCCTCTGGGGCTGGTGAGTGCTGGTCAGCTCTGATCCTCTGTGCCGGAATCTCTCTGCTTTGTCCTCTGCACCCCTGCTGCTGTGCTCTCCTCCGTGGCTCTGAAGCTTCCCCTCTCTGCCACCTGAAGTCTCCTGCAAAGGGGTTTCCTAATGTTTGGAAACCTTTCCTCCTTCACAGCTCCCTCCCACTGGTGCAGGTCCCATCCCTATTCTTTTGCCTCTCTTTTTTCATTTTTCTTTTACCCTATGTGGGGAGTTTCTTGCCTTTTGGGAGGTCTGAGGTCTTCTGCCAGTGTTCAATGGGTGTTCTGTAGGAGTTGTTCCACATGTAGATGTATTTCTGATGCATTTGTGGGGAGGAATTTGATCTCCACGTCTTACTCTTCTGCCATTTTGAAGGTCTCCCTACTTACTTCATTTTAAAGAAAATATCTGCCAAGCATACAAGCTTGAATAACAGTTCATAACTTCTGCACAGTAATCTAGTAAAAACATCTATTTGTTTTTAATTCCATGCTTTCTCTAAACATTTAAATTAATCACTTGTAGGTACTCAAGTCATACATTCTGAATTTATTTTCCTTTCTGTGAAGAGTCCATTTAGAGCATATGGCTGTGGAATATGAGTGTTTGGGGGGAATGGAAGCAATTGTGTACTGAAGGATAAAAGCAGGGAGAGCTAGGGCTCTCTGTGTGAAATGCTAATACCTTTCTCTCTGCTTTAATATACTTTTCCTTCCACTCATTCAAATACACTCAACACCTCACCATCCACTTAAGCCCTGTCTTTTCCTGAAGTTTTTTGGTGTGAATTAATAAGTGTGCCAGGAGAGGGTCTCCAGAAGATCTCTAATGCAACTATGATTAATATTAGGAATGCTTTATACCATAGAGACTCCTGGACATGTTTCCTCCCTCATTGTAGTTCCTGATTTGTTCATCAGTCCAAATGTCTGTAACCTTAGTGAACAAAGAATGTGTAGGATGCTTTTTCCTCTGGTTTATTCACAGCATCCAGGACATTGCTTGACTCAGAGTAGCATTTAATGTTTTTTTTTACTGGAAGAATAATACCAGTGAAAGGCTACCAGCAGGTTTATATGTCAATAAGGAGAGAATATCCAGTGATACAGAATGAGCTCATGATTGAAACTGAAAAGTTTTATTTTTCTCCAATCACTGACAGATTTTCCTTTTTCTGCCCTAGATGACATTCTCAATGAGTCATCAGCTTTCCATATATTTTAAGGTATTAAAACAAGGTATGCTTTGGTAATTGTGACTAATTTTTAGTATACTAATATACCCAGCCCTTCCAAAGCCAAATTTTAATCTGTCATCCCTCTTCTCCCCAGATTAGGTTTGCCCTGTGAAAAGGAGACCTGAGGTAGGGCCAAAGTGGAGGTATTTTTCCTGTCATCCTTTCTCCTGATGAATCTTTCAGATGTTGTTGGAAAGATCAAGGCCAAAAATGTTAGTTGACTGGCACTGTTGTGATACTGTCACCAAGGCTCTCTGCATGTCAGATGACAAAATGCTGATTCTCTAGTGGCTTGCACATGATGGTTCTTTAAAGATTTCTTATAACCCATCATGCTGCCCAGTTCCTGGATATGACAATCTACCCTCTGACTGATGTCCTGTGTTGATGCCTCCCTCCCAGTTCTAGCCTCTAGGAGGCTACCTCTTTTTCTTTTTCTTAGTTCATCTCCTATCACATGGCATTGACTAGAATCCATTGAGATGGGTCAAGCCCATCAGGATCAACCTCTGTCCCCCAGGAAGTTCACGAACTTTTGCCCTTCCAAATGCTAGTAGTTAGTGCATCCTCTGTGACCTTTGCGTCTCATTCAACCTTCAAGGGTAACTCTTACCAGCTTCATGACTTTAAGCAACAGGAGTTAGTTTCTATACTCTGACTACCATATCACCCACCTTCAAAGTCTAGGGAAAGCACCTCAGGCTTTCTGAAGATTTTTCTAGCATGTTCGGCTCCATCCCTCTCTTTGTAAGGGACATCTGAGTTTCTGTAGCTTAGCAAGTATTTAGTGGTGGAGTGAGAGACAGGTCTCTTCTATTGCAGACACTCCCATTGCTACAAAGAGTTCCCCTGGAGCCTTCTCTCTTGGCTTGAGGAAAATATCTTCTTTCTTTCCCCTTAGTGATGGGAAGAGAAAACTCACTCCACTTCTGTCAGCTTTATATAGACTGATGATTTTTTAACTTCTTTTAACTTTCCTTAAATTTCTTATTGTCTGATTGTTTAGGCAGAACTGTATTTGGCATCTTCTAGTAAATAACACACCCATGTGTCCAGCAATATTTCTTTCAAATATTGGGACACAGTGTCTATTCTCACCTTTGAGGCTGTAGTAAAAGTTCTGAGATGATTGGAAAACAATATTAGAATATAGAAGGAGATTTAAAATAATATAGCCTAAGACGCTGTGTCACAAAGAAAGAAATGAGGAAATTCGCAATTTGTGGCAAAGTTTAAATTAGCACACGGCCCTCCTAATTCTAGTCTATTTCTCGTTGAATGCGTTATTTTGCATTCTGGAGAGAATCATTCTGAAAACTTATAGGAAACTTTATTTAAAACAAGGTTCTGACCAAACAGAATAGCTTCATAGAATGGAATCATTTGAGTTCATGAAAAGACCATTTTTATAATCAGACCTATTTTATTGCTCTAAAAAAATAAATCTCCTGGGATGGAATCTGGAACAGATTAGGTTCTTGCCAATTTATGCTACATAATGAGATTCTAGTGCATTATTTTTCCCCAATTCATTGCATTTATTTGACAATAACAACTGTTTGTTCCTTAAATTCAATATTACATCATAGTTTGCTATCTTTAATTTCAAACTAATCTCTTTTTTGGTCTTTATTTCTATTGTTGGCTCCACTCTTCTCCCACATACTGGCTCAAAATAGCAGACTGGAGGATTTTTTATTTTCTCCTCTTTTATCCCTTATGTCCGGTAAGTGTCAACTCCACTGGATGTATCCATATATTGTTTCTAAACTCCAACCTATTCTTTCCATTCCCAGTTCTTCTACCTATAACTATTCACCATTCTCTCATTTGGTATTCCTCTATTATTAAACATCCTCTGTTATTAAAAACATGATAAAATAAAATTAAAATCTTGTAACTATTCCTTAAAGTCCAACTTTCAGAATCATAGATTTAAGGATTAGAGGAAAAATTGATATCATCTGATTGAGCAAGCCCTTTGATGCTAAAATTATCTTTATATAATAATCATTCAGCTCATGCCTGAGAACTGACAGACTCTCTTGAGATACAGTTGATTCTACCACAGGCAGACACTGGTTGCTTAGAGTGATCTTCTTTTTAGACAAATTAATTGTACCTCTCATTTTACTGTACTTTGACTGGTTTGTCCCTTTGGATGTCTTTAGAATAAGTGTAAGCTGCTTATATATAACAAACTTTTAGCTACTTAAAGATAACAGTTGTTAGACCTTTAAAAAAATCTGTCTTTTGAGCTGAGATTCTGGCTTATTTGCCATGTGACAATTCTTTCTTGCTACGGGAAATAATAAGCTGATGCATCTCACCAAGATATCAGGATACTGAAAATGATATTTATATATGATACATTAAGGGGAAAAAAGGTTATTTTTTTCAGTCTTTGCAGCTTGTTTTATGCCATGAATAATTATACTTGTTTACTAGACAATACACAAAGGCCAACTCTCAATATCCCAAATACAGAAGATAATTTGCAATTGAAAGTCATTACTGTTAATCTGGATATAATACAGGCAGGTCAAATCATTCTGTAAATCATGACCAGATTCTGTAAATCATTCTGTAATATAGACCAGGGTCTATACCCAGAGTTCAACTATAAAAATACTTTTGCCTGCCTCTCCTAAGACATTTGTATATTGGAGTTCTGAATATTTTACTCATTAGCTTAGAAAAGCATCCATTAATTAATTCAGGGAAGACCTTGCAAAAAGAAGGAAGTTTCCCCTGAATCTGGTCAAAAATTACCTTAAACATTAGCTGAATCTTTAATTTAGTTCTCATTCCTTTAATTTCTTTTATCTTTTCTATTATAATATGGTTTCAAATTTTTCTTCATCACTTGTTTTCCCTCCACTGAACCCATTCTTATTTATCCATGTTTCCATAATATGATCTAGCCTAGAACTGAACATAATACTATAGTCATTGTTAGCAAACAGATGCAAAGTAGATCTAACCTCTCCCTTATTGTAGACATTGTTAATACAGCTGAAGATCATGCTAACTTCTTTTTGGTAAGCACATACCACTGCTGACTTCTAATGAAATCAATAAATATCCATTGAATACTTGCAGTTCTAAATCCTCATTGCTGTCTTCTTTCTTCCAGACTTTTGCAGTAGTAACTTACCTATTTTCCCTGCCTACATTCTTTCCCAAGCTCTAAAATCTATTTTTTGTAAAGAACCTAGCACAATCTTTTAACATGTTATCAAGTTACATCTCTCCTCTGCTTAAAATATGATCTGGTCATTGCCTCTCTATTTTTCCTTATCACTTTTTCTTGTCATATACTCTCTTCATCTATATTGGTTTCCTCTCTTCTTCTGTATTGGTTCTTTTTCAAACACAGTAAGTCTGTTTCCTCTTTTTTTTTTTTTTTTTTGGCTGTACACGGGCCTCTCACTGTTGTGGCCTCTCCCATTGCGGAGCACAGGCTCCGGATGCGCAGGCCCAGTGGCCATGGCTCACGGGCCCAGCTGTTCCATGGCATGTGGGATCCTCCCAGACCCGGGCACGAACCTGTGTCCCCTGCATCAGCAGGCGGACTCTCAACCACTGCACCACCAGGGAAGCCCCTGTTTCCCCTTGATGACTTGACACTGTGGCTGAAACACTTTCACCCAGATATTCACCTGGTTTCCTTTTCCACTTTTATTAGGTCTTTCCTTGGAGACCTACTCAGAGTGACCTTTCTTGATCACCCTGTGTAACGTAACATCTTGCTACCCCATCTCCATACACATCACTTACTATCCCTTTATTCCACTTAGTTTCTTTATAAAAATTATCCTTTTTAGGTCTTGTGTTATTTCATTTCTTGCTAAGTTGTCTCTCTTCCTAGAAAGTGAGTTCCTTAAGGACACAAATTTTGTCTGTCTTATTCACTGCTATATCCTTGATGAACAGAGCAATATATAGTAGACACTGAATTAGTATTTGTTAAATTAACAAACAAATAAATTGGACTGAAAGGTATTTGGAATTTATTAGGCCACTGGAACTGAGAATGAGATTATTATTTTTTAAATTCCTTTTATCTCTGTAATCTCTACCCCCAATAAACAACATCTTTGACACATTATATATGTCATGCCCACTTGGAACTTTTTATCCACAGCTATGATATTTTTTATAAGACAGATCAAACCATAAATAAAACAATGCTGCACCAAAAGTTCTACTGAATCCTATTAAAAAAAAAACAGTTACTATCTTCAGAGTTATACTGAAAAAAATATGGATCCAGGGCCCAATTTGAAATAGCTCTTACCAATTTAGGCATTAAACAAAGACAGCTCTATGTCAGCAAAGATATCAGCTAGTACATCTCTCTGAATCACTATAAAAGAGCAAGTAAAGAGTATATAAGCCAAGTGTCCTCTTGGGGAACTTTAGAATCTCTTGAAACAAAATCTGCCAGAATACATGCTGAGCAGAAATGGGTGACATGAGACCAGAGAAGCCTGATCAAATGCACTAATAATTTAAAAATTTGACCTAATTTATTTTTCTTTGCTTTATTTTTTCATTTCTTTTTTTTTCCTCTTTATTTCTTTCAAATTTTTACAGGCTATTTTCACAGTCCCCTAATCTAACCTAAGATAATTGCTACTTCTTTAACTCAAGACTTCAGAATGTCCAAACAAGGCTCAGCATAGTTCTTGGTATTGAAAACATATCAGAACTTTTGTTTGCAGGGAGGTTTTTTGTTTTGTTTTGTTTTGTTTTGTTTTAATTACAAATTCAATTTCACTACTAATGATTCTGTTAAGAACATCTATTTCTTCCTGATTCAGTCTTGGCAGGTTGCATGTTTCTAGAACTTTGTCTATTTTTTCTAGGTTTTCCAATTTGTTGGTGTATAACTGTTCATAGTGTTCTCTTCTGATTTTTTTGTATCTCTGCAGTGTCAGTTGTTATTTTTCCTCTTTCATTTCTTATTTTGTTTACTTGGGCCCTTTGTCTTTTATTCTTGACAAACCTGACTAAACATTTATCAATTATGTTTATCATTTCAAAAAAACAGTACTTGGTTTCATTAATCTTTTCTGTTATTTTTTGGTCTCTATTTATTTCCTTTCTTATCTTTATTATTTCCTTCCTTCTGCTGACTTTGGGCTTTGAGCTTCTTTTCCTAATTCCTTTAGATGATGTGTTAGGTTGTTTATTTGAGATATTTCCTGTTTCTTGATGTAGGCCTATACTGCTATAAACTTCCTTATTAGAAGTTCCCATATGTTTTTGTTGCATCCCAAAGACTTTGGAAAGCTGTGTTTCCATTTTCATTGTCTCCAGGTATTTTCCGATTTCTTCTTTGATTTCTTCATTGACCCATTGATTTTTTAATAACATGTTGCTTAGTCCTCACATGTACTACAAAGCTACAATAATCAAAACAGCATGGTACTGTATCAAATATAGACACATAGATCAATAGAATAGTATAGAGAGCCCTGAAATAAACCCACACACTTATGGTCAAATAATCGATGACAAAGGAAGCAAGAATATGCAATGGAGAAAAGATAGACTCTTAAATAACTGATGCTGGGAAAACTGCACAACTTCATGTTAAATAATGAGATTAAAACATTTCCTTACATCATATACAAAAATAAATTCAAAATGGGTTAAATACCTAACTGTAACATCTGAAACCATAGAACTCTTAGGAGAGAAAATAGGCAGAACATCCTTTGACATAAATCATAGCGATATTCTTTTGTATATGTCTCCTAAGGCAAAAGAAATAAAAGCAAAAATAAACAAGTGGGACCTAATTAAGCTAAAAGATTTTGCACAGCAAAGGAAACCATCAAAAAAAAAAAAAAAAAAAAAAGACAACCTATTGAATGAGAGAAGATATTTGCAAATGATAAGACAAATAAGGAGTTAATATTCAAAATGTATAAGCAGCTTATACAACTCAATATTGAAAAAATAAACAACCTGATTAAAAATGGGCAGAAAATTTGAATATTTTTCCAATGAAGACATGCAGATGGCTAACAGGCATATGAAAAGATGCTCAACCATGCTAATCATTAGAGAAATACAAATTAAAACTACAATGAGACATCACCTCACACTTACCAGAATGGCAAACATCAATAGCAAATGTTGGAGAGGATGTAGAAAAAATGGACACTGCTGGTTGGAATGTAAATTGCTGCAGCCACTGTGGAAAACACTATGGGAAGTTCCTCAAAATACTAAAAGTAAAACTACCATATGATCCAGAAGTTCCACTCCTGAGTATATATCTGAAGAAAACAAAAACACTAATTCAAAAAGATATATGCAAAAAATAAAAAATATATGTACCTCAATGTTCATAGAAACATTATTTATAGTAACCAAGACATTGAAACAACCTAAGTGCCCATCAATAGATGAACGGATAAAGAAGATGTGGTATATACATAAAATGGAATATTACTCAGACATAAAAACTGAATGACATTCTGCCATTTGCAGTAAAATGGATGGACCTAGAGAGTATTATGCTTAGTGAAATAAGTCAGACAGAGAAGGACCTAGAGAGTACTATGCTTAGTGAAATAGGTCAGACAGAGAAAGACAAATACTGTATGTTATCACTTATATGTGGAATCTAAAAAATAAAACAAATGAGTATAAAAAAACAGAAACAGATGCACACATATAGAGAATGAACTAATAGTTACCAGTAGGGAGAGGGAAAGGAGGATGGGCAAGATAGGGGTATGAGATTAAGAGACACAAACTACTAGTATAAAATTGATAAGCAACAAGGATATATTGTAGAGCAGAGTAGAATATAGCAATTATTTGGTAATAACTATAAATAGAGTATAATCTATAAAAATATGGATTCATTGTATTGTACAACTGAAACTAATATAATGTTTTAAATCAACTATACTTCAATTAAAAAACACACACATCAGAACAATCAGGTTAGAGAATACAAAATCATTCATTCCTTTTGGATGTTTTCTAGCCAGAAAGTGCTATAACCAGAAGCATAGCTTATGCCCCTCTTAACAGAAGAAACAAATCAAACAATTAATTGTTTCCTTTAATTCACTTAAAAATAGGTACCTGTACTTACAGAAAATATTATGTTAGAACTTGTGTATGAAACATCAAATAAAATAGGTATCACCTTTGTTTTTATAGAGCAGATGGCCTTATAATTTTTTATTTAAACATGTAAAAATAATAATTGCAAAATATGCAAGTACTAAAAAGGAAAAATCATCACTTAAAACCAAATTTATCCCTGATTGTCACCATTTGGATGGTTCCACCATACTCTAAATCCACAGTAGTTAAGGTCATGCTGCAATCATAGCCAGCATCATAAACAGATCATTAGGAATAATTAAGTTATCTGACAAATTTCAGTGTTAAACCAACACTGAGAATTAGAATGGAAAGCATTTTTTTCAAATGCTAGAAAGAAAAATTTATTGTGTTGACATCTATATCGAATAAATATTAACAAATATAGAAGTTGATGACTAAATTTCAAGAAATCTGTAGTTAACTTGATTAATGGTTAGAAAAATAAGATGTTCCCAAAGAGCTAAAATAAACATAAAATTATACAGCACTTAACCCTTTTCCATTCTCACAACTAATTATATAGGGTTTATTTTACACATGGTATATTTACAGAATTTGTGTCCTGATAAACCTATACAATTTATTTAAAGTCAAGGAGAGGAGAAATTTTTCCTTGCATTTGTTCTGCGTCTCAACTGTGTTCAGCTTTCCTTGGGGCTCAGTGTATGTCTCTCCATTTTACAGACAGAATTGACTTGTATTTGAACCAATGAGTTACAAAAAAGTAGCTGTTTTCTTGCTGACAATGGCTCAAGCTAATGCATGGGGGCAGCTCCCCAGAAGTTCATACTAAGCAGTTAGTAATCTCTGCCATAAATAAACATATTTCACAGTAGTATTACTGTGGTAGAAATTTATCTCTGTTTAAAGAATGATACTGTGAATATTCATTTACATTTTCTTGTGGGCACTTGATACAATACAAATTCTTTGAGCATTATTTTAAAATAACAGAGAGAATCAATGTAGTATATGATTCATTTTTTATCAACAAATATTTGTCATCATTAAAAATAATAATGCCAGTCCAGTGTAAAAAGCATGGGATAACTTTCATGGCACTTTCTGGATTACAACATACTTTGATGTATAGTGCTTACTCCTTAACCAAACTCAAGGGGAAATATATTTTTAATATTTTTTTATGTAAGATAAATAACATTTAGATGACTTAATAAATTAGTTAATTCTCTCTTTAATCTTCAAAACACTGAGAACACATATTTATCCTCAATTCTCTAGGATGCTTTCTTTAGTTGATGGTTTCATTTTATATCACTCCAGGAAGTGCTGCCAATTTCAGATACTTTTTAACATTTCCTTTGCCTTTAAGATAAAAGTAACAAATAAAACTCTCTAAATTCAGATGATGCACTCCCCTCCCCCTGCTGCCCTCCACCTTGCTCACAGGAGAAATTAAATTATATTCTGATTAATTACATGTCTAATACCACCAGTGCACAGCTGATAAGAGTCAACTTGGTTTTCTGCACTGAGGTAGGCTCCATTATCATCATGACTTCCTGGGGGACCAATACAGTGTGCACATACATAATTTCAAAATGATCACAGAGGAGCCATAATCCATTTCTCTTTCTCATCTGCAGTAGCCCAGTCAGACTTAATATTATCAGGCACCTGTTTTCAGTAACACTTTTGTTTTCATTTCCTTTTAAAGTTATTAGGCAGCACTAGCTGACAGTGACAAAGTTCTGTGCTATTTACCACACTGCCAGTAAGAAGAAGGATAGTATTTGTATAAGCTTATCAATGACAGACATTCTCTGTTTAATAGTATATCATCCTCTTGGCAGAAGGAGCAGGCTGTCACCTTTCCAATAAAATGGATTTAACCCAGTGGAGGAGAATGTGGTCAAAGTAGAGAAAAAATGCCTTATTTGCAGGCTTGTTTTTGAAGCAATACAGTTTATATTGAAAGCATCTGAAAGTAAGCCAAGGAAGGTAACTAGATGTACTTATGTAGGAAGGAGGTCAGTGTAGCTCTGAGCAACTGGATTTCCTCTTTTGCCTCCCCTTCATGTCACCTGCTATGCTGAAAGAATTGTTGTAGGAGGCAGCTTTCTCATTATTCTTCCACTAGTTACCATCTATATGATGTTGGGCATATGACAAAATCTTCCTGAGCCTCTCATCCCTATTGAGAACAAACAGTATTTTACTTGCCCAAGTACAAGGAACTGGACTTCACAATCCCCAAATTATTTTTAATTCTAAGATTTATAAATGCAGTTAGAGAAATACATTTTTTTCATTTTAGAAGAGATATAAATACATCTAGCTTTAATAAATCTAATTAAATATTATTTTAAGTTATAACTTTGATAGAAATATATAAATAGAATTGTGATGTTGACAAATATAGGCTGGTACTGGGGAGTGCAAAAAGAACACTTTCAAAAATCTTCAAAGAAAAGGGTGTGTGTTAATGAGTCTAATAATAGCTGCTTTCTAGATATTCTAATAATACATATTAAAATTAATATTTGTATATGACAGTGTCCTATAAGGCTATTCTATTACATTTCACAGAAAGAAATCTATTTGTAATAAATATCATTGTAATAGATTTCACCCATTGTTAAACATTTCAAAAGAAACTAGCCATATTTCAAAAGGAATATAATGAGTAAGAAATCCATTGAATAGGGTATTCTGTATAACAGAGCAGAAAAATGTAAACCCTTTAGCTTTTGTTGTTGTTATTATTTATTTACTTCAACATGGAGACTGAATGAAAAGCAATTCACAAAGAACCTTGAAATGCCAGTCAAGTTGCTTATAAATCCTGAACCTTATTGTCTCTTCCCAATCATTATCTCTTCACATATTTGAAGGATAATATATCCTTGAAGAATCACTTTTAAAGAATATAATAACATGGATTTTGGCACAGTAGAGGTTGAAATGTTGATGCTTCTTGTCACATATACGTTCATAACTAGGCTTTAGTAATTATGATTGCTTCCCCAAATGATTTCACACATTCTATCATGAAAAGCTTAAATTTTATTGAACTTAATTAATTTCATATGGATAAAAATAGTTTGACTGATTTTTAAAGCTTTTTAAGCTCAGCTAATGAGGTTATTAGATCACAGTGCTGTCTCTGTCACTGTTTCTGAAATAAAGATACGAAGAAATTCCATTTTCTTTATTGTTAACTAAAACAGGATTGTTATTATTTGCATGTTAAACATTTATAGATATCAATAAACATGTGGTAGAACTCAAAACTGAGCATGGCTATTTTTATGGCTTTATGCACACCCTTAAACCACTTTACTGAAGTATAATTATAATAAGCTGTACATATTTAGTATATACAACTTGATGAGTTTGCAATAAGTATATACCCATGAAACCATCACCACAATCTATGCCATAAACATATCCAACAACTCCAAAAGTTATCATCTGCCTTCTTGACATTATATTATTATTATTGTTATTAGTATTATTATTATTTAGTGGTAAGAGTATATAAAATAAATAAGATTTACCCTCTTAGCAAATTTCTAAGGGGTACCACTTAAATGAGGAAGCAAAAATAATCAAACTCATAGAAACAGAGTAGAATGGTGGTTGCCAGGGGCTGTAGAGAGGGGGGACGGAAGGAGTATTAGTCAAAGGTGCACAGTTTCAATTATGCAAGATGCATACTTCCTACAGATCTACTATAGAGCATAGTGCCTATAGTTTGTAATACTGTACTGCATATTCTTTACAATATGCTTCTCCAGCTACTCTCTTTACGAGGTCAAATATAGTTTTCCAATCCTTGAATCAGTCTTGGCCTATGTGATTTGCTTTTGTCAATGAGACATTAGTAAACATGACAGACAGGCTTGAACCATGCTTGCAAATTGGCACCTACCCTTTCTATTGTTGTACCTAGGAACCCGCAACCACAGCCAAGAGCCTGGGCTAGACTACTGGATGATCAGAGACATGACAAGGTCATTCCCACTGCCTTTACTAGTAGGAGATAGTAACCAGCAGCATGGGTGAGACCGCATGACACCATCAAGTCCTATTCTTTCAACCCTCATGGGAAGTTTTAGAGATCAGCTGAACCTTTCCAAATCAGAAGAACCACCAAACTGACTTTCAGAATTGTGAGAAATAATATTTTTGAAGTTTTTGTTTAAGCTAAAAAACTTGAGGATGATTTTTATGGAGTTAAAGCTAATTAGCACAATATACAATTGACATCTATTTAATCTATTATGTGGATTATATTTCTATAAACAGTAGTTTCTCTAACCTTAAAACACACACCCAGAAATGTACAGATGAAATTCATTCCTTCCTGAATTTCTCTTTTCCAAGTTATTTGTCATTTTTTTCTCTTTCTCCTCCTCAGCTCAACTTCTCATAAAACAAAATTTATAGTAATTGTATTATTTTCCTCCTCTGCTAATCATTTCACAGCTCATTATCATAAGACAGATGTTCCCACTACTTCGTTAAAGGCAATTATCATTAGCATTAAGAGGAAATGTTTTTAGTACTAATCTCACGTAACATTCCTACAGCATTGCCACTGCTGACCACTCCTTCTCAGAACCTGTTCTGTTATCACTCTTTCCTAGAATTTCTCCCAACTCACCATCCCTGCTTTTCAACCTATACTTTCTCTTGCCCCTTATTCATGCTTCTCAGAATTTCTTCCTTGCCTTATGACTCATCATTACCTACATAATCCTTGGGTGATTATTTTCCTCCCCAGAGCTTCAAATCCATCTATACAATAATGAACCCCATAATGAACCCCAAATTTACTTTTAACTCAGTCATCTTTCTTTAAACATCTGCATCTGAGTGTGTCACAGATATCTGAAGCTCAACATGTGCATTATTGAGTTCAGTATTTCCCCACTCTGAATTACACCCCCTACTTTATTTAGTATCCAAGCAAATGACAATATCAGCTACTCCATAAGCAAATTGAGACCTTGCTATTTCCTCTAAAACAAAATATTTAATCATTTACCAACTTCTATATATTTTATTGCCAAAAAACGTTTGAATCTGTCAGCTCCTGATGCCCTTCACTACTGTTATGCTTAATCCATTTTGTTTCCATAAACCCAAACCAGTTTCCACTTTTATTAATATCTTATATTAATATGGAACATTTGCCACAAATAATGGACAAATATTGACATTTTATTTTTAACTGAAGTACATACTTTATTCAGATTTCCTTAATTTTTAAATATTTTTTTTTCTGTTTCAAGATCCTATCCAGGGTAATGCATTACATTTATTTATTATGTTTCCTTAGTCTCCTCTTTCTGTGACAGTTTCTCCAATATTCTTGGTTTTTGATGACCTTGAAAATGTTGAGGATTACTGGCCAGGTGTTTCATAGAATGCTCCTCAGTTGGGATTTTTCTGATATAGAGACACAGGCTTTAGGAAGGAAAACTACAGAGGTGAGGTGTCATTCTTGTCACATTATATCTTGGGTAAATGCTGTTACGGTTGGTGTTGACCTTGTTCATCACTAGGTTGATGTAGTCCTTATCACTCTCCTCCGCTGTAAAGCTACTTTCTTTATTCCGCTTTTCTATTCTGTACTTTTTGGAGACACGTCACTATGTGCAGTCCACACTTAAGGAAGTGGGAGCTACACTCCACCTCCTTGAAAACAAAGCATCTAAATAAATTATTTGAAATTCATCTACATGGGAAGTTTGTCTATTCTTTTCATTATTCAATCACTTATTTATATCAATATGGACTTTTAAATTTTATTCTTTGGGTTGTAACTCAATACTTCTTTATTTTCTTGCTCAAATTTTTCCAGTTTGGGCCATTGGGAACTCTTTTTTTTTTTTTTTTAACATCTTTATTGGAGTAATTGCTTTACAATGGTGTGTTAGTTTCTGCTTTATAACAAAGTGAATCAGTTATACATATACATATATCCCCATATCTCTTCCCTCTTGCGTCTCCCTCCCTTCCACCCTATCCCACCCCTCTAGGTGGTCACAAAGCACCGAGTTGATCTCCCTGTGCTCTGCAGCTGCTTCCCACTAGCTATCTATTTTACATTTGGTAGTGTATATATGTCCATGCCACTCTCTCACTTTGTCACAGCTTACCCTCCCCCCTCCCCATATCCTCAAGTCCATTCTCTAGTAGGTCTGTGTCTTTATTCCCATCTTGCCCCTAGGTTCTTCATGACTTTTTTATTTTTCTTAGATTCCATATATACTTGTTAGCATACGGTAATTATTTTTCTCTTTCAGTTAGTTCCTGTGTCCCTTTGACATTGGTTCCTCATATGTTTGTTTTTTGTTTACTGGTTTGTTTGCTTTAGCAGCTCCTCACTTTCTGGCACAAGATATTCTAGGCTAATCAAGTATATTTCCTGCCCCAGTCCTAGAATCAGCCATATCTCCAAATAGCCCTGATTCTTTTAATTGGAGAATGGTATTAGAAACCAAGATCGTGGCACTTTGTGTGCTGGTTTCTACTGCAGTACATTGCTTCTAGGCCTTCTCAGATGACAGAGAAAAGTAAATATATGTGTGTACACCTAGCCATGTATATATACATATCTATGAATACTTTTCATATGTAACTATATGTATCTACATTAAGCTAAACATGACTTCATATTGAAGTCTCCAACTCTAATCCATTACCACATGGATAATTCTAGCCTTCTTCTCTTGCTTATCTGTAATCTCCCACTCCATCAGTGAGACAGTTGGCTCCCACCATCCACCATGCATTGACTTAATTGTTCAATCCCATGCATAGGGGTTTTAGAGTTGCTAACACAGAGAAATAAAGTTCTTAACTAGAGTACAGTGTCAAAGTACAGTTTTTTGTTTGTTTGTTTTTGCCTTTAGTTTTACAGATTCATTTCCAAAGTTACTTAAGTTGGTACCATTTTTCCCACACTCCCCTAAAGTGGAGGTTGTTTCATACATTTGTAATACTGTTAGATTCTTTGTCACATTCTGCGTTTCATCCAGGGACCCTCTAACCTCCTAGATTATTATTATTTTAATTTATGTACATTAAGGTTTACTCTGTGATGTTAAGCTCTATTGGTTTTGATAAATGCATAATGTTATTCTTCCACCACTACAGTATCATACAGAATAGTTTCACCAAGCTGAAAAATGCCTACGCTTCCTTCACTCATTTAGTCATCCCCTGACCCCAACCCCTGGCAATCACTGATCTGTGCACTCTCTATAGTTTTTCCCTTTCCAAAAGGTCATATATATAAAATCATACAGTATGTAACCTATTCAGACTGGATTCTTTCACTTAGCAATATGCATATAGTATTCATCCTGTGTTTGAATAACTTGATAGTTCATTTATTTTTATCACTGAGTAGTATTGCATTATATGGAATTTCTATGGTTTATTAACTTATTGAAGAGTATCTTGGTTATTTCTAGTTTTTGGTGATTATTATTAAAGCTCGTATAAACTTTTTTGTGTAGGTATTTTGTGTGCCATAAATTTTAAAATCAGTTAGGTAAATACCTAGGAACCAAATGCTTGATTAGATGGTAAAACCAGTTAGCTTTGTAAACACTGCCAAACTATTTTCCAAGGTGGCTGTACCATTTTGCCTCCTTACCAGCAATTAATGAACTTCCTTGTTTTCTGCATCCTCAAGAGTAACTAGTATTGCTTTTACTTCCTCTTTTTTTTTCTGGATCTTAGCCTTTCTGATATGTATAATGGTATCTCATTGTTTTAATTTTGAGTGCATTTTTAATATAAGGCTGTATATTCCTGTGAATGGTGTCAAAGTTTCATTGCTCTGAATAGCCAGTTTTTAAACTTAAGGTTGTGTAAGAGTTCTATATTTTCTAGTTAAACACACCCAAGATAATCCACCCATTAAAAAATGAATAAATAAAACAGAGAAGAAATACAGTCTGGGTCTTCTCTTATTTCTTCAATTGGTGTTGGTTCAAATAGCATCAACAATATAAAATGTGCTTATGACCTATGGCTTAATTACCCACATTTTCTGTAATAGTAATCAAGTTAGTGTACAAAATAGGTCCTATTAGGTAATACTCATAGACAAATAACCAGGGAAAACATTAATAATAAAATAAAATAGTAAATATTGAATGTAAGTATCACCAAGTAACAAGAGCATAATAAAAGCCGTACTTCTAGAATAATTCGCTAAATAAGGAGGTGGAGAAAGGTTTTTGTTTGTTTGGTTTTTTTGCGATACGCAGACCTCTCACTGTTGTGGCCTCTCCCGTTGCGGAGCACAGGCTCCGGACTCGCAGGCTCAGTGGCCATGGCTCACGGGCCTAGCCGCTCCGCGGCATGTGGGATCTTCCTGGACCAGGGCACGAACCCGTGTCCCCTGCATCGGCAGGCGGACTCTCAACCACTGTGCCACCAGGGAAGCCCCTGGAGAAAGGTTTTGAAAATAATTATCCTTGATAAGTGGTCCTTTCAATATCTAATCAATTTTATTTAAACAGCTATCTACAACAAATAAATTCATGTTTTAAATATCACTAATATGTGTATATATGCTTCATATTAAATGCAGATGATTAAAAATCAGATCCCATGTAAAAATTAGAAACGTCCTTTGCTTTTGACTTTTTTTTGTCTTTGTCTATAGTATTTGAAAAACAACTTACCTCCAGACTCATCATCTTGTTTCATCAGAAAGAGCAGCACCTAGATTCCCTTATGAGCTACAAATCTAGGCATCACAGATACCAACTCAAGCTGAGTATTTTTGTCTTTCAACACCATTATATAATACCTCCTTTGAAGTGACTGTTTATTTCGGGGAGATAAGTTGGGCCAGCACATGAAAATAAAACTTTGGAGCGATATTACAATCTATCACTCTTCCTCCACCTAGCATTGTCAGATTAATATATAAAAACACTGGACACCAGTTAAATTTAAATTTTAGATAAAATAGAATAACATATTGCATGAAACATACTAGAAATAAAGTAATTATATGTTGTTTATTTGAAATTCAATCTTAACTGAGCATCATTCATTTCATCTTGCAAACCTACCTCCATTCCCCTCAGTTAGTTTATGAGTTCAAGAGGAGAATGGCACTGAGAAGATAAAAGAGAGACCAGATCATCATGGAAGATGGTAATACTGCACAGAAAGAATGTAAGATAGGATAAAATATTTAAAGACTCTTTATTTCTTTTATAAGTGACTATAATCATGATAAACCAGGATGTTCATTTAACTTTCACTGTCTCTGAAACTATTCACTTATTTTTCATGTTTTCACAAATGTCTCTACCCATATTTTATAGAGATGTATATATATATATATATATATAAAATGATGATTTAGATTGTAAATGAAAGTCAATGAGATGGGATGGACACATTTTGTTAACATTTATATGGTATTTTTATAAGCACCTTATTATATGTGACTTTTTGTGGTGCTAACAGAGGTTTAAGGGTTGTTGTCTCTTTTTCTTGTTGTTGAAAAGATGAATCCTGATATAAATTTAAATGAACACAGGAGGATATAGTTAATGAAGACCTTTATATATTTTTGTTATTTGATACGTAAGGCGGGTTTTTTACCTGAAAGACACCCAGTGACTGACAGAAACAGAATAAGTTTCCAAGAGGAGGCCATCCTTGGTGACTAGGATCACCTGAGTCCCAGTGTGTTTAGCAGCTCTGACGTTTCTTCGTTAAAGAATGCCCTGTTGAGACAGATAACAATTTTCAAAAACAGGGAAAAGAAAATAAACAAACAAAAAGGTAAAAAAACAAAAACCAAATCAAAAATCTCATAATAAAATGATAAATAACTTTCATTGCAAACGTCAGATTAATATATACTTGGACATTGACAACCATAATAGAGTTTCCATTAGAATTAATTTAATGCACAACACAAAAACTTCGGAAAAGTGATAAACTTTCTCTGTCACATTTACTTATACTAAATACTCCCTTACAGATAATAAAAACATCAGGTTCTAATGGGGATGATTTTTCCTCACAGGGAATGTATAATAGTTATATTTATTACGTTAGACAAATTATTGGACTAGAAAAATAGGGTAGAAGAACCAGTTATATCAATATATACTCCTCTGGTCTAGAACATAACTAATTATCAGTTAAGCAAGTGATTTTACACATTGTGTCTGTAGCTCATCTAAACCTCTACAGGGAATTTTTCTCATTTAATTATTAATGTCAACTGTCTTTGTTTATAACTCCTGTGATTATCTGTACTGTGTTATAGTTCCCTCCTTCTGTGAGTTATTTTCTCAGCATCCTTTGCTAGCCAGAACCTAAGGGAAATAAGGATTTTCATGAATATTTAACATTTTTTGTCTAATGCCACTTTTATAACAATAACCACTATAGCACATTAATGTCCTTTGATTCCTTTATCTGTCCTGAAAGATACAATAAGCATAAAAATACAAAATTCTCGCATGAAAATTAATATGGAAAAACTTGACAAATGTGTACTAGAAATTCCTATAATAGACAAGTAACTTCTGAGTTTTCAGGTGTCAGTTACTGGTGTCCTTCTTGGCCAAAAGCAACTAAATTGAGAAATAATTGTACAGTGTGTTGATGATTTAAAATAACAATTGCTTCTTTGCAACTTGTTCCTCCCAATAGACTTAGAGGTTCAGGTTATTTCTTTTAGGAAATATCTTAAAAATATAGACAAGCATTTTTCCCTTAGTTAGGTCATAATTCAATACAGACGTACCCAAAGAGGGAAAGCTTTTCTTAGTGAGTCTTCCACCTGAATGTTAGTTCCATTTTATTTATATTTTAAAATCTAAGCCTTGAAAACCTACTTTAATTACAAGGTTACGGATTACTAATGGAAAAGAAAGTTAATGAGTTAATAATGGTTGATTCACAGACACCCCCTTCAAAAAATATTTTTCATAATCGTTTTTCTTCCAAGTAAATATCAGAAATAAATACAATTTGAAGCACAAAAAAGACCTTATCACTACTTTTTACAGTTTAAAACATTATTATTTATACACTGCCTTTTACCAGAAAGGAAAAGAAGAAAATCAGCACTTCACACATAATAATTAGAGACTTAAAGTTGCTAGAAAAACAATTATGATTCATGAAAACTGCATATTTAAATTAGTGAATTCTTAATCCGTTGATGAAATTGGCCTTTCACAGACTGTGAGTTCTAAGACATTAGTGCAGTTTTGCTTAACTTTTTTTGATGAGCTTCTGCTCAGTCCACGTCCTGGAAACTGGTACTTTCCCTCTCTATTTACAATGTTTTCTGTTGTCTTAAATATTCTTCATCAACAAATGCAAATATTTTCAGAGCACTTAAATGTTATACACTGGGAATGTCAAAGAGAAAATACACATGTGTGTGCACATGCTCATACACACACACACATACACAGAAGTTCACCATAGGCTACAAGCCAAATAAGCAGGACAATGTAAGTGTAACATAGATACAGAGCTATCAAAAGGGGAATATATTTGTAAGGATGACAAGAGTTGGGAATAGTACAGAAGCATCTTTAGCAAAAATTCAATAAGATATTAAGCTTAGACAGATATCTTACTTTTGTATGGAATGGCCGTGAGCACATGGATAAATAAGTCGTTATCAGAGAGTGATCCACACCGAATAAATCAACACAGAGTAAAGGGACAGCCAGCTGCCAGAGGATAGACAAAGCTATTTTCGTAAGGGTTCATGGAAGGCATTTCTGATAAGATGACATTTGGGCTCAGTATTCATGTTTTCAACATACCATTGTAGAATAAGCCTTATATTCCAGGCACATTTTTTTCAGTTCTCAAATAAAAATAGTACAGTGAATTTTATAACTAAAATAATCCACTTTACATTAAAACTTTTTCAAAGAGAAAAAAGCCTGCATGTGTGTGATTGTGTGTGTGTGTGTGTGTGTGTGTGTGTGTGTGTGTGTTTTCATTTTCAAACATCAGTGCTTGGTCCTTGGGGCCTAAATGCAAAAAATAATAGTTCTTCAAAAGCCATTCTTTCTAAGATGCCTAACTGAGATTCTTTCTTTTTACTGGCTTACTTTCTTCTCATTCTCTCTCTCAATCGCTCTCTCAAGTAAAGAAAGAAGTAAATAAAATAATCTTTAGGTTCTGAAATATGTAAATTTGTATATGCTTCTCTTGAAAAGACAATTATTCCATGACTTTAATAAAATCCTTGTATCAAAGTGATAAAATAATGTAATTAATCAGACATACATTAAGGTCCTACTGCATGCCAAGTTAAATTATAATCAGTTAATAAATGTTACTAAAGCATATTAAGATGTATATTTTAGAAATACCTTAATGGAAACTGACAGTTGTACATTAAACTGTTATTTATCAAGGGATTGAAAAGTCAGAACTACTAAGTTGCATACTACTAATTGGATATATTATTTTTTAAAAAAACAATTTTTGAAAGAGCTTATTTCAATGTTTAGAATATATACCTATCATCATCTGTGATAATCAAATTAGATGTATGAAATGACATATTACTTTGCATTTTTTCCTGAATTATTGCAAATATTTGCAAGTAAAGTAAAATAAGTAGAGCATCGTATTAGTACTGTCATAAATTATAAACAATACATGCATTGTGCAGTTGAATGCATAGGCAAGTACTTAAAAACATCACTCCTTAACTGGAGTCTAAAATAGGATTGCTAAACATATGTTAAAATAAATCAAGTGATAGTATGCTGCCACCTGAATGCAAGTTAGCTTTTCTTCTTAAAGATACATAGAGGAAACCACCTTGTTTATGACATGTGTATGTGAGTGTGCATAATGAGAGGGAAATGTCGAGAGAGAGATTTCTATTAATGCCTACCAATCTCTCTCCTGTTTTATAGCAACGGTTTCCTTCAGTTTGTCCTCTTACTGGCTTTTCACACAACAGTCAGAATTACGTTTTAAAACATAAATCAGGCTTCATCATTTCCCTGTTTCAGTGGTTTATTCTTTTTTTTTTTTTTTTTTTTTTGCGGGACGCAGGCCTCTCACTCTTGTGGCCTCTCCTGTTGCAGAGTAACAGGCTCCGGACGTGCAGGCTCAGCGGCCATGGCTCACGGGCCTAGCCGCTCCGCGGCATCTGGGACCTTCCCAGACCGGGGCACAAACATGTGTCCCCTGCATTGGCAGGCAGACTTTCAACCACTGTGCCACCAGGGAAGTCCTTCAGTACCTACTGTATTTTTCTTCTTAGCAATTATCAGTGCTTGAAGTTATGCTATTTATTTGTTTATAATTATCTTTTTCTCCTATTAGAATGTGATATCTATGAAAGCAAGAATTTTTGTCTTATTCATCTTTTTATACCCAGCATCTAGAAGAGAATCTGCTTGGTTTTAGTAGGTATTCAATAACTATTTTGAATAATAATTATTGAATAAACTGGAGCCTCTAGTAAGTAGATTATTTGGTGCAAGATAATAGAAAAATTATTATCCCTTAAATTTTCATGATACTAACAACAGCTATCATTTATGAAATTCTATGTGCCAGGCATTGTGTCATGCACTTTACTTACACAACCTCTATTAACTAACTTGACATCTCTTATTGATGAAGATAACTTTCCCAAAAACACACAACTAGTAAAAGGACTGCGGTAAGCATAAGGTTGACTTTTAAATTACATCATCTCTTACAGAACTCCACAGCTATTTCTACAAAAGTCTCCAGAAACCCTCTTATCTGACACAATTGGAACTAGTACTGAGTTAGTAAAAAATCATTTAAAAAAATCTTACACATATACCTGAAATGTTGTCATTTAACTAATATGATTTAACTCTATATTCTTTGGTCTAGTTTAGTATATAGAAATGAGATTTTTTTTTATCATCAATATTCTGGTGAAAAATTATTTTATCTCAACATCATGAGTCTTTTTCAATGGAAGTCTTGTCTAATGCATAATATACAATTTTTAATTTCTTTAGAGTGGTATAAGAACGTGAAGTTGTCTAATGACAGCATCCTTGAGGTTTTTTATTATTTTTATACAGTTTCACACACATTTAATTTTATAGCATATCCTAAGTCACTCATTTTATTGTTTGTCTAAGACTATTACCTTTTGTTTCATTTTATGTTTTATCCTTTTTTTTTTCTTAGAACCAAATGCTCTCACTCTTGGTACACTCATATGCATTGATCTGCATAATGTTTATTTGAATTACCTAATTACATCAACATGTACAACCTCCACAGACGGATGACACTACACACCTGAATCTTGGTAAGTATACAACTTATGAAGTGACAGTGAGTAAACTAGAGGTGAGCCTACTTAACCATCAACATCTAAATAGTTCTGCATTATTTTCATTTATGGAGACAAAAAAGGTTGCTAGTTACTTGGCAAATTAGAACAATAGAGGTTGAGTAAAAGTGTTCTGCTCCAGTTAGCATGTGACAGAGCTGCAATATGAAGGACTTGGATGTAAATTTTAGTGAAAGGAGTAAGATAATCAAATATCTCTTTTTCTGTGTACCTTATTCTCCACCTCAACAATGACTCTTGCTAAGACTGTAGCTAGTGACACTTTTGTTTGGAAGATACCCTTTAAAGGTTGAGCAAGGCCAGGATGGGACTCACAGAAAAGAATCATTAAAAAAAAAAAACTTTATGAGAAGTTGTATTCTAGATGCTCTTAAAGTTTTCTAGCCCAATGCACCTGAACAAAACAATAGATAATAAAATGCTGCCAAAGATCTAGCAAGAACAAATAAAAAGAAAGTGTGTTGGTCTTGTTATGTTTGCTATCATATATCTTTTGAGGACCCAGCAGCAGTGTCAGGAGCTGGATACACAGAATTCTCGCTTTCAAACATAACCAGAGTAAATCATGATATTGTGAATCACAAGAAAATAAATTATATTTTGTGTCCTGGACAAAGTGGTATGGGTTGTAGATGGAAGACTGAGCTCATAGTGTTTACATATCGTGAAGATATTCTTTAACACAGTTTTCTACAGTGTGTTCTATTTCTCTCATCTTTTTTAATCGAAGAACTCTTGATCTCAACAGACCCTCCCTGTGAAAAAGGGTACAGTAAAGTTTTAAAAAGGGTCAGCACTAGTCTTCTGACACTTCAAGGCAACTTTGTAATTTTATTTAAAACACAAATGTAGAGAAAAGATATGACTCAAGAGTATTTAATAGTACATAGTGTACTTAATCGAGACAGGGACTAAAAAAAAAAAAAGACAGTGACTCTAGGAATCTGGTGTCAGAAATATTCCATGATTCCTGTTCCTGGTGATAGACATGAGGAAAGGGTAAAGACAGAACTGTGGCTCATTCGGCCTGACACCAGCCTCCATGTAAATTCTGACAAGACTTGTGTTAGGATTCTAAGTACGATTCCCTTTCTGGTAATTGGGAACTAGACACAATGACAAATAATACATGACCTTTTTAAAATAATATAAAATACTTCTAAATGCCTCAATGAACTAGTTTAGAAGGAAAAACTTATTAAATATCAAAACTAGATAAAAATAGCAAGTTGAGCAATGAAGCTAACTTTCACTGTGAGGCTATTCATCAAATCCCAGTGAACTTCAGATTGATGTTCATGGCTTCTCTGAGAGAGTGGGACCAAAATCAAAGCTTAGGGTCTACATAAGATGGATCTTCAAATAGGAAACTCCTTATACCTAGGATTCCAAAAAGCTTCAAGATTATAGTCAGGGTGAATTAGAAATATGTCTCCAGAGAGATACTCTACCCAGAGAAGAGTAAAAGAAAAAATTAAGTCTTAAACAATGAGACTGAATGGAAAGAAAAAAAAAGTCTCATAGTGAAAACTTCATAATCAATATTCACAAAATATACAGGCAAACAAATCAGTATAAATGAGAAGGAAATGAAGCAATAAAGGTCAGAATCTGACTTGCAAAGAATTCAGATATTTGACATTTTCAACACAAATCATCAAACAAATGTATACGATCTGATTTTAAACATAAAGGAATTAACATTATGCAAAAGAAGAAATAGAGATGAAGAAATTACCCAGAATGCAGCTCAAAAAGGCAAATGGATGGAAAATATGAAAAGAAGGTAAAGAGAATGAAGCATATAGTAAGAATATCTTATATGTCTAATCAAATTTCCAGAAAGAGGCAAAGAATGCAATATGTGAAGAGATATATATTTCTAAAAATTTTCAGAACTGATGAAATGTATCAATTTTAAGATTTATGAACACCAGAAAAAAACAAGAATGAAGTCCTAGATAAATCATAGTGAAAACTGTGAACACCAAAGACAAAAAAAAAAAGAGCAAGAGATTAAAAAAAGCATTAATTATAAAAGTGGAAAATCAGACTCTCAGTTGATTTAATGATAGTAGTAATGGAATCCAAAAAAAATTGGAATAATGTGTCAGTAAGAAGGAACAGTCAATCTGGATGTCTTCTTTGGAAAAATGTGTATTTGGGTCATCTGCTCATTTTTTTAATTGGGTTTTTTCATTTTCATGGTGTTGAGTTGATGAGTTATTTGTATATTTTGTATATTAACTCTTTATTATATATATTGTTTGCAAATATCTTCCCCCTTTCAGTAGGTGACTTTTTCATTTTGTTGATAGTTTCCCTCACTGTGCAAAATCTTTTTAGTTTGATGCAGTTCCATTTGTTTATTTTTGCATTGTTGTCCTTGCCTTAGGAGACAGATCAAAAAAATATTGCTGAAATCAATGTCAAAGATCATACTGCTTATGTTTTCAGGTGCTACATTTAAGTCTTTAATCCATTTTGAGTTAGACATTTTTCCACAGAAGACATACAGATGGCCAACAGGCACTTGAGAAGGTACTCAACATTGTTAATCATCAGGAAACTTTAAATCAAAACCAAAATGAGGGCTTCCTTGGTGGCACAGTGGTTGAGAATCTGCCTGCCAGTGCAGGGGACATGGGTTCAATCCCTGGTCTGGGAAAATCCCACATGCCACGGAGCAACTAAGCCTGTGCACCACAGCTACTGAGCCTGCGCGTCTGGAGCCTGTGCTCCGCAACAAGAGAAGGCCGTGACAGTGAGAGGCCCACGCACTGCGATGAAGAGTGGCCCCCCACTCACCGCAACTAGAGGAAGCCTTCACACAGAAACGAAGACCCAACACAGCCAAAAATAAATAAATAAATGTATTAAAAAAAACCCGAAAATGAGATATCACTTCACACCTGTCAGAATGGTTATCATCAAAAAGACAACAAATAACAAATGGTGAGGATATGAAAAAAAGGGAATGCTTGTGCACTGTTTGTGAGATTGTAAATTGGTGTAATCACTATGGAAAACATTATGGAGATTCCTCAAAAAATTGAAAACAGAACTACCATAATACCCAGAAATTCCACTTATGGGTATTTATCTGAAGAAAACAAAAACTCTAATTTGAAAAGATATATGTACCTCAATGTTTATTGAAGCATTATTAACAACAGTAAAGATATGAAAGCAACCTAAGAGCCTACAAGTAGATGAATAGATAAAGAAGACGTGGTATATATATATATATATATATATATATATAAACTCAGCCATTAAAAATGAAATCTTGTCATTTGCAACAACATGGATGGATTTAGAGGGTGTCATGTTAAGTGAAACAAGTCAGACAGAGAAAAAAATACCATATAACCTCACTTATATGTGAATCTAAAAATTTCCAACAAAACAAACAAAACAAAACAGACTCATAGGTACAGAAAACAAAAGGATGGTTGCCAGAGGTGGGGCTGGTGAGTGAAATAGGCGAAGGGGATTGAGAGGTACAAACTTCCAGTTATAAATTAAATAAACCATTGGGAAACAATATACAGCACAAGAGATACTGCCAATATTACATAACTTTGTATGGGGACATTGTTGCAAGTCATTGTAGCATCATTTTGTAATGTATGTAAATGTCAGATCAATTTGCAGTATACCTGAAACTAACATAATATTGTATGTTGACTGTATTTCGCTAAAAAAGAAATAATTGTCAATGTATAATTCTGAACAGTGAAAATGTCTTAAAGGACATGAGTTAAATAAAGTTCTTTCTACTCAATCAATAACCAAGAGGTCAATTATATCTTAATAAAACTGGGGAAACACCTGAATTTGTCAAAAATAAACCTTTATTGAGAAAAATAATAAATGATATTTATCAAATAGAAGGACAAAAAGTAATTGCAGAGGGAATCTCTGAAATGTATAAAAGGAACATAACAGAAGCTAACTCATATAATATTTGCAATATGCCAGGTATTGTTCTAAGTACCTTACCTTGGGAATTCATTTAATACATAGAGCTCTATGAGATAAATCTAATATTCTCATTTTAAAGATGAGATATGTGAGGTAAAAAGAGGTTAAGTAAATTTTCTAAAATTACACAGCTATAGAGTACACTTGAGATTTATATCTAGATAGTCTGGGTACAGAGCCTATGACTTTAAACAACACACTATACTGCCTGAAAAAATAGTCAGGAAAAAAATATGGTATGAGAGAAAATTTAAGAAAAGATTGGCTTACATGTGCCTTGGTAATGATTTTTTGGATATGACACCTAAAACACAAGCAACAAAATAAAAAATAAACAAGTGGGACTACATTAAACTAAAGAGCTCTGTACAGCAAAAGAAACTTTCAATAAAGTGAAAATATTTTCTGATTCTTCCTTATAGAATGGGAAAAAATATTTACAAATCATATATTTGATGAGGGCTTAATATCTAAAATATATTTAAAAACTCATGCAACTCAATAGCACAAAAAGAAGCAATTAAAAAATGGGCCAAGGGTCTGAATAGATATTGTTCCAGAGAGGATATATGAAAGGCTAACATGTACACGAGAAGCAGCTCAACATTACTAGTCATTAGAGAAATGCAAATTAAAACCACAGTGAGATATCACCCCATACCTGTAAGAAGGACCATCATGAAAGACAAATAACAAATGCTGGCGTGGGTGCGGAGAAAAGGATATCCTTGTGTACTGCTGGTAGAATTGTAAATTGGCACAGCCATTATGGAAAATAGTATGGAGGATCCTGATACCACATGATTCAGTAATTCCACTTCTGAGATATAGCCAAAGGAAACAAAAGCACTAACTCGAAAAGGTATCTGCATCCCATGTTCACTGCAGCTTTATTTACAATAGCCAAGACATAGAAACTACCTAAACGTCCACTGATAGGTGAATGGATAAGGAAGTTGTCATATTATCTTATATTTATATATATTGCTATATATATAAATAAATATATGTTATATATTTATATATGATATATATATATGTTATATATTTATATATGATATATATATAAATATATA
The DNA here is from genome assembly GCF_039906515.1 of Pseudorca crassidens. Taxonomy (NCBI): domain Eukaryota; kingdom Metazoa; phylum Chordata; class Mammalia; order Artiodactyla; family Delphinidae; genus Pseudorca; species Pseudorca crassidens. The sequence goes on along the minus strand of NC_090304.1, from coordinate 75,962,621 downwards.
GGATATATATCACAACATACATATAATCACAACTTATGTCTCATATATATGAATATTATTCAGCCATAAAGAATAATGAAATCCTGTTATTTGTGACAACACAGATGGACCTTGAGGATATTATGCTAAGTGAAATAAGTCTGACAGAAAAAAACAGGTACTGTATGATCTCACTTATATGTGAACTCTAAAACAAAAACAAACTCACAGAAAAAGAGATCAGATGTGTGATTACCAGAGGCAGAGGGTGGAGATAGGGGGAATTAGAGGAAGATGGTCAAAAGGTAAAAGCTTCTGGTTTAAGATAAGTAAGTACTACTAGGACTGTAATGTACAACATGATGATTATGGTTAACCTTGTTGTAGGATATATAGGAAAGTTGTTAGGAGAGTTAATCCTAAAAGTATTCATCACAGGGAGAATTTTCTTTTGTTTCTCCTTTCTTTTCTTTTTATTGTATCTAGATGAGATGGTGGATATTAGCTGAACTTGTGGTAATCACTTTACAATATATGTAAATCAAACCATCATATTGTTATGCCTTAAAGTTATACAGTGATATATGTCAATTATATTTCAATAAAATTGGAAGAAAAAAAATAAATGGAAAACAAAGATTGTTTTAATTAAGCAACAATAATCATGTCTTGCGGGTTAAAATGTAAGGCAAATAAAGTCAAAATACATGAAGTAGCATAAAAAATCTGGAGAGAAGTGACTGAAGTTAAATAGTTCAACAGTTTATGTATATTCAGAAGGAAAGTAAGATATTAATTTAATTTTTTTATAAAATGTCAACGTTAAATTTTCTAGTTTAACTGCTAACAAAATAGAAATTTGTCAGAAAATGAATCTATTTATATTCAGTATAAATATTTACCATCTCCTGCTGTTTAATAATGAAGAAAACTTTTATATTTAAAACTCTTACACAGAATTTAGCACATACTCAACTTTCTGCATGCCCTATAAAACAGAAACCTTAATTGTTTAGTCTAACATTAGAGGCTCTCCACAGTTTCACTCAAAGTACACATCTTGTCATATCTTCTACTACTCCACCTCAAATGTTTTGGAGCCCAGCTAATGGAAATAATGTTTCCTTTGCAAATCTAATTCCTGTTGTATATCTTCCAGGAAAACTTACCCACACATTCCTCAGCATAAAATTCCTTATTTCAAAATATCTAGGAAGGCATAAAATAAATTATTAAGTTGCTTAATTAAGGGCATGCAAAAGTCATAATTTGAGTGTATTTGGGGTATCAGGCTGCAGTGATAAGGCCAGAATGGCTGCACACTAATGCTCAGGAAGGAGAAACAGGGAATCAAATCTGTGAGTTACATAAGACCAGATCTCAAAGTATCCATAAGTTTGAGAAAGGAGTTTGAATTTTTTTATAAACATCATCTTGATAAATATAAACTATTCCTATCACATAATTCAATTTCTAAAGTTCTCAGATACTTTCCAATAATATCTAATTTTGCCATACAGAGTACACAGGAACACATGACACTCTGTTTTTACAGATTGGACGACAGGTGTGAAAAAGTGATGGCACTTGCCTAACCTCTCCATAATTCAATGCCAACAACAGGACTAGCACTCCTGTCTTCTGATTCCTGGTCTAGAGAGCTACATATTATCTGCAAGTTGCCTTTTCCATTTTCTACTGATGAGAAAATGTATTTTAAATTCATAGTTGTTGTAGAATTTAAGAGAATACATTTTCATATATTTTAGGAGAGGTTCTTCTTGAAAAAATGAGTGGAATGACTTGTGACTTGAAACTTGGTTTCTTGCAATGATAGGGTCTCAGTGAAGGGCAAAATGTGTGAATGATGGAAAAGGGGGCCAGAGTTATTGGATGCTGTCCTGGAAAACAAACCGTGAAAGCAGTTCACGTACAAGGTTCCACATGGACAGGTAAGTCAACTAAATTCTGTGTAAAAGAGTTATAATTTCATGGGCTTCCCTGGTGACGCAGTGGTTGAGAGTCTGCCTGCCAATGCAGGGGACACAGGTTCGTGCCCTGGTCCAGGAAGATCCCACATGCCATGGAGCGGCTGGGTCCATGAGCCATGGCCGCTGAGCCTGCGCGTCCGAAGCATGTGCTCCGCAACGGGAGAGGCCACAACAGTGAGAGGCCTGCATAACGCAAAAAAAAAAAAAGAGTTATAATTTCAGGTGTATGTATTCTTTACCACCAAACCGTGAGAGGTGGCAAAGATTTAAGATGAGTATAAATCTGTTTTCTGATTAATGCAAGTTAGCCTCTGAGAGGGAGCTTTAAAAGCTGGACAGGTAGGACAGTGTAAGAAGACACTGAGGAAACCCAAAGAATCTCGAGTACTGAAGGTTTTCTTTATATAACAACATGGTATGAATACAATTTTAGCGTTATTGTCTCTAGAAAGATATATGGAACCATTATTCATCCTGGTATTTAATTTTCTTTTAATTTATTCAAGTATGAAAACAAGGATCTTTTGAAGACATTTAAAATGTTATTGTGCTCACTTGGTCTTGGATAAATTGAGTTTTTAATGATTTACTTAAAATTTAACCTGTACCTCCTCAGAAAATTGGCACTTTGAATCATTATTGCCAGCTGGCAGTTGATACCACCAGGCTAAACTGCATTTAAAGAATGTCTTGTTATAGGCACATGGTTAAAAGGGAATAGTAGATAGTTCCAAGGCAATGTTTGAAACAACTAAGAGCAATCTCCTCAGGAATCATATACATCTTTTTCTTCATTTCCATATTAAGCTCTTTTGCCTGAAATATTCAAATTCTCTAAAGACAAGGGAAATATGGCTGATAAAAGACCAAAAAAACAAAACAAACAAACAAAAAAAATCTAAACCAAAGAAAGAAACAAACAAAAACTTGGAAATATGTCCCATATAAATGTATAGTGCTGTTATAAAACATTAAGTAGCTCCCTGGTGGAATTTTACTTGCCATATGACAAGAATGCGTAAGTGTGGTTTTCTATGTTGTTGACAGACCGGGGACTTATAAAGAAACAAAGAATGAAAAGAGACTATAGGGAAGTGCAGTGGATATTTTTATATCTCAAAACTTTAATCTGAATGACTATTACTGACCTTTTTTCCACACAGTAACTACTGAGAAGCAACGTGATCAAGTCAATAGGGACTAGTAAGGAAAGTGAAGAAACCTAAATTTTGGGCAAAGCCAAGTCCCTGCTTCCCTCTGCCATAGCTTCTTCAATCATGGCAGCACCAGCTTTTCTGGACTCTCAGCATCTAGTTACCTGATTTTGTTAAGGCCTTTGAAGACTCACAGATAAAAAGTCTAAAAACCCAAAATGGACATCAATGTTTCCCCACATTGTTACCCTCAATCAGTGAAATGGCTTTGAAAATTCTTAATTTTCAGTTTATTTCAGCATCAAGCATTTATTACAGTTCACAGAGTTGCAAATATAAGTAAATTATCAAAGACAAGATGCACTTCAATTAATTCTACTCTTCATCAACAGATAACTTGGGGAGAATTTATACAAGTGTCCAGAACTTGCCAGGACTAAGAGATTCAGAGTCCATGTAACACCGTACTAGCTGATACAGGTCCCAAGTGACCTGCTTCAGTTTCAGTCAAATGAGTAAAAGTGGATTATCATAGTCTAGTAACTGAAAGAATTGGAAAGTGTAAGATCAGGTCATGTAATGGAAACTTTTTTGTAGAGTTAAGTTGCTAGGCTTAGTTTGTATTTAAGATATTTATAGCTATTCTAGGCTATTACAAATAGCCTTAAATGTATTAAATCAAGATACTTTTCACATTCAAGTATAATAAGAATTTGCATCTTTTGACATTTTACCAAGCCAACAAGATAGTACTTTATTTTGGGGGAAAAATGTCCTTAAATTGAGTTCTCACATAAGTGAAGTGAAGAAATTAGGGAAAGTTAAGCAGATTGATTAATTTCATAATCTAAAATAAGTAGCATAAGGCTTCCGTGGTGGCGCAGTGGTTGAGGGTCCGCCTGCTGATGCAGGGGACACAGGTTCGTGCCTCGGTCTGAGAAGATCCCACATGCCGCGGAGCGGCTGGGCCCGTGAGCCATGGCCTCTGGGCCTGCGTGTCTGGAGCCCGTGCTCCACAACGGGAGAGGCCACAGCAGTGAGAGGCCTGTGTACCACAAAAAAAATAATAATAAATAAATTAAATAAAATAAGTAGCATATCATATATTACAATTGATTTTTTAAATTCTTTTTTATTTTTTGGTCACACCACGCACCTTGCAGGATTTTAGTTCCCTCACCAGGGATTGAATCCAGGTCAATATAGTGAAAGTGCTGAGTCCTAACCACTGGAATGCCAGGGAATTCCCTACTACTGATTTTTATACACTACTTGTTTTGAGATAATTATAGGTTCACAGGTAGTTGAAAAAAAAAAAAAAGTACAGGAAGGTCCTGAGTTCTGTGCAACTTTTACCTCTCCTCCCCCAATGTTAGTTAGCATCTTACATAGTTATAGAACAGTATAAAAACCATGAACTTGGTATTGGTACAATCTCCAGAATTTATTCAAATCTCATCATATTACATGCTTTCATTTGTGTGTGCATGTGTGTGTTTGTGTATTTCTATGTGATTTTATCACATACCTAGCATCACATAACTACCACCCCGATCAAGATGCAGAACTGTTCCATCACCACAAGGCTTCCTCATGCTTTATCTCCTCCTCCACTATCTCCCTGTCTTTGAAGCCTAATCCCCAGAAACCGCTAATCTGTTTTCCATCTCTATAATTACATTATTTCAGAGTGTTATATAAATAGAATCATGCAGCAGGAAACCATTTGAGATTGGCTTATTGCTCAGCATACTTCCCTTGAGATTCATCTAAATTGTTACATGTATTCTTTGGCATTGCTGAGTTGTATTTAGGGTGTGGATTTATCATAATTTCTTTATTCAACCACTGAAAACATTTGGATCGTTCCCAGTTTTGGATATTGTAAAAAAACTACTATCGATATTTTTGTAAAGCTTTTTAAGTGAGCATAGCTTTTTAATTTCTGTGGGATAAATGAGAAAGGTTGCAACTGCTGGGTTATCTGTTAAATCCATTTTCAGTTTTTTTGTTTAAATACCAAACTAATTTTTCAGAACGGTCATACATTTTAAATTCTCACCAGAAATGCTGAGTGATCCATTTCTTTGCATTCTTACCATGCTTTGGTGTTATTATTTTTTTTTATTTTAACCATTCCAATTAATGTATAGTAATAACTCATAGTATCTTTAATTTGCATTTATTTAATGGGTAATGATGTTGAACAACTTTTTTACATTCTTACTTTCCATCTATATATCCTCTTCAGTGAAATGTCTGTATCTCTTACTCATTTTCTAACTAGGTTGTTTATATTTTTACTATTGAACTTTAAAGTTCTTTATACATGCTATATATGGATCTTTATCAGATATGTGGTTTACAAATATTTCTCCCAGCCTGTAGCTTGTCTTTCCATCCTCTTAACAGGGTCTTTTATTGACCAAAACCATGTTGATGCGGTTCAATTTATCAATTGTTCCTTTTATGGATTGTGATTTTGGTGTCAAGTCTAAAGACTCTTCACCTAGTCCTAACTCCCAAAGGATATCTAACTGCTCTGGCACCATTTGTTGAAAAGGTTACCCTTCCCCATTAATTTCTTTTGCATTGTTTTAGAAATTCAGCTTGGCATATTTTTGTGGGTCTGTTTCTGTTCCACTGACCCATGTATCTAACCCTTTGTCACACTCCCTAGATTGGTGTATCTTTATATTAAGTCTTAACATAAGGAAGAGTGATTACTCTCACCTTATTCTTTTTCAGAGTTGTGTTAGCTCTTCTACCTCCTGTGACTTTCCATATAAGTTTTGAGGTAAACTTTCTATGTCTGCAAGAAAATCATGCATGGCTTGTGATAGGAATTATGTTACACTCATAGATAGATTTGGGGACATTTGACATTTTTACTATGTTGATTCTTCCTGTCAATGAACAAGTTATACCTCTCCTGTTATTATATCCTTTTTGATGTCTTTCACCACATTTTGTAATTTTCAACATACAAATCATAACATGTTTTGTTAGATTTATAACTATCTCATTTTCTTTAGCTACTAATGATTAGCTTCCATAATCATGTGAGTCAGCTCCTTATAATGTCTCTCTCTCTCTCTCCATACAGTTAATGGTTTCCTTATATTCTTAGCACAATACCTATATAATCTGCTGCAAGAATTCTACATTGTATAAATAGCATATTTAATTAATATATGTTTAAATATACATCTTTTAATAACTGATGATTTCAGAATATGCTGATTCAGAATATCTTGGAAAACTTAAAAAATCTGAATTGTATCCATTTCATTTATTTTATATTGTGCCTAGTAAAGCAACAGTGAATAAATATATATTGTTTATATAGACTATTGTGCACTGATATTTTTAGACTGCTGTGATTGGCTCATACAATTTTTGAAATGCTCCCAGTCTCTGAGAAATGCTTACATTTCCAGATGAAGATTGTAAATCCAGCAAAGTTAGGGTACAATTGAATTTGATATTAGAAGTGCAAATAGATGTAATGGTCAACATGACCACCCATCAGGAGGACCCACTTGAAAGATATCTTGAATATTTCCCAGAAGCATATTTTCAGAGTAGAATGTACAAGAAATATGTGACCACTGTAAATTAGGCAGTGACCTAAATATAAGATACACTGTATAAAACTAATGCAGAATACATTTTTGCTGTTCTTTTGGTATTGCTCAGTTGTAGGATTTACTTTATTTCCAAAATCTAAGAGCTATATACTTCAACTTTTGAATGCCGAGAAACACGATTCTGTAGAGTCAAGATGAGGTTATAATTGCACAGGAAAGACAACTAGTTAAAGTTGCAGGGGAAATCCCATATTGAAAGAATTCTATTCCTGGAATTTATAACAGAACAGAGATTTCAAGTCCTGGAAAAGTTTAAATATAAGTGACAAAATAAGGCACATCAGACATGTCAAATATGAGGCCATCGATTGCAAAGGGGGATCTAGTGTCCTTTATGTGGCAACCATGGATATGCTGCTCTGAATTCCATTCAAGGAAGAATTTTCTGTTCAACTTCAAGGAGAACAGTTAGCTGACAACCTCTAGATATTAGCACTTTCAGAATCTTCCTCAGTGTTTGAGCTCCTTCCCAGGACTAAACTTCCTTTATATCTCCTTAGTCTGATGACTTTTTCTTTACACTTCAAGTCTTGTATCTTTAAAAAAAAAGAAAATGTTTCCTTGACCTGCACATTAATCTAATGCTTTCACTGTGTTTTGTTGCCCTTTGTTTGTATCCCAGTTCTCACCTATGTTATAATAGTCTAGCAACTGTGAGTTTGTATTCTGACCTAAACTTGTGGACACCTTGAAGGTATAAGACATATCTTGTCTGTACTAGTTTCCCAGGCACCCAGAAAAGGGCTTGGCATAGTTAAGCACTCAATAAATGATCACATTTGATATATTTATCATCAAATTGTCAACAAAGCAAACAATAACAAAAATCCTAATGGAAAACATGCATTATGTAAAATTTTTTCTTTCTTTCTTTGGGGTCTTGGCAACTCAATACATATTTAAGCATCATTAGTTCTAGGGTATTTATCTGTACTATGCTTACTCCTTCATTTGCTCAATACAGATGCTTCTTACTCTACAGATGTCTTGTCTATGTAATTTTTTCCCTAATATCCGTCAAGGCAGGTATTTCAGTCAAGGACAAAGCATGCTGAGGAGAAGGGTACTCATGAGATGGGCTCACTTTTCCTCAGATAAATTGGGAGAATGAAGAATCTGTAACCAAGGCAAATTCTCCAGCTCTGAATATACTGTGTGCAATTACTTCAACATTTTTACAAAAGGAAGAGCATCTAAGATTTAAGATATATTACAAAAATGGAAATCCTGGATCAAACTAGAGTCATCCCTCAGTATCGAGAACCCCTGCAGATATCAAATCCATGAATGTTCAAGTCCTGTAATCTGCCATCCATATCCATGGTTCTGCCTCTGCGGATTCAACCAGCTCCAGATTGTGTAGTACTGTAACATTTACTGAAAAATAATCTACATATAAGTGAACAGCTCAAACCTGTGTGGTTCACACATCAACAGTACTAAATTTATAAGCCTATTTAATGATTAAAACAGTGAGGCTATAGGTTACAAAAAAGTGATAGTAATGTATGGTGCAAAAAAATTATTTTATGTTGAAAACATTTCCTACAAGATTTTAGAAACTTCTAATACATTCCCTGAAGTGACTATAGCATGAGAATCATTTGTAATATTATGAAAAAAATATGAGATTTTGAGAGAACAGACATGAGTTTTAAATCTCAGCTAGATGCCTAGTTAGTTGTGTGACATTTTCAAAACTTTTAATCACTCTGAAATTTAGCTCCTATAAACTAAAGATAACTGGTAATAGACATTGCAAATATACTAAGGATATATAAATGAAATAAATATAATAAACATTTAATAAGTGTTAATTGATAATAATCTAGCTTTTTTGCAACTTAAGGTTTAGGTGTAAACAGTATTATTTAAAGAAGATTTAGGCTAACAGCTCAAAAACAATATCAAATTCAACCATAATTTTAGCAAAAAGGGAGTAAATAAAAAGCCTTTGTGTCTATTTCAAATGTAATGTTTCAGCTAAATACAAATTTATAGCCTTAGAATATTGTCCTTTTAATTTTACCAAATGGTGTTTAACTGAAAATTATACCATAAACGGTCTCATAATAACACTTACATCTTAACCAGCAACATAAAATTGTTTTACTTTACAATGAACTATAACATTGTGATAAAACTTAATTTCAAACTTATGAATTCAAAATTTATGATCATTTAGACTAGACCAGGCACAAAGTTCAAGTTATCTATGAATAAATCTAGTATGTATTCTAATCCTCTTTCATTGTAGGTACTGTGATGCTGGAAAAGTCATGAGACATTGTCACCTCTAAAATGGCATTATAATACCCTAATATAAGGTTGTTGACATGATTCAATAAAACTACATATGTGACAATGCTTTGGAAATAAAGTACATTTGAAAGTTTGCCTTTATTATATTCAGAAATTTGGGATTAAAGGGAAGAGAGAACAATTCCTGAGGTTCAAGGTTCAAGAGGTGAGGGATTGCTGGCTGAGGTTCAAGGGAAAGAGGAAAATGATTCCAGGCTGTACATCTCATCCTGACATACCTAGCATACCAGTTAGGTTTGCTGCCTGGTGCCTGTGCCGTAGTGTATGTGCTCTTTCCCGTGGCCCACAGGACATCCCAAAAGGATTCATTTGGGTTAGCCTGGGTTTACCTGCTCCAGGAAAAGACTTTTCAAACAGTATATTTCTGAAAGTAAAACAAATCACTTCCTTGGCAACAGGAAAATTTAGACACATTAATATTCCCTTTACAAATTACGTTTGCAACTATAAATTCCTGAAGTTACATTAATTTTATTGTGAAGCTGTATACTTCTAGAACAAGATTAATTGTTCTTAGGAAAAAGGGGTGCAATGAGATAGGCAAACAGTTAACTTTACAACGTGACTGCGAAGCAAAACAGCTAGTGGTGCAAACCTGAAAGCATCACTCACTTTCTAAAACAGTAATGGTGGTTTAAATGGTGATAATTTTGTTCATAGCCATTTTCCACTTGAATTACTCCAATACATTTTAAAAACTGCCACACTGAATGATATTAATGGTGCAACAAATTGACTAGTATTATAGGAATGTATCTATTATTTTTATGGGCATATTTAATTGTACATGTTTCTTTAGATTTCTAATTAAAACTGGCAATAAAAATGATGTCTTTGTGTTTAAGACTGCATTTTTAGACGTAAACTACCTTATAATTAGCACTAATATACAAGTGGTTCAGAAAGATATAATGCTAACACATTAAAGTGGATTGGAAATCCTATTATTAGTCCTATTATTAACACAGACCCTTCTCAGCAGGGGGAAAAAAAAAAACCTACTATATGTAGAATATGTGCTGCTCTAGTTTCTTTCACAAATTTCCTGATGTTACCTGCTAAATGTCAGAAAGATCAGGACATAAATGGTGGCATGGTCCCAAAGGGAAGAGTTTACCATTTCCACTATATTTAATACTACATTGAACACTGCACATTTTAAATACTGCCTCAAGAATTTACTAACTTTCAAAGTAAAAATACACACATTTCTGCAGACTGGTGTGACGATTCACTAAATAATGATCTCTAACTATTTTTACTTAATATTAGGCAGACACCAATTAGAAGACAGAGTGCTCAGAGTCTCTATGGACAGTTCCACACTTCACATTTTCAGTGGCAAATTGTATTTGACATTTAATTTAAAACCCAAGACACTATAACATGAAGTCTTCTAGGCCATTAATGACAAAGCATGAAGGTATTCTCCCACTTCCTTGTTGCCTGAGGCTACGTCTGCTATTTCCCAGAAGGCTGTGTCATTACTGCAGCATTATGTCCATGGGGTAATGTATTCCTAACACACGTGTATAATCTGAATACTGGGCATGGTTCTTAGATGCTTAGTTACACATGTCTTATAGCTGCTTGTCAGCAAAAAACCTAGGACAACATGAGCCCTGTAGGCAATAAGCTATTAATTGAATTTTCTGTTGCTGTGCTGGTGGTAGTGATTATGTTTTATGCTTAAAGAGAGTGAAAAGGCATAGACAGCTAAAAAAAATAAGAGCAGAGTGCTTGATCATAAAAACACCCTGTGTTGTTTGTGATTATCTTCTATTATATCTATTGGGAGCCTGATTTTTCTTTGAATTCTTTCTCAGTGAATCTAGTTACTTATGGTTGTGATATAGTTGAAATATGGAATTTGAAACTAGAAAGATGTAAATTCAATACCTGTAATATTGTCTACTAATTGTGAATCCTTCAGTATTTTTTTTAACCTCTTTAAGACATTTCTTTTCTTAGGTGAATAAGGATATATATATAATTATTTGGATGTTTTTGAAAATCCTGTACTTAATAAGAACATTTCAAGTTAAATTTATGAATCTAGGATCATACCTTCCTATGTAGCACAATATAGTATTTAAGAGTTCATGCTGTGGAGTTAGAATACACAGACTTGAATTTCAGCTCTGTTCTTTTCTAGTAACTAAACCTTGGACAACTTATTTAAAATGTCTGAGCTAGGCTAGCCACTAGCCAATTTGGCTATTGAGCACTTGAAATGCGGTTAGTAAATACTGAGATATTTTATAAGTGTAAAATATACACTGGATTTCAAAGACAGTATGAAAAAAAGTAAAACATTGCAGTAATGTATTTTTACATTTATTGTATGCTGAAATAATTATATTTTGAATTTCAGATATTGGATTTCACTGTATGTTTTATTATAATTAATTTCACTTGTTTCTTTTTACTTTTCAAAAATGTGACTACTAGAAAATTTTAAATTACATATATGGCTTGCTTTTGTGGCTCATTTTGTATTTCTATTGGACAGTGCTTCTCTAAGCCTTATTTTTCTCATCTGTAAAACATAATGTATAATAATAACTTTTCTAAAGAGTTTCTATTGGTATTAACAATATCATGTATGAAAAAATAATTATCACAATGCTTACAAGTAGCTATTAATACTAGTTATTAGAAGAACATATCCTATAGTTCTTCTTTTCCTCCTCCATGTGGGAGAGAGAGCAAGTTTCCCTAAATTGTGAGGTCCTGTTTACTGCATTCTTCTGGTTCATATCCTTAGAATAGGAAGCTCAAGGCTCTACTGGTTATCTGCAAGATTTCCATGTTACATGCCACTCTATAAATTTAATATTTTATTGAGTTTGTTTATTTACCAGTCTGTCTTTTTTAATTGAAGAATAGTTGATTTACCACATTATATTACTTTCAGGTGTACAGCACAGTTATTCAGTATTTTTACAGATTATACTCTATTAAAAGTTATTACAAGATAATTCCCTGTACTATACAATATATCCTTGTTGCTTATCTATTTTACACATAGTAGTTTGTATCTCTTAATCCCATACACCTAACTTGCCTCTCCCCCTTCCTTCCTCCCTCTGATAACCACTAATGTTTTTTTTCCTGTGTCTGTAATTCTGTTTCTATTTTGCTGTGTACATTTGTTTGTATTTTTTTTTAGATTTCACATATAAGTGATATATGTTTTTACTTCCTGACTTATTTCACTATGTATAATATTCTCTAGGTCCATCCATGTTGCTGCAAATTGTAGAATTTCATTCTTTTTATGGCTAAGTAATACTCCTTTATATATATAGAGAGAGAGAGATATATATCATATCTTCTTTATCCATTTTTCTGTTGATGGACACTTGGGTTGCTTCCATATCTTGGTCATCATAAATAGTGATTCTACCAAACATATAAAAAAGAACTAATGCATATCTTTTGCAAACTATTCCAAAACATTGAAGAGCATGGAACACTCTCAAATTTATTCTACACGGTCACCATTACCATTACCCTGATACCAAAATGAGACAAAGACACTACAGAAAAAGAAAATTACAGAAAAGCCAATATCTTTGATGAAAATAAATGCAAAAGTCCTCAACAAAATATTAACACACTGAATCCAATAATATATAAAAAGGATCATACACCATGATCAACTTGGATTTACTCAGGGGCACAAGGATTGTTCAGCATTTGTGAATCAATCAATGTGATTCACCACATTAACAAAAGGAGGGATAAAAATCACATGATCATCTCAATAGATGCAGAAAAACTGTTTGACAAAATTCAACATTCATTCATGATAAAAAACTATCATCAAAGTGGGTATAGAGGGAATGTACATCAGCATAATAAAGGCCATTTATAACAAACTCACAACTAAAATCATAGTCAACAGTGAAAATCTGAAATTCTTTAAATTCAGGAAGAAGACAAGGATGTCCATTCTCACACCTTCTAGTTAACATAGTATTAGAAGTCCTAGCTACAGCAATCAGACAAGAAAAAGAAATAGAAGGCATCCAAATTGGAAGAGAAGAAGAAGTAAAATTGTCACTATTTGCAGATGACATGACACTTAAACAGTCTGTTTTTATTTTCAAGGTTCCCTGAGAGCTAAGAATGTGACTTATGCATCTTAACATCTTCAGGACAGGACTTTGTATTTTTACTTATTTTGGAATAACTAACATTTACATGTTTATTGTTACAGATTTTAGAATTACTAAATATTTGCTGAAAGAAACATTGGTATTTAAAACTAACTATAACTGGTTACCAATTCCAATATAAAGAGTTGATTTAAAGGCTGATAGTTTACTTTGTCTATTCAAATAATGCCCCCAAAATACAGACAATAAATTGATAAATGCAATCATTACCTGAATAATGCCACTTTTGAATAATTAGATTCTGAAGTTAAAAGAAAGGCATTACAGAGTCATCCTAGTTAAATTCTTACCTATAAAATTATTCACCTAGATTCTATCAATCTCTCTCTCTCTCTCTCTGTCCCTCACACACTCTCTCTCTCTCTCTCTCTCACTCACTCTCCACTGCTCCTCACATACCATCTGATATATAACTTATCTTAGAATGTGACTGATAATACTATTTTTTAAAGGTTCAGTAATTGACAAACTACCATCCAATAAACTGGCTTAATTAGTATTCATCTAATTGATTTTTTTTCTCTTTTACACCCTAAAGGAAAAAAAAAGGGAGGAATCAAATAAGATGCACAGTTTTAGTGAATTAAAAGCAATTCTAAAATGCTTGCTATGCTCAGTGGGTTTAATTCAGTCTATCACATCTGGAAGGGTTTTTATTCCAAAGGAAACTAAATATCATCTAGAGAGGTGAACTCTAATCTGAAAGAGAAAGAGAGAGATAGTATTTTTACAAAGATGCTATAATATTTTTAGCCACCTGAAAGATATCTAATTTACGGCCTATTCAATTTCTATTACAAATTCCTAGTTCAGTTCAACCATACTTCTCACTATATCAGTTGTTCTTAATCTAGCTGTACATTAAAATCCTCTGGGGAACTTTTAAGACATTCCCATGTCCAAGCCCTACAACAGACCAATGGAATAAGAATCTCTGAGAAAGGAGTTTCCTAGGTGATTCTAATAGGATTTGGAGTAGTTTAGGCAACAATATTTTGAGGGTCCCATTTTTTTCTTCTATAGCATGTACAGAGGAGGGAATAGAATGAACATGTGACTCAGTATTAGTAGCTCAAATTCAAAAAAGGTAAGGCTGAACTTAAATTTTCCTACCCTCTTCTCTCTCACCCTCCACACCCAACATATTCACAAATTCTACAAAGTTTTCCTCGTGTTAGTTCATCATTCCATTGCTACCTAATAGCTTACTCTTAGTTTCATCCTCTTTTGCCTGAACCACTGCAAATTTCTAATACCTGGTCTTCCAACATTGCCAATTGTCTCCCTCGAGTTTGTTGTTCACATCATAGTCCAAGTAATATCTGCAAAATTTGAATATGTTCACATCACCAAACTCATAAAATCCCTTTATTAGTTTTTGCACTAATGTAGAGACCATGTTCACCATCATGGCCTATGACGTTCTACATGGTATGGCCACCCACTACTTCCCAAGCCACAACACATACCACTCTTCCTTTTATTCACTTCACTCCAACAATCTAGACTTTTTCAGTTTTCTTGAACACAATTAGCTTCCTTTCAGTATACTACCTTTTTCATTCCTTGCTTAAACCTGGAATGCTCATATTTCTACTTGTCCTTATATTGCAGTTGACTTATCACTACTCAAGAAAGTCCTCACAGACAACTCCAGTATGGGAGATATTACTTTATCATATGCTCATAAAAATTTACTCTCCCCCTCCTATAAAATGGTATTCCCAAACTGGTATTATACATTTATTAGTGTGATACTCCAGTTATGTAACAAATGGAACAGTAATATAAAATAATATGTAATTAACTTGTAAATAGAAAATTAAATATATTCCTTGTTCTCTAAATAAATTCATACACATATACGTGTATATGTGTGTGTTTATTTGTCAACTGCCATTTACTAAGTGATCATGTGTAGCACAAATTTTTCATCAAATTGTTCTAACAATGCCCAAATTATTTGCTGATTTTTAGAAAACATGTTTGTGATCTTTTGTTTAAACTAGCTGTTATGAGCTAAGTAAAGTTCCTTTCTAAGTCATGACTTGAACATAAGGAATCATATAAAGCTTTTTGAACAATTCTATTAAAATGATAGTCATTAGGTGACAATAAGCAGAGGATTTCTTTCTCTTTATATCAACAATAGTATGCATTGCACTAAATCCTCTCAGCTACTGCCGAATTAACAGCAATTACATTTAATTTATTTTTAGCCCTTCTAATAGTATATGACATTTAAAAATATATGCAATATCTATATGATTGACTAAGTTATAAAGTCATTTATTGGAACATCTTATTTAATTAAGTTCAACCTAATCCTTCAGGCCAGGTATGTAAGGTAGAGCTGTGTAGCAGTTAGCTGTAAGTTATATTTGCAAACTTATTTTGTTATTGGCCAAGAAGCCAGGGATTTGATGGGTTTTAACAAACTTATTGAATTAAAAGGTGGAAATTAACAGAGATGGTGAAAAGAGGGACTTCTCAGCATCCCAGTTGTAATTTCCTCTAAGACAAACCCTAGGGAACTCTCTCAGTGTGCGCAGAGCCTGAAGTGCTTCCCTCCTCAGCTATTCCCATTGATCTAGACACGCTGTTCTCTTGGTCTCTCTCAGTTCCTCTCAAAGCTAATATTCTAAGGAAGCTATAGTTTCCCTGCAATAAAGGGAGTGGTGAGCATGCTGGCTGGCAAAGTCTACCCACAGACAGTTAGGGCTACACGAACTGAAGAAATCAAAGAGGAAATAAAAAAATACCTAGAAACAAGTGACAATGGAGACATGACGACCCAAAACCTATGGGATGCAGCAAGAGCAGTTCTAAGAGGGAAGTTTATAGCAACACAAGCCCACCTTAAGAAACAGGAAACATCTCGAATAAACAACCTAACCTTGCACCTAAACCAATTAAAGAAGAACAAAAACCCCCCCAAAGTTAGCAGAAGGAAAGAAATCATAAAAATCAGATCAGAAATAAATGAAAAGGAAATGAAGGAAACAATAGCAAAGATCAATAAAACTAATAGCTGGTTCTTTGAGAAGATAAACAAAATAGATAAACCATTAGCCAGACTCATCAAGAAAAAAGGGAGAAGACTCAAATCAATAGAATTAGAAATGAAAAAGGAGAAGTAACAATTGACACTGCAGAAATACAAAAGATCATGAGCGATTACTACAAGTAACTCTATGCCAATAAAATGGGCAACCTGGAAGAAATGGACAAATTCTTAGAAATGCACAATGTGCCAAGACTGAATCAGGAAGAAATAGAAAATATGAACAGACCAATCACAAGCACTGAACTTGAAACTGTGATTTAAAATCTTCCAACAAACAAAAGCTCACGACCAGATGGCTTCACAGGCGAATTCTATCAAACATTTAGAGAAGAACTAACACCTATCCTTCTCAAACTCTTCCAAGATATAGCAGAGGGAGGAACACTCCCAAATTCATTCTACAAGGCCACCATCACCTTGATACCAAAACCAGACAAGGATGTCACAAAGAAAGAAAACTACAGGCCAATATCACTGATGAACATAGATGCAAAAATCCTCAACAAAATACTAGCAAACAGAATCCAACAGCACATTAAAAGGATCATACACCATGATCAAGTGGGGTTTATTCCATGAATGCAAGGATTCTTCAATATACACAAATCAATCAATGTGATAAACCATATTAACAAATTGAAGGAGAAAAACCATATGATCATCTCAATAGATGCAGAGAAAGCTTTTGACATAATTCAACACCCATTTATGATAAAAACCCTGCAGAAAGTAGGCATAGAGGGAACTTTCCTCAACATAATAAAGGCCATATATGACAAACTCACAGCCAACATCATCCTCAATGGTGAAAAACTGAAAGCATTTCCACTAAGATCAGGAACAAGACAAGGTTGCCCACTCTCACCACTCTTATTCAATATAGTTTTGGAAGTTTTAGCCACAGCAGTCGGAGATGAAAAGGAAATAAAAGGAATCCAAACTGGAAAAGAAGAAGTAAAGCTGTCACTTTTTGCAGATGACATGATACTATACATAGAGTATCCTAAAGATGCTACCAGAAAACTACTAGAATTAATCAATGAATTTGGTAAAGTTGCAGGATACAAAATTAATGCACAGAAATCTCTTTCATTCTTATACACTAATGATGAAAAATCTGAAACTGAAATCAAGAAAACACTCCCATTTACCATTGCAACAAAAAGAATAAAATATCTAGGAATAAAACTACCTAAGGAGACAAAAGACCTGTATGCAGAAAATTATAAGACACTGATGAAAGAAATTAAAGATGATACAAATAGATGGAGAGATATACCATGTTCTTGGATTGGAAGAGTAAACATTGTGAAAATGACTGTACTACACAAAGCAATCTACAGATTCAATGAAATCCCTATCAAAGTACCACTAGCATTTTTCACAGAACTAGAACAAAAATTTTCACAATTTGTATGGAAACACAAAAGACCCCGAATAGCCAAAGCAATCTTGAGAACAAAAAACGGAGCTGGAGGAATCAGGCTCCCTGACTTCAGACTAAATTATAAACTATAAAGCTACAGTAATCAAGACAGTATGGTACTGGCACAAAAACAGAAAGATAGATCAATGGAACAGGATAGAAAGCCCAGAGATAAACCCACACACGTATGGTCACCTTATCTTTGATAAAGGAGGCAGGAATGTACAGTGGAGAAAAGACAGCCTCTTTAATAAGTGGTGCTGGGAAAACTGGACAGGTACATATAAAAGTATGAGATTAGATCACTCCCTAACACCATACACAAAAATAAGCTAAAAATGGATTAAAGACCTAAATGTAAGGCCAGAAACTATCAAACTCTTAGAGGAAAACATAGGCAGAACACTCTATGACATAAATCACAGCAAGATCCTTTTTGACCCACCTCCTAGAGAAATGGAAATAAAAACAAAAATAAACAAATGGGACCTAATGAAACTTCAAAGCTTTTGCACAGCAAAGGAAACCATAAAGAAGACCAAAAGACAACCCTCAGAATGGGAGAAAATATTTGCAAATGAAGCAACTGACAAAGGATTAATCTCCAGAAGTTACAAGCAGCTCATGCAGCTCAATAACAAAAAAACAAACAACCCAATCCAAAAATGGGCAGAAGACCTAAATAGACATTTCTCCAAAGAAGATATACAGACTGCCAACAAACACATGAAAGTATGCTCAGCATCATTAATCTTTAGGGAAATGCAAATCAAAACTACAATGAGATATCATCTCACACCAATCAGAATGGCCATCATCAAAAAATCTAGAAACAATCAATGCTGGAGAGGGTGTGGAGAAAAGGGAACACTCCTGCACTGCTGGTGGGAATATGAATTGTTACAGCCACTATGGAGAACAGTATGGAGGTTCCTTAAAAAACTACAAATAGAACTACCATATGATCCATCAAACCCACTACTGCACATATACCCAGAGAAAACCATATTTCAAAAAGAGTTATGTACCAAAATATTCATTGCAGCTCTAGTTACAATAGCCCGGAGATGGAAACAACCTAAGTGCCCATCATCAGATGAATGGATAAAGAAGATGGGGCACATATATACAATGGAATATTACTCAGCCATAAAAGAAATGAAATTGATTTATTTGTAATGAGGTGGATAGACCTAGAGTCTGTCATACAGAGTGAAGTAAGTCAGAAAGAGAAAGACAAATACCATATGCTAACACATATATATGGAATTTAAGAAAAAAAAATGTCATGAAGAACCTAGGGGTAAGACAGGAATAAAGACACAGATCTACTGGAGAACAGACTTGAGGATACGGGGAGGGGGAAGGGTGAGCTGTGACAAAGCGAGATAGAGGCATGGACATACATACACTACAAAACGTAAGGTAGATAGCTAGTGGGAAGCAGCCGCATAGCAAAGGGATATCAGCTCGGTGCTTTGTGACTGCCTGCAGGGGTGGGATAGGGAGGGTGGGAGGGAGGAAGATGCAAGGGGGGAAGAGATATGGGAACATATGTATATGTATAACTGATTCACTTTGTTATAAAGCAGAAACTAACACACCATTGTAAAGCAATTATATCCCATAAAGATGTTAAAAAAAAAAAGGAAAGAAAAGAAGAGAAAGAATAGAGAGAGATGTCTTATGCCTCTTACCCATTTTCCCTCAATGGTAACTTGTGTAGCTACAATAAAATACCACAAACAGAAAAAAAAATTGTTACAACTTATCAAATTTTATTTTAATAATTTTAAAGAGACTATATTTTAAACACATGATGTCATTTATTTAGACAGCAGTTGCATAAAGGAATTGACAGGATATTTAAACTACAGATAGCCTTCATATCCCTTGTTCATATACTCTGTGCATATAGTTTCTTGAAAGAACACAATGGCAGTCAGAAGCCACTCAGGAAACCCAAAGGGTTAGTGGCAACAGCTCTGCTGAATAAATGTTAAATAGATTATAATCCTTGGGGGAAATCTCAGGGAAAAGCAGTCATAAACTAAAGCACAATCAATAGATAAACCAGAGAGCAGGAGAAGCATGTAGCCCAAAAGCAAACAATCAGCTATTTCAGACATACTAGCCTTCCCTGGGGAGACAGGTGGCTTTACTCTTAGTTAAAAGGGCAAGGGATCGCAGGAGACATTTGAGATGTTAACAAGCTTACAATGAGCACATAGGTAATTGGGTACTTTGTGTTTTCTGTGTGCATAATTAATTACAAATGCATAGCTTGCCTGTTTAATCTGACCCAATTGTGGAAATGCTGTAAGGGTTTCTCCAACTGAAACATCAGAGCAGTTTTGTGATCTTAGAAACAGAAATTGCAGCAACAGTGTGTTTCTCTGTATGCTGGCCTGAACTTTACAGGTTGTGGATTCATATGGCATCAAGTTCACTTTGGAATGGGAATAATGCAACTACGATGAATATGTCGGTATCCATTGTGAAGAAACAGTAAACACATTTACACATAACATGCCGTGCTTTGTATATAGTAGATTCTAAATAAATGTTCATTGAGTTGCCTTAATGAAGTATTATTATATCTCAGAGAATCAATGACTGTGACTTTGGACAATTTGCTGAAGTTTCTCACTTGTTTATCAGCTCTAATATAGGGAGATATAAACCCAAACTATCCATGTACTACTGTCTCTGAAGCCACAAGCAATCCAAAAACCTCTGCATTCCTTTTGAGCTATTCTTGCATAAGCCATTTCATCTCTTTGTAAAGCCAGTTCCGGATTTCTTTGCTTTCAGATTTCAGTAAAAACCATGATTTCTGAAATGAAGTCATCTAATGAAATGAATAAGGTATTTTGGGCAGGTCTAAGTATCAAAGGAGACCACACAGTGGCTGGCAGGGTTTGGTCCCCACAGTCTGATATATGTCAGTGGGAAGAGATCTATTTTGAAGCATTTGAAGGCAACCACATTATCTATTTCTTTTCTTCGTTTACCACATTTCTCTTTTTTCTATATATTTTTGTTTCTTATTATTAAATCAAGTTATTGGCATAGCACAAACAGAAACGCTGAGTATTAACAGACCAACAAACTTGCATGTAGCCTTACAATTAAAGGCTTAAAGAGAATCTAAAATTAACTTTTTTTTTAACTTTCAAAGCCAATGAGATGAACTCAAAGGAGAGATGTTACTTACATAAAAAAATAAAAATACAAGGCTTTTAAAAGTAGTCTTGCTTTAATGTAATTAAGGAAGATTAATTCTTTTTGTTTTTCTCATCCCAGTGTTTTATGTGTATGTGTGTGCCCTTTAGAGTAATCAGATTAGTAATCACCCTCTTTCTATCCTAGTTAAGGGATGTGTTTTGGGGGAAAAAAAAAAAAGGAAAAGGAGAAGAGGACTGTCACTGTGTTTCTATTCAGAAATTATACCCAGGTCTCCATTGACTTCATTTGTCTTTTCCTGGCTACTAAAACACCATTCTTCCTTTTGCTCTCTTATATTGGACCCACTACTCCACACTAGCAGGATTTTACATTCCCTTAAACATTTTTATCTTGTAGCTCCTACCTTAATTTGCCTTATGACAGCTCAGGAGTACCCTCTGGCACCTCATTTATGTCACCTCACACAAATATGTTCATCCTTTGAACAGTCCCAGATCATCCTAGTTCAAAGTGAATTCTACTTCTCAAAATTCCTATACTACATATCTGTACCATGTATTTGGCACATCAATTGCAGCCTTGTATATTTAATTATCTTTTCATGTGTGCATTAAAAGATCGTTGGAAATAGTGACTATTGTACTTAGTAGATACTTCAACAATAATCAACAATTCTAAAGATAGAGCAGCATTTGGAAGTATCCCTAAACAAACTGTGGATTGTGTGTGTATGTGTGTGTGTGTGTGTGTGTAACTTTCTATTTTTTTATTGAAGTATAGTTGATTTACAATATTTTGTTTGTTTCAGGTGTACAGCAAAGTGGTTCACTTATTTTTTTTCAGACTATACATTATTACAAGATATTTAATATACTTCCCTGTGCTATACAGTAAATCCTTGTTGCTTATCTATTTTATGTATAGTGGTTTGTATTTGTTAATACTACACTCCTAATTTGTCCCTCCTTCCCTCTCACTGCCAGGATTTTCTTTTTGTAATTACAAATTGATCCACTAAGTCACATTTGGCCTTCATTTATTGATTCATCAATTAAGGTTCTCTCATTTTCACCTTGCTATAATTTTAATAATGTTTTGCTAATAGATATACAAGGTCTTTCTGATGCAGAAAAGCATAAGCCTCCTTTATAAATCAACTTTTTATGATAAATGATGACAATAACATAGGAGAATATGACACAATGCACTGAATCTGTTATATGTTATTTCTATAAAGACTGAGATATATCAGCTAATATTCATTTCATGTTTGCCCTATTCTCACACACACTCATTTAGACTCAGATGACACTATTTCTTTGGAAGTCTTCACTTGTCTTTAAGGAAGCCTGATTAATATGTTCTGAAAGCTATCTGACTGTAGAAATTTTAATTTATCCTAAAATTAGGATAAGAAGTAGAGACATTTTAGTATTTTTACATTTTAGTGTATATATACATATATATATATATTTTAATGAGAAACACATTTATTGACCAGATTAGAGCATTTGTGTAGTTCTTTTTCCCTCTGACCTTACATTATCCAGTGAGGACAGTGTTTTCCATTTATTTATTTATATTTTATATTAACAATGTTGTGATAGTTTCAGGTGTACAGCAAAGTAATTCAGTTATACATATACATGTATCTATTCTTTTTCAAATTCTTTTCTCATTTAGATTGTTACGTAATACTGAGCAGGGTTCCCTGTGCTATACAGTAGGTCCTTGTTGGTTATCCATTTTAAATATAACAGTGTGTACATGTCAATCCCCAAATCCCTAACTATCATTTCCTCCCACACTTCCTCCCTGGTAACCATAAGTTGGTTCTCTAAGTCTGTGAGTATGTTTCTGTTTTGTAAATAAGTTCATTTGCATCATTTCTTTTTAGATTCCACATATAAGGAATATCATATATTTCCCTTCCTCTAAGTTACTTCTCTCAGTATGGCAATCTCTAGGTCTGTCCATGTTACTGCAAAGGGTATTATCTCATTCTTTTTAATGGTTGAGTAATATTCTATTGTACATATGTACCACATCTTCTTTATCCATTCCTCTGTTGATGGACACATTTTAGTATATTTTTATCAGAAGTCTCTATTGGTGTAAATATAGTTAATTGTTGCAGATTTTATCTCATGATTTATTTGCACAAATACACAAAAGGCTTTGGTGGTCTCTCAGTAATCAGTAGTTTTTGAGATTTAATTTTAATTTGACAAACCAGATGAAAGCAAGGATGAAAAATACATCTACACAAAGATATAAAACCGAACTTGAACAAGAAATAAGGACCTCATTATACCTTTAACTTAAAATGGTCACCTTACAGATATAAAACACACTTGCATAATCAGAATTGTTAAAAGACTAGTCAGGGAAACTTCACCAAAGAGCCACCTGACACACCAGGTCAAAGCACAGTCAAGAGTGATGCAGACCAAAGAATATGGCTCACCATTTTCTACCCATTGCTGTGGCATGTAGGATCATAAACTGTTTATCAAAGGAGATTTTGGAGAATTATTTTTATTCAATACTTTTAACATTGAAATTATTGAGAAAGGACACTAATTGCTTTATTCTTTTAATTTTTTTCCTAAATTTCTTGTCATCTCTTTCATTTCTAACAAAACAAACCCTTCATCTTTAGCACAGCAGGGCTCCGGAGAAAAGAGGTTATGGTAGAGGAAGTCTGGGCTATTCAGAGAATAATGCCTTTTGCAAATTAATGACTGCCTCTACTTGTCTAACTTCCAAACTAAACTCTGGCAAACAACAGCATACAACCAACAAAACACATGCAACATTTCCTGAGTCTATCTTACTCCACATCTATTCTGCTTTTCCTAAGCTATACTTCCTAGGTATATGCTAAGAAGCATGTTAAACTGGCATTAGGGGTGCAAAAATAAACAAGTGTTTTGTTTTCAAATACTCATAATGTAGACAGTAATTTACCAATATGTTTGACTATTGTATAAGAACAATAATTTGAGTAAGCCCAATGTACATGAATAGGAATGCAGAAAGGAGGAGTGTCAAATGACCTAACGTTGGAGGCTATGAAAGATGAAAAAGACCTTACAAAACATGGAGGAAAAATCATTTCAGCCATTGAAAAAAGAAAAAAAATGAAAGTATAAAAGAATGTAGGTAATTGTATATGGTTTGGTATTTCCGAAACATAATGTAAAAGAAAAAAAGGAGAGAAGTTTCGATTACAGCCAGATCATGAATGAGTGTCTTAGACTTCATTAGAATTTATTGTGTAAGCAGGGAGAGGTCATTGAATGGTCTTAAACAGGATCACGACTTAATCAGATTCGGGTAGAGGGATGATTCTTATAGCACATAAATGATGATGTGGAAGGGGCAGAGATTAGCAATAAGGAGAGGAGTTAAGAGGCTATTACACTAGTACTCAACTATTTTAAAGAATATCAATAAAGAAACATACATGCCAGTCTTTAAAATATGAATGTCCTAAAAAACTAGCAGGTGGAAATTATAACTTAAAAAAATCTTCTTTTCATTGTTACTACATTAACCATATGATCCTTTGATCTTAATAAAAGCAAAAAGCACAATTTGAAAAGATGGGTGATAGCATTATAAAATGTTAAATAATTCACTTACATTTTTCAAATTATGTAGCTTTTTTAGTGAATTTCTCTAGAGAATTATCTTTCTTACAAGAAGTGTTATTTTATTTCCTTCTTCAAACCTTCTTCGTGTAAATGGGAATAAAACTTTCCTAGAATATCATTAGTTGCCCCAGTGGTATACCAGAATAGCCCTTAGCATATTTGAAAACAATGTTAATATTTTATTCTCCAGTCTTGTTATTAAAATAACCACTTAGTTTCTGATATTCCAAATCAGACTGGTAGCCTCAATTAATGGAGAAAATTCAGTAATTCGGTAAAAATTATCCACTTCTCTGCTAATTTCATGATTATAATAGTTATAATTTAGCAGGAGATGACGTTTTGAGTATACCTTTGCTCTACTCAAAAAGTTCCTATTATATTTAATTCAAAAAATTCTTTGTATAATTTCATGAAAGTTTATATGAGTTAGGCTGAACACCCTAACCAGTGGCTAAAGTCTTATAACAACAGAGTTGCTCTATTTCAGATAAGACAATGACCACCTACGTAGATGTTTTCTGTGTACATATGTCTATAGACACACATGTCTACTGCAATGAAAAAGTCATTCTTTGTTTAAGTAAGTAAAATTATTTCTCTATGCAGTGTTCATAACCTCTCCCTCTGCTGCCTCTAATTCTTAAGATAAAACAAGAAACAAACTCCTCCATTATGTGTTTCCCTAAGGGTGATTTATCATGATGTGACCTGGGCCTCTAAGGCCCCTACTTGACAGTCTCATTAAAGACTATTTTCTATCCTTTCTCTTCATTATATAAGTTCTAATTCTCATAGGCTAAGTATGATGAGGCTACTCACAGCAGAAACACACTGCAAAGGTGAAGAGAGAGCAAATGTTTCTACATGTCAAGCACATTGCTTATTCTTCTTCCTAGTGACAGAAACTCTTCCCAAGCTAATTAATAGGGAAATATATTTGAATAAATTTTGTTCTAAAGTAAATGTTAATCCCAGGAAAGAAAAGGAAAATGTGAGGAGAAAATTGATTACTGACTGTCGCTGGAGCTCTTCTTGCATAATGTAGGAAAGATTGTTGACACCCATAGCCATCTATAGCAACAAGAGCAACAGATACACTCTGGCTGGACTCAGTGCTTAAAGAGCAAGGAGGACTACAGTGATGGTGGGAAATAGCAAGCCAAGTTAAAGCAAATTTTATTCATGAAATTTGCTCTTTTTTTTTTTCCTTTGTTAGCTTGAATACATCTTCTCTAAAGAAACAATGACTCACTTTTTTATTCATCATTTGAAATTTTTACATATTGCATTACACTGATTTTCTTTGAAAATAAAAAATAAATAACTTGAAATTTTCGTAATTTGGGGGGCTTACAAAGTGGGTTCACATAAAGTATTTTGTATCAAACTTAAAATGATGCTTGTGTGAAGGTGTGAGAACATTTAGAAAGTTAATCTCGTAAAAGTTAGAGACACAGATTAGCAGGTTAAGTGGAAAGCCCAATGTCTGGAAGCTGAGTGGGCAGTGAAGAAATCATGTAATCCATCTTCAACCACATCCTTTCCACAGCTTCATTCATGCTATCATATCTAAATATAAATGATGTGGTTCTCAGAAGGAGGAGGAAGGGGAAAGATTCAGCTTTCCACAGCAGAAAGTTTATTGAACTTAGATTTAAAGACTTAAGTTCTATTTCTGGCTCTTCTAAATTTTAGTCATATATCTTGAGGTGTGATAAGATTTAAAAGATATAATGAATTTGAAAGAGCTATATAAATTGTATGTAACTATGCAATTGAAAATTATTATTCTGATCATGTCATCAGTCATTTACCTCCTTAATGCATACTGCCTTAGTTGATATTTATTTGATGATGATTTAGAGGTGTACAATCAACATCCCCAGTTGGCGTGTTTGAACTACTCAAGCTATCTCCATATCTATATGTTGTTGCCCTACATTCTTTATTTTCCCGAGTTGGCGTGTTTGAACTATTCAAGCTATCTCCACATCTCTATGTTGTTGCCCTACATTCTTTATTTTAGCCAAGGTGAATATTTTTCTTCTCTCTTTGGATTTCAAAATATGTACTGAAAAAGGGAAAAAACAGGTGAGTGTATGTATCCATACCTCTGCCTTCCCTTATATCCCTTACCTATGTCATCTTTTTATCAGTGAGATCCCTCATTCTTTTCTTTCTTTACCAAGCAATAAGACTTGCTGCTGTAGAGTCATTGGTTTCTCAGCAGCGGATACTGTGAATGACCCAGAAGGAGCTGGGAAACTTCAAATCCAGCTTCAATGCTCCTTTGATGGCTGGGGAAAAGCTAGAGGTAGACTCAGAGAATTTAGTTGCCTTTAAAAATAAAAATTAAAAAATTAGCCAACATCTTCCCCACATTAGTTTTCTCCATCACTCTAGTAAGGAGTTGCCTATCTCTTTTGTGTAAGCATTCAGTTGTACATAGAGCATGTGAGTTCAACTTAGCATCACTGATGGGCATTGAGGGGGTAGGAAAGGGAATGAAGATGAGATATAACAGTTTATT
Organism: Pseudorca crassidens; assembly: GCF_039906515.1. NCBI lineage: Eukaryota > Metazoa > Chordata > Mammalia > Artiodactyla > Delphinidae > Pseudorca > Pseudorca crassidens. The sequence goes on along the minus strand of NC_090304.1, from coordinate 75,935,467 downwards.
AAAATCAGTTTTGTAGAAGAGATCAAATACATTTAGTTTTATTAATTTATTCTGCTGTATTTATATCTTCTAAGTTACTTGACAGTTTAGCATTCTCTGTTTACTTTTGTGTTACTTTAATGCCTGTATATAAATCCAAATGTAAATATCCTGCAAGAGAATCTAACACAAATGCTTTAATTTTCAATTCACCAAATACTTCTCTGGTTGTACTGAATTCTCATACACTGTAAAAGCCAGGGCAAGCATGAAATAAATGCTATATGGAAACATTTAAATATTCTGGTTCAGTGAACTGGCACAAAAGGTTGCTGCAGAAATGGAAAATAGGTGATCTAAAGAAGCCAAGGGAGCATGAATGTGGAAAGAAAACTAGAGTAAATTATTTATTGACTACCTACTTAGAGTCTGGAATTCTGGTTCTTTGGGGGGGTAAAACATGTTAAATGCATGGTCTCTGACAGAGAAACTTGCAGTCTAGTTAGGGTGAGAATTAGGGCACATCAACACTATTGACAGTAAAAAGTGACATTTTTTTTTCATGTAAACTATAGGACTGTGTTCCTATACTAGTTTGAATAATGATTGAATGGGGCATCTTTATTTTTATTTGGTTAAACAAGCGAAGTTTATCTACTCATGAATGAAGTTTATGTCAAACCTTAGTATTATCAATCAATAACTGTCTTTAATAGATATAAAAAGTAGGAGTATTACTGTGAACATATATTACAAACAAGAGCATAAGAAAAAGGAAAATGATACATTCAAATCATCTTCAAAAGCAGCTTTTCATTTGTTTTTGTTTATTTTAAAATTTTGGATAATAAAATATATAAAATATACACAGACCATAAAAAAATAATGTTAACTCCTCTTATTCAGAGATCTGTAACATTTTAGTGAATAGCCAATCATTTATGAATGCATTCAACAAATACTTATTGTTGCCACGTGGTAAACAACCTTAGAAACAAAAACACACACATACATCTCTGCCTTCATAGACCTTAAGTACCTGTAGTACTTTACCTATAGTAAAGAGATATTAATCCAATCATTAAATTTAAAAAGTAAAACTGGTTCTGTGACAATTCATGGGAAAGTAGCATAATGCTAAGGATGAGATTAGTGAGTAAGAATAAGTATAGTATCAGGATGTGACCTAGCAGGAAGATCAAGAAAGTATTCTCTAAGGAAATTAGCTTGAGCTGAGAACATAAGGATGAGTAGAAATTCATTAAGTAAAACAGTAATGAAAGAGAATCCCAGAGGCAGAGGACAAGCTCTACAATAAGGAGAGACTCCAGGTACAAAGGCAAGATACAAGACCAGTTTGATCTGGCAGAGTCAGGCATTAAGTGACGTTGGAGATACGGTACTGGTGGACCGAGTTATGGGATTCTATTTTTTATTATAGGAGATATGCGACCGCACCGAAAGGTTACAGATGGGATGGTGGCATGCTTAGATTTGTGTTTTCAACAGTTCCCTCTAGATGAAGTATGAAGAACAAATTGAAAAGGAGAATGGCAGAGTGGATGATTTAAACCAGTTAGTTATAAGTTAAGAGGCTAGTTTGCTACTGTAGATGAGAAGTAATGGTAATTTGAAGTAGAGTGTTGCAGTGGAGGTGGGCAAAGCTGAAATTTTTAGAGATATTTTTTAGCCATAATTATTATAATTGGGTGAGAAATTAAACCATGCAGTGGAGGAAGAGAGAAAAAGATATCAAGAATGACTTCATATTTTCTCAATTATAAGCAAAGTGGAAGGCAAAGCCATTCACTTTAATAAAAAAAAAAGGAAAAAGACCATAAGTCTATGGTATGTTTGGCTAAATACTTAATGTATCCATTATTGCCACATTGCCCTGGAGAAAGATTATAATTTCAATGAAAAATATTTACCTATTGTTACTACTTTACTTTGGAATCAAACATTTTCCATAACTGTAGTCACTGCAGTTATAAGCATAATTTAGGGTCAAGGAGTTTTGAAGATCTGGTTGATGGTTTGTCTCATTGTTTTGGCTCTTAAAGTCTCAGAAGCTTTAAGTGGTTTTATACTTCTAGATTTACCATTTTCCTGCTGGTAAACAGTTTGTTTATAAGCCTGCTCTTCCTGTTAACCACTACCTAGTTGGCTAAAATACATTGAATCCTCGAGTAGACAGCTCATAAGGTGGTGGTCTGGCTTTTGATAACCTTCCTTCCCTGTGAATGGCACCTTTGGATCACATTAATTACATGAACCCAAGTGATTGTTATTAATTCAGGTGTACATGCTTGACTTAATTTAAGCAAACCAGATTTAGCGAGCTGGAAATTTGAAACCTATAACATAACACACATACACACACAAATATGGAATAAGTAGAGCTGAGTCACATTAATTACAAAACTATAAAAAACGGTTCATAATTGATAACTGTTGGGATACCGTGAATTGACTCCAAATTCATTCCCTTCTAGGTTGTTGGTGACTATTCAACCCTTCCTTTGATCTAATGTACTACTCTTCCTTTCCTCCAAAAATATTCATTTACAACAAAAATATTATTGTCTGCTATGTCACAAGAACTGTGTTGTTTATCACAGTTGCACACAAAATCTAACATGGTTCCTGCCCTCAAGGAAATCACAGTTTAATAATCAGAGAAAATCATGTAAGTTGAAACTTACACAAAATTAGCTTGCCTCAACAGAAATATGTGTGTGGTAGGAGTTGTCAATTGACAGTAAGAGAGATCAGAGACTGGGGATAACAAGTGACAAAACGCTTCATGTAGAAAGTGATGTTATCACTAGCTTACAGAAGACAATTAGGTGGAAATTGGGACTCAGGAGGTGGAGAGCTTAAGTCAGAGGGAGACAGGTGAGAAAATACTTAGACGTAAAGCAGGAGAAAATAGATTCGAAACTGCAATTATCTTGGGACGGCTGAGAACTCTGGGAGAGAACTAAAATAAGAGTGCTGTGAAAATAAACCTTGAGTGATGAGCAGGGACCAGATTGCAGAGAATCTTGTAGAGCTTGCCAAGAGTTTCAGACTACATCCTATGAAAAATGGAGACACACCAAAGGGTATTAAGTAAAAGATTCACGCGATTAGTTTTACTTTGCAGGAAAAGAGAGTCAGTAGAAGATCTACTGCAATTTCTGGGGACTATTGCAGGGATGCAGCCAGAGGTGATGAAGGTCAAAGGCAATAATAGAGGAGATATAGAAAGAGGAAAATGCGAAGAAGAAACATTTGATAGAGCTCGGTGACTGATTATATTTGCAGTAAAAATATGAGTGTGGGACACCTCTCATATTTCTGACTTTACACTTAACCTCCTTGCATTTGATTACTTTATCTTTAAAATGGAGATTCAACACTGCCTCTAAGATGTTGTAAGGAATAAATTTAGATAGCATTTGCAGAGAATCTATCACTGTGTACAGCATATAGGAGAATTTCAAACATATTTAGCTTCCTCCCTTCTTTCCTTCTACTTATCAGATTATTTAAAATAATCAAAGAAATACTCTTAATGTTGATCACAATTAGTGCCAATTTATTTTTCATTGTATAAACTGCTAATTATTTCACTTGTTGGGAATAAAACAAATCCCTTACAAAATGTAATCTCACATAAGTATCTCACAAACTAATACTTTGTGCATCCCAAATGAAATGGAAAAAAAGGTTCTTACATCTTTTAATGTCACAATTTTTGGACATGGGATTTAATTTTATTAAAAAGTAAAATCACCTGCAGGAAATTTTTTAAAATCCAGGACTGAGTTAAAACTTGAACTGTTTAAAGTAATTCTATTTTAAAAACAAGCATATTTAAAAACTTCTGCTATCAATGACCTCAACAGCAAAGAAAGAAATTAGCACTTTCAAGTCACTCTCATTGGTGTCATCGATCTGATGTTATCAGTTTGGATGAAGGGGTGTGTGTGTGCGTGTGTGTGCCATTCTTTTTATTTTTTAATTTAATTTAACTTTTTTTTTATACAGCAGGTTCTTATTAGTTATCCATTTTATACATATTAGTGTGTACATGTCAATCTCAATCTCCCAATTCATCACACCACCACCCCCCCACAACTTTCCCCCCTTGGTGTCCATACATTTGTTCTCTACATCTGTGTCTCAATTTCTGTCCTGCAAACCGGTTCATCTGTACCATTTTTCTAGGTTCCACATGTATGCATTAATATACGATATTTGTTTTTCTCTTTCTGACTTACTTCACTCTGTATGACAGTCTCTAGATTCATCCACATATCTACAAATGATCCAATTTCATTCCTTTTTATGGCTGAGTAATATTCCATTGTATATATGTACCACATCTTCTTTATCTATTCATCTGTTGATGGGCATTTAGGTTGCTTCCATGTTATTATACTTTTGCCCATTCCACTTTCCAAAAAGAGACAAAACTGAAAAGACTAGAATATATTATTTACCACAGAGACTAGAGTATCTATATGGAGTTGGCCTTCTCTTACTGTAAAATTTGAGTCAAATATTGATTTTAATTGCCCAAGGTTATAAGGAGAATTTTCACTGATATAAAACAGGTTCTACTAGTTTTAAAAAAATTCAATAGCTTAGAGTATCAATAAGAACATAGACCATTAGAATGGTAAAAATAATTTTTCATTTTATGTCTTACTATTTATACCTCACTTTAACTTAAGAGTACAAGTTGGACTTACAATTTATGCATTGCTAAATCAACCATTTTCTTAACAATTAATACTTACTTTTTATTCTGTCACTTATGATACCACTTATTGCATAGCAATTGCTCAGTTCACACTACAATCAATAAAATGTGAGCCACTTTCTTCTATAGCGAAAGTGACCAGAAAAACCTAGCTGACCAGAAAATGCTCAGTTTGGCAAGGGATATAGATATGATCTTGTTTTTCTGTTTTATAAAAACATATATAGATACAACTCTTGTAGCCTTAAGTATATGACTCTCTACAAGATATTAATAGTTTTAAAATATATAATTTTTAAACTAGCTAGCAATTATCCATCTTAAATAAGGATAATAGCAATTGATATGAAAAATCTTTACTATATAACTAGCTACTTTCAAGATTCCATATTTTGTTTATAGACCTTTTAATAAAGCAACATTAGATATAGAAAATGCATGCACTTATGGCTAAATACCTATTCCCAGTATGCAAATCACAATTTTAATATAGTGATTACAGGAGGGAAAGATTAAGGGTAAGCTTTCATAGTTTTGAAAATGTTCCCAATTTGAATTTTATAAAATGCATCAGTTTTCTCTAAGTAATTATCTGACCTGTTAATGATTTCCTGTTATAAATAAAATGTGAATGTCAGCATAGGCAAGAAATAAAATAGTGAGAAACACAGACAACATCTTGGTCAGTTAACTGAGCCTTCACCTAATATATACTACAAAAATGCATTTTTCCTCTGAATCCCAGAGCCCAAAAGATTTCAGGAAAACAAGGTTTTTTTTCCCTAAGAATTTAACTAAATCTATTTGGCCTGTGAATATCAATTTTAATTTTGCATATATTTTATATATACATATATATTATCAAAAATTATTGTAAACCACAAGATTTTTACTGCTGTTAAATTTTTCATTTCACTTGGGCTCATATTTAGTATGTTATCCTCTCCTGATTGCTTCTTTTATGAAAAATTTATAAAATAATTTGCTCCACAAATATGTATAAACATAAAAATTGAACCAAAAGTTCTTTTAAGATAAGTAAAGCTTTCTAAGTGTCTTCTTGTTCAGTTACTTGATTCTATTCTGCTTAGTCTGTGTGATGATAGTTGTGTTTGAAATGTTGTATTTTTCAAAATGTAAACATTTTACTATAAAAAAATCTCACACATTCATGTTTTTTCAAAAGGTACAAAATGGAAATGTAGTCTTCCTTCCTATCACCACAGCTGGTTCCACCCTCCACAGTCTCACTTATTGCAAGGAATCATTTATTGCAAGGAATCGTTTATCTTTCCAGTAGGTTTCATCGCATATATAAACATTTATTCATACACATATATTATGCATGAATGTGTATATGCACTTTTTTGAAGCACATGCAATTCATACTATAACTACTATATTGCATCCATTAGTTTTTCCATGAACAATATCGTAGGCATATTTTAAATATTAGTAACCTTGGATGTGAAATGTCTAGGTCAAAAGACACATGCATTTTAGTTTAATGGCTGTTTCTAAATTGCCCTCAAAAGATTATACCAATTTACATACTCACCAAGATTATGAGAGTCCCTTTTTTACCTCTGCTTATACTAATAGAGAAATCTTTAAATTCAATAAGTCAAAAGTGTAAAAATGTATTTTATTGTTGCAATTATTTGTTTATAAGCATGGTTGGCTAGACTTCACGTATTTGTTGCCTATATATTCCTTTTTGTGAGTACTCTTTGCTCATGTCTTTTGACTGTTTTTCCACAATAATTATAAAAGTTAAAATGTATTGAGTGCTTATTATGGGTCAAGCACTATTCTATGTAGCATGCAGGTGTTAAATCATTTAAGTCTCACAACAAAAACAGGTATTATTTTAATCTCCATTTTAAAAAATATTGAGGCAAAGAGAGGGTAAGTAACATTGCATATAGGGTCCTTGTACTAGTAACAGATGGAGTAAGGATTCGAAGCCAAACCCAGGGTTTCTGCGTTTATCTGCTGGGCAGTGTTGCCTCTCAGTACTAAATTGTTTGAATTTTTCATATTACCTTAGGAACGCTTTTTCTATAGGGAGAAAAATTAATTCATTAAAATAATATACAAGAAAAATATATTAAGGAAATTAGCCCTATACTAAATGATATATAATAATTTTTCTATTTTTTTCCATTGATCTTTTGATTTTTTGTTTATATTTAGTTGTTTGCATGAGGGGTATTATTCAAATGTAAATCAAAATTTCTGGCACATTTTATTAATTTATGAAGTTTCAGAAATTTCAACCAAATATTTTGTATTGGAGTGTCAAAATTGTTTTGATCAGTTCTGCTTTAAAATGAATTCAACAACACTTTCTTTTCTTTTTCTTTTTTGCTAAGTTAACAAATATCCTTAACTCTTCTCAGTAAACAAGAGGCACAATTTATCATTCCTCTTTTGGATGTGCATAGAGATCATATTTATTTAATCTTAATTTATTATTCTATTCTAATAAATTTATTATTCTATTAAATTCTATTATATTCTATTATTCTATTAAATTATTCTATAAATTTATCTGCAAAATTTATTTTGGACATTTTTCATGTATTCTGGTGAAACAACTTCAGTTTCTTAGCAAACTCTGAAAAGGAACAAATGAACAAACAAAAAACCGTAATAACAACAATCCTACTTCTTCAATGAGGATTGTAGGGAATGTAGGGCTGAGTTCACAGGACACTTTCTATTCTTGTGACTCCAAACTTCAGAAATATATATGAGCATTCACTTTTCATAAGAGTAATTCTGTCTGATGATTTACATTCAACTTACTGCTTTTGGTTCTGAAATACTTTTTTTTTTTTTTTTTTTTTTTTTTTTTGTGGTACGCGGGCCTCTCACTGTTGTGGCCTCTCCTGTTGCGGAGCACAGGCTCCGGACGCGCAGGCTCAGCGGCCATGACGCACGGTCCCAGCCGCTCCGCGGCATGTAGGATCTTCCCGGACTGGGGCACGAACCCGTGTCCCCTGCCTCGGCAGGCAGATTCTCAACCACTGCGCCACCAGGGAAGCCCTCTGAAATACTTTTTGCCCCATATCATATAACTGTAAATGTTTTCTACATGTTGTTCTAGTATATTGTGTTTTTTGTGGGGTTTTTGGTCATTTTATTATTACACTATAATATGTATTTATATTTAAAACTTCACCCTGTGTATTGCTGAATCTGTCATGGGTTACTATAAAAACCTACATTTTAAAAACTTATGGTTTTATATATTTTTAAATTGAATGTCAGGTATTATATTTAAAAATATTATCCAAGTAGCTGGGGAAGAGGAAAAGATAGAACTTAATATATATAGAAGACATGAACCTAGTAGGTATTTTATATGTATTAATTTCAATAATTATTCAAAAAGGTTATGAGACAAATATTGTTCTCATTTTACAACAAATGAAACAAAAGCTCAATGAGATCAATTAACTCTCCAGTGACCTACTGAGGCTGTCACATAGCCAGAATTCACACTATCTTGCTTTGGCTCCAACATCTACGTTCTTTCTGCAACAGGATGGCATTTTCTACATTAGCTCAAAAACATAACTCTGTCTAAACAGCACATATTTGGGGCAGGAGTTTGTGTTGAACATAAAAATGTCATCATATTTGGCTACACTAGCTCCCATTTCAGTAGACTGTATGTTGCTCTGTATTAAAGTGAATAAAAGAAGAAAAACTAAATTTTACCTCATAAAAGTATATTTGGATTTAGTTCTACAAGCCATTCATACACTTATCCACTCATCCATTTATGTAATAGTTACTTACCTTGAATTTACTATGTCCAAGAAAATACTATGGGATTTAAGACCTAGCCCCCACCCTACTGAAAACAAGAAGGAAGTTGGAAGGAAACACTTGATATGTAAAACACATTTACAATTGATGAAAAAATATGGCAAGTGAAAAATGAGTCATGGTTGTAGTGTCAAAATATTTTATTGTCAATATTTTTAAAAAATTCAGAACAAAATAAGGAAAAAATAAAATATCCCAAATCCAAATGCTCAGATATAAAAATATGAATATGGTGTTGCAATTCCTTCTAGACTAGTCTCAAGATATATTACTTACACAGTTTAGATCAGTGTTTGGTTAACTACATGTCACAACTCATTTGTTGGCCAAGAAATCACTTTAATGAGTCACAACTTAAATTCTTTAAAACATTAAACTAGAAGAAAATGTCAGTATGTATTATATGTAATAGGATGACATTGCTTTGAAACATTTTTTTAATTTGTATACTTATTTACTGTATATATGTACAATATATTTCTTACTTAAGGCAGATATCAAAACATTTGAATAACACCTATTTAGATCATTTCATAAGTGGAATGTTATATTCTCCTTTTCCATATAAATAACATTTTTCTTTTCTTCAGATATTTTTAATAAACACCTTTTCTTATGGCCATGGAATATTTCCTCAGATTGCTCCACCATGGTGTTATCAATTACTCCAGGCTTGGGCATTTTGTTCTTGTCTTTTTTACTGTAATGAATAATCCAATGATTTTGCTAGATTTTTTGTTTATTTTCTTCAAATAGATTCCTAGAATTACTATTATGAAGTGAACAGATAGTAACTTTAAAATGTCATTTATAATTATTATTTAATTATAGTTATGTATTTCTTCACTACATGAAAATTCATATTTTTACAAATAAAATATATTACAGAAAATTTAGATGAGAAAATACTTTTAATCTTCCTACACAAACACTATTACTGGTTTCATCATTTATGTATTTACTTAAATTTTCATTGACTATTATAAAACACAAATTATTTATCTAAAACATATAGCAACATAGAATACCAAGAATAAATTGGAGGCAGTGGTACCCAGAAAGGGGGTCACAAGAGAGGTGAATAAACTAGCCTTCATTTCAAAAAGATAAAAGTTTTATGTCTAAAAATCTGCATAACATACACGTTTTAAAGGGAGACAATATGATTACAAGATCTGAGGATAACTGCCTCGTGCCACTACATCTAAAGAAGTATTTTTCCTTTTTAAGCATAATCAGAAACATTGAAATATTTATTTTGTGGAAACTTTGATTTTCTGCCCAGATCCTGAACAAGACTCCCAGACTGCTTTGCTGACCAAGGAATGATGAGCATGAGGACAAGCCACGCCATTCAGATTCATGGATCAAAAAGTCCAAGATCAATCGCCAGTAACAAACGTTAAAACTGTCAAAAATACTCAGAGCAACAAGCTGGAATGCATAATGCAGTACCCTAAGGTGAGGGATTACCTCCTGTTTAGTCAAGCAGCTCAAACATGAAAGCAGAAGCCACTGTACCTGATCCGTTGTGACTTTGAAAAGTTAAAAGAACACACACTAGTAGTAAACACACAGAATTTGGACTTGGCTATTAGCTAACCCTTGGCCTGGAGAGTGTCATTTATTTATGGGTGAATAACCAGGCTCCTTGCTGATTAGATTCAGAAAATTCAAAGTGGGGAAAAGAGGAAGATCCTTCAGCAGTGCAATGAGTCTTGTATTCTCACTTACTTGGAGAAATACAAAGGTTTTATATATTTTTTAAAAAAATGGGAAGTCTGTATAATTTAGGAAGGAAAAGAGCATATAATTGTGTTATCTTCTAGCCTCCAAGCCTTGTATTTATAAAGAAATGGAGAGGCAGCTAGGAAGACCACAGACTCTCCCAAAGGCTGGATTTATCCTGTGTAGCACACTATCTGCCAGCTTCCTAACATCACTGTTTGGGCTTACTGACTAAATGACCAGAGTGAATTATTCAAAAGTTATGTTGAAAAAATCCCTTAAGCTGTCAAAAACTCTATCCTCTCTACATTATACTAGCTTCCAAAATTAGTCAGTATACTCTTTCTCCCTTCTGAAAATATTAATCAGAGCAGGATAGTGAGAGGTATTGATAAACAAAGCCCTTATAAGACCAAATTGCTCAGCTAGTTTCTACAATCAGAGATTAGTATGCTCTGAACATTTGTGTCCCCCCCAAATTCATATGTTGAAATCCTAACTCTGACGTGGTACAAGAAGAAGCTGGCAATCTGCAACCCAGAAGAGGGTTCTCACAGAAGGGACCAGGCTGGCACTCTGATCATGGACTTCCAGCCTCCAGACAGTGAGCAATAAATTTCTTCTGTTTATAAGCCACCCAGTCTATGATATTTTGTTACAGTAGTCTGTATGAACTAAGACAGAGATTCATGCTTTGTGTTAGCATGTCGTTTTTTAAAAAAATACTAAGGCCTTAATGGATACCATATAAAAACAGCTAATAGTTACCCAATCCTTAATATGAATTAATTAAATGAAGTGCTTTACAAACAGCTAGTTCCCAGAGCTACTTCAGGGAAATGGTTGATACAATGGAAGAAAAGAAAGGAAAAATACTGGAACACAAAATTAATCTGGATAGGGTCCTGGTAGACACAGAGCCAATCAGAAGTCAATAAAGGGAGAAATAGGATCTGAGATAACACTGTATTGAGTGGTTACAAAATATTCAGAGACTATTTTATTCACCTCCTTCCCTTACTCCCTATATTCTCTCCTTCTTTCATTTATTACTTATAATTTTTAGAGCAATAAAATATGCACTCAAGGAGTTCATGCTTGATTAAGGAAAACAGCATCAAAGGCAAATAACTGTAATCCAATCTCAATGTCAAGGGAGCCCTTAGCAACAAGTGGTTAGGTTTATGGAATAAGTAAAGAAAGGCATCACAAAGCAGAGACTATTTCATTTGGAGCTTGAAGAATACATTCCTAACTTTTTGCTCTCATAGTAACTTCCTGCTCAAAATTCAAAATTTAATTCAAAATATAGACTCCCATACAAAACAAAAAGAGTAGAAATATTGAAGCAGGCTACTGAATTGTTAATGGGTCCCAAACTGAGCAAACATTTTAGTTTCTTTAGGACCCCATGAGAGAAAAAACGCTTGCCTAAACCCATGAGTACTAGGATTATCATCAAAATATTGTTATGGCAATACTCTACTTTTTTGATAAAAAATATTACTTTAAACCCTTTCAGCCCCCGTTCATTACAGAGTTATCTCAAACTCGTTGACCTGAATGTGGGTGAAGAAAAACTTGTAAGCCAAAGGGCCAGTAGAGCAATTAACACATAAAGAATGAATACAGAAAAGAAACATATAAGTCACTCTATTAAACTAAAGTTTTTGTTACAAACACACTAATTCCAACTGTATTTCTTAGTTAACTTAAATCAGTTCATATTTACTTAACACTTATTAGCTAAAATGGATCATGACAAGTAGAAAATTTTTAAAAGAATGAATAAAGCACAATTCCTTATCATCATAAAACAGTGTTCATAAAGGATACACATTACATAAAAGATATATATATGTTATATGTCATATACATATATATGTATATATAGTGATAGATATATCTGGATCTATTTATCAAGTATCTAATATATACCAGGTACAGTATTATTAGAGTCCAGGAATAACAAAATAAAATATACAGTTTCTGCCCTTCAGTAGTTTGAAGTCTAGCAAGGCGAAAGACAAATCAACAGTCATGTGCTATAACAGATGTTGCCCTAGATGAGGCAAGAAAAGCTCTAATTTCAAACTCCCAGAATCCTGTAAGGCTTCCAGGAGGCAATTACATTATTTCTGAACTGAGCTTTGGAGGATGAATAGTAATTAGGTGTCTATAAAAGGGATAAGCATTGGAAATTGGGGATCCTAGCATAACTTTACAGAAAAATAGACCTCTTTTACCTGGGTAAATCACTGTCTTTTCTGGGAACAAACTTACTCATGCATGTAGCAATGAATAGGAGTTAATCATCAAGTGTTTTTTATATTATTTTTTTCCTTTATTTTTTATATTGGAATATGTTTGATTTATAATGTTGTGTTAGTTTCAGGTGCACAGCAAAGTGATTTATTTATACATATACATGTATCTATTCTTTATCAGATTCTTTTCCCATATAGGTTATTACAGAATATTGAATATAGTTCCCTGTGCTGTATAGTAGGTCCTTGTTGATTATCTATTTTATGTATAGTAGTGTGTATATGTTAATCCCAACCTCCTAATTTATCCCTACCCCTCACCTTTCCCTTTTGGTAACCATAAGTTTGTTTTCTAAGTCTGTGAGTCAGTTCCCATTTCATAAATAAGTTCATTTGTATCATATTTTTTCAGATTTTACATATAAGAAATATCATATGATATTTGTCTTTCTCTGTCTGACTTACTTCACTTAGTATGATAATCTCTAGGCCCATCCACATTGCTGCAAATGGCATTATTTCATTCATTTTTATGGCTGAGTAATATTCCATTGTATATATGTATCAAAACTTCTTTATCCATTCATCTGTTGATGGAAATTTAGGTTGCTTTCATGTCCTGGCTATTAAAAATAGTGCTGCAATGAACACTGAAGTGCATGTATCTTTGCAAAGTATGGTTTTCTCTGGATATATGCCCAGGAGTGGGATTGCTGGATCATATGGTAGCTCTATTTTTAGTGTTTTAAGGAAACTCTATACTGTTCTCCATATAAGCTGTACCAATTTACACTACCACGAACAGTGTAGGAGGGTTTCCTTTCTCCAGCACCCTCTCCAGCATTTATTGTTTGTAGACTTTTTGATGATGGCCATTCTGACTGGTGTGAGGTGATACCTCATTGTAGTTTTTATTTGCATTTCTCTAATAATCAGCAATGTTGAGCATCTTTTTCATGTGCTTTATGGTCATCTGTATGTCTTTTTTGGAGAAAGGGATAACAGGATTCAGGTTGTCCTCACATTCTAGTACTTACTGTGTGCAAACATTGCACGTATGGAACAGCAAAATATATTGAGGAAGTGAAGAGTATGATGGAAGAGGGATAGACAGTTACACAGGGAAAAGATTATGAAGCAATATATACATCATAATCCTGGCAAGAACCATATTTATTGAATGCCAGGTAAAAATTAAAGAGGACACGAATAAAAGTGCTAAAAGTAAAGACAGAGAGGATAGGATAGATAACAGGTATTTAGGGTGTGAAACTGACAGTGTTAAGTAATATTTCAATATGAAAGGTAAGGGAAAGGGCACCCAAAGGTGACTCCCAATTTCCCTTGCTTGCTGTCAGAGTTACTCCAGTGTCATTCACTGAAATTTAGACTGAAGCTCAAGGAGACAATTTTGGGAAGGAGATGATGTGTTAAATAAAGGACAGATGAGTTTGAAGTGCCTTTAACAAATATATAGATGCAAAGTAGGACATACATATATGTTTTTTGTTCACCTTTAGGAGGGTATATTGATTGAAAAGGTCAGGGACCTACAGTAGAACTATGTTTTGTTTAATAGAAATAACTGATAGGACATTTAAGGTACAAAAAATGGCAATATTTGGAAAAGCAAGGTTCTAAAGAAAACAATGAGGTAAAACTAAGAATGGTACAGTATGTACTGTTTTTTACTTTCTACAACACAGACAACATGTTGTGTATTTCCATTTGTTGTGGAAATGCACAAAATATAATTGAATCATCTGTTGCATATATAGAGGCAAGATTAAACAGTTGAGGGAGCATAGTGTACAAGATGGGAAGAATAGCTACATATGCAGTTTGTGTATTAAATGATGCATGAGCAATTTTAAAATAGACATCAGTGTTATACTTAGGGACACTTTTAAACCAGGAATCCATTGCTGTTGCCCAGATTATCGGTACAATCATTTACACTGATGAATGATGGAAAGGAAGAGAACGGAATAATTACTAAGTGCCTATTCATCAGGTCTTATACATACATTCTTGTTAAATACTCAAAGTACTTCAAGGGAAGGGCTATTTGTCTCCATTTGTACGTGAAAGTGTTATCTCTGATAACTTAAATTACATAGCCAAAGTCAAAGGACCCAGAGATAAAATTAGTTTTAAAACCAAGTGTGCCTTATTTCGAAGGAAGGATGATAGTATTCTCTTAGAAATAACACCCTAAAAGTGTTTGATGAGTGAGTGATTGAATGAATGAATGATTGAATCACTGATGTCCTTGGTAATCAACATATCTTTTACCTGCCTATAAAATTCAGAACTTTTTGTTGATCTAGGAATGGGCCCCCTTACTGTTGAAGATTCAAATCAGTTATTTTGCAACTACAGCATTTTGCTGGATGTCAGGCGAGAGTATTGCTGTGTCAGTGGTTTCTTGAAGGCTGCATCTGCATTTCAGGTTTACTTAGTTGAAGAAAGGACTCATTGACAAATTAAGATTTCAAGTATTCTTTAAATTAAGTGTTACTTAAACAAATCAAGGGTTATTTAAAACTATTCTGAGTGATTTGCATTAATTTCAATGTTTCCTCCCTTTATAATTGACTTGACCTGGACCTCATTCATTTCACAAAGGAGCAGGACAACAATGGTTACTCGAAAAGCAAATTGCTGAGGAGAAGCTTGTCACTGAGTGCTCTAATTACAATCCAGCTGAATAATAGATTCAAGAGGGAAATTTTACTTTCAATTATATGAACACCTTAGGAAAACAGTGTATATCTATATGTATATAAGTGTATATATATATATATTCTGTATGTATATATTTATATACATATGTGTGTATACACACAAATGAAGAATATATGTATTCTCTATATGTAATATGTATGCATATTTAATATATATATATAAAACATTTTATTAGTGAAGAAAAATCTCTGAAGTCATTTTCTTCCAAAGGCATACAGACTAGCATGTACAGAAAAGGCACTATAATATGGCTTTGTTAGAATTACAAATTTATGCAACATTTTGGTAGGAATTTATTAACATCTAAAACATTTAAATGAACATAGTTTTAACAATTTTACTTAAGTAATCTGTACAAAAATAGACTAGCATAAGTGTAAAAGACACTTTGCAAATGGGAATATATTCATTACTATTATGTTTGTATGAATGCAATTCTGGAAATTACAAAAATATGCCTTAAAAAATAATGAATAATTTGTGGTACTTACATACCATGGAATATTATGTTAAAATTAATGATATGTACTGAACAACATAATATCCCTAATATATTTTTATATAAAACAGAAAGCAAGTTTCACACAAAATATATGTGAAAAACGGAAAGAAAAGAAAAAATAAAGAAAAGAAAGAAAAAGAGAGGGAGAGAAAGAAAGAAGGAGGGAGGGTGGAAGGAAGGAAGAGAGGGTAGGAGGAAGGGAGGGAAGAAGAAAGATAGAAAGAAAGATTCAATAAGAGAAAGAGAAAAATTATGAATGCCTTTTTTGTGTATGTATAAATAATTCCTGAAAAAATGAAAAGTGAAAATGTGTTGTGGAAAAAGAGGTTTTCTTTTTTTCATTTAAAATTCAAGTCTCTTCACTTATTTGTGTATCATTAATTACAATGAATCTGTGTTAGTTTTATTATATTTTTTAAAAGATACCATCAGTATTAATAGAGTAATTTAAAAGGGAGGTTAATGAATATGTGTACATGCTTCAAGTTACTATCACTAAATATGAACAAACTTACTCATAATTTTCATATAAGATCAAACAAGAGCATCCCTGATTTTTATGATAGTTTGGCCTGAAGAAATATTAATAAACTTAACCAGCAATACTATTTTCACTTGCATGGATTTGTCATATGGCACACACACAAAAATAGTGTTCTTCAACTCACTGAGGACATTAAGTCACAAAGGTTTTTGTTTGTTTGTTTTGTTTTATTGTCACAAAAAGTTTAGGTTTTAGTGGCCTCTTGAATAAAGCAAACAAAACCCATGGCTTAATGCAATAGCTCTTGCTCCTTTGCCAAATATCAGTTAAGCACATATGCATGGGTTTATTTCTGAGTTCTCAATTCTATTCAATTATTGGTGTATGTGTCTGTTATATGCCAGTACAATACTGTTTTGATTACTATACCTTTTTAATAAAGTTTGAAATCAAAACGTGTGATGCCTTTCTCTGGGCCTCCAATTTTCTTTCTCAAGATTATTTTGGCTATTTGGCGATTCCATACAAATTATAAGATTTTTTTTCTATTTCTGTAAAAATCGATATTGGAATCTTGATAGGAATTACATTGAATCTATAGATGGCTTTGGGAGGTACGATATTTTAACAACATTAATTCTTGCAGCCATGATTATGGAATAATTTTCCATTTATTTGTATCTTCTTCAATTTCTTTCGTCAATGTTTTATAATTTTTGGTGTACAGATCTTTCACCTCTTTGGTTAAATTTATTCCTGAGAGGAGTTTAAGATGATGGAATAGAAGGACATGGGGCTCACATCCTCCCACAAACATATCAAAAATACATCTACATGTGGAACAATTCTCACAGAATACCCACTGAAAGCTGACAGAAGATATCTTATACAATCAAAGCTGTAAGAAAGATCCTTACTTATCCAGGTAGGATGAAAGGAAAAAAAGAATCGGGATGGGACCTGCACCCCTGGGAGGGAACTGTGAAAGAGAAAAGGCTCCCTCATCCTGGTAACCTCCTTCGCCAGCTGAGAGGTCTGCTGGGACAGATAGGGAGCTGCAGTCAGTCATCTGGAATTTGCTTGAAAGGAGGGTATGGGAGTTGGCTTGCTACCAGACAGGGTAGGGAGGGGTGGACACAGATGGTCCCTGCCACATCCCCATGCTCTCCAGCCTGAGACTTGCTCCTATTGGTGTGTGCTGCAGTTGGTGCTGAAACTCCAGCTTCAGCAGGCAGACCTGGGGAGAGGATTCTGTTTGGCTGTGCAGAGATAGCCCAAAGGGCCTGGCATGTGGTCCAGGCTGCAATTGGGGGTGCACGCAGGATAGAGTGTGAGTCTGCCATAGGAAACACATTATCAATGTGTGAAAGGCATGATGCCATGGGTCTGCCATCAGAGCCTCATTGTCATCATGCTCATGGCTAGGTGCAGCTCTGGCTTTGGTGGGTTTTGGGAGAACACCAGAAGCTGGAAGGTGGGGCTGACAAATATGCTGACTGTCTGCACTCCCACAGTGGGGATGACTTCGGCCGGCTTTGGGAACTCATGCTTAATGGAGGCAGGTCCAAGACAATAACCAGCCCTCCCACAATGAAGTTGGATCCAATGGTAGTGCCAGCAACAGCAGCCTTTGTGGGCACACACACTGGAGTGGCCAGAAGCATCACAGAGTCACTAGTCCCCACCGATAGCTCCTGAAGGGGAATAAAAAGCCACTTCTTTCCCAATGGGAGTGCTTTGGTCCCTCCTACCTCACACCACAGCTTAGAACCGGATCTGGGGGCCTCTACTCCAACTTGGTGCAGACCGTGCCCCCACAGGGCTTTTACAACCACAGAGCAAGGAGGAGGCCCCACCCAACAGCCAGGGCAGGCTCTGGTCAAACACACCTCCCGTCAAGGGGAAAACAGCCAGCATGCTCTGAGGAAAGATGAGGCAGGTGTCCATACCAAAAACAACCCTCACACCAAGAATATTAGACTCACACAGGCTGCACAGGGACACTAACACATGAAAACAGTCCATCAAGACCACAGTCAGAGAAATATAAGTAAAAGAAAAAGCAGAGGGACTGTGACCAATTAAAGAAACATAAGAAATCCCCTGAAAGAACAAACAATGAAACAGACCTCTCCAGTCTACCAGAACTGCAAGTTTGAAAAGAAAGAAATAAAAATACTAAAGGAATTAAGAAAGACTATAGATAGAAATGCAGATCACTGTAATAAGGAACTAGAAATTATAAAGAGGAGCCAATCAAAATTAGACAACTCAACTGCTGAGGTAAAAACTGAGCTAAAGACAATGAATAGCAGACTAAATAATGCAGAAGAATGAATAAGTGATCTGGAATACAGAGTAATGGTAATCACACAATCAGAACAGCAGAGAGAAAGAAAAAAAATTAATGAAAGCAACATACAAGCTCTATGGGATAATATAAAGTGTGCCAACCTATGGGATTCCAGAAGGAGAAGGAAGAGAAAGGGGGATATTAAATTTATTTGAAGTAATTATGGATGAAAACTTCCCAAACCTAAAGAAGGAAACAGATATCGAGGTACAGGAAGCACAGTGTCCCAAACAAGATGAAAACAAACAGACCCACACCAAAACATCGCATAATTAAAATGGCAAAATTTAAAGATACAGTAAGTTCCTTAATGCATACATATGAGTTCTGTTCTCAGAGCACATTCATAAGTCCAATTTGTTCCAAAGTCCAAGAAAATTAGGCTATGTACCCAACTAACACAATCAGCTATATAGTACTGTACTGTAATAGGTTTATAATACTGCTCACACAAATACTACATAAAAAACAAACACAAAAAATAAGGAAAACATTTTTTAATCTTACAGTACAGTACCTTGAAAAGTACAGTAGTACAGTACAAAAGCTGGCATACAGGGGCTGACATAGAGTGAACAGGCAAGAAGAGTTACTGACTGGAGAAAGGAGAGGAGGTGGGAGATGGTAGAGCTGAAGGATCGTCAGCAATAGAGGGCAAGTTGCAATTTCACTCCTGCCTGACATTGATGGCACAAGTTCTGGTTCCTTGCTGGATTCAATTCTATCTATCCTCTTGAAAAAATGATCCAGTGATGTCTGGATAGTAGCTCTTTTTTTCTCATCATAGATGACACAGTAGCACTGGATTTCATTCTGATCGGCTGCTGCAACTTTCTTGTACCGTTCTATGTTCATGTCCTGTGCCTCAAAAATTAACAGTGCCGCCTCAAATAAAGAAAATCCCTTTGCCATTTCCTGCATCATGAATCTCTTTGGTTCTTCAGTTATTTCTTCTTCCTCTTGTCTCTCTTCGTCCTTTCTCTGGGCCTCCAATTCCATCAGGTCTTCATTAGTAAGCTCCATGTTCGCATCTTTGAAGTTTGAAACTTGAAGGTTCGTATGTAGGAGACTTACAGTATACCAAACATACAAAGAACTTACGCGTATCCTTCTCAAACTCTTTGAAAAGATTCCAAAGTTATTCTATGAAACCACCATCATCCTGATACTGAAACCAGACTAAGACACTACAAAAAAGTGAAATGACAGGCCAATATCTTTGATGACCATAGATGGAAAAATCCTCAACAAAATATTAGTAATCCAATAAAAAATAAAAAGGATCATACACCATGGTCAAGTTGAATTCACTTCAAAGTCAAAAGGATGGTTCAATATACACAGATCAACCAATGTGATACACCACAAAAACAAAAGAAAAGAAAAAAAAATAAACACACAATTATCTCAATAGATGCAGAAAAAGCATATGATAAAATTCAACATCCATTCATGATAAAAACGTTCACCAAAGTGAGTATAGAGGGAACATATCTCAACATAATAAAAACCATTTATGACAAACCCACAGCCAATATAATACTCAATGGTGAAAAACTGAAAGCCTTCCTGCTAAATTCTGGAACAAGATGAGGATGCCCACTCTCATGACTTTTATTTAACACAGTATTGGATTCCTAACCAAAGCAATCAGACAAGAAAAAGAAATAAAATGTATACAGATTGGAAGGGAAGAGGTAAAATGGTCATTATATGCAGATGGCATGAAACTCTATAGAGAAAAACCTAAAGACTCCACACAAAAACTACTGGAACTAATAAATGAATTCAGCATGGTAGCAGGATAGAGCATTAATATACAGAAATCTGTTGCATTTCTTTACACTAACAAACAAATATCAGAAAGAGACAGTAAAAAGAATACCATTTAAAATTGTGTCAAAAAAATAAAATACCTAGGAATAAACCTAACCAAGGAGGTAAAAGACCTATAAGCTAAGAACTATAAAACATTGGTAAAGGAAATAGAAGATGATTCAAAGAAAGGGAAAGATAGCCCATGCTCTAGGATTGGAAAAATTAATATGGTTAAAATGGTATGCTACACAAAGCAATCTACAGATTTAATGCGATCCCTATCAAATTACCCAAGACATTTCTCACAGAACTAAAACAAATAATTCTGAAATTTATATGGAACCACAAAAGACCCAGAATTGCCAAAGCAATCATAAGGAAAAAGAACAAAGCTGGAGGCATAACCGTCCCATACTTCAGACAATACTAAAAAGCCTCAGTAATCAAAACAGTGTGGTACTGGCACAAAAACAGACATATAGGGCAATGGAACAGAATAGAGAGCCCAGAAATAAGCCCATACATCTACAGGTAATCTTCAACAAAGGAGGCAAGAACATACAATGAAGAAAAGACACTCTCTTCAGCAAGTGTTATTGGGAAGGCTGGACATCCACATGTAAATAAATGAAGTTAGAACACTCCCTCATACCATACACAAAAATAAACTCAAAATGGTTTAATGACTTAACTATAAGATAGGACTACAAACAAAGTCCTAGAAAAGAATATAAGTAAAACATTCTCTGATATAAATGGTAGTAATATTTTCTGAGATCAGACTCCCAATGTAATAGAAATAGAAGCAAAAATAAACAAATGGGACGTAATCAAATTTGTGAGATTTTGCACAGCAAAGGAAACCATAAACAAAATGAAAGGGTAATCTATGGAATGGGAAAAAATAATTGTAAATGATGTGATTGACAAGCGTTCAATTTTCAAAAGGTACAAACAGCTCATCCAACTCAATACCAAAAAAACAAACAACCCAATCAAAAAGTGGGAAGATCTACATAGACATTTCTCCGAAGAAGACATACAGGTGGTCAGCAAGCTCATGAAAAGATGCTCAACATTGTTAATTATTAGAGAAATACAAATCAAATCTACAATAAGTTATTGCCTCACACTGGTCAGAATGACCATCATCAAAGTCTACAAATAATAAATGCTGGAGAGGTTGTGGAAAAAAGATAGCCCTCCTATACTGTTGGTGTGGATGTACATTGGTGCAACTATTATGAAAAACAGTATGGAGAATCCTTAAAACATAAAAATAGATTATATATATATACACACAATAGGATATTATTCATAAAAAGAATGAAATAATGCCATTTGCAGCAACATGGATGGACCTAGAGATTACCATACTAAGTAAATCAGACAAAGACAAATATTATATGATATCATTATATATGGAATCTAAAAGCTAATCCAGGGCTTCCCTGGTGGCACAGTGGTTGAGAGTCTGCCTGCCGATGCAGAGGACATGGGTTCGTGCCCCAGTCCAGGAAGATGCCGCATGCCATGGAGTGGCTAGGCCCATGAGCCATGGCCACTGAGCCTGTGTGTCCAGAGCCTGTGCTCTGCAACGGGAGAGGTCACAACAGTGAGAGGCCCGCGTACCGCAAAAAAAAGAAAAAGCTAATACAAATTAACTTATTTACAAAACAGAAACAGATCCACAGACATAGAAAACACACTTATGGTTACCAAAGGGGGAAAGGCTGGGGGAGGTATGAATTAGGAATATGAGATTAAAAGATGTACAGCATTATATATAAAATAGATAAACAACAAGGACTTACTGAATAGCTGAATAGCACAGGGAACTATATTCAATATCTTGTAAAAATCTATTATGGAAAATAATATATATATATATATATATACACATACACATAAAAACATGCCTGTATACAAATATATGTACAAATCATTTTTCTATACACCTGAAACTAAAACAATATTGTAAAGCAACTATAGTCCAATTTTAAAAAATTAAAAAATATATTCCTAAGTATTTTATTGTTTTTCATGCTATTGGAAATGGTATTGTTTTTCACATAATTTATTGTATGTAGAAATGTTACTGACTTTTAGAAGACATAGGGAAAAAGCTCCTTGACATTAGTCTTGGTGATGATTTTTTTGGGTATGCTACCTAAAGCACAAGCAACAAAAGTAAATATAAACAAGTGGCCTTACATCAAACTAAAAAGCTTCTGTACAACAAAAGAAATGATCAACAAAATGAAAAGTCAACCTATGAAAATGGAGAAAATATCTGGTAAGGGGTTAATATCCAAAATATATAAAGAACTTATACAACTCAATGGCAAAAAAACCAAATAATTACATTTAAATAAATGGGCCAAGGAACCAACTAGACAATTTTCCAAAGGAGACATACAGGTGGTCAACAGGTACATGAAAAGGTTCTCAACATCTCTAATCATCAGGGAAATGAAAACGAAAACCACAGTGAGATACCACCTCAACAGTTATAATGGCTATAATAAAAAAGGCAAGATATAACAAGTTCTAATGAGGATGTAGAGAAAAGGGAACCCTTGTACACTATTGGTGATCATGTAAATTGGTGCAATCACTATGGAAAACAGTATAGTTGTTTCTCAAAAAGTTACAAATAGAACTACCATACAATCCAGCATTTCTACTTCTGGGTATACATGAAGGAAATAAAATTACTATCTTGGAGAGATATCTCCACCTCCATGTTTACTGCAGCATTATTTACAATAGCCAAGACATGAAAACAACCCAAGTCCCAAGTGTTTTTGGATAAATGGAGCAAGAAATGTGGTGTGTATATATATATATATATATATATATATAAAAATATTATATATAATGGAATATTATTCAGCCATAAAAAAGAAGTAAATCCTGCCGTTTGTGACAACATGTATGAAACTTGAGTTCATTATGCTAATTAAAACAAGTCAGAAAGAGAAAGACAAATACTGTATGATTTCACCTTTATATGGAATCTAAAAAAAAACAAACAAACAGAGAACCGACTGGTGGTTGCTGGAGGTCCTGGTGGGTGGGTGAGTGGGGGAATGGGTGAAGGCAGTCAAAAGGTACAAACTTCCAGTTGTAAGATAAGATCTGGGCACGTAATCTCAGCTTGATGACTATAGTTAACAATACTATGTTAAATATTTGAGAGTGTCTAAGAGAATAAATCTTAAAAGTTCTCATCATATGAAAAAAAAGTGTAACCATGTGAGATTTTGGATGTTAACTAAACTTATTGCAGTAATCATTTCACAATATACACATATATTAAATCATTATGTTGTACACTCAACTTATACAATGATGTATGTCAATTATATCTGAATAAAACTGAAAAAAAATTCATTTTAAACTAAAGGAAATATGACAAGTGTGACAAATATCAGGGCTGAGTTGACTTAACTTTTTCAACGGGGATTAATTAGCTGTGATAATTTTTTTTTTTAATTTATCAGTGACTCGTAAGAATTTGATGTGAGACAACATTTATATTAACTAGGTTTAACACTTTTGTTTAAATTCAAGAGAAACATGAATTACTAGGTAGTAGCCCAAGTTCAAATTTTGGAAATGGGGTGTTAACTATCTTAGTAGAAGTAGAATTCAAAGCAGCATTGAAAAATTTTAGATGTGATATTATTAACAAAATCTCTTCTATCCGATAAAATGCTTTTAATAGGAAAGGAAGGCAGAAAGTCAATACTGCTTTAGGCCTACAGGGGAATTTACTGACTTGTGTGATTGCAAAGATCAGAGGTAGGACTGGCTTTAATCCGAAGCTCCGTCTCTTAGCTCCATTCACTCTAACATGTCAGTTTCATCCTAAAATTAGTTCCCCTGATAAAAAAGGTGGCTATAGTGTTTTCAGACTGCATACACTCTCAGTGTAATGTTCACAAGAAGGGAAATCATTTTTCTTTTACCTCCCTCTAAGGGGAGAAAAAACATTTTTCCCCCAAAGTCCTAAAACACTCCTGACACCTCATCATTCCTACTGAGTTATATGTTCATTCTTAAAACAATCACAGGAGACAGAGGTATGAAGTACAATGGGTGGCTTTGAAACATCCGAGCCTACTTTTTTGTCTTTGGCAGGAAGTTAAACATTTAGTTCCCATGTCTGAGTACTGTGGAGGGGAGGTTTTCCAAAAGAAAATCTGTGAAAAGTGGAGACTGGTGCTAGTTAGAAGGAGGATGGTAGAAGAAGTTAACATGAGACTTGCTCAAGAAAGATTACTCGTGAGTAAAATGAATTAGAATGAAGAAAGTTAGGTGAGAAATAATTGCAATAAATCAGACTCAAGATAGTAAAAGTTTGACCAAGCAGTTAGCTCTGGTAATGAAAAGATAAACAGATACAGGAGGCCTAAAAGTATAACAACAGTTGGCACACTGACTCTGCCCTGGACTGCAATAATGCTATTAAGCTATAAAAAGAAAATACAGTATAATATTTATACATTATACCTTATTTTAAAAATTGATCCTTATTAGAAAGCGCCATTTTAAAATACTACAGAAAAACAAAAAAATGGCAAAAAGACATGGAAAATGTGACCTACTGTTTCAACTCTAAACCCACTATGGCTGTACAGGGACCATTAGATAACTAGAAAGTTATTACAAGGGCAGCAAGTATAAAACGGCCAAGAGCATGAAACTGAAAGCACAGTAGTTAGTAATGTAGAAAATAAAATCACTGGTCAAAATCAACTCTAGGAAAATTTGGGGCCATTTAGAATATACCACAAATAGAAATCTAACCAGGGATTTTTTTTTTCTTTTTTGCCCACTTTCCTAGGTAAGTTTCTAAAGTTATCACTAGAGAATTTTAAAAGGAGTTTTTGTTTTTCCTGCAAAGCTTGAATATTCCTGATATGTTTCCATTTTCACTCAGTAATATATTTTCCTCATGTTTTCACAATAGCTATAACTTGTCAGGTGCATCCCACTTTTTACAGCTGTGTAAAGAAATCTCCATTTTCAAACACTGATTATTTAGTTGAGTTTATTTCCAAGCTCACAATCTCATATGTTGTATTGCGCTATATGCATGTCATTGTTGTGTTGTGCTATATGCATGTCATTGCAACTCTTCTAGGATATTCTGGGGTTTTGTTTATTTGTTCCCTCCCTCTTCATTAGCTAGTTTTGTTTTCTCTCCCTGGCTCATGTCATTATTACCTTTTCTTGGAGAACTAGGATTAAGTACTTTCTATGTTTTGCTACTACTAAAAGTCCTAGGAGAAAAAAGGTAATTTTCTATTCGTGCTCACTAGTTTTTCCTTTGCTTCAAATAAAATCATTTTGCTCTTAACAGCCAGAATTTCCATCAAAGACAGTGTCCCTTTGCATTTTTTCACAAATGACTTGTGATCAATCTTTCCTGGATTTCTAACTCAGTTTTCCTAACTTCCTTTTTATCAAAACATTTTAATTTCTCCTTAATTTTCTCTCTTCTATTTTTAGAAAATGTATATATTTATTAAAAGATAACCTGTTTGCATAGAAACTAATTGATCAACCTTAAGTTAATTTCTTTCTATCTGAGTTTGTTATACACTTCTCTGGAGAGTCTCTAGTTATTGGTATATCTTAGTCTTTTTCTGAGTGATTAATGCACCATACTCTGTGTAAGGAATTTTACAAATATTTTCTTTTTCTCTCCTCAAGTCTTTGATGTAAATAGCACTAACATTTTTGTTTTGTAGATGAGTAAATTGAGCCCCATGAGAGTAAAATATCCAAAATCAAACAATTAGGAAGTGTTGGAATCTACACTTCAATTCTGACCTATCAGACTACAACCATGATATATTTAAGCATAATATTTTGCATCTCTGTTTTCTTTTAATGTGATCATCAGGATCTACATTTAGGGTTCATGTTTTGAATTTAGACAGAATGAAAATACATCAAAATATATAGATATTAATGAACAAGGAATGTTTTCACTACAGCTTACCTCAGATATTTATGACATTTTCCAAACAACTTCACAGACATTCTTGCACATCCATCATCAAATATCTTATCTGGAGTATCCTAAATGATTGCATATAGGGAGACTGAAGTTGTTTAATGCTTGAATTTCCCTTCCTCAGCATCTTGCTAGTCAGCCTTTGATTTGGTGTGCAGAATTATCTCTATTACAATGTATTTCCTTTTCCCATATACCTCTTAGGAAACCTAAATTGAGAAAGACCTGACTGTTGAAGCTGGATTTCTTCTTTCAACACACATGGTGAACTTTTTAATATATCAAGCAAAATATAAATATTAGGAACAAGAAAATAAACATTCTCCTCCTTTGATTTATTGATTGTAGGTCAAATCCCACCTTTCATCTCATCTTTCTGACCACTCATTAAAAATCATTTTCATGGATTCCTAGTTGTCTACACATCCCTTAAATGTTAACCCTCACAGAGTTTGATCTCAGTCGTAACCTCTTCTCTCTCTAAAACAGCTGCATGAACATTTCTATTGTGATTTAATAAGCATATATAATCAGTGACGACCAAGTCTCTATCTCAACCTGTTTGTAGTCTAATATGTCATATAATTCACAAAACATTTACCCTTGGATGCACTACAGACATTTCAACCTAACACGGCTAATGGAGAATGCATAACCTCTCTCATGTTTTTCCTCCTCATTCCCCATGTCAATGCATAGAGTTTTGCTCCCTAGAATTTAAATTCTACCCCATTTCCAATTCATTGTCTACCCTGTTATCAGAATGGTCTTTCAAAAGGATTAATAGACTAACTCATTACTGCTGGAAATCCATCATTACATTTAGGACAAAATCCAAACTTCATAGCATAATATAACATGGTCTTTGTGTTTTAGCTATTATCTATCTTTCTGACCTACTGAGTGAATGGTGCATGGAGGGTATTTGTTAATTTCAGAAAGCACCATATCTCATGAGATAAGTACCTGGCTAATGGCATACAGGAAATATATGAAGGCATGATTTAAATAAAAGGACTATATATATAGTACATTATATTGTATATAATATTATTATAATACACTAGGAAACTGGATCAATCAATAATTTTGCATTTTTATTACATCTGTAAGACTTTAAATTGAAAAATACTTATCTGTGTACTAATTAAGATTAATTTAATATAAAATATAAGCAAACACTTGACATCTTTTTAAATGTATGAAAAAAAATATCAGTTATCTGTTCTTTCACTTTTAAAAATAAGCTTTTACTTACAATCCCTAGTTTGTTAAGGTCGAGATGAATATCATGGGAAGAAAAGATAAATACAAAGTACTAGAAAATAAGTAAGGCCTTTACCTGGTGATAGCAGTGGGAACAGACCTATTAACTCTGGTAACCTGCATTGGTTCAGCCATAGTGACTTCACAATAGTCATCTGTGGTAAGCTAATTCTCACGGACCATCTCAGACCCACACACTAGAAAATTTTGTGTAAAACTTCTAGTTTCCACATATACTTATTTTTTCCTCAGAATCCCTGAAGTGTTTTTCTTTAAGCTATTAAAGTTATATCAGCTTCTTGGACCCCATTACCAGAAAGTAACAAGATTTTCTTCACCATGTAAACTCAAGATCTAAAGGTATGTTAGTGCATTGTGAAGCAATTATTTATTCCAATTAAGATAAAAGGTATACAGTTCAAAGGATTTAGCATTGCCATTAAATATGTTACACAAATGGATATATTTTAGGATTAAATCTATTTAAGCTCTACTTACGTGATACAGCCTGGCAGGAAAGTGAAAGGGTACTGCAATTCCATTATTTTGGAGTTAAGTCCTAAATACTGAACACATACATTCCTCTAAAGATTAAGAAGCACTTCATTTAGTCCTTGGTTTGCCACATGGAGTTGATTACTTCTAAATTTGATAGAATCCTATAGAGTGAGTCTCATTATTTCCAGGGGAGAATTCTAAACTCTCACTTGAATGTCTCAGAATGGTGCTACATGAAAATTAAATGGATGTGTAGACATCTCCACAGATTTAGTTCTCAGGAAAATAATTTCCTGCAATATTTTTTTTCATAATAAATGACTGTTAAGAACTTTATAAAAATCTATGGCCACCAATATCAGAACTAGTATAAAATTTAATATGATTGCAGACATTATTTTTGAACTTTATTATACTTAGTAAATCTTATTGAAATCTTACAGAAATTTAAATACGTATTACAATGCATGATCACAATAATTAGAGATACAGAGCACATGTAAGAAAAGTAAAACCTTAGTATTTCTATTTGCTAAAAATATATGTATAGGGCAAACATTTATTCAAATTTTAGTTTCTCAGAGGGAATTCCCCTGAACACCCTAATTCCCTCCTTTGTCATTGTGTACCCTGTCAATTTTCTTCTCAACACCTATTTTTACTGATACCATATATTAATTTTCTTATTCTGAATCTCACTAGAACAAGATTTTGAGTCACTGCTGTATCACTAGCACTTAAGGTTCTCAATTAATATTTGTTAACTGAATGCACAAATTCACGATAATATATTTTAAAGAGCTATGGATATGGAGTTAGACAACGTTGGTCAGAGCTACTGTCATAATAACAAAAGGTGAAGAATTATTGATACTCATATGGATATACTTATCCATAAAATGAAAATGCTAATAATGCCATTTGCTAAGGTTGTTGTTTGACAGCATCAAATGAGCCCAAATCAAAGTACTCTGTACAGTGCTCTGGCATTTACTAAGATTAACTGTTACAATTATTGTTGCTCTGACTTTATTTTTTGAACCAAAAAATAACTTTAACTTTGAATTCTATTACTATTTTGTCTTCTGACAGCAATAAACAAACACAACTTCCTCAGATAACCTTGATTCAACTCACATATCATAAACTATGTAACTAAAAGTAAAAACAAAGAGTCAAACTGCAAAAATTTTAAAAACTGGACTCTATCATATTTCTATTACCCTAATCATCTTCCTTAGAGACATATCTTTTCTAAAGATTTTAACTTATATGTATATCAACAAAAATAGCCAGAAAAAAAATAGATTGCTGAAGTAGGTGAAAACATGGATTCCTGAGTAATGAAGAATGTTCTCTAACTAGGTTTGAGGGCCTGAAAAGAAGAATGGAAGATTAAGGGCAAGGAGATGTACAGAAGACATAACTGATATACCTATGGGTATGATCACAAAACATGTAGATCTTTGTTTTTCATGGTAATGCTCATCAAAGAAAATTACTAAGAGAGAAGACTTTCAACAATGAAGGGACATGACCCATCCAATAGGTGTCAGCCAGCTTCTCTCCTCAGCCACCCCACCCTCAAGTTTGTGTGATGGGCATAAGAACAGAGTGAGTGACCATGGTGACAGGAATAATATGAAATAGAAATGAATGAGCTTATCAACAAGGATGGGAAAACTACCGTCACTGATGAATGTGAGACTTTCCAAAAACAAGAGACCAAAACAAGCTTTCAGTATGGCACAATTCCTTGAAGCAACCAGGTCTCAACTTGGTTACACAGGATCTCTTCTATCTGAAAAGGGACAGCTGTTTATCTTTAGCATCCTCAATACTTACTCAGTGTATCGATTTATCTTTCCTGCCTGGGGTGCCCCTGCCTGCACCACCATCCAAGGGCTTACAGAATATATGATCTACTGATGTAATTCCAAATGAGGTTGCCTTAGACTAAAGGGCCCATTTTCTAAGAACGTAGCTATTATCATGGACCTAAGAACACAAAATGAACTGGTAGTACTATGTTCCTCATTAAGAAAGTTTAATAGATAGTGAATTGGCTTACAAAAGCCTCAGTTAAGATGCCATCCCAGAGAAAATACCCAGCAGAATTGAAATGCTGTCCTTCCAGATATACGTGTTTGCTGAATCACTGATTAGGATGAGTCCAATAACATATTGGGTCTAGGAAACAAGGGGTGCAAATTAAATTGATTCTGTCTTCCTTAGCTTTGTATCTTTTTTTAAATGTGTGTGTCTCCTATCCTCACCAACTCAGACTTTGCTGTGTTAAAGGCTTAGTTACTAGTGGAGAAATATTTCTACCAGGAGTTATAATAAGAATCCCTCTGAGCATGAGGCTACAAATATAACCAATTCACTTTGGGTCACTTGTGACAATAAGCCTGTGGTCATATTACTATGAGGGGCTAGGTTTATAGCTCTAGAGACAGGACAGTAGGGGTATGTCTGAAACCCGGGGAGTTCACTGGGGCAACTCTTGGTGCTGCTCTGCCAGGCCCATTGACCCAGTATATGGGAATTGCAGCAACCATGACCCCACAGAGGCAGGGCAACTAAAGTCTCAGACCTCTCAAGGATAAAGGTCTGGAGGATTCCCTGGTGGCACAGTGGTTAAGAATCCGCCTGCCAATGCAGGGGACATGGGTTCATTCCCCGGTCCAGGAAGATCCCACATGCTGCGAAGCAACTAAACCCGTGCACCACAACTACTGAGCCTGCGCTCTGGAGTCTGCGAGACACAATTACTGAAGCGCACGAGCCTAGAGCCTGTGCTCTACAACAAAGAGAAGCCATCGCAGTGAAGAGTAGCCCCCGCTCGCTGCAAGTAGAGAAATCCCATGCACAGCAACGAAGACCAAAAGCAGCCAACGATAAATAAATAAAATAAACAATTTTTTTAAATAAATGAATAAAGGTCTGGGGTCACTCCACTAGTAAAGTATATAGACTAACCAAAGTACTGGTTAACGGTGAGGGGAATCTAGAAAAGTGGTAGAATAGAGAGACAATGAATATTGATAATGATGTAGGACAGACTAGACAAAGCAGTAAAGGCTGTAGCTTGCCTCAGTGATCCTTGTTCCTTACATCTTTCAGAGTCTGAGGTGAGCTAACACCTTGAGGGAGACTAGGAATGACTGAATTTTACCCCTGCCCTTCCGTGTTCTGCTAGAAAAAGAAATGAGGATATTTTGTTCTCACAATTATGGAGGCCCCATATTGTAGAACAAAAGCTAGATGTGAAGGGCAGTAGTATATCTCTGTGGTGCTAGGGTTGGGATGTATCATTCTTTCACATTTACCGCTTCAGATCTTCCAGGCCTTACCAGTGGTTTGCTTTAACTGTCACTATGATGATTTGATCTGGATGGGGTCTCACATACTCCATACAGGACAACTTCACATCTCCTTGCCTTGTGCCTGCATATCTTATCCAGGGGATTCCCTAACTATGGCTCCATGGGACTCTGCTTGGTGCTCACGTATGCACAACCTAGGAGTAGTCATGTGTTAACACCCAGTGGAGCCAAACTTTCATCAGTGAGAAATAGGAAACTATGGATAAATTTTTCTGCTCTTCTCACCACATGATAGTCAGCCCTACATAAACTGAGAAGCAGTATATTTGAATTC